>NC_088980.1:26269018-26915089 GCF_963932015.1 Anas acuta | reverse complement strand
GAAAAGTTTGAGGGTTTGGCATTAATAAATCTGACTATAAACTATTAAAAGGCAATGGAAACTGCAAAGGCTGCAAAAGAGAGAGAGCTGTCTTCACTCATTTCCTCCTTTTTTTCCCCTGGCTAATTCTGACTGGAGTTCTGTCCACCCATGCCCAGGGCATGCCTTAAAATTCTGAAATAAAGTGAAGTTTTCAAAATGTCTCATCTTATGGATGATGTAATAGGATTTAGTTGAATGTAAGTCTTCGTTTTGCTTGGCACCTGTGTTATGGGTGTGGCACTGTCAAGGATCATGGCCCATGTATATATACATATGCTACACATTTTCATATTGACACGTTTACTGAGCCATCTTATTCTTTGTTAGCTTAATTTGAAAGGAAAATTTCAAAGAGAAGGTGGAATGTACCGTAATTTAACAAAGGTCAATTATGGTCTGCCAATATTGGTGTACACACAGTGTTTGCTTTAACAAAGGTGGCTGGTTTGGCCACCATGTAATGGCTGTTTCACGTTTTATGGAGAAACTTGCATAATAAACATACAAGCTGTTTTTTTTTTGTTTGTTTGTTTGTTTGTTTGTTTGTTTGTTTTTTTCACTTGGGGATGGATAAGCAGTCTGAGGGTGCAGAGCGACGGAGCATGCAGAGCTGGACTTCCTCTAAAGGGCTGCCCGGTGTGAGCTGCAGTAGCAAACACTTCTGCAAACCTTCTGTAGTGCTGCTCTGCTCTGCACAACAAGGCATGCCTCTGGGTGGCTCTGCAGAGGGAAAAGCCATCCACTTGTTCCGGGTAGGAAAGGGGAGCAGCCTGGTGCTCTCTATTGCTTGTAGGGCCTGCAGATCTGCTTGACCACAGTCCTTTCTAGAAATGCACTACTTCTGTGAGAGACTTTATCCTCTGCTCACGTCACTTACTTTCTTGGGTATGTGTGGCTGGGAATGAATGAGAGGGAAATTAACATTTTAGTCATTTAATTTACAAGGAAATTGGTCATTTTGGTCTTCATGGCAGTATATAAGAAAGGAAGGAAAGACAGATCTTTCCCTATCTAGACAGGCTAGCTGTAGTCAACAGAAGGACTTTTTAATGCATGCTTTCAAAAGATGACATGGTAGAGGCAGGGAAAGAGGCCCTCAGCCACTTTACACGCCCTCATGAGCTGCCTGGCTGGGCATCTTTACCTGTGAGCCCTCTGGAGAGCACTCCAGAGTACACATCTACTCTAACAGCTACAGATCAGCTACTTAACCCTGCTCATTGCCATGTACAGGAGGCTGAGAATGCAGGTTTCTAAATAAGGGAAAGGACAAAGTTCAGGTGGAAAAGGAAGTGCTGTTGTCATTTGGCAAGTCATTGGTGGTATACATAATACACTTAAATATTTAATTAGATAACCAAGGTGAAACTGTGACTTCCTTCTACAGGTCGCTTTCTACATGCTGATGGCTGGCAAGAAAACAGCTTTTCTAGGTCGAATAGGAGGATCTGGATAGGCTGGACCGATGGGCTGAGGTCAACTGCATGAAGTTTAACAAGGCCAAGTGCCGGGTCCTGCACCTGAGGCGCAATAACCCCAAGCAGAGCTACAGGCTGGGAGATGAGTGGTTGGAGAGCTGCCAGGCGGAGAAGGACCTGGGAGTGATGGTGGATAGTCGGCTGAATATGAGCCTGCAGTGTGCTCAGGTGGCCAAGAAGGCCAACGGCATCCTGGCCTGCACAAGAAGCAGTGTGGCCAGCAGGGCTAGGGAAGTGATCATCCCCCTGTACTCGGCTCTGGTGAGGCCACACCTCGAGTACTGTGTTCAGTTTTGGGCCCCTCGCTACAAGAAGGACATCGAGGTGCTCGAGCGAGTCCAGAGAAGGGCAACAAAGCTGGTGAGGGGCCTGGAGAACAAGTCCTACGAGGAGCGGCTGAGGGAGCTGGGTTTGTTCAGCCTGGAGAAGAGGAGGCTCAGGGGTGACCTTATCGCTCTTTGTAAGTACCTTAAAGGAGGCTGTAGTGAGGTGGGGGTTGGTCTATTCTGCCATGTGCCTGGTGACAGGACGAGGGGGAACGGCCTAAAGTTGTGCCAGGGTTATTTTAGGTTGGATATTAGGAAGAACTTCTTTACTGAGAGAGTTGTGAGGCATTGAAATGGGCTGCCCAGGGAAGTGGTGGAGTCACCATCCCTGGAGATCTTTAAAAGACGTTTAGATGTAGAGCTTAGGGATATGGTTTAGTGGAGGACTGGTTAGTGTTAGGTCAGAGGTTGGACTCGATGATCTTGAGGTCTCTTACAACCTAGACAATTCCGTGATTCCGTGATTCTGTGAAATTCTACATACTCTCATGGATAGCTGTTTTGTTTTCTTAATGATTTATTCAATTATGAATGGTCTTATCTTGACTTCATTTACACCATTACTTTTATGAATAATCATCAAAGACCATGAAAATATATATTAATGAGTAATTTCCATGTGTTTTAATTGAAAGCTGCTTCTGTGTTCTCCATTCTCACTCATTTTTGATCAAAGAGATGACCAGATTAAATGTTATATTTTATTTGCTTTATAGTGTTTATTAAAAAAATCCCATTATCTTGGCCTTTCAGACTAAGGGAGACTGTTCTCTAAGGAGCCTATTCTGTGTCACCTTGTGAACCCACAAAGTGTAGCTGTAGGCACGCTGGCCTAGATGAGGTACAAGTATAATTCATGCCTACACTAACTGCTAGAGCAAAACAAGGGCCTTTAGGAAAGCATGCAAAGTTTCAACTTACCACCCAACCTTTGCCCACTTGTGAAAGCACACACTAGTTTGGTGCTTGGTCCTTCCTTTGGGTGTCTTGGGACAATTAGAACCATATACAAAGCTGTAAAACTAATTTATTTACTGTCATCTATTTGAGAAAATGGGATTTTAATATAATAAAGAGGAGGGTTCTCTGTGCTGAAGTGTGTCACCCCGCTTTCCCTTTACTCAGAAGCACACCAGCTGCCTCCCAGTCTGACCACCTATTATGGTAAGGAACTTCACTCCCTGCACTGCTTGCACAAACAACAATGGAATTGCCATGCGATAATACACACCACTGATCTGTAAAGTTAGAAGTACTCTCTGCATTTAAACAATGTACAATATCTGCATTGCTATTCACGTTAATTAGATCTGCTTGTAACAAATAATTGACTTAAAACAATCCACTGTGAATTTATAGATTAGTATTCGGTGCCTGCCAAAAACTTAAATGGTACACCTCGAGTGGCAGAATAAAAAATTAATCACTGGATCTTGCTGAACATGTGTTATTTAAAGAGCACTTTAAGAGAGTGTGAAGTGAAGGAATTTTGTTCGTTACCAAAATTAAAGAGTGTGAAATGTCTTTGTATTTTTGTTAGAAATATTGGACAAAATGCAATATGATATTGTCCTGGAAATTCTGCAAGAAGAGCACATCCCACAGTGATTCTGTCCGGCTTACAGACCTGCCCCAAAGAGGACTTACAAATGCTTGGGGCTACACCCCTATTTCTAAGTAAGACAGAGCTAGGGATCATTCTTTGGCATAATTATTTTACGATTTTTCAGTTCAAACTAAGTTGAGGGCTGTTTGGCAGCCTGCCAGAATGACATTTTTGTATCACAAAACTGAGAAAACGATGCACACTTTTAACACTGGGCAATGTGGAGAGGAGGCATGCAGGGGTACTGAAGAGTTATGAAGTCTGCTGGGATTCCCCTGGCGGACTGCACTGTGGATGGGGGGAAACCTCGGTCCTGCCCATAGCACTCCTTAAAACTAGCTCTTGGCGGGTGTTATTCTGCAAACCATGCCCAGGGATTTTCTCAAGGAATGCTGCTTGGCATGGGCATAAATCACACTGACAAGTGTGGTAATAATTACTCAGCCTACTGTACTGAAATGTACTTGCTGGCCCTGCTTTATTTATAGAAATAGCGTTGAAAAAATGATTTAGGCACCTAAGAAAAATGCACCTCTTTTTATTCTTACTGATATATTTCTATATAGATAAGTAAATTTCCGTTTATTCTACAGCTACAAGCAATTTAGAAGGTAGCAATGGCAAGAGCAAATACTTTCTCTGTCAAAGCCTATAAAAATGACACATCAAAGGTCCCAACCAAAAGAAGTACATTTCAGAAAGGCTTGAAGAGTAGCCAACACTTGTGGATATATTCTTTTGTTTGCCTATCTTGGACTTGTTTCTGGCAAAAGTGAAAGGTTTAATGGATCGTTGTGAGCTAAAATGAAATTCGAGCATTAACATCGTATATTTGTATTTCTGTGAGAGTCAATAGAAAATTTTAGTTGGCTCTTATTTCCTTATTTTTCTTTGGGAAAAAAAAAAAAAAAAGGATTAATAAAAATGTTGGAATTAATATTGGAAAATAATCTGTTAAATTAGTAGAATTATCCACATCGTTATCTGACATCTATGATGAAAAATGAGGTACTGTTCAGTACAATACCTCATACACGCAGAACAAAGTTTTCTCCTACTTTCCAGTCCTTCAATTGTTCAATTCTTTTAATCCTTTTGAAATGCTACTGCATTTTGAGTTTCACTAGAATTGGTTTTCATCTCTTTAGGTTTTTGTCTCTTTTTGGTTTTCTTCTCTTTTTCCAATTACAAAATTATTTTTCTTCTCTTTTACCTTCTAATATGTAAGGAAACAAAGCTATTTTTACAAAGCCTGCTGTTAGAGTTTCTAGCTAGGGAAGAATAAAAGGGAGAGACATTCTATTTTACCGTTTATACAATAGAAATAGCAGCAATACAAGTTTACTCCTGTACAGATTTCAGAATTAATTCCTAGGAAAAAAAGCAGACTAAATAGCTGTAATAAAGGAGCAAGGCAATCATTTGAAGGGTTCAATACTGTTTGATTTAACAGATTAGTAAAAAGGCATTATACGCCGACTGTGTAGCAAGTATGTACTTTGGTGAGAAAACTGGAAAAAAATACATTTTTTTTTCTTTTAACGAAAATAATTGGCTCAGTGTATGTGCTATTGCAGTTGTTTATTTTCCACACTGCAAAGTGTTACATTTGCCAGTCTAATTATTTCATTGCCGATCTTTGTTGTATTTGTTCTCCACCCATATTTGATAGCTGCAAACACTAAGTGAGACGATTTCTCATTTTGAGGCAATAGCTCTACCTAGTGATGGGAAAGAGCAGCTGCACTCATACGTTTTAGAATAGTTTCTCAGTCCTCTGCCGAAGACCATTTTACTTTCTTTGAAAAAATTATCCACATGCAGTATTCAATAATTGTCATTCTTCCTCTATTGTTGTTCTTAAGTGTATTTAGGAGGGCATGTATGTGCATCCAAGCATATTTCCTGGGACACTGTTGATGATATCTTCCAGATATGTCACAAAATGAAATACAATGCTTTTAAAAGACGAAAGCAGCACTAATGATGTGTGTGAAAATGACTTTGTTAGAATCGAGTCTAGTTATTCCAAATGAAAAATACATTCCAGTGTGTTTAAGACTCTGTTATATACATTCAAACATGGATTTTGCTGTAAAAACTTTACATCAGCTAGCCACATCTCTTACAGTGGAACTTAGCTCTGCTCTATATGAAAAGGACCTTGTTTGTATTAAAACATCTACTGAATTGGGCAAAATATCACAATGGGTCAATCACAATGAAGAAGTGAACTGAAGATCGTAATTTTTAGTTACTCCTGCCACATTGACTCTATCTGTTAGTTTAAATGCTAATTCAGCTGACACTTAGTCTTTCTTACTGTACGAAGAAGAACCAGAATTTAAATTAGTTCTACCAGTATGACTAAAAACTCTAGAGAATTATTCTGCTTTATGTTATATTATTAGCATCAGACAAGTAATTTTTCTGTCTCGTTTTACAAGTGGTTAAAAAACCATATGTAATAGCTCTTTGGTTTGGGGGTTTGTTCACCGACCCCCAGGGAAGAGAGCATAAATTACATCGGATTTCTTCTCATTAGCCAAGACCACTATTCAGTTAAAGTCAGCAGTGTTTCATTCCTCTGTGGTCCTGGGCCTGCTTACAAAAGAGCCATTGGTATGCCATATGCCATGCCTCCAATGTGCGCTGTATGGCCAACAGCTCTTTCAACAACCTTTTCTTGTATGTGCTAAGACACATGGGGGACAATGGAAGGACTTGGGACATTAAAAAAGGATGCTGCAGTAGTGCAAAATGCCAAGGCTTTTGTGCGGGTGGTAACAAATCACCTTACTTTGTTTTTTCTCCCACTGCTGCACTAGACATGCCTTTCTAGTGCTTTACTGAAGATCTGAATGCCCAGCTCTAGAAAAGATATTCTTTTAACACTTCAGTGCTGTGACCTCTCAACTCTGAGGTCAGAGCAAGCCTTATTTGTTTTGAGGCTTAACATAATTAAGTAGAAAGAAAAGAAAAAGGATTAAATAAGAGAGACGACAGCAATAGAAACTCCCAGGGGGAGAGACGACTACTTTTTATAGCAAGAGAGGATTTTGTCTGGAGGAGAGACAAACAGTCTGCATGTCCTTTAAATGTCTCCAAAGGATAAAAAAAAAAAAAAAGAACACAGAGGAATAAAAGAAAAATAGATATATTCAAAATTATAGGAATAAGCAGCTCTGCTATAGGTCGATAAGGTCTTTAAAAGCTGTAAACTCAAAGCTCTCTGACATGCGGTGCAATCCCTCTGGGTAAAAGGTAGACTAAGGCTCATACAAATGTGAGCCTATCTTGCTTTGAGCTGCAGACCTGCAAACAGTTTTGAATGTGACAGTTTCTGTTTTGAGTTTTTTTCCCCACTCAAATATGGGTATGAAAGCACGGTGCTGCCTGAGATCTTGAGTGCAATCGCTCAAACTTTCACCTAGTTAGCTCATTGTGTAACTATTCCCCTGGGGAAGAAAAACCAAGATAGGAAAAAGGCTTTGCTCTCTGCATATGCACATCCCTGACACATAGCTGTATGTCATATTACCAGTAACACCTAGCATTGCAAATATTTCCTGGTAAGTGTACATATATCCAACTGCATGTCTTTATATTTGTAAAGATAGCCAGAGAATACATTATCTTTGTCAATCCATGCAGCTGGGGAGGAGAAACTGATCTCCAGCTTCCACTGGGTCCTGCCCACCACTAATATCTCCCAGTGTATAACGGGCTGCCAAAGCTATCATGTTCCTGTGGGGCTCCAGGAGAAGCAGCCTTCTGTCTTTAAGTCCAGTTCCTACCCTAGAAAATATGCCAGGCTGCTGCCAGAACGAGTGTTTGCTGTTTGCCACTTGGTTCTCCCTGCCCCAAGGTTGCCATTATATTCTTGTTACAGTGTGCATTCAGGAAAAGAAGATGGAAGCACATAAAGTGTAGTACACAGTCTTCAACACCAAATTTGTGGATGCTGGCAACCACAAATCTTAGTAGCATATCCTGTTCAGTTGGGCCTATGATGATATGTGGCAAAGTGCTGTGCAGTGAATACATCAATGAAAAACTTCAAGCTGGCAAATGCAGGATTCTTGGTGATCAGTGACGAGTTTACATCATGAACATTCAGTCACTAAGAGTTGAAAAAAGGATAGCTTGAGGCATCTGGAATCCAGAAACCGCCTATTCTCATGACTGCATTACTACACCAGTTGGGACTGGAGACAGAAAAAAAAAATTGCTGTTGTAATTCAGGATGTGTTGAAGGCTAAATGGAGAGTAGTTGGCTCAAGCGAGGAATGGATACATGATGCAAAGGAAGTCATAAGGGCGTGGACAAGACATATATCACTCTCCTCGCCCCTCCCCAAATCTCCCATTTTTTAAAAACAGAAAATGTTTCAGAATTATCCTTATCATCCTTCACATTTTTGGTGACAAAGCGTCTTTAACAATCCATATTTATGCAGATGTTCAGACGGGATGCAGAATGTTCCCCAGCTATTCACTACTAGTTGCCATGCAGAGGGGTGGTACAAAGGCTGAGCCGAGGCAGATTACTAGATGTTTTACAGTCTTGCCCTACCTAATGGCCTGGCCTGTAAATCCACTCATTGTGATCTTCGTTGTCAACATAGGGCCTTCAATTCCTGTTGGAGAAACTTTGGAGTATGTGCATTTGGTGCTGACATAAAAGGGAAAGGATTTCTGTAGCATTCTGACTATTGTCTTCTACTGAAGATCTTGTTTTCTTGAACAAAAACTCTTTTTCTCTTTTCTCCTGGTGAGAGCACAGAATGGAAACAGAGAGGTTGGAGAGCTGTGGTCACAAAAACAGCTGAAACTTGTTCTCATGCAAAAAGCCAGAAGTCACAAGGGACACTTCAGAATGCTACTCTCTGTAAAAACCTCCAGGTACTGCAGTGATCACTTTGAAACCAAAAGACTTTCACTGCATGTCTCTTTATATCACAACCTCTGACTTCCCCTTGGTTCTACCTGCCCGACAAGCAGATTTCATGGATCTCACAGAACTCATACATTTCCAGTCTTCCAGGCATGCTGGTGGCACCGCATCTGATGGATGAAGAAAAAGTATTAATCTTTATGGAAAAAACTGAGGAGCACAGACTTCAATGACGAGCAGTGCTCAACTTCTGACCACCTCAGTGCAATAGCTAACATAGCTGCAACAGTTCAATGACATACAGCCTTCCAAAAACTGAGTGTGAAAGCAAGCCAGCTGACCAAGAGGAAACAGTGGACTTGAGTGTTATTCATAAGTCAGTGCTCATTAATTATTGCTTGCAAATTGTCAAAGGGGCAGCATCTTCAAAGGGAGCAGATGCAAATTCTCTAATGGTAGTAGTATGTTAGCCAAGCAGAAAAAGTGTGAGTTTGTTGAAGGGCAGGGTCAGAAAGGAAGGCGGATGACATTTACTCATACTTGTCCATTCCAAAGGATATCTTTAGTTTCTCTACAAATTGTCTACAAATATCCAGTAACTCCCACTAATGCCTTTCTGGGGCTTGCTCCTCTGTTTCTACATTATACTTACTTACCTGGTCTCTTCCACTCAATTAAATACTCAATTACCTGTTGCCTCCAGTGAAAGCTCTCTGCCCTTCATTTCAGGTGTCCCATACCTCCAACAAAGCCATTTTGTCAGCTACAATACAGCTGTGCCCTTCATTGCCTGGTATCACCCATAAGCACCAGAATTCTTAAGACTAAAAAAAGAAAATAAAGAACAGAAGCACTTCTGGTTCCTTCGTGAACAAGTAAGACATAAGCTACCATTTTAACGTTAATGACTGCATTACTCACCCCTCTTCATCATTATTTGTGAGTCATCACCCATGGTGCAACATTTCGAAAAGTTCTTTCTAGGCTTATGACTAGGGAGATGACTCATTTCTGAGGTACTGGAACTCAGCCACTGCTCTAGTACAGAGTCACATTAAGGCTAAGAAGAGCAGGGGACACGGGAGGAAAAAAATGACCTGGCTCTTCCCTAACTATATATTCCTGCATACTCTAGCTGGTGGTCCTGGAATGACACACTGGGAGGGTGCCAAAAGGTCAACAAAACCTTCCTCTTCTACTAGTGACAGCCAGACTTTTCTCTGGCTTTTCTCTGAGTAGCCAGAGGAGAGATTCTGGACATTGGGATATGTAGAACCTTGACCAAAAGTCAGTCTAAGCCTGGCAATTATCAAAATAAGGAATACAGATCTGAGTCTTCTTGCAAAGAGTCTGATTTACAAAGACGGCTGCGATCCTGGCATACAGAAATGGGAAAGCTGGAATACTTCCACAAGTTGCTCTAAGGAAATAGTGGAGAAGACAATGTTATGGAGAAACTAATTACACGTGACAATGTCTGCAGAAGGGGGAAAACTGAGAGGAAAGATGACTGAGGAATGGAGCTGGGAGACTCTGGGGCATAATTACATGTGGTGCTGTATGGAGACATGATAAAAGCAAAGGCTGGACACGGAAATACAACACTTAATGTAAATGGACAGTAAAGGGCTACTTGGCCATAGTAAAGAAAAGGCTTGAAAAGGACAGAGACGTATCAGTTATTACCTGTGCTATTGTAGCTAGAGAACAGTAAAACTGCCAATGTCTGAAAATAGACTTTGTCTGGTATTTCTCCCATTCATCCTATATTTAACACCATAAACTTTGTTAAAATGGAAGATAAAACATGCAAGACATACTAAAATGTAGCAGTTATTTCCAGTTTTTACAAGAGGGTAGTAAAAGGGAGGCGAAATATGTGGCTGTTATCCAGTGTGCCCCAGGGATGCAGACATTAGTGATGACTTTGGCAGTTTTTTAGGCTGTGGTTGCCCAGCCTTTCTGGGTGACTTCCTACAATTTGCTTCTCACCGCTCTCCTTCACTTTCTCCATGAGAGGATCTGCGTTTTCCCAAATGCTTTTGCATTTGCTATTGTAAAGTACTGCATGAGATCCAGTTATGAACCAGGAACTGCCCATAAAATAAAAACACCAAGACAGCAACCTAAGCCTAAGCAGACCCTTCCAAAAATCTTTTCTGTGTGTCTTTGCGGGTAGGAAAGAAGCAAAAGAAAAAAAAACACCATTCTGTGAGCTGTGTCTCGATGGGCCACTGCTCTCGCTCTCGCTCTGCTTGTCCAGGCTGTGCAAAGCCTCTGCGAACTGCACACCTGGCACCGCAGCTGCTCGAAATCTCAGCGCTGTTTGGTTTAGGTGTAGGTGAAGCAGTGCTGAGAGGAAGCTTCCATATGTTCACGGCCAGCTCAGGAGCCTGCTTCTTATCCATGCAATACCTTAACACGCTTTTCTTTCTCAAATATTTCATTTTAAAGGGTTCTTAAAGATCCTTTTAAAATTCCACACGCAGATCTGACTGCTGAGTCTCCGCAACCTGAGGAATTTTATGCACTGCAGCGTTAAACCACGGGCACTAAAGCAAGCCATGAAACCGCAGAGCATGTAAATGACTTCTAATGGTACTCCTGAACCTGTGTGGAGAATAAAGCCCCTTAATGAGGCTCAGGCAGCCACCAGAACACCTTTAGCCATGGCACCTTTTATTCAAGACCGAGTTTCCCCTCAGCGAACGCTTCTGACGGGATCAGCTTTGTAAGCGCTCCCTCTTCCGAGCGAAATAAAGCGGCTTTCGGGCAACCACGCGGGGATCTCCGGTGGCTGCACACCGCCAGTATCAACCTAAGGGCCCCGGCACCGCCCGCAGGGCCGCGTTTTAACACAGGAGAAAGCAAAAAGCCGCACGCCCAGGCCGGAGGCTCAGCTCCGGGCAGCGGGTGCCTGAGGGGAGCCTCGCCCCATGCCGGGCGGCTCCGGGGCGCACGAGGGCCGCCGGGCTGGAGGCAGGGAGCCGCATGATGAAACCCGGCGGCGGATTTCAGCAGCAGCAGGCGGCGGGGGAGGAGCCCGGCAGCCGGCTCTGGCTGCCTGGCACGGCGCAGAGCCGCCTCTTCCTCCGCACGCCGCAGCGAGGACGAGCGGCTCTCCCCGCCACACCGTAAGCGCCCGGGGGGCGGCGGCGGCTGCTGGTGGCCGCACGGGCACCGGCGGCGCCGCTGCTGGCCCGCATCGCGGCTCGGGAGCGAGGGGAGCCGGGCTGTGCCCGGGGAGGCTGCAGCCGGCCGGGGAAGGAGGGAGGGGGCGGCCGCGGCCCGGGCCCGCTGCCGCGTGGTGCCCGGGGAGCCGGGCGTGCTCGGCGGGGGCCGCGCTGCCGGGGTTCGGGGGGGAGCCGGGGGGAAAGGGCTCCCCTCAGCCAGCCCAGCGGGGCAGGAGCGGTTTGTTTCCCTCGTGGGGGCTGCTCTTAGCTGCCCCGAGGCACCCAGCAGGGCTGGAGGCACCCTCTGATGGCGCAAATTTTCCTCCTCTCCCCGGTTATTAAAGCTGCTCTGCGGGGCATCTCCCCCAGCCTGGCATCGTCCCCTGACATCTCCCCGGGCTGAGACCCCGGCGTGCCCAGGTGGGACCCGGTGTGTTGTATGGCCAAATGTCAGCCCCTGTCCAGCTAAAGGGGAGAAGGGGCTGGGGAGGGGGTCCCAAGCCCCCGTGGGGGAGCGCCCGGTGGGTCCCAGCCCCGGGGGAAGCACTTGGGGCATCCCAAGGCCCAGGGGAGCGCTTGGGGCATCCCAACCCCCTGAGGAGCACCTGGGGCCTTCAGCTGCGGTTTGGCTTCTGCAGCTGGTGTAGATGCTGGGTCTGTGCCTGTTCTGTTGGCTGAGAGCACGGAAAGAGTTGTTGCCCAGGTAGCGTAACTGGGTGAACAGCTTTTTACCTCAGTACCGAAACGCGAGGGGAAGTGCTTGGACTTGTTTGATTTCTGACCATGGGGCTACTTACTTCATGACTTGGTAAGCTGCAGGATGGGAGAGCGTTTCTCTTCTGAAAGAGCTGAAGGGATCTGCTGCTGTGATGTTACTTCAGTGGGTCACACCCAACGCCCAGAAATAAGTTGTTCTGTTTGTGGTCTATGAGGAAAAACAAAAACAAAAAACCAAAAGAAAACAAGCAAACAAACAAACAAAAAAAACTAAAAGCAGGTTTAAACTGAATTTCTTGAGTTGGACGAAGATTGCTTATCACATTGTGGGAAACTATGTTACCTTATGTTAATAAAGTCTGCTACATTCTTCATCAGTTCTCTTTATAGTCCAACAACCGATAGTCTACTTTTGGTACCTGGGATCTGTATCTCTGCTTTCTAGGTGTCATCTATTGCATATAGATCAGGTTGATGGTTAGACTTGATCTTGGAGGTCTTTTCTAACCTAAATAACACCGTGATGCTGTTTTTTTTTTTTAATTGAACACGTTCTTCATTTTTAGGTAACTCAACAGCTTCACAATGTGTGGTATCTGGGCCCTGTTCGGAAGCGATGAGTGCCTTTCTGTCCAGTGTCTAAGTGCCATGAAGATCGCACACAGAGGTCCTGATGCATTTCGTTTCGAGAATGTCAATGGATTCACCAACTGTTGTTTTGGTTTCCATCGCCTCGCGGTTGTTGATCAGCTGTATGGCATGCAGCCTATCCGGGTGAAGAAGTTCCCCTATCTGTGGCTGTGTTACAATGGAGAAATCTACAATTTCAAACAGGTAAGTGTTGTAGGGATCATACATTTCTTTCTTTTTTTTATTTCAAAACTGGTAGGTATTCAGAAATTGTTTAAAATGTGGTGGACTAAAATATCAGAGGAAAAAAAAAAGCTATCAGATGAAGGAAGAAAAAAGGAAGAAAAATTTCTGGATAAGCTGTCAATCTTTGGTGGCTTATATTGTGACAAACAGTCTTTAATATTGAAAAATCCTTTTTAATTGACAAGAAAGGAAATAGTATTTGTATCTATAGGTTTGAACTTAAAACAAAGGTTCATTCTTCGTTAATCCTTCAGGAGGGAAATTCCAAGCCCCCTTTCTCACCCACCTTCCTCTTCGTAATGCAAATGATTTTAGAGTGTCTTGCACATCAGTTATTTTGGATCTTTCTCCAGTCTGTCAGGCATTTCGTTTTTACTTCTGCATGTCAACCTAGATGTGACATGTCAGTTATTAACTTAAAACAGGAATACATACGTGTTTCTGTAACAACAACAAACACTAGGGAGAAGTTTCCAGTAGGCCACCAAAGTCCTTAGGTGTCTGCAGCTTAAGGCGGAAGCTTTGTGGAGTTTTTGAGAGTCACCTAAACAAGTCTCTAAGGCACAAAACAAGCTGCAACTCTGTCCTGTGTCAGAATATCCCTGATAGGTGTGATATTGCTGCTGAGCATTGTCTATGTGCCTCTCTCCCAGTGCTGAGATGTCCTCACTGCTTGTGTTGCTCATAAAGGGAAGTGATTTAATTCATCTCAATATAGCATATAGTGTGGCTTGCGGTTTTTGACTGATCCTGAATCATGCTGAAACTAAATGCCTAAAATGGATCATAAATTGAGCATGGTAGTATCAGAAATCTACAAATACTTTGAGGTGTCAGTACTTCTAATACGATGCGTTTTTGCAGTCAGGTTACTGTCAATGGTGTCATTGGGAATTTGACTGAAAAGAAAGGAGATTATTATTATTATTTAATCTTGTAAGTACCTGGCTCTACGATGATCTCAAAGGAAGTTGTAGCAGAGTGAGGGCTGGTCTCTTCTCCCAAGCAATAGGACAAGAGAAAACGGCCTCAAGTTGTACCAGGGGAGGTTTAGCTTGGGTATTAGGAAAAAAATTCTTCACTGAAAGGGTTGTGAGGCGTTGGAACAGGATGCTCAGGGAAGTGGTTGAGTCACCATCCCTGGAGGTACTCAAAAGATAGATGTAGATGTGGTGCTTAGGGACATGGCTTAGTGGTAGACTTGGCGGTGCTAGGTTAACGGTTGGACTTGATGATCTTGGAGGTCTTTTCCAACCTAAGTGCTTCTATGATTCTGTGTATGGCAGGGCAAAACGTATGTGAAATGTGTTGTGTCAGCAGGCTATGGTATTTGCTGTGTTTTGTGTTGTGTTTTGTGTTGTGTTTTTTGTTTTTTTTTTCTGCTGCTGAAAGGAGTAAGAATCACTCCCAGTTGTGTTACGCACAGAAACCTAGGGGGAATTTAATTGTATAAAACTTGCATTACCATCAGCAGGAATTTGTTCAGTTGTTTTTGCTACCTTGGTTAGGTGCCTTCTTTCTTTATAAAGAAATTTTTGTTTCAGGCCTTCAGCTGCAAATATATATCTGAAACCTACCCAGGAATACATCATTGAAGAAACAGCCATCTAGTTTAGGGCAATGGCTTAGTGATTTTAATACTGAGTCATTCTGAGCCAATTCTATGTTCCATTAATACCGAGTGAAACCAAAGAACATAAGTTAAAGTGCAAAATCATTGGTTATGTGGGGTTTCTTCAGTATTTATTTATTTTTTTTTTAGTGTTTTATTGAACCTGTCATCCCTATCTTCACCCCAGGTGCCTGGAAGATGTTGAAGGGCCTTTAAAAGTAGCACCACAAGAACACAAAATACATAGTTGGTCTGACTTAGTCTGACAACTCATTTCCTCCTCCCCTACTTCACCTGCACAGGCAAAGTGAAAAGGTTAGATTGAAGAATAGAGGAAGATTATGCAGAAGGAAATACTCTGTGCGTTAAACACACTGAAGAATTGCAGCAACTGCACAAATAAAACATAGTTGTTTCTGAAGTACTTTACTCTGCAAAGATGTTATCTGTGTCAGTGTGTTGGAGGGCAGAGAGTTTTAAGTAAATGTTGCTATCTCTATTATCTGACAAGAAAGTGGTATTGAGAGATTTGAGACTACAGGAAATACTGTTGTCTTTTGTTCCTCGTCCTATTTTGAGTTGGATTTTTAGAACCAGTGCTTGCCTTCTCCTGCCATTTGTCTGTGGAGATGGGAAGGCTAAACTAATGTTGTGTTTTTGCACTTTGACATCCCCTAAATAGAAATGCTTCTCTGAAAACCTGCTATAATGAACATTGCTTAAGACTACAGAGTCAATCGATGTTGGGTGAGAGATGATCTTGGATGGTAATTTGAACACAAAAGTCTAATTTCCTTCACTGGCAGAAATGTTTGTGTAACTTTGAACTGTATTTTAAACAACTTTGTTGTCATCTTAAACAATTACATCGGAATTTTTGTTTGTTTGTTTTGTTTTGTTTTTTTCCCAGTTAATAAGAAATGTTTGCAAATACTTATTTGCATTTTTCTTTTTACCTCTTCTTAGTTGCAGAAGCAGTTTGGATTTGAATATCAAACACTGGTGGATGGTGAGGTTATCCTTCATCTTTACAACAAAGGAGGAATAGAACAAACGGCATCCATGCTGGATGGTGTATTTGCTTTCATCCTTCTGGACACAGCAAACAGAAAAGTGTTTCTGGCGAGAGATACCTATGGAGTCAGACCACTGTTTAAGGTGCTGACCGATGATGGATTTTTGGGTGTCTGTTCTGAGGCAAAAGGTAAAAACAGTTGTGTTTAGTGCCTAAATAAAACTAGGTGTTGTTATTGGAGACAACTTCTTTGTCAGGCCCTCCTAAGTGTGAAGAGAAAGTGAACTGTAAGTTCAGTGATAAATGAATTATATTTAGTAGTATAAAATCTATGCATTGGTAAAACAAGCTACAGAGAATTAACATTTGAAGACATTTAATTATCCTTAATATCCCCAAAATAACTTGCAGATTGAGCCTATGGTGTCTTAAATTAACCCAAAGTTGAATATAGTCTATAGAGTTAGGCTAGATTTATGCCACAATAAATGATACTAGTATTTGTTCCTGATATTCTGTAGTGAACTGGGAAATAATGCCATAAGAACCGCTAATCTGTAAAAGCAAAGAATTTTAAAACCCTTCTAAAATTTCCTGTGTCCTTGGATATTTTTTTTACTGATGCTTATGTTATTTGATGAACTTCTTTTCCGTTTGAGATGACACCTTTACTGTTCCTTTTTTTTTTTTTTTAACCTAATTCTCTCCAGTCTACATAAATAATGCCACAAGTGAATTTCTTGCCTAAAATGACCTCTGACTAAAATGGACTTTCATGGTTGTTGTATATCACTTTTATTATCAGACTCTGATGTAAGTTGACTCCTCTACTAGTAATGCTCAGTGGTACCACAGCTGTACCATCTCTGGTTCTTGGAGAGGAAGAAAGGAAGTGAATATTTTAGGAACTGTATCCTGTAACACTTGCTGTGGATTGGCAGTCTGTCTATAACAGTAACTTAGGAACATTTTGTAGAATTCTTCAGGTAGCATCTGGGTGACCAACAGGTGCAAAACATCCTCTTTCACAAGAGGAGTGGACATAAGTTTTGGCCACAAGTCTGATTCTTGGCTTCTGTTAAGCAACATTGTAGATGAGTCTGAAACTGATGAATTATGAAATCAGTAAATCAATGTTAATTAAGCAATCACTTCAGTGATACAGCTTTATTACAACTCCATTATTAGCTTGACTACACTTAATTTTTAACATAAAATCAGTTATTAACTCTTTTGAATTGTCATAAGCATCTTAGATCTTGACCTGGACATCACGTATTCAGTCAGAGAAACATTCACAGGAGTCAGGTGCTTCTTATCAATTAGTAGAATCACACTTCCTTCGTATGCTGTCAGCCTCAGCTTGAAATGGCTCAGATCTGGGCGTGTAACCTGCCAGAAGCAGAATCGT
This sequence comes from Anas acuta, assembly GCF_963932015.1. Lineage (NCBI taxonomy): Eukaryota > Metazoa > Chordata > Aves > Anseriformes > Anatidae > Anas > Anas acuta. The sequence continues at coordinate 26,897,936 of NC_088980.1, read as the reverse complement.
ACTCCATAGTGGCAAGCTGGGCATACCACTTCCTGGATGAGAGGTCTCTAATCTCTAGGTATTTTACAAATAGGAGAGGCGGTGTTTTCTCACCATGCTCTCTAAAGGAGAGGTTATACCTGCCTCTCTTCAAAAGACTAACTGTTTAGAGATTCAAGGTGTTGTTGTCTCTAAATTCTACAGGAGATGAAATTTCAGGCCTCCACATGTCGTAACTGTTTTATTCCACTGATTGCAGTGGAATCCAATTCTGGATTGTATACATCTAACTGTCCCACATGTAGGGGCCTAACAATTTTTTCTGATCTCTAAGTACCTGAAAGTGAAGTGTTGTGTTTACTGTCATGCCAACATTGCTTTCTCCAGCCATGCTGCAGCTGAGGAACCTAAGGACACTGCATTTTTCCCCTCTACCTTTCCATAAACCAGGGCAGACTCAGACTCAGAACTATATTTTTATACCAAATTTAAGATCTGGAGAAAATGGTTTTATATAGTTTTAGTAGTGGGGTTGTTGAGTGAGATGTGCCTTAGCCAATCTAGGCCGATTTAGGTTAAAAACTCTGTAACACTTTTTGTAACTTTTTGTTGTTGTTGTTCCTCTTTTATCTATAGGACTTATCAACTTAAAGCATTCAGAATCCTTATTTCCTAAAGTGGAACCATTTCTTCCGGGACATTATGAAGTGCTGGATTTGAAGCCTTCTGGCAAGGTTGCATCAGTAGAATTAGTAAAGTTTCATAGTTATAAAGATGAACCACTCCATGCTGCTTGTGATACAGTGGAAAATCTGCCTTCAGGTAGTACAATAAAACACTTGCCTTTTAATTTTGATTAAAATTTTGATTAAAAAGTGGAGGAAAATCATAATCTTTCAATATGAAACTTGAACCAATTGTTTTTTAAAATGTTCCATTTGAAAAAACTGAAACAATGTTTATGATGTAGGAAGTTGAGAATCATTTTTGAAGATATTTTTATACAAAGATGTATGAACTTGCATGCCCTTATCATCAAAGGAGATTCAGACAAATATATATATTTTTTCCTAATCACATAATGCAGCTAATTTTAAGCAGAACTGTTAATGTTTCTTTTGTTTGTTTTTGTTCTTTCCTGAACAGGCTTTGATCTTGAAACAGTGAAAAGTAACATCCGTATTCTGTTTGAAAATGCTGTTAGAAAGCGTTTGATGGCTCACAGAAGGATTGGTTGTCTTTTGTCAGGTAAGTAGCAAGAATTCCAGTGATTCCGTCTTTTCTCTCTTCCACACATCATCTACCAGTTAGAAGAAAGTAAACTGACTGTTCTGCTGTGAGGTACCTGAAGTGATCTGAATCTTCATATGCTTTCTTGGTTACAGAGAACTTGGTGGTTTGTGACCTAAAAAAAAAAATAAAAAAAATCCAGTTTACAGATATCTTGAAAGATGTATGCTTTTAAGGTTTAGAGCTGGGATGTTGTCATGTTGAAACATGGACCATTTTTGATGAAGAAAAACCAAAGATAAAAGAAAAAAGAAAAAGTAGGCTTGTTACCACCTACTTTGCTTTAGCTTCCATCCCAGACTGCCTTTGATTTACCAAATGGCAGTGGAGCATCTGGACCATAATTATTTAGTACACTCTTTTTCAGGTGAGGTAATAGCTTGTGGTTCAAGAACTTGTTCTCTGACTTAGCTGATCGATGTTGTGATTTGGTGGCTCAGTCTTGCAGAGGTAAGGCTTTGTAGCCATGGGACTGACATCTTATTCACTGTGTTTTTGTAGCACTTTGTACTTGTGGCTAGAGTTCTGGTATGCTGTTCATTCACACGCTGAGCATCAATAATTACATTCATTTATCACATACTCTATTAAGTGTGCATCTGAATGAGAGAGAACTGAACAGGAAATACTGTTGGAGTATTTCCTTACAATCATAAAAAGTAGGAAGGAAATAAACGAAACAGAGACACGCAGAGCTGGAACTTCCCAGCCTCAGTCAAAAAGCCCATTTCAAAACCAAATTTCAGATATTAAATCAGAGGATGGTCAGCTCCTCAAATCCACGTGCACACTGTGTATCCGCAGTATATCTAATGTCCTGGGCTGATATAATAACAGAGTATCTCCATGCTTCACAATTTTGAGTATGCTTGGAGCATCACAGTTAGAGAAATGCTTGCACTTCCAATCACAAAGGGAGTTCCTCAAGTTCACAGCGGAAACTCAGGTGTTCATTTCCCTGATTTTCACATCCCAAGCACTTGGTTTGATTTCTACACTCATTATTTCTTCAGACTTTGCATGTCTTTTTCTAGAGAAGATGTTTTTTTGTCAGGGAAGCGTTCCTACAAAGGGAATCAGGGTGGGAACAGATGCAGATGCACTCAGCTGAAAAAACACGTGCAGAGTGTAGGAAGCAGAGAAGAGGATTTTGCCTTCTGCTTGTTAGAACTGCAGGCAGGTGTAGGAGAAGAGGTACTGTGCTTTGATCAGTACTTCAGAGAGGAAGCAACAAGTAGAAGTGGTCAAGAAGTCATAGAACTAGCTAGAGAACCTTTTAATTTTGATGTTACAAAGATTAATTTCACTAAAAAAGTTAGAGGTGCTTTTGAAAAATGATTGGGGAAGAGTGGAATACTTTGACTAAATGTTCTGTTGTAGGTCAGACAAAATATTTTGCTTGACTTTTACTTAATTCTGTTTGATTCAAGCAACAAAACAAAAAAATGTAAATAGTTTTATTATTACAGTATCAAATGTGTAGGTAAGAAGAGGATGGAGAGCAGTTTTGGAATGAAGAGTAAAGCCAATTGTAGCAGAGTTGAGAAGGGACATCTCTAGCGATACAATGACTTCAGAATACTTCTTGTCTTAATGCAGAATTTCCATTGATGCTTTTGATATCAAAAGTACTAGTAACTTACTGAAGATGTTCCAATAAGGTCATGTGATTATCTTGTTAAGCAGAGGTAAAGTTTTAGAAGAACTACCTTAGATTCACGGTGCTTAAAAATGAAACCTGTTCATAAGATTCAACTTTCTAGAGTTGGTTCCTTAGAGGGAAACAAAACACAGTCAAACACCTAACCAGAAATGTGGTTTATCAAGGATGGCTTTTTGTGTGTTTTTTTTTAAAGGGGGCTTAGATTCCAGTTTGGTTGCAGCCATTGTTCTGAAACTGATGAAAGAAATGAACATCAATTATCCATTACAAACCTTCGCAATTGGAATGGAAAACAGCCCTGATTTACTGGCTGCCAGAAAGGTACAGTAAATGTGGCTTCCACTTTGCAGCTGCTGAATGTTAAACCATGTAAATTAATGGTGGTAACTTCACGATACGGTATTGATTATAATTCTGATTAGTATTCATTTATTGCTATGATGCAAATCATTTTGCAGTAAATCATTTAGTACGACATCTGCTGCTTAGTTAAATCTTAAGAAAGAGATAACTTGAGTCTTAACCGTTTTTTCTTCTTTTTGGAAGACTTTTTTGTGATTATTACTGTGTTGTTACCAACAGGACAATCCTTCAGAGTTGTCCCAATTCTGCCTCTAGGTTTTACAGTCTATCACCATGCTATTGCTCCTATGCTATGACATTTGTATGTATGTTAAATATTGCAATTTAATTGTTATTTTATTTAATTTAGAGCCTTGTACAAACTGTACACTGGAAAGGATAACTGTGGATATACTTTGGGTATCCAGCCTGTTAAGGCTTTTGAGCTGCTTTTTCTCTTCAGAGCAAATTTCAAAGTACTTAGATTCTCTGCAGATTTTGTGAGGCCTTGGACAAGCAGCTGGATGTTCTGTTGCAGTCACGATTGAACACTGTGTAATTAGGGAGACTGTGTTCCCTTCGGCAAACATACCACTGCAAGTCAGAGTGGTTGCTCCAGTGTCACCTTTTCTTGGCCTTATGTCATCTCATCCTCACTGTGGCAGAAGGAAGTTAGCTGATGCTTCCAGTTTGTGTGTAAAATGGGTGTGTAAAACACAAGGTGTGTTTAAAACAATGTTTTAATTGAAATGCAATACATTATTATAACCTTTTACAAACAGGTGGCAGCACATATAGGCAGCGAACATCATGAAGTAATATTTAATTCTGAAGAGGGAATTCAGGCAATTGAGGAGGTTATCTTCTCCTTGGAAACCTACGACATAACAACAGTAAGAGCTTCAATCGGTAAGATTTTTAGTAACAATTTTTGCTTTATGTTGCTTGAATAAATTTTATGCAAAACCTTGTAGTCATCTACTAGATCCTTCCTTTAGCTGTTGTAGAACTTGGGAAATGAGACTCCCAAGTTCTGCTCCCTAGTCTTGTCTGTGACCTCACAATGAGGCAAAATGAGTTATTAGTTTCAAAGTCACAGACTGTATAAACATTGTCCAGAGCTGTTCCTGAAGTTTTGGGATTAAAAAGAAACTTGATTTTAAAAAAATTAGTTCTATAGGTCTTAGTTTTCTATTGTGATAAATATGAACCTTGGAGGAAAGGAGAAAATTTGCAGGCTGTCTGAGGCATAACCTGTATTTGAGGCTCAGTGTTTGGGTCACTGAATGTTATGATAGCCAAACAGTTATGGTTACCCCATTTCTTGAATAATACTAAAGTGAAGTATTTCTTGTGACCCTCTAGTAGTAATACATATACACTGAAGTCAGGTAGACTTCTAATGTACATTTGATTCTGAGAAATGACAGAAGCCATCAGCAGGTCCTTAAAAAGGGTTGCCAACATGATAAGAATGAAAAACCCTTATCTAATGAGGCCTTCTGTGTAATGCCCTTACAGCATTTTACTCAGATACTCTTGTGTCAGTGCAAAGCATTGTAAACAAGCTAGTACACCAAACAGGCAAGACAGTTTTGAAAACTGTATGGGATAAGAAGCTAGAATTTTGCTAAGTGAAATACTGAAAATGTTTAAGAATGAAAACAACTTTTCATTTGCCATCCTTCTTTCTTTGCAATTCTTGCTTAATATGAAATACAGCAAAATAAGTCCTTTTCAATAGATCTCTAATACTTAAGTTATAAAAGTTTATTGTTTAGTAAGATGCAATGAGGGTAAGACATACTTCTGGTTAATAAACGTGTTTTTTTGTTTTTTTTTAAAAAGGGAAAAAAATGCCCTCATCTAGTTCAATCCATAGTGGTAGAGAGCTAAGCAGCAGCTTTTGCTGGTATTTTTGTTCTCCAAAACTAGAAAGTTTGTTCAGGACTGTGCTGGAATTAATCTTATGCTTAATTTCTAATTGAGACAGAACAACTCCGGTATGTGTTCCTATGGGAATCCTCCAGCATTCCCAGGATCATGAACACACACAAACACACGTCTCAGTGATATTTTGAGGGCCAAGTATAAGTACACAGTTTAGATCTATTTGCAGCACTTGGTTTGTGTGGCTAGTGGTGGCTTTGAATATCAACGACATGTTATGTTAGGGTATTGAATCTGTTTGCTACAGAAGAACATATTGTTGGAGAGAAACTTCCAAAATGCTAAAGTAAATCTGTACTGTATATAACGTATCTATAGCTCTATTTTAATAATTCTCTCCTTCTTTTAAGGTATGTATCTTGTCTCCAAGTACATACGCAAGAAAACAGACAGTGTGGTCATCTTTTCAGGAGAAGGCTCAGATGAGCTGACACAAGGATATATATATTTCCATAAGGTAAATATATTTGCTGTTCAACAGGCCCTTGCACTTGCTTTTCTCCCCTTCAACAGAAAACTTCTACTGAGATTTAAAGGTGTGAAGTTTGAGAGTTGGTACAGCTGTATGTTTATATGTTTCTCCTGAAGTGGCATAAAATCCAAGGGATTTGATTTAATCACTTCAAAAATAACTTTTAAACTTCAAACTTGCTGAGACTATTTCTTGTGCGTATTCTTTGCTAGTTCTGAGATCCTAAATAATCTCCTGAAAGTCTGAAAATGAAGATAATCAAAACTATAGCTTCTATGTAGACAACGATGTATCTGCAAAGGCATGTAAAGAACTTATACCTTGTAATGTGCTTGAAGAGAGATTATTTATATAAGTAAGTAGAAGGGAATCACAGTGTGCAAGTTGCATACATTTTTGCTTGCTGTCAAGTATTAGCTTGGTATGTTTAAATTCTCACTAAGGTATGTCACAGGTCTGTATGTGGTGATCACTGCAATGCAAATGCAGGACAGCAAGTAGTGGTTCCCTTGCTGCAGCTGTACTAGATCTGTGTGCTACATACATGTGTCTGGTTACAGGCGCCGTCTCCTGAAGAAGCTGCAGAAGAGAGCGAGAGGCTTCTGAAGGAGCTCTACATGTTTGATGTACTTCGTGCAGACAGAACTACTGCAGCACACGGGTAAAGTACAGTCTCTTGCATGATGACTAAACATGATTTAAGAGCCTAAGTGGATCATAGAATCACAGAATGCTTTGGTTTGGAAGGGGCCTTGAATATCATCCAGTTCCAACCCCCTGTCATGGGCAGGAACACCTTCTACCAGACCAGGTTGCCCAGGGCCTCATTCAGCCTAAGCCTTGAACACTTTCAGGGATGGGGCATCCATAGCTTCTCTGGGCAGCCTGTGCCAGTGCCTCACCACCCTCAGAGTCGAGAATTTCTGCCAAATATCTAATCTAAAACCTACCCTCTTTTAGTTTAAAAACATTACTCCTTGTCCTATCACTCCACTCCCTGACAAAGAGTCCCTCCCCACCTTTTCTGTAGGCTCCCTTCAGGTACTGGAAGGCCGCTACAAAGTCTCCCTGGAGCCTTCTCCGGGCTGAACAACCCCAGCTCCCTCAGCCTGTCTTCATAGGAGAAGTGCTTGAGCCTCTGAGCATCCTTGTGGCCTTCCACTAGACTTGTTCTAACAGGTCCATGGCCTTCCTGTGCTGGTGCCTCAGAGCTGAATGCAGCACTCCAGCTGGGGTCTCAGGAGAACAGAGCAGAGGGGCAGAATCCCCTCCCTTGCCCTGCTGGCCATGCTGCTTTTGATGTAGTGCAGGATACAGTTGGCTTCATGGGCTGCAAGTGCACGTTGCCAGATCATATTTAATTTTTTTTTTGTCCACCCGTACCCCCAGGTCCTTCTCCTCTCTATCCAGTCATCACCCACATATTCGTGCTTGGGATTGCCCCAACCTAGGTGCAGGATCTTGAGCTTGGGCCTGTTGAACTTCATGAAGTTTGCACAGGCCTACCTCTCAAGCTTGTCAAAAAAGTTCCTAAAAAAGAAGTTCATAAAGTATCATAAAAGTTCTTCCACCATTGAGGAAATTGTATAATTTAACTGTTGCTGTTTGAATTACTAAATGATGCAGAATATTGTGATGCAGGATGACTTTATTCTTAGTGTCTAGGTCTAAACTACTCTAGGAAGAACGTCAGTCTTCAGAGCCATAGTAGCAAATTGCTTGCAGCCTGTACACTGCTTCAGCTCTGCGTCTAGTATAAAATCTTCATGTGACTTTGAGGCTAGGTAGCTTAATGTCTCTTAAGGGAAAATACTGAGAAGGGTTCTTTCTACCAAATACTTTTATTTGTAATTTTTTTTTGTAATTTGTTGCCTCCATTACTCTAATTTCAGTGTCTTTAAAAGCCATGTTATATATAAGAGAATGTAAGTACGAAGGCTTTGTACTCTTATAGTTGCTATTGACATTGGAGAGAACTTAGTGTGCAAATGCTGCAGGATCAGTAGGCAGTAGCTTAATGACCATACAGGCTCCTTTTAATTGTCTTTTGAAAATACAAACAAATGCAGATTGTAGAAATGACTGTGGGAATCTTTGCTTGGTTCTGTGACATCTTTACAAATGCTGATGCAAATCCCAGTCAGCAATTTAAAGGTTCTTGGTAGTTCTCTGGGAGCAACAGCATTGTTCAGTGTGGGTTTTGTATTTATTTTTTACATGAAACCACAGATGTTGCAAATCCTGTAAGATTGTAGTCTGGAAATCATTGTACTAGAAGCCGTCCAGCAGATGGCATCATAAATCATCTGAGATCTGTAGTTAATCCATTCAGACAACAAATTTAACTTTCTAGATCGATTAATTAAATTAGATAGTCATGAATATGCAAGTGAAATGTCTTTCATGTGAAAGCAGGTAACCTTGTATTTATGTGAAAGACAAAGAAAGCTTATGTGGTAGGGAATTTATAAGAGGATGATGTGTTGGGTTAACTCTGTCATTTCTGTTTTTTTTCCTCTGTTTAGTCTTGAACTGAGAGTCCCATTTTTGGATCATCGTTTTACTTCTTATTATTTATCTCTACCAGCAGAAATGCGAACCCCAAAGGTATGTAAAACTAGGGTTGGATCCAAATGTAAGCTTAGAACACGTATCCACTAATTTGTAAGCATGACTGAATAGCTGAATTCAGTCTTTGAGACAAAAGCCAAGTATGCTCTTAAATGTTTTTTGCTGGATTGTTGGACTCTTGGGAACCCTTTTCTGAGCAGACGTTCTGAAAGGAACCCATTTCTTAGTCAAGTATTTAAATCATTGTACTGCAGTTCTGTATTATACTGATGCTCATGGCATTGTTTGTTGTTCTGAAAACAGAATGGAATCGAAAAATACCTTTTAAGACAGTCCTTTGAAGACTCCAACTTACTTCCCAAAGAAATACTCTGGAGACCCAAAGAAGCTTTCAGTGATGGTATAACATCAGTAAAGAAATCGTGGTTTTCTATCCTTCAGGACTATATTGATCAACAGGTATGGTACCACTTGTTTGTTTGTTTTTTACATTTAAGTCTATTGAGATATTGCTGCCAAGGAGAGGCAGGACATAGGCCTAGTTGGGAGAATCTGGGTATGATAGTAACTTGAGTTTCATGGTGGAGGAACAAGATAAATTTTAATCAACAGTCTTCCAGCTACCTGTGTTGCATAAAGGCATTTGAAACTGTAGATTCAAAGTAATGCTAGAGCCTGACAGAAATGACTATGTAAGGAAATGAGCATCATGTAGGTATCTGGATTGCAAATTAGATTATGTGTTGGCAAACACAATTTCTGGGCTAAATTTCTGAAGCAGCTGCTTCAGCTGAAGACACTTGCATGAACTTATTCTGAGGCTGAATAGTATAATGACTTCATAATGCCCTTTCTTCTTTATTTCATTTGCTTTTTCCAAGATAATGCCCAGCTAAGTTCTTTTGCTTTTTAATGCATCTCCTTGAGTTGCTATCCACTGAATATTTACAGCATTTTTGCATTGGACAAAGCATAATCTCTAGTGTATGAAGGCAGTTTGATCACTGAGAGGAAGGATTAAGAATTCATTTTACACTGCAGCTCTGTTACCCATCCATAAGCCCAGCTACACATATTTCTGTGTATTTGTCTGTCCTACCATCAACTGTTTGTATCCCACTTTCCTTCTCTACTGTATCTGCAGACAAGAAAGTCGTTGGGTCATGCAGCAGTGTTGTGCTGCCCCTACTGAGCCTGTACAATTGTGATAGGGACAAATTTAATTCAAGGCTGTGGGGAGTTAGATAGCATGTTGGCAGGGAAAGCTGCTGTAGAAATTACTTAAACTGGTACAACTTTTCATCCTTCCTTTCTTAGCCAGCTTACAGCTGCAGGTGTCTTTTGGCTCTGCATCCCAGGTCTTTTGTTGCTGAGAGCCTGGTTATACAAGCAGCTCTGTCCGAGCTAAAAAAAAAAAAAAAAAAAACCAAAAAAAAACCAGGAAAACACTTATATGGCAAAAGACTGCTTTAAGTTGTGCCAGTTGATTGACAAGAGAAGGATAGAAAAGAAGGTTATTGGGGATTTTTTTGAGCTAACAAAGGTGATTCTAACCCAAAGGAAATTACATGTAATCACATGTAATACACAGAGAAACATTAACAGCACTGGAAATATATAGTCTATATATAGTCCATAAAGATCAAAGGAGCCTATGGCAAAAATGCACCTGTGAGAAACCTATGACTCTAAAATAAATCTATTTGTATATATATATATTAAACTTATAGGCACTCAGTGGTGAATCCTTGCATGACTCTGGTGCAAATTGGCTTGTATAAATTAGAAATGTATTTGCATTTTAATTTGAATTTTTCTGTTTTTGTAGGTTGATGACCTTCTGCTTGAAAAGGCAGCAGAGAAATACCCTTTTAATCCTCCTAAAACAAAAGAAAGTTATTATTACCGCCAGATCTTTGAGAAGCACTACCCAGGACGAAGCAGCTGGCTGCCCCACTACTGGATGCCAAGATGGGTTAAAACTGCTGATCCTTCTGCTCGCACATTGAAACATTACAAGTCAGCTGCCCAAGAATAGGCTGTTGAAATAATCCCCCAAATAGAAGTACTGCAAGCAATTTGCATACACTCCACTTTAAAAATAAAATAAAAATAATAATAATAAAAAAAAGAAATATGCAAACCTAAATCTTAAATGGTCTTTAAGATGTGTTTTGACAATGCTACTGGAAATGAAAGCTTTCTGTGGTTAGTATACTATAAAATATACTATAAAATTCACCCTGCTGTACCCAAATTTGGGGATTTATGGGAAAATACTTCATGGACAAGGAACTACTTTATTCAGCAGCACTGTTTCTTATGTGGTGGCCTCAATTGTATTAATTTGCCTTGCAGTCATTTAATATATTTTAATGTGATCTCTGATTTTAGGACTTGAATAAGGCAAAGTGATGCGAACTGGTGAAGGTCCTTTGAGCATATGGCAACTTCACTGTAGCTGTTTAGTGATTTGTATATCTGGCTGTGGGATTTGGATAGGCTGTGTCTATATTGTTCTGTTCTGAGTGTCTTTGTAATAATTCCCAAGAACCTTGGCCTAGTATTCAAAAGATACACGTAGCTATGGAGAGGTGCTAACTATAGTTTATAATCATGGTGGTGCTGGTACTTAATGAAATTAAAGGAAATCTTACTCCTTACTGTAAAGCCACCAGTTGGCCATTTTGAATTGTTTAAATGTACCACAAGTTTAAAGGTACTGTGACTGTTATCAAAGAGCAGAACAGACAAGAAGCTGAGTTATGTCTTTTGTTTCTAACTCAAGGGCTTCAGTTTTTAAATGTATTTGTTATTCTTGAAAACAGAGTGTTAACCGGGTGATTTGTATCTGTCTGATGGAAGTTGCCTGACATAGTATTTCAAGAAGTTTTTCACTTATTGTGATATTGTTTCCACCTATATGTTGGAGAGGTGGACTGTGTTGCTGTTCAATTGCATGTGATGGACTGTGTGGTGAGCCAGCCCTGTTAGCCATAGATTTTAGTCAGACAAAGCACCTACAAAGACAATGGGATTGGATTCCTTGCTTGGAAAAAGGAAAAGGAGAAAAAAACAAAACAAAACAACAACAACAAAAAAAAACCACCTTGTTCAGTAAGCATAAAGCTTTTCATTCAAACAAATTACTTTTTATTGGGGACAACTTTTTATTAATTAGTTTGGTATAGGGGCCTGCTTTTTTAAAGGTAACATTAAATATGAAGTTGGTCAAAAATATACATAAGTGCTACAGATCGCCTTGATTAACATCATGCTTTTGATGAAGTAGTCTAGTTCAATGCCCCTCTCAACAAGGAAACCAAAGCAGCTGTTATTTAAAAGATAAAATATAAGCAATTATTTTTTAAAAATCTTTATAAAATGATTGTCTATTTATTACTTTTTTTCCTCCCCCTTCCTAATCCTGAATTTGAGTCTGTTTCGGAAGCTTTACTGAAACGTCTCTGGTGCCATGGAGCCCATGAGCTGTCCAGCCTTACTAGTAGTGGCTGTATTTTGATTTGCATGTATTTGTTTTATGAACGTGGGATGAGTAAGATAGCAAGTTCCTGCAGACTTCTTTACTTAAGGGCCACATGCTTCGCCTTCTCGGATTTTCTTTAAAACAGTAAAGTATATTTTGACTTGGCTACTGACGTGTAAAGGTTTAATACTCACTGTAAACTTCCCAAGGCACAGATGATAGGAAAAATGATAGTAAAAAATATGTACAACTCTGTATGTAATGTACTTTCTGCTGCAACACTGTTCAAATGTTGCTCTTTATTTCGGATGTAGTGCTAGGCTCTGGCAGGGATAAGTAATATTGTGGAGCAGCCAGGTATTCAAGGAAATCCACCATATATATATATATATTATTATTTTTTAATTTCTAATGAATTGGGCATTTACATAGCAAGGCAAGACTGCAGACTGGTGATCCTAATTATTTTTATCTTTTCACTGAAGTGCAGAGGATAAATACTGCTTGCTGTTTTATTCTTGTTAGAGGTATATATATGAGGGGTCTTAGGAGTAAAAAGTTCATTCCCCATGTACAGGCTTGACTTTTACAGACTTCCTGACTTTTGTGAAGCTCTGTAGTTTCTTCTTTCTCTGTTTTAAGACCACAGCTACTTGGGATCATCTGATAGGAGGGAATGGGATGCAGGTCCAGAATGCTGTGCTCTGCTGTCTTGTTTTACTTTTTTTTTGTCGTTGCCTCCTTTTCTCACTACATTTCATTTGTAGAAAATTAAGCTGGACTGTTTTGACAGCTTGAGGCAGCTAGTTAGACTAGCGTGTCTGAGGTGGAGTGGAGAAGTCAAGTCAGTGGTCCACCTGGGAGGAAGGAGAAGGAGACAGATAACTCCCTGGCTTACAGGACTGCTGGGGGAGAACCCGTATATTTCTTGCAAAGTGAATAAAAGTGGTACTCTTTATTTTTGTTGTTGTTTGTGCTTTTTTTTTTTTTTTTTTTTTTCCCTCTTTGGATGTTTGCACTGCAGTCGCTCCCTGTTTTGATAAAGGAGAAGTAAACAATGTATGTGTTAGAAGCATGTGGGCCATACTAATTGCTTAAGGCTGCTCCGGGATGGTTTGAAATTATACCACAATGTTTGAAGCAGTCTCTTTTTTAAATCACAATAATGTGTAAAAGCAGCCTACGTGAGCTTAAGAGAATATGGAGAGCCCTTTAGTATGGGAAATGTCTTCTGATGGACCTCTATAAAGTGATGCTTATTTAACTGATTTCATCAAGATTAAAAAAAAAATGCTTTTGGAAAGTTAGGTTGCAGGAACCAGTGTTTATGTCTACTCTGGAGTCTAATTACTTAGAGAATTTTATTCAAAGTTAGTGTCAATCAAAGCTGTCAGGTTTCTGTACTCAGAACTGAGATAAAATGTGGTAAATTGGGGTTAAAAATAAAATACTGAAAAATTATTCTGAGACTCTGGAGGGCTGGACTTAGTCTTTTATTCTGACACAGACCTAATATATGACACGTAAATAAAAAAAATGAGTAATGTGAGGGGGATTAATACAAGGTAAACCTGTGTTTGAACTGGCTGTTGAGCAGTGAACCCCAAAGACTGTGGAGCTGAGGTACAGGAGAGCCTGTGTGCTATTATAGTTAGGTAAATCTCATATTCCTCAGGTGTTTCCTAAGGGCAGCAGCCATGCACATGAAGCACCTGGATGATGCTGGTGAGGTGTGGAAGGTTGGGGGTTCCCATTTTGTGGGAATTCTTTATTTACATATGAACTGATCCATTATAGTTGGCATAGGGGCTGCAGTTAGGAAGCTTTCAAAAGGGTATGAATGAACCTGACTGCGGTAGAAGTAATGGCTCATGTTTTTACAAAGCTCGAAGGAGAGAAGGAACTGAAGAAGAAGCAAAGGTAGTTTGTGCTGCTCTGGTATTTTGTAGGTTGATGGGGTAATGTATGCTTGGGTTTGGATCTTTCGAAATGCCCAAGGAGCTACAACAGAAGATGCCAATGGTACCCTAAGATCCACTCAATGCTACTGTTCCCCTGTACTTGGGGGTCATAAGAAGAGTTTGCCACCAGGTTTTCCACTGCAGAGCATCAGACTTTCACCCCTTGCTCTGCATGCATGCTGTGGGGCATGAGCCTCTGTCTGAGGAGGGCAAGATATAACTCCAGCAGGCCAAAAACGGTCTGTCAAAGTCTGAATTTGGATTGAGTGTTACTTTTTCTAGTGGCTTTCTATCCAGCAGATGGCAGCCGCTGTTAACGTGTCGGTGCAAACAGACTCCGTGCATGGTGAAAACTGCTTTCCATCCTGTTTCAGTTGTGCTTGTAGCCTGGTTTTTCACACGTGCTTGTTGCTCTTTTTTTTTTTTTTTTTTTTTTATGAGCTTCATGGAAGTGAATTTAATAAACAGTAAATTAGAATAGGAGCGAAGATGATGAGGGGAAAAGTAGGTTTAATTAATCTTGCTCACAAGATACTGTGCAGAGCTTCTTACTCTGGTGCTGCAGGTGAGAAGGCAGCAAAAAGTTGAATACATTAATATTGAGTGCATTCAATATTAAATTTTAAAATAATTTAAAACTGCTTACAATATTATAAATTGTAAATCTGAGTTAGAACAGGTATAGAATGCCAATTCTAAGGAACATGGTAGGTAATGCAGCTGGGGAACGGGAGATGTTGATTTTACCTCTGAAGTCTGCCCTTCCACCCCATTTTTTGTCACAGTTAACATATGGATCATGGGATTTCAGATGGTGTATGACTCTGTATGCCTATGAATCCTCCTAGGAAGTTTTACAGATGTGTATAGGGGCCATACCTCTGCTTTTTTCTTTTTTTTTTCTTCCCTCAAAATAATTAGTTTGGCTTTTGAATAAACATTGTAAAATGCAGCACATCATATGCATTTAGATTTCGTATTTCTATACATGGAGCAATCCATGTGTTCTGTGAGCTTTATGTGATGACATAATGGTGCAGAGACTGTACCTCAGAAAGCAGAATAAAATCCTGTCAGGAAACAACATCTCCCAGCAGCTCTGGTGATACAAAGGCAGCACGCAGCTGGTTGTCCAGTTTGACCAGCACAGCCTTTCACCTGCTCTGGGAGGACCCTGGGAAGAAGCATCGTGCGCTACTGGGTGCTTAGTTGCGGAATTTGCATTGAGAGGATGGAATAATGGATCCAAATTAGTCCTTTAGGGAATTGTAATCCTGGGTAAAAAAAATTGAAACTGACCTCAATTTCTACATTATAATCATCTTACAGAAGCCAAAGAGAGAGGCAGAACGATCTGGTTGCAAAAGCAGCCTCCATTTCTGCTACTGTCATGGCTATAAAGAGTTGTCTATATTAATAAACTGTATTATTTAACATCTCTCACCACTGCTCTTGAAGATTGCTCTTAACACCTGGGGCAAAATGTATATTAATACAAATTACTTTTGATTAAAACCATTATTATTTTAGCACAAAAAGGAAGGGGGTGGTAGAAAGGAATGTTCTCTTTTTAAATATTTAAATACTCATTATACCAAAGTGATACAAATTACTGGCTGACTGACAACTTGCTAATAATAGCTTAAAAATGCAAATAGAGCTATTATCCCAATTGACACTAATTGGAACTCTTTTGGCAGCCTCTGAGGGCAGGGCAGGAAGATTTGATTGTTTCCTCCAGCTTAAATCATGGTGGTGAGGAAGTGTAGGGAAGCTCTGCTGTGGATACACAGGTTGCCATTGCCTGGCCCGATAATGGGCTACCATCTGCGGACATTGCAGTTCATTATGGTGTATTTCATATTTCCATATTTCAGGAATATGCTGAAGTTGGGATTTCTGTGCACAGTTTCAGTGAATTTCATGCTACGGACTGGCCCCATGTGGCTCAGGCTCTACTGGAGCTCAGTTGGTGCCATCTGTGGGAATCCGAGCTTCAAACGCCCATTTCCTGTGTAAGCCCTTTGTTGTATTTTCTGAATTATAAAGAGGATTTTTTTTTTTCACTGCCTGTAACTGAAAAGTCTGCTGACATAGAGGCATTCAATACTGTTTTCCCACAGCCTTTTCCTGCAGAAACTGGCTGCTCATGGCTTGGAAGGATGAACTCTTTGCTGGGTAAAAATGTGGCTGGATGGCTAGACCCAAGGGGTCATTGTGAAAGGAGTTAAATACAGTTTCTGGATGGTCACAAATGGTGTTCCCCAAATGGGCCCAGTATTGGGACCAGCTTTGTTTCATATTTTTATTAATGACATTGATGAGGGGATTGAGTGCACTGAGTTTGAAGGTGACACCAAGTTGGGCACGAGTGTTGATCTATCTGAGGGTAGGAGGGCTCTGCAGAAGGATTTGGATAGGCAGGACCTGGGTCAAGGCCAGTCGCATGGCATTCAACAAGCCGAAACACGGGGTGCTGCACTTGGGGCACAACAACCCCATGCAGTGGTACAGGCCTGGGGAGGAGTGGCTGGAAAGGTGCCCAGCAGACAAGGAGCTAGGGGTGCTGGCTGACAGGCAGCTGAATGTGAACCAGCAGCATGCCAGGGGGCCAAGAAGGCCAACAGCATCCTGGCCCGCATCAGAAATGGTGTGGCCAAGAGGACCAGGGAGATGATCGTCCCCCTGTACTCAGCTCTGGTGAGGCCGCACCTCAAGTACGGTGTTCAGTTTTGGGCCTCTCACTACAAGAAGGACATCGAGGTGCTTGAGTGTTTGTGGTAAAGTGCAACAAAGCTGGTGAAGGGACTGGAAAACCAGACATATGAGGAGCAGCTGAAGGAGCCAGGGCTGTTTAGTCTGGGGAAAAGGAGGCTGAGGGGAGACCTCATTGCTCTCTGAAACTGACAGAAATGAGGTTGCAGCAATGAGGGTGTTGGTCTCTTGACTCAGGCGACAGGTGATAGGATGCAAGGAAAAGGCCTCGAATTGTGCCAAGATTGGATATCAGGAAGAATTTCTTCACAGAAAGGGCAGTTAGACATTGGAACAGGCTGCCCAGGGAAGTGGTGGGGTTGCCATCCCTGGTGGTATTTTAAGAGATGTGTGGATGTGGTGCTTAGGAACATGATTTAGTGGTGGACTTAAGTGTTAGGGGATGTTTGGACTTAATCTTGAAGGCCTTTTCCAACCCAAATTATTCTATGACTCTAAATCAGTATGATTTGTGTGTATGCAGAATCTGGCATAGAAGATGACAGAGGTGCCTGCTGGAAGAAAGAACTAAGTCCTTCCTATGCATTGCATAGCAAAGAGGTCAGTATGTCAGGTGTTATTGGTGACATTCAAAATATGAGACAGCCTCCTGGATTAAGGCATCGGACTGTTAGCGTTAGGTCAGAGGTTGGACTCGATGATCTTGAGGTCTCCTCCAACCTAGAAATTCTGTGATTCTGTGATTCTGTGATCTGTAGTGACACCCCTGTGATGCTCTGCTGGATGACAGGATGATATGTCTCTATTAGTTACTCTCACTGTACTTTCTATTTTCTAGCAACCGTTGTCTTGCTGTCTGTGGTTCTCCACCCTGGACAATTCTGTCTGCCTCCTCTCCCCTTACACCGAAATCCATAGATTAAGTTGCAATAGCACCAGTGTTAGGAATTGTATTGAGGTCAGGGATATGGTGTGGGGCACCCCTGTGCTTCCCTGTGAGCACCCTCAGACTCTGTATCTAGAGTCACATATTTTCCAGCTGTGTTTGTCATCTTTTGATACAGACTCTTCCCTGTTGCTGTCACTGCACTTGAGTGTATTGTACAATGAAACCTAGTGTGACAGCCTGCTCTTTGCAGTAGATGAGTTACTTACAGAAAAGATGTGTTAACAATTTGATGGTCACTGGGAAAAGGGCTATGTGCATATGAGGGTACTGTGACACCCAGCTCTGTTTTCTGAAATAATGCATTTCATGTCACGTTTTGAGGCACAGTGAAATGCCACTCTCAGCACAGTTCTTGAAGCATCTGGTTTCCTAAGAGGATAGGAAAATTGGACTTGATTTTTCACTCCAACATAGACTTTCCTCGTGAACTGGAGAAAACCTCACTGCCCTCTTCTGTGGAGCTATTTACTGCTCTCAAAAGAATGCTGTGAAAGTAAATTCGGGAACAACCAGCTGAGATTCATATTTTCTTCACTTCTGGCTGCATATGCTATCCTTGATACAATAATCTTGATTTGAAGTTTTCATCAGGAAGGTGTTATTTATTTATTTATGTATCTTTCCTCTCCTGCAGGGGAAAAAAAAAGGCATGGGGACCTTGGACTTAAACATGGTGTTTGGAGACAGTGAGACAGGCTTCCCTCTCTTTGCACTGTAACTCTGAGTTGACCACTTAGGTTGAGTGAGTCCGTGCTTTGATGCTAAATGTGAGATGGTGATGTTTGATAGCTTCTTTCTTACTGAATGATGTGTTCTGCCCAGTCGTGTCTGGGCATCACCAAAGATATATGGCTGAGAGCAATATGCCATAGTGTCAGTGAGCCCAGCCAGAGCTTTGAGCTCAGGATCTGGCCAGACCAGAGAAGTCAAGAAAAGAAATGCTACTACGGTGTTACTCAGGTGAATGAGAGCTTGTGGGTGCTGGCTTGAGAGAAAGAGCAATGCTGGTTTGAGTGCACATTGGCAGGGTGTGGTTGTAAAGTGGATATCATAAAGGCAAAAGTCTGGACCCCGTCTGTGTAGGTGTCAGGTGAGAAAGGGGATGGAGCCATAGCTGCCATAGCTGTTCTCCCAGAAACCTGCAGCCTTGCATAGAGACACCACCAATGGTGGTGGTATCTGAGCAAATTAATATGGGATCCCCTGTGGTAGGATAAGCTGACATCAAATGAGTTGGGCCTTTCCAATGCTTGGGCTCAAAGACAACTTGTTAGTCTTCTTCCCTGCGTGTGCCCCCTGCCCTCCGTTTTTTATTTAAATTGACATCCTTTATCTCAATGGAGACTTGGAGATGAGATTTCCTGTTTGAGCTATAAAAATGCAAACCAAAATCAGCTGCACTACATGCTGGGTGAATAATAGAAATGTTTTGCAAAATCCATCTGGTTTAGGTCATCTCTGCTTAAGCAAGACGCCTGTTAAATAGTGAAGCGGAGGACTGCGAAACACTGTGACATTCTTTGGGGGATTGAAATCCTCAGCTCTGCTGAGCGGGCGACGCGTCTGAGAGAAAAACAACGCCTTGGAGGGCTCTGGATGTAAACAAATTTTGCTTGGGGAATTGGGCAGAGCCACAACCCAGAGATGTAAGTTAGCTGAGTGACGGCACCACTTGTCTCCATCACCACCTATCCTGAGGGATGTGGCAGAGTGGGACGTGAAGACCTGCAAGCCCAAGGTGCCCTAGAAGTAGAACAAAGAAGACAAATCTTCTCACTCTTAAAGTGATGGCACCTGAACTACCTGTCTTTCCTTCTGGTCTGTAGAAACATCCCAAAGCAGACATGCTGCTGTACCCTGAGCTTGCAGTTTCTATTTCTGAGAAGGATTTTTCATAGATTTATAGAATCACAGAACAGTTCAGGTTGTAAGGGACCTTTAAGCACCACCTAGTTCCAACCCCCTGCCATGGGCAGGACACCTCCCACCAGACCAGGTTGCTCAAAGCCCCATCCAGCCCGGTTTTGAACACGTCCAGGGATGGGGCATCCACAGCATCTCTGGGCAACCTGTTCCCATGCCTCACCACCCTCAGAGTTAACTTGTTCCTTCTAGCTAACATAAATCTCCTCTCTTTTAGTTTAAAGCCATTATACCTTGTCCTGTTACTCCCTGACAATGAGTCCTTCCTCTTCTTTCCTGTATGCCCCTTTTAAGTACTAGAAGGACACTACAAGGTCTCCCTGGAGCCTTTTCTCCTCCAGGCTAAATAATACCAACTTTCTCAGCCTGTCTTCACAGCAGAGGTGCTCCAGCCCTCTGATCATCCTTGTGGCCCTCCTCTGGACTTATTCTAACAGGCCCATGCCTTTCCTGTGCTGGTGCCCTAGAGCTGAATCAGCACTCCAGGTGGGGTGTCATGAGAGCAGAGCAGAGGGGGAGAATCCCCTCTCTTGACCTGCTGGCCACACCACTTTTGATGCAGCCCAGGATACAATTGGCTTTCTGGGCTTCAAGTGGATGTTGCCAGCTCGTATTTATCTTTTTATCCACCCATACTTGCAAGTCCATCTCTAAAGGACTGCTCTCTACCCAGTCATCGCCCACCCTATATTCATGCTTGGGATTTTCCCAAAGCAGGTGCAGGATCTTGAGCTTGGGCTTGTTGAACTTCATGAAGTTTGCACAGGCCTACCTCTTGAGCCTGTCAAGGTTCCTCTGGATGGCATCCGTTCCCTTGAGCATGTCATCCTCACCACACATCTTGGTGTCATCCACAGAATCCCTCTCCTTATCCTGAAGCCTCAGGAAAATAAGAACAGTACCTAAACTGGAGTAGTGGAACTTCCCTGTCCTGAAAGGACACTGGGACACTCCTTTCCTGGGCTTGATCACCAAGCTGGGGGCAGCAAGGTAGTTCTGAGCCTTTCCAGACTTGAGTCTTTGTAAATGCCAGGCTTGACTACAGATGCCAGCTGATTTTTTAATTATTATTTAAATTTTAGGTTTTCTTGAAACCAGCCTAGCGTTGTTTAAACAATGTGTTGTATCTTTTGGTAAATCCAGGTAGAAGTTCCCAGAAAGCAATGGCTGGTTGGGTAGTGTTTGTTTGGTGTTTTCATGTTTGTTTCAGAAGCACGTTGGATTAATTTAGAGTGATTGTAACTATTTTAATACCTTCCTGAGTTCAGTATGCTTAGTCTGGTGGAAAAATTCACTTTTTCTCCTGATTTGTGCTCAGGGCCTGGTGGCTCAAACTCGCCACATGCTGACCACGTCCAGGCAAATGTGTTTCTCTTGGTTAAGCTGTCCATCCTAGTGCAGGACTGCCAGGCCTGATCTGTGCCATGAAATTGTTTTCAAGAAAAAAAACAAACACAAACATGCACAAACATGAAATACAAAACACTTAATTCAAAGGAAAACTTATTTTCTCTTTTTTTTTTTTTTGGTTTTGCCAAGGTCTAAGATAAAAACATTTATATTTTATTTTCAGAAAGGTGTTTACCCTAAAACTATACATAGATTTAATGAAACAAAACATGATCTAGTGAAAGACATCCCTGCCCACAACAGGAGGGTTGGACTAGATGATCTTTAAAGGTCCTTTCCAACCCATTCTGTGATTCTATAAAAATGGAATTAAGTAGCCCCTTGAATGCTTCATTGACTAAAAATCCTAAACAGGCTAAAAATCCTGTTTAGTCCAGCCTGAAAATCACTAGTTTCTACTGATCCCTTCCCTCTGGGAAGTAAGGTTTCTCCATGTCTGATGATCTCAGCAGCTTCTAGTGATGCTCAGGACCTTGAAGAAGGGACTCAGCAACATCCAAAGAGCAGGACACCAAAGAGGCCAGTCAGCTACTAGATGGGGTCTATATTGGGAAACAGGACCTGAAGTAAAAGTGAAATGATTAAATAGTTTATATTGATGCATATGTTATCAGTAAGACAATTAGCTGCCCCAAGTAAGTTAAAATGCATCTAACTTTGGTTCACATAGATATTATATAATATAAATATAAATATATATATATATATATATATATATAAATGATCTAGAGATCTCTCTCTCTCTTTTTTTTTTTTTTTCCCTTGTCTCACTTTATCTTCCAACCAGTACTTGTGGTGGATGCCAGGCTACAGGAATTTCGTTCAGACCTCTCAGCATGATTTATTTATTTTTAAATCACACCTCCTTCACTGTTAAAGAATTAAATGATTTCAAAATAGCTCAGGGTGATTAATGTAGGGGTTTGTGCAGATATTTCTGCTCTGGTGCAGAAGAACACAAGCCGAAACAGCTGGAGCTGTCAGACGGCTCTCCTGTCATGTTTAAAATTAAGCATGGCTTACTGCCCCAGCTTGAAATAGAAAAGAAGATAAATGTAATGACTAACGCTCTGTAGAAATGTGCCCTCTATGCAAATGTCTTATTGAAGTAGTCTATTAAAGAATTAATTACTGTGATGTAATATTTTTTCATCGTGGACATTTTTTTTTGTATTTTTTTTTTTCAATTCTTTCCTTCCAAAATACACTTTCCCCCCCCCCCCCCCCTTTTTTTTTTTAAATCTTTTGCTCTGTAAGATTGTGAAGAGGTATTTGTGTTGATCTCCTCTGTCTCTTCCTTTTTGTTAACATTCTTCTTCTCTTAGCATGCAAATTACCAATTAGAGACTTTTATGAGATAATGAAACAGTTTAAATATGCAACTACTTTCCAGAGATGACCTGGCTCTGTCAAAGTTTCTAGGAGGGAATGAGAGATTCCTACATTATTCCTGTGGATAAAAATTGCCATTGATTCATAGAAAATTGATATTACAGGGAGATCAGAAGTTTTTAACTACTGGATAAGAAATGTGATGGGCACTCAGCACAGGTTTAGGATAAATATTGTTATCATCGGGGTGCTGATGACAGCACAGTATTTACATTCTGTGCTCTAATTACCAGCTGATCCCAGGAGTCACAATGCCACTTCCGAGGTGACGCCTGTCTCAAGGCTGGAAGTGGAGTGGTTTTGTCCTTGGGGACTCCCTGAGAAGAGGAGAAGCTCAGCTCCATGTAACACTGCATTTCAGCAGGTGGAGAAGTGCCTTTGTGTGATAGATGAAACAAAAAGTGGAACAAGCTAAATTGTTTTTGCTTCAAACACAAGGAAAGGGATAAGTACATAGCAAATCTAATGTTCTCTGAAGTGATAGCATTACTTGTCAAACAGATCAGATGGCTCCATCCAGGGTACTCTGTGAAATATTCCCTTTTACTTAAGGATTATCTTTACTTTAAATCTCTGGATGTTTATTTGCTTCTTTAATTGTTTCTGTTTTAGATGTCTCTGAAGGAATCGATATCAAAAAACAAGGTATAGGAGACATCACTCATGCTTTTCAATTAAGTTACCTGAAAAAGTGTTGCAGCCACTCAGGAGCCATTTGTGTTTCTATTACAACTTTTGATCTCCTTTGCTCTGAGGAGACAAAACCAGAAAGATACATGAGCACTTCAGTAGATCAGGGCTTTGAAGAAATATTGAGCTCTAGCAATTTGCCATAATCACCCTTAAATGCTGCAATAGCTGCCTCAGCTGGATCGAATGCTTGAAGTGTGTGTTTGGGGTGCTGTGATTGTTGTATCTTTCGGGGTGTATTTAAAAGTGAAGCAAGTGAAGCAAAGGACTACTGCTGCTCTGAACTCCTGAGCACCCTTGTCTGTCTACAGTACCCTGGGTTTTGAATTGTGGTTTTCTCTGTCAGTGAAGCTGGTTGAAAGAGAGGATTCTGGCTGCTGGACAGTGTTGCTGGTCCCTGCGTGGTTTTCTTTCAGAAGGAGCTTGTGTAGATCTTTTCAAGAAAATACTTCATGATATGATGTTACACCCTGTTTTTTTTTTTTCCTCTTCCTTCCTTCCTTCCTTCCTTCCTTCCTTCCTTCCTTCCTTCCTTCCTTCCTTCCTTCCTTCCTTCCTTCCTTCCTTCCTTCCTTTCATTCATTCATTCATTTTTTTTTGGATAACCAAAGAGCATCTGACTTGCTTGCTCTGAATCTCAGATCACTGAAATATGCTATTCAGATAAGGTTGCTAACCTCTTGTATAAATAGAAATACATTTTTTTCCCTATAACATCTATTCCTGAACATCACAATGTGAATTAAAAGCCAAATATTAATAAAGAAATGACATTCCATGGCAGTTCCTGCATACACTTGCTGTGTCAGGAAGTTGAAAGCTCTCTGTACAATTCTAATGGTTGGCCAAACAGTGAAAGTTCAAAGCAAAAGTTCTGCTGAGGAGCATGGAGAAAATCTTTAGAAATACCTTTTGTAACAAAGCTCTCTCTATATAGATAAGTTTTAAAAATTGTCATGTGAAATGTAAATTGTCATGTGAAATGTATTTGTCCTGCAGCTGGGAATTCTCTCTGCACACTCAGATGGTATGGCTGTGACCAACAGGGAGATGTCTTCTAGATGTCTTCTGCCCTACTCATGGGCTTGTTGGGCTCCTCCAGACCAAGGTGATGTGCAGCCCTTCTGGGCTTTTATGTGTATATATATATATATATATATATAAAAAATATATACATTATATATATATATATATACATTATATATATATATATTAAATATTCTGCTTTCTGAATCATTTTAAAATTTTCTTCTTAACATGGTGCCTGGAAACTTTATTTGTCTTTCAGCATGAAGTTTGAGAATCTCATATAACTCGTGACTCCAGTGCATGCTTCCTGTTGAAAACATCAGAGGAAATGAGACGTAACAGCACTTCATTGGCATCTTTCTCAAGGGGCATCTTGAACAAGTTTTTGTAAGAACTAGCATTAAAAACTATGAAACATCAGTTCTGTTTGCCAAAGGAAAAAGTAAAAATTCTCTCTTAGCTCCATAGTTCACCTATAAAATCTAATACCATCAAATAAAGGTCTTTGAAATACGCAGATAATGTATTCATGTTATGGTTCAAGCTGGCTTCCTTTAACATTTCCCCTGTTTTATAATATGTAGCAGGCTCATTGGTTTCTATTCAACACAAACACTTCCTAATGGGAGACAAAGTAAATTCATTGCTTTGAGGGAGACTTAAAAAATCTGATATTTTTTGGTTTGTAAGTTTTATATTTGTGCTCTGCAGTAAAGTTTTTTTGTTTTGTTTTGTTTTGTTTTGTTTTGTTTGCAAATAGTTGTAAGTTGTCTGAGATGGAAAGTGCTCCAGCCCATATTCTTTTAGCCATTGTAATGGTAAATGCTGGTTGAGATTCACTTTTTATATTCAGTACAATAAATCATCTCCTCTTCAACGCAGGTAGCTGTGTTCTTTAAATGCATCAATACCAGCAGCGATGGTAAAACAAATGTTTCCCTGGAAAACAATTGAAAAAAATAAGCAAATAAACTCTTCTCAGACTCTCAGCTCTGAATAGAGGTAGGCAATTTACAAAAGTAGGGAGGGGAATATTTTGCACTGTTCTATATTCTTTTCCAGGTGATTTCCATAATCCTTAGAGGGGATTTCTGTAAAACAAGCTCACCCCATCCAGGCTCCAGTGTGGCACCAGGACGTGCATGAGGTCTCGTGGCCCTGGGCTGCTTGGGCTGCAGGTAGCACCATGGCACAGGGGTGAGCTGAGCACGGGGCTGCTTATGCCGGGCTGCCCCGCAGGGTTTCATGGTAATGAATGCAGCAGCTCCATTTCTAAGCAGAGTCCCAGTGCCCCGTAATGCACCACATGGTGTATCTCAAATACAAAAGCTGTGAAAGAAATGAAACAGTGAGCAGAATTATTTCTTCAGCTGTGTGGCGTACTGCTGTTAAAATAAACTCAAGCACATGGGTACGTCCCATGAGCAATAACAAAGAAACAAGTGCGTATGCAACATTTTTCATCTGCAAACAAATAACTATAGGTACATGCAAAATGTCTCTTAAAATCTCTTTTCTGTCACCTTGAAAGCTTCATTTCTGAGTTGTGCTCATCATATAATTTAACAGACATAACCATAGCCTATTTTTCACTCAGAAGACCTGTCACCACTGCTTGATTACTTGTCCAGTAGGATTTAATGTTTAACTTCTGCTTTTAAAAGCAGTCTTAATGTAGCCCTGCTGTACACATATATTCCTTCAGTAGCTAATGAATATCTTCTCCGAGCAAGTTTTGCTTTCAAAGGAAATTGTTTGAATTTTAGTGCTTTGATACACTGTGCTTATTGTTTTCTGAGAATAACAACAACGAAACTAAAAAGCATTTCTGTGCCAAAATTGGTTGTTTTTGATTAAAAGTGTTCATCCGTTGTTCAGTTAGATGTTTTCAGTCCCGACTAGTTCCTGTATAAAGCAATGACAGAAGTATAGTGACTTGTTGGTACAGGTATATCTTTTAACTCTTTTGTAGCTGTGGTTCTTAAATAGCAGTATAAGAAATGGTTTAATTGATTTTGTTTTCTTGTTTTATTATTTTATTTTATTTTATTTTATTTTATTTTATTTTATTTTATTTTATTTTATTTTATTTTATTTTATTTTATTTTATTTTATTTTATTTTATTTATTTGTTCCAAGTAAAACTGTTAATTTGCCAGAACTTTTTCTTAACATTCTGCCTTGCCTTTTATCATTCTTCATAAGTTTCTTTGCACTTAGGCAGCTGTAGTGCTCCCTGTTTACTTCTCTTTCTTTCTGAGCCCTGAGCTGCGGAGTTGCTGTTATATTCTGACAGAAACCAGATATCTATCAGGGATGGAGCAGTGGTCATTTTTAATGAATAACATAATGAATTTCATAGAGCCCAGACATCCCTCCTGTTGACAAATGTCTCAGTCTATGGTATTCCAAAAATATTGAGAGAATAATGTGAAGAGAATCTGCTTGTCATCTCTGAAGGATGTAGATAATGCTGTAGACTGGTAGTATGGATTTGTATGCTTGCTCCCAGCAAAAACAAAGCAAAATAAAACCTACAGTTCCAGTAACAACTCTTTTCTGTACATGGAAGCAAGCTGTTTTGGAGGTAGCATGAGGACACGGAGCTGTACGTGAACTCGCAGGCGGCTGCATGGCAGAGCAGCACAGCATCACGTCAGGGAAAGAGCCACCGCGTGCTCCTGTCCCGGAGCTCTGGGAGAAGTTCATTAACAAAGTCTGCAATATTATGGCTGAGGGAACTGTTCAGGCTCGTTGCGGAAAAATTTGATCATTAGCAAGGTTTGCACTGGGACTTGTGCAATATCTCTTTGTGCTAAAGCAGTTATCTGAGCTAGAGTTTAAGAAAGTACGGGGACAAAGTCTGCATATAAATAATGGCTCTTGGTAGCTCTGAAGGAGCTGTTACTGGCTTACAGTGAAAAAAAAAATGGAATAACTTCAATAATTTGAAAAATGAAAATAAATAATGAAAATTAAAACTCTTGGTGTCATTCTGCTCCAGCTAACAATGGCTGGGGGCTGGGCTCCTTCACAGAGTTTTCCCCACTCAGACATTTCCAAAGTCTTCCTTTCCTTTTGCTTAGGATCACACTGAAAAGAAGGGCCCGGCATGGCCACAGCAAAGGACTTGCTCACGGCAGCTGGGTGGGCAAGCGCTGCAGAGCCCAGGCTCCCCTGGCAAAGTGTGCAGAGAAGCCAGACCCTTCCCAGTCCACAAGGGTAAATTTTGTTGCATCTTCACAGTGGGGGACTCGTCTCCATGCCGTGGCAAAGAGATGGATGTGATGGACTGAACTGATGTTCCTCTGGGTCACGCTTGGCCGAGACAGGTTGCTGTCAGCCTGACTTCAGCATCCCCTGGGATTTGGGACCTAAGCCTGAGCTGGTGGGCAGCAGGTGAGTGGCCACCAGCCATGAGGCACATAAATGACCTATTTCTGGGGAAGAAAGAAGCAAAAAAGGGGGCAGAGCATGTAGTGAGCTGTGCTATTGAACTGCCTGCATCACCTCCCCAGTGGGACAATTACCCTGAGCATCACCCTGGGCTTGCTTTCTGTGCTGACTTCCTAGAAAGATTTTTAATATTTAGTTTTTAAAGCTCACTCACATTTCACTGATTGATGGCCTTGCTGCAGCTTTATCGATCGGATGATGCAGCTCAAGGGATGTCAGGCTGTTATATCAAACACGACTCATTCTGTGTCATGGATGTGGCTGGCTGTGACTGAGGCAGCAGGGGACTCACTGACAGCCTCCTGAAACCTTGCAATGGAGCTGCAGAACTGAAGACACACATGGCCTGGGGCCACACACGCACACAGACAAAGCATTTAAATGCTAAAGGAGACAACCATCTCAAAAGGGAGGGTAAAGACAACAGAAATTATTAAAAAGTCCCTCTGATGTTTAAGCACTCAATAATGTATGAACTATATTGCTTTCTAATAAAGGCAAAAAAAGGGTGTGAGAATAAGGCTGTGAATTCCCACCTGAGCCTTGAGACATCAGGAGGAGCCTGATGAGAGCAAGACAGACTTGGGCAGAATACCAGAAAAAAACAGAACTCCTCCTTCTCCTTCTCCTTCTCCTTCTCCTTCTCCTTCTCCTTCTCCTTCTCCTTCTCCTTCTCCTTCTCCTTCTCCTTCTCCTTCTCCTTCTCCTTCTCCTTCTCCTTCTCCTTCTCCTTCTCCTTCTCCTTCTCCTTCTCCTTCTCCTTCTCCTTCTCCTTCTCCTTCTCCTTCTCCTTCTCCTTCTCCTTCTCCTTCTCCTTCTCCTTCTCCTTCTCCTTCTCCTCCTCCTCCTCCTCCTCCTCCTCCTCCTCCTCCTCCTCCTCCTTCTCCTTCTCCTTCTCCTTCTCCTTCTCCTTCTTCTCCTTCCTCTTTCTCCTCTAGAGCATTGTTGATCTAAAGCATGCTCTCCCTTCACACTGAAGGGACAAGCTGCTGCTCCAAATGTCCTCCTAAATATAGCTTTTGGAAAACTGCCCTGATACATACTGCCCTGATTATATACTTTTTGTGTGTGTGCTGTAGGTGGAGTTAGTTGGAGTTAGTTAATCCATGCCTCTTGGAGTGTTTTATTTGTATCTGGGAATGTGTGACTGTGCAAGCATATCCTCAATGCCAATTGTAATCTTATTGTTGAAAACATGGACTAGCACATGTACCATCAGGTGTGGAGATGAATCTTTTCAAAGGTCAAATTAAAGACATTGTTCAGAAAGCCATGTAACAGGAGAGAATTTGAAGCTGGAGGGTTATCTTCTATTCTAGGGAAAATCATTTTAATGGAAGTTTCAGGGCCTAGTCCTTTGCTGGATGCTGTTAATGAATGCCTGGGCTGTCCTTTGAACATGTGAGACCCGCTCTGGGGTTGTTATTTTTCTACCCCTCGCTGAGCATCACCCAGTGCACATCTGCACATTTCTGCACTCCCTTTGTCGTGCCGCAGCCCAGCAGTCAGCTTCCTCCTCACCGAGCTCAGTGGGAGCTGACAGTGGGGTTCATTGCTCTGAAAACAAGCCCTGGCAGAGCACTAGTACCTCCGTGTCTCGCACTTGTGAGGTGCCTGTCACAGATCTGCCTCATGTTTCCTGCTGTGCAGCCCCTGCCTCCTCCCTGCAGGCACTGAAATGATGGGGGTGAGGATGCAGTGTCCAGCCTGAAGCTGCTGCCACCGGCCTGTGCTCCCCATCTCAGCTGATCGTCCCTGGTTTCTGAAGCCACACCTGCAAGGGCTGAGCTCTGCTGTTACAGGTGTTCCTCAGTGATCTGGAAGATGGGGCAGCACATACCCTCAGCAAGTTTGCAGATGGCATGAAACTGGACAGAGTGGCTGATGCACTAAAGGGTCCTGCTGCCATCCAGAGAGGTCTGGACAGGCTGAAGGAACATCGTGCAGTTCAACCAGGAGAAGTGCAGAGTCCTGCACCTGGGGAGGAACAACCCCAGGCATCAGGACGTGCTGGGGGCTGCCTGGCTGGAAAGCAGCTTTGCAGGAAAGGACTGAAGGGTCCTGGTGGACACTGAGTTGAATATCAGCCAGCAGCATGTCCTTGCTGCATAGAAGATTAATTGTATCCTGGGCTTAATTAGGCAAAGCACTGCCAGCAGATCAAGGGAGGTGATTCTGCCCCTCAGCTGAGCATTGGTGAGCCCACACCTGGAGGGCTCTGTCCAGTTCGGGGCTCCTTGGTACGAGACATGGAGCTGCTGGAATGAGGAGGGCCATAAAGATGATGAAGGGACTGGAGGAGCTCCCCTTCGATGAGGAGAGCTCCATCGAAGCTCTCAGCCTGGAGAACAAAGGGGACAGAGCTAGGCTCTGTTCAGTGGTGCTCATTGCCAGGACAAGAGGCAATGGGCAAAATCACAAGCACAGGAGGTTCCCCTAAGCATCAGGAAGCATGTCTTCACTGTTCAGGTGACCAAATACTGGCACAGGCTGCCCAGAGAGGCAAGTCTGTCCACCAGCACTTGTGGGTGCAATTGTGGGGAGTCCTCAGTTAAACTTGAAAATGGAGTTTGCCAAGTTCACTTCAAAAATGCAGACCAACAACCTGTTAATTGTATTGCTTATTTTGAAATTTGGCTTGTGTATTCTGGCTGTTTTTACTGCTGATTAATCTGTGATGAAAGGTTGTACAAAAGCATCAGAGAACTCTAGATTTTAGCAGGTGGAGAGCAAATAGACAGATGCTTTGGCATCTGGTGAGATGTATGTAGCATTTTGGGACTGTCCTGGAAATATAGTAAGCAGACATTTTAATTAAAAAGGTGATTACATTCTTTTTTTTTTTCTCACATTCAATTGGTTTGAGTCAACAGGTGTTTTTATTGTGAATCTGAGGGCAAGAATTTATTAAAAGCTTGGCTTTCAAATAACAAACCTACAATATTGGATGAAATCCCCAGAAAATTTTTCCACTTGGAGCCGGGGGATAGAGCAAGCCCTTCTCATTCAGTCAGTGCATGATGTCTTGGATCCCATAGAGACGAGGACAAATGGCACCTCGTGTGACCCCAATCAGCCCTGGGAACTCCTGTCTCCAGCAGCAGCTCTCCCAGAGCTTCCCCAAACCCACAGGGGGAGGATCACAGCCTCCCTGCAAAAGGAAGCCATTACACTGATATGTCCTTCTAGTCTGAGATCCCTGCTACTTGGATCCGTATCTCACACTGGAAATAACGCCATCACTATCACCAGAGGAAGTATGTTGCAAAATCCCCAGAGTGGTTTTTATTTAAAATGTTACTATCATAAAATTCCAGACTATGAAATGAAGACCTCAGATTCACATTCAAGCCTTACCCCCCTCCCTCCCCTTTTTAAAATATATAGATACGTAGTCACAAAACATAAAACATGCTGCAATGATACAAATATATTTTTTGATACGGAAATTACAGTACATTATAAACCATGAAAACAAATTGAGGCACTAGACTGTACATCAGCTCTGTTCTGCACTGGTTGTCAAGCTGATATAGACTCACTTTTGATGAACGAAAGAATCTTTTCTCTGTTTAGTGAACATAACTTTACAGGTCATATCAAACGATGTGCTTTGTTGTGAGACATCACCAGGGTTGCTGGTCTCGAAGGAGCTGTCCTTCCAGAACCGCAACGCACCTACACATGTATCGCTGCCACAATATGAAAAATAATCATTTTATTGAATGTCTAACTCAAAACAACAACAAAAAAAAATCCCATCGATTATTGTTAAATAAATAATTATTCCATACAATGGTTAGTTTATATTACACTGCATTGGCCATTGGAACAAATGAAGTTTAATAAATAATGCACGGGAATGTCTCATTTACGCCTCCGCTCGTAATTCTGTGCTATGCTCCTTTCAGAGGATCCTGCAAAAAAGAAAAAAAAAAGCACAAAATGGCATGAAGCACATCGTGCAGCCCTGCAGGTACAAGGAAGCCTCTGTGACCTCAGCCTCTGGAGCATGGGGTGGCTGCAGCTCCCACAGGGATGCATCCTACCCTGTCCCCAAAGTCCCCAACAGCCCATGGGTAGGTGCATGGGGAAAGCATCATTTGGAGGCTGCTGCCCCTGCTCACCTTCCAGGCAGTGATGTGGGATCCTGGCACAGCCCTGAGCTCCTTGGGCTGCTCTTGCCCCTTAGACTGTGGGATTCTTTGGGTTGCCCAAGGTCTGAGCAGTGCTTTCTGCCTGTGGAGCTGCCTGCAGCAGCATTAGCTCAGAGCCCCTTCACCTCCCAGTACCGCATTTAACAGGCGGGACCTGAGCACTTGGTCAATCTGTGAGCAGAGGTTTTCAGCACTGACATTTCCACCTTCTGTCCTGCACTGGCAGCTCTCTGCTGGGTTTAAAGCTTCCCTGTCTCCAGCCCATACACACAGTGATACCTTTTATTAGTCTGAAGCAGGAGCTAGGCAAAAACCCAGACTACCCTGTGGGCCGACTGCCACTTAAGTAGTCTTCAGGAACAAATTTGGTGCTTAGCAGCTTTCCTTCTTGCTCTTTTAACATGAGAGGGGACACCAGAGCCTGACCTCTGCGGGACGTGGCTGGTCACCAGAGTCACCTTTGCTTCAAACCCGAGGGATCCTGGCTTTGTCAGAGTGTGTGCATGCAAGCAAATGCACGTCTCTCCTGGGGCATTCTGCACTGTGTTGGATCAGTGACAGATTTACATTCAGAAGGCTTCAATTTTTATCAGGCTAATGAAAAAAATGAATTGAGCTTCCTTTCTCAATACAGATTATTACAGCATCTTTACTGTACTCGGCACTTTCTACCTGGGGTGGCATCCTGGCATCACCAGAGCAGGGACAAGGATGCTGGCGTTACGGAGCCCTGCTGTCACACCAGCCTTTGCCAGGGTAGTACAAACACCTGCACACTGCCAGGAGGCACAGCGCTTCTGCACAAGAAGAAAACCACGGCATGGTGCCACAGAAAGGTCTAAATCCTGCTGAGTTAAACATCACTCAGTGGGGAGGGTTAGCTAGAAGTGACAGCTACCCTTGCACCTATTCCTGATCAGCCCTTGGCACCTTTCTTCTCAAGAGGATGAGAAGAAATTTCCTACCATTTCTCTCTCAGGGAATCAGGCAGGAAAGCAGTGAATTGTATTTTTACCTGTCAGGCAGTATTACATAGTCCAATGGGGTAAAACTTCATTATTCCCCTTTGTTACTGATAAATACTTAAATACCACACAACAGTATCCTAACTATACCAGCAATTTTGAAATTAGAGCAGTCAAATCTTTGCCTTTTAAAAATATTTGCTGTATATTATATCCTCATATTCATGTAAATGTAATCCCAATGGAAAGCAAACCCGGTCTGTTACTTCCAGGCTATTTACTTTTGTGATAGCAGATATATTTACAGGTATTATGCATTTAATAGCTATTGCCACCACAGATAAAATTGTACGAAATTATTCATGATACATAGCAATTTGCAAAATGATGCAGAGAGCAATATTACTAGTCTGAACAGGGTTTAATTGAAAATAAAAGTTACTGACAACCATAATTGCAGAATATAGATCACAGCATGTATCCAAGTAATATAAAGGTGTCAGCTAGTAATTTAACTTTTATCATCCATTTAACAAAAACAGTGAGAACTATTTCAGAGACATGAAATAGGCATTAGGTTTTTTCTTCTTTTCTTTTTTTCCTTTTTTTATTTTTTTAATTCCTTTTCTAGGGAATTAACTGACACTTTATGGTTCACAGCGAGGGATTTCCTCACTGCAACCCTGTAGCAGAGGGAAGCTGGAGCTCCTGGCAGCCTGGAACTACCTTCAGGGATCGTGCAAGAGGGAGGAGAATTCTGCCCCACATGGATGCCATGGGAAAACAATAGAAATTCATTGTATCTATTCAAAGCTTAAAATGCTTTTTGCTATTTTTAGGCAAAGCTGGAAGAGGCTGGGAATGTTTAGCAGCTTGACCTGCAAACGGAGGTGGTGTTAATGGCTGGTCTCTGCTCATTCACCTCCTGCTCCAAGTTTACGAGGAATAACGATCTGCAGAGATGATGAGAGTATCCCTTCATCTGAGGAGATCAGTATTTCAATTATAAGTTTAAATGAGGTTTATGTTTTCAGTCTCTGGATTTTTTCCTGGTGCATCGATAACATTTCTTGTTTTCTGCCTTAGCACCTTGGGGACCAGAAGCACATGCTGCCAGCCAGGACAAGGGGAGCAAGGCAAGTGCCCTCCGGACCTTCACCTGACCTCACGTGCACCATGGCAGTGCTTGGCCACCCCAAGTGTTGGAGTGAAGGGCACTCTGACATATTTTGGTTCAGAAAGAAAAACCAGGCCCCTTCTCAGAGAACTCTGTCTCCACTAAAGACTGCTTCTGCCATCCAGTGGGGGGGAACAAAGAGACAACAGAGTTAA
The DNA here is from genome assembly GCF_963932015.1 of Anas acuta. Classification (NCBI taxonomy): domain Eukaryota; kingdom Metazoa; phylum Chordata; class Aves; order Anseriformes; family Anatidae; genus Anas; species Anas acuta. The sequence continues at coordinate 26,864,203 of NC_088980.1, read as the reverse complement.
GCAGCTGTATAGCAGAGTACCAGACTTAGTCATATACATACCAGAATTTAAAGATCTTTTGCCCATGAGTCCAACAAAGGAGTCTGTTTTATGCCCTGAAAAATATATATTTGGGGCAGTTTTAATACATTTTAAATAAGCAGCATTTTAAGAAAATGTGCTCTCCCAAGGAAGACACTGGCTCCCAAACTGTTCATCTCACACACTAATTTTTCATGCTACTCTCAGAACATGTAGAATGAATATCAATCATTGACTTGGATGGACTTTTTTTTTTTAAGTACAACAGAAAAACAATGGCCAATAACTGATTCTTATTCTTCCCCCAGTACAATTCTGATTAATTTGGACAGACACATAAGAAAGCAGTATCTCAGCATAGCTTGCATCTCTGTGATGCATCTATTCTACCTACTGGTGTTTTTTTTCCTGTAATGTGGAAGAAAATCTTCCCCACAGACAAGGCAGTGCCCTCACTGGAGATGAAGCCAATGTGGCTCAATGTCTGTACGTGTCTGAGCTAGACAGTCTGGCTCTATTTCTGGAATATTTATGAGTTCTGATGTTGCCTTCCTGTCCCATTAGTACTCCTCAAGGCACTGAATGTGTAGAGGATAAATTAGTCCAACTTCTGGCCTACAGCATGTATCTATCAGATATAGTGATAGCTGAAGTTTCAGGTAAGGACTGAGAAGGAGACATTCTTCTTTCTCTAAGCTGACTTTGAGACAAACTTAGAAATTTCTCTTTGGAAACAATTATGCTTGGCTAATTTATGTACAAGCCAAGACAAACGATCTTCAGACATCACAGGTATTAATTTGAGACGAAGCAGTTTCAGAAGGCTGTAATTTTTTACTTTAGTCAGCAGGCTGTTTGGCATGAGCTTTGTATCAGACTCTTTAATTGGTCTTCCAATAAATAATCCCAGTTATAAAATCTAACTAACAGAGCGCCGGGACAGTTATTGACCTCTGTGGTCAGAGGAGGTCTTCCAAAATAAAAGAAAAAGACATTTTTCCCTTGTTAAGTCTTCCAGAGCTTGCCTAAGCATCTTCACATATATATTTAGAGAGTAAACTGTCACCGTGCACAACTGGGTAGCACTGCACTACTGACACCATCTCCCGTGTGGTGTTGCACAGAAACAAAGCAAGGCTTATTAACAGTGCGAGATGTGTTTGTAGGGCAGAACATGGCCAGCCAGGCTGTGCTGTGAACGGGGGCTGATTCACGCCCAGACAGCACGGGCAGCACCCACCCGGCATCTCACATCCCATCCTTTGGGCTCGCCCCTGGAATCATTCTCAGGGACTCGGGAGCTTGCTATTGTAATCTTCCAGATTTTGCTGTCTTAATTGTTCCTCTCCAAGTCTGGCAGTAAGCCTGCCTTGCCGATGAGAAAGGCTACAGAAAGTCCCCAGAGAAATAAAAGAGAACTGCAGCATCCACACATTAATGTGGCTTGAAATCTCTAAGCTCGTGGCAGCTCAGACTAGGTAAGGTTTGAGACTTGCCTGTGGGGTATTCTGCCTTTAACAGAACAGTTCTCCACCTCTGCGCTGCCATTCCTGAGCTAAACTTAACTACCTTCTACCTAATTCCCTGAAAAACGCTATTCTTTACCTGAATATCTTCTCATAATTACTTAAAATATTTGCATTTTAACTTACTTTTGTGAGAGATCTGGCCGTATCCTGGTTGGAGGAGGAGAGGAAAGAGGAAAAAAAAAAAAAGGATAAAGTTATAAAAGGAATAGCCATACACATATGATGCTACTGTAACACTTTGAAGCATCAAATCCAGAAACCACCCTATAGGGAAAATTAAGGTGATGTTTACAACCGTGCTTCTCTTTGAATAGACTACAAAACCTTGTTTCAGATAAGCCTGCACAAGTTAGATCTGCTGGCCCTGAGTGGCGTTGACCAGTTCCCACTTCATGCAGGGGACGTGTTACAGACCATACACACGCCCAGTCCTGCATGGCACCAGGGTTACACCGTGCTGCTAGGTGTGGAGTGTTTGTCTTATATGACACTTAAAAACATGCAAGCAACCGAAATGAAATCTTTGGAGGGAGATGCAAGGGGTTAGGGAGGCACGGTGCAAGGCATGCCACAATACCCCCACCCCACTCACCGGCATCCCGCTTGCCCATGAGGCCGAAGAACTGCTGGGGCCGGGGTCTCCGTGCCATCCTCTGCAAGAAGTGCTCCAGGGGCAGCGGCAGCTCCTCCTGTGGGGTGACAGCGGGTGGCCATCAGCGGGGACCCTGGACCCACAGCCCCCGAGGGGTCGCACCGGCACTGAGCCCCACAGCGTGCACACAGACACACAGAGCCAGCTCGGTCCCCCCGAGGTGTCCATACGTCCCGTCGGGGCTCACCTTTGCCTGCTCGCCATCGGCCCAGTCTGCCCAGTAGCTGAGATCGTCTGGGGCTCCCATTTCGTCGGCCAGCGCCCGCGCCGAGGCCAGGAGGAGCACGGCGAAAGCCAGCGGGAGTCTCATCGCCGCCTCGACGTCCTGGGGGGGCAGAGGGTGAGGCTCCGGAGTGCCCGGGGGCACCTCGCACGTACAGCCCTGAAACCCCCCACACCCGGGACTTGCATCCCTACAACCCCACACACCTCACACATACAGCCCTACACCCCAATAACCTGTGCCCTCGGGGGGCACAGGGCCAAGGCAGGCACAGAGCCGTGTGTGTGGGCACCCCGCACGTCGGGCCGGGCACACGCACACCCAGCGGCAGGCTCCCCACCCCAAAAAAAACAAACCCCACACAGCATCCAGAGTCGCGGGGTCAGACGTGCAGGCGGGGGGGGGGGAACCCACGCCCCCTTGGCACCCCGGGGTGCGGCCGGACAGACGGCGGGGGGACACACGGACACACGCAGCCACCCCCTCACCCCCCACCCCGCACGCAGAGGGGGCGCGCACGGAGCCCCGCACACACCCTCCCAGCGCAGCCCCACGCCTCCAGGCGCACACGGACGGACGGAGAGACAGACGGACGGACGGACAGACGGATGGATGGATGGACGGACAGACGGACGGATGGACGGACGGACAGGCTCCCGAGGCTCACGCACCGGTGGCAGCGGCAGGGCGGGCGCTCCGTGCGCATTGGCCGTCGGCGGGCGCCGCTCCCCGCTTTATAGACCCGGGGACGGGGAGGGCCGAGGCAGCCTCATTTGCCTAAATGCAATTACCCCCGCTTTTATCGTCCCAGCCCCGTGACAGCCCCCGCCCCGGCGAGCAGCCCCCGCCCCCAGCTCTCTGAGGGGCCGCACCGGCTCCCCCCAAACTCCCCCAAAACCCCGCTGCCGCTGCGGGGACCCCGGCTATAGGGTGCGGCTATAGGTTGCGGCTATAGGGTGCGGGTGAGGCGAGCAGCAGGCATGGGGTTGCAGGGAGCCCCCCGAGCTCCGCCAGGTCTGGGGACCCCCGTGCCTCCTTCTGAGGCAGCATTGAGCGCGGGGCTGAGGGGGCAAAGGGGGAACCTTGCTCCCCCTGAACAATGTCCCTACCTTCGCCCATCCCATTGAGCAGCTTTGCATTTCCCTAGGGGCTCGGACAGCTCCTCCTGCTCCTCTCCGTTGCACGGCTGTTCCCATTTCCCTGAGGCCAGCGGTGTTTCAGGCAGCCCTGGTGGATCCCCAGTATCCGGGCTGTGCTGCAGCCTCCGTAAGGCACTTTGTGCAGAGTTTGGCAGGAGCTAGCAGTGTTTGTTCTGAGAAAGGCAAGATTGCTGGAATCAGCTCCCTTGTACCATCCCTTGTACCATCCCTTGGCTTGTTCCAGGGTGCTGGGACACCTAGGTGCCTTGCTGACAGCCGTAACCCTCCTCTCTGAGGACAGGGCGTTGGGATACAGCTGTGGATGCAGCCGGTCCCTGTGGGGACCCAGCATCTTGGTTGCTAAATAGAGACACGGCTCATTCCAGGCCTCCCTGACAAACAAATGCTCCCCAGCCCCCCAAAGTATCCCCCAAAGCACAGCCAGGGGCCAAGCCTCTTCCCAGCTCCCTGCAGGACTCATCAGGTAAAGGAGGAAGGATGTGACCTGGGTACCTAAGGGACCCTCCATGGCCAACAGGGGCTGTCAGAGGTGGTGGTTGAGGAAGAGGAGGTGGTTTGGGGACACCTGCCTGGGGACGGCACGGAGTCTGGCACCTGCTGGGGTGCCTCTGCTGACACTTCTACCATGAGTGCTGTGCATGCTCCTCGTCATGCCTAGCAGCGAGCTGGCAAAAATCGCACCGTTCAGCAGCCCTGGGGAACCCGAGCTGTCAGATTTTCGTGCTGCAGCTTTGCAGTGTTCCCTTTGATACGTGAACTTTGAAGAGTCCCTAAGGAAAACTGTTTTCTTGTCTTATTTCATCGTGCTGCCTCTGTTCACTGTAACAACAGACTGAGAGGTCAGAGATATGGCTCCAGGCAGGGCAATCCTGGGCATGTCGATGAAGCTTATGTTTTACAGAAACACTGAGAGCTTCCTCTGAAGTCAGTTCTGTCACTGAGGAGTCTAAGCTATGATAAGTATCATAGGTTTGAACTGAAAAGTCTTCTCTCTTCTGTAATTCAGAGCCCTATCAAAATGGATGTAATCATAGCCTGACCTGTGGAATTACAGGGATTTTCTTTCTTAAGAGAGTGCAAGAGATGAAAAATGAAAAGATGTGTATTTTGGTCTTCTCCATTCCTTAGAAACTTTAATGAATTCAAGCACGTTATCTCAGACTTACCTAATAGTTTGGGTGGGAGTGAAAAAATGACTAATAGGTCAAGCTTACTTTTGTCTTTCTCTGTTTCTGAAACAAATCGACGGCTTGATCTTTCTTTGACCTGCGATACCTGGACAATACATTTATGGACTTGTCAGGAAGTTAGTGGATTTCATAGCTAATTAGCAAAACTGCTTCCCGGGGAGGATTTCTGAGTTGATTTTTCACATGAAGGCGAGGTAGAAGGCTCAAGTAGGGGAGGAAGAGCCACATCTCGACCTGGAAGCAGTTACAGATCTTGCCCTTGTGCTGCGTGGTCCTTGCCCTCCGGCTGCATCAGGGCAAAGCAAAATGTCCTTGCTTTTGCCAAAATCTTCCTCTGCCTCAGGCACAAGAGCAGAAGTATTTGCATAGTATTAGTGGGCTACACTGTGAATTATTATGTGAGAGTGTGTAGGCACAAGGTGTCTGCATTGAATGTCCACCCTGTACATGTCTAATGCAGAGATCCCACCCTCCCAGTACACTGAGACTGCGTGAATTGTATCAGCTAGCACAAAGACTTTTGTTCATGAATCAAGAGATCATTAGACCCACGGTAAACCAAACAGTGGTCAACATTTCCCACGGAAGTGGCAGAAAAAAGCGCTATTGGAGTTATTATCCAGACATCTCCCTAATCGAGCTTAGGAACCAGATTAGAGGCGCTTGTTGTGGCTTCAATCTCAACACTAATGGAAAACTATTTGGGAAGCAATTGCCTATGAAACACACCTCAGAGAACTGCTTTTCAGATGGGCTTAATATGATACATCCTGTGTGATGATCCTTGTGAAATGTTTATTTGAATTTTATGATGATGCTTTGGTTTCCAGTAAAAAGTCCAACAGTTTAATGATAAAAGACAATCGCTGCTATGCTATTATCGAGTGATTCTTGTTCCATCAACAAACAGCTAATGTGCTCTGTGAAAACAGCAAATTAAATGTAGCCATGTAAGATTTGGGGCAGAATGCAAATCTGAATTGTTTGAGTATATAACATTTCAGAGACATTAAATGAATGCACCTGACATTGTTCTTCAGGGGTTTTATGCTATATAATCATATGCCAGATACTTAAACCTAGAGCCTAAGTCTCATATATTCTGAGATCTCTTTCATCCTTTCACCAGATATCTGAAAATAACAGAGATTCAGCCCTAGAACAGATATTTTATATAACTTCAGAAAATTGGGATGAGATGGGGTTTACCTAAGCATAGTGATCCTGTCTGTAAATAGCCCAGATTTCAGCTCTGATTTCTGTTGTGACAAGAATTCTGGGAATGTTCTTATCCAGAGCTATAACTTTATAAATATTGGAAAGAGACTGTGACTGATGACCTCTTAAATTTTTCATAGGTATGGATCTCCAGGGGAAATAGAATGATTTTGATCACAGATGAGGTGTCTTTGTAACACAGTGATGGATTTTGACACTGTAAGAGTATTTATTGGCAAAGCATCCAAGTGGCATTGGAAAAATTAGCAGAGCTCACAACAGCAACCTCATTTTATAATTAAATGTGACTGGGTTAGTGAATTACTTTCACCTGTATTTTAAATTTTACATTACAAATTTGTTGGCTTTAATTTCTTTCTTTTAACAAAGGTTTACATTTCCAGAGCATATGCCTGTACATATTAATGCATGAAGCATATGTGATAATTATGCATCTCTCTTTCTCTCTCTGTCTCTCTCTCTCCATCCATGAAGTGCACGAGAGAGATTATTGTTCTACTTGTGAAATCAGACATTATAGGGTCAATCATATTGTGCTCACAGGCAGGCAAGAAGTGCAGCAGTGAGATCTCTGTGCCACAGGAATGCCATTCCCTGGGCAGGTACAGGAGGAAGAAAGGCTGATCTTCCACTTAATTTTCTGTTAAGAGCTGGAAATGCAATGTTGGTCTTTTGTTCTAGCTTTGAAAAGGAAAGGTAATGGTGTTCCCCACTCTTCTGATCCCTGTGACCTTTCACACAGCCATCATTGCTCTCTGTCCTGCCAAGCCATTGGTATCATTTGCACAGAGTTATCTAGAGTGAACTTCCTACACCATGATCCAAGGCCCATTTTTATCCACACTAAGTTAGGCATACAGCTGAAACGAAAATAAATGGTGGGGTATTAAGATGCCAACTATAAACACATAATGTAGATACCACAATCAAGGCTGACCTCCCAGTCCAGTAGCTCTATAGGTGATCAGCTGAGCAAGGAATAAATGAAGTCCTGCCAGGATCCTTATGGGAGACAGAGTGCATGTCCTTGGAGGAGAAAAGACATTTATCCTCAGCCATTTGGAGGTCTCAGAGGGAGAGAAGCAAAACCCTTCAAAACCACCTCTACATCTGCAGGAGATGTGGGGAGCTGGTGGAGAGGAGCAGGGAGGTGGCTGCCTGACTGCCCGGCGGTGCCTGGCTGCAGGGGCTCAGCCTTTGCCAAAGCCTCTGGGGTGTTTCTGTGCCTGCTTTCTTTCAGCCTGAACAAAAGCAAGAAGATCTGGACATGCAGATACTCAGAGATACCTTATCATACTTCAAATATTTTGATTTGAGGCATGGAAGATGCAGTATTTGCTGGGATTTGTTCATAGCCTACCTTGAGCGCCATTCTGACGACACATGTTAATAGCAAATGCAGAACGGTATTCACCGCACAGAGACAGTGTTTGTCTCTGTAAACCACTAATCTATTTTTTTGTTTCCACATTTGCCATAACCAACAGAATGATCAGGGACAACCATGAAATGTGGCACAAAATATTCCTGGAAGTTCAGGCAGACTGCGAGCGTCTCTGGTCTGAGCTCAGCCAGAAAATCTGCAACGTGACCTCTCCTTGCAACGCAGAGGGCTTGGAGCAGCTGAGGGGCAGGCTCTTCAGATTAACCAAGTTCATCACTCTTGGCAGAAAACTGCTGACATTGCTTTGTTCTGATGCAAACAGAGACCCTGTTTGTCTCCCGAACACTTATTAGATTACAAATATATTTATAAATAAGTTGATTTGATTCAAACTGAACCTTCCGAGTCTGGAGCTCTCACTCTAAGGCTTTCTGCTTTGGTTGTCCAAGCCTATTTGAAAACTACCTCACACTGACTTGTGAGGATAAAGGGAAGGTTTAAGCTTACTTCATCAATGGATGAAAGCAAAAAGTTGCTTTTTAATCAAGTCCTAACACACCTTCAGCAAAGCTTTTCTGCAGGAAGGACAATATTTTCTCAGAGAGTACCCAAAAAATAGCTTCGGTCTTAGGAAATTTTGCAGATGGATCATCAAAGCCAGTCCCTCTGGCCTGTATTCAACAGTGAATATCTATCTGATCCTGCCACCAAAGACTGCCATCATCACGCTGAGTACCTGGCTTATTTGGCATTGGGTCTTTCTGCCAGTGCCTGTAGCCTCCAGGTGCTCGTTGCAACAGCAGAAAGGGATGAACGCTGCTCATCCCTGGTACAATCTGCAAGTCACTGAAATGGTCTCTTTTCTACTTTGTTTTAAAAACAAAATAATTTATATGTCTATATCTTCAGTCAATATTACTCTTTTTTTTTTTTTTTTTTTTCTCAATAGTGCAGCACATTTGAAAAAGATTCAGAAATCATCAGGATAAAAGGCTGTAGTCTCAGTTAAAATTTAAATTAATTCTAATTTTCCTACAACTGCCTTGTTTTGGTAGTTATTACTACAACCTACCTGTTTTGTCACGTTAAACAGCTTTCACAAATTCTTAATAGCAAAATCTTCCTTATTTGTATTTGTTGCATCTCTCTCTTTTTCCTTCCTCACATACCTTAAGCAGAAGTTCATCACATCTCCAGAGTTTGAAGTCCTCCATCATTTTGTTGACTTTTCTGCTTTTTGTTTACTCTACATTTTTATGAGACTTCGTTCTAAATCCTTAATTCATATATGAAGGCCCATGCAACAACTTGTTGGCAAGTTGTTGCAGTGCAAGTTGGTGCTCCTGGAGCACATGTCTGTGAACTTAGTCTTAGATATAACATTGTGCATGGTGAGATAAAAGTGAAGTAAAGGAAAAGAAATTGCCTGAGGAGGAAATATGTGGAAGATTTAAGAAGTTCAGATGCTCAAATAAAGCAGAAGAAAAGAAGAGAAAGGGAGAAAATAGCAAGGAGAGTCTTTCATGCTGCTTTGATAATCACTTGAAGTAAAATATCTTTCCGTGGCTTGGCTGTCTTCTCTTCCAGTTTTGAACCGTATAATACATTCATTTTTTTTGAACTCTCAAGTTCTAAACTTGTGTCAGTGACAAGTTCATTTTTAAGTAGGTCACTTCCTGACAAACCATTCAGCTGAAAAGATTTTAAAACATGTGAAATGGATTTATAGGCATCATTTATTACACAGAAGCTTTACAAAAGTAGCTGCCTGATCACAGCAGGGCTATTTGTGCGAGAATTCAAAAGTGTGGCCTAAGGAGGTAGGTGACTGAGATGCTGGAGGATGCTATGGAAACCTGAGTTTTTTTCATGGGGTTTCACATGAAGGTATTTATCTGTTTGGCTTCATTGTCTTGCTGTGCTTCTTCCCCACTCACTCCATGCTGACTTCTGAGTGATTTTAAAGCCTTGCCACATCTGACATGGGTACTTTAACAAGCTGGGAGCCCAGTCTTCATTGGCAGACAGAGGAGGAGGGGGGACCGCCTCACAGTAAATCCTGGGGGACACCTCCATGCTCAGGAAATCAAAGAAGCCTCCTCTGCCCCCACCACCCCCACTGCTTGATGCCACGTCCCTGGTACAGCGAGATCTCTGTTTAGGTTATTTGCATCTATTCCTTCTAGAATTCCTTTTGATGTGCGTGATGAAAGGCCTGAGAGCATTTGCAAAGGGCTGGAGGACGAGCTGGAGGAGCGGGCAGCCTTGGCTGGGGCTGAGAAGGAAGGAAGTCCTGTCATGTGTCTGGGCTGGTGAGAGGCAGCAATGTGCCCAGCTCTAAGTACTCTGCATAAGAACTGTCACAGGACCAACCTCCCCCATTCGAACACAAGGCACCACCTGGAGCCTGTTCTGCTCTTGCTGTCACGGTGCTGGAGGCACAGTTGCAGGATGCTGTTCCTCCCAGCCCAAGTCTGGGGGGCATTAGCCAAACCCAAGGTGTGAGGCTCAAGACAGGAGGATCACACGTTATCCTGGAGGTCAGAAAACATCACTGAACAGTACCTTCTGACCTAAAACTGGTATGATGCTGTTGTCCTGAGGGTTAGAGCTCTCCAAGAGCCCTTTCTCTCACCCTTCATTTCCATGCATTCACGTCACACGTACTAGAGTGATTTTGCTTCCTCATTTACTCCTCTGGATACTAATGAACAAGGGTAAATACAGTGTTGATCTGGAAGCACCTGTGTTTTTGGGAGAGCCTTCAGTTCCAATGGGCTTGTGTTCATCTGAAATGAGATCACTGCACCAGCCTGGGAGTCTCACCAATCCACACTTCAGCCAGTTGTCTTTGGTATGCTTGAGGTAAAAAATAAGGAATATTAACTAAGAAGGTGCCACAATCAAGTATACTATGTATACATAAGGGAAAAACATTATGGGGTTGTCACTCAGCTAGAAGCTGAAGCTTTCATCACGTTCACATTTCATACAGCAGAGGAATGGAGTTTCCAGGTCCAAGCCCTGCCTCACTCACAAAGGGGTGCACACATGTGAGCAGGCAGCTTCCTTTCTGCTGAATTCCTTCCCTTTTTGCTCGGTTGCAGCAACGAGAGGTGGCTTTCATTTAGATTCATAGCATTATCCAGTTAAGGCAAAATTATTGTATTTTAGCTAGTAAGAAGATGCATCAGGACTTATATCAGAATGATAATTAAGGGCTGGCCATTAAGGTCTGTGCTCTGCCTCAGTGCCAGTGCCCTCACAGATGCACTGTAATGCGTGCATACAGATATTTTCTGGTAGTTCATATTGATCATCAATATACTCTGACTGGTTTCCCAGAAAGTTGATTTTCCCAGGACATCCAGAATAATGAATTCAGACAGAAATGATGAGCGAGTCTGCAGCTGTGCTACCTCCTTGCCAACCTGCAAGTGTGCCTGGCTCTCCGCTCCCACAGCCACGTGTGTAACCATGAGCACAGGCTGTGTGTGTAACCATGAGCATGGACTGTGTGTGCAACCACGAGCATGGGCTGCGTGTGTAACCATGAGCACGGGCTGTGTGTGTAACCACAAACATGGGCTGTGCGTTCCAGAAGCACCAATGCTCATCTGCAACCCAGGATGTGAGGAAGGAATGGCTATTTAGCAAAATGCATGTATTCCAAATTACAGGAGAGAAGACTTTTGATGCTTTCATGCAAAATTACTAAAATTTTTAGGTTTTATTTAAAAAGAGAATTTAAGTACATTAAAAAATTAAGGATTGTAATTTTTAAATGTTAGCTGCTTAGTTGAGCACCCATAGGAATGAAATTCAGGGTCCTACTTTTCCTGTCAAAGCAAGGAGGAATTAGTTGCTTGAAAATTGAATTCAAACATGTAGTCACAAACAGAGAGACCACCTGGGGTTAGTCAGAAGAAAGTGTGGAGCTCTATTATCCTGCCCATCTTCAAGTTAGACATTTCGTCAGCTGTTTTCTCTTCCCTGAAAGTAAAGATCTGCAATCCTTCTGCCATAGGGCTGAGGGGAGTTGCTGCAGTCCTTTAAAATGACTGGAAATATGCTACTCGTTTTATCTAACCTGAGATGTAGTTTACATGTGGATGTGCCATAATTTATGTGCATTCACTGGACAATGCATGAAAGGCAATGTATACAGCTGAGGTGTTTGTTGTTGTTGTTTGTTTGTTTGTTTTAAATTTAGAAAAGAAGGATGAAGGTAGCAATCTTCAGGTAAAGCTCTGGTCAGTGAAACTAGATGGAAAGGTGATCTTGTTCTTTGCAGGGCTGGTAAGCTTTGCAGATGTATCCATACATCTATTGGAGTTCTTCTAATACATAGCTTAAGTGGCTTTCCTTTTACATTGGGGCTGGGTCCAGATTTATTTTGTAAGGAATATAAATATCTAAGCAAAGGTTAATACCATTTAACCATGGTTAAGACCATGTGTACCGTTTTGTAATGAAATCACGGAGATCTGTAGTGTCCAAGCCTCTTTCAATATCCATCTTCCGAGCATGGCTAGTAGACTTCCAGAAGAAGACATTTAGGCATTTTGGGAAAGTTGACTATGGATATTTGAACATGTAGGAGTATAAATGTTTCCTTGAATAGCTGACAGACTTAGATTCCCCCATCAGGGCAGTAGAGATCTTCTTTGTGCTAAATGCTGGATAAACATATATATATAAAATTGAAATCAAAGAGAGAGGGACAGTTCTCTATCTGCAGCTGAATACTGTAAAGTTAATAACAATCAACATGTTGTACTTTTATAGTCATAGTTTCTTACAGTGCCTACACCAAACAGAAAATGTATATAGCTATGTTCTATATTTCAGTTAAATTCTTCATTAATAATAATATAAGATTAATCTAGACTAAAGGTGTCTACTGTAAGAAAGTGTCTTGAATAAACATGCTCCAGATGAAAGCTGGTGTCATGGACATTTCCCTCCCCATCTTAGAATGAAAATAATTTGTGCTTATGAAATATTCACATCCTTCCACATTAATGTGCAGATATATAATTCAGAAAAATGTTAGTCCGAGTGGCAAGTTTTGTGCAGCAAATGAAGAAAAACATGTTAAATGCATTTGGACACATCAAAGATAAAAATATTACTCATAGATCTGAGGTTTATTACCTCAGGACATATCATGTATTCTGTTTTTCATGTTCTCAAGTGTTTCATTAAACATTAGTAGTTTCCTCTACTTTTTATACTTTTTCCTTGATATTTTGCTTGAGAAAGACAGAACACGACAGCATTTTCTTTCTGAGTCAAACTGCGTACTGTATTTTTTTTACAAACTTTTGAAAGCAAGGGTTTGTCTCTGGCAGATTGTGGCTTGATTGCAATTCTTTTATTAATGTACAGCCAGGCCCTACACAGATAGTCAAATGTACGTCATAGAAAGCAAACATCAGGTGAGCAAAGTCATTTTCTCTTAAAAATGTTGATAAACTTATTAGTGAAGGGCCAGACTAATTTTGCTATGGTTATCCATATTACTTCTACATTCTTTATCTCCTGATCTCCTGTATACTTTATTTATTTATTTATTTATTTATTATTGTTGTTTTATTTTCTGTTGTGACTTTTTAGAGAAGTAAAAAGATGATTAGAAGAGTATTCCTTTTCCAGAGCAAACATATGCACCACTTAATCCCACTGATGTCAAATCATTCATAAAATTATCTGGTGCCTTCTCTCAAACGAGATAAGTCTGTAATTTTTTGCTGCAGCTGCCCATGGAGAGCAGAGATTGTGGCACTGTGATCAATTCTGAGTCTTTTGTGTTCCAAGAATCGTCACCAAATGGCATATTCCCTGTGCTCTCCCAAAACCTGTAGAAAAAGAGATGACAACTGTGCCTGAGGAGCAAGAGGTGGCAAGAGTATAAAAACATGAAGATTCTCATGAAGTAACCACATGCAGAAAATATCTTGTGCACGCTGGAAGAAGACTTTGAAAGTATTTTTGATGGCTTTCTTAAGGAAGATGATGGTAAGGGGTTACCAAAGTGTTAAAAACCACCTATGGATGAAAACACATCTTCAACTTGCCCCACATGGACAATCCTGAGGACTAGAACTTGACTTAATTGGTCTCATAATGGGAAACAGGGTCCCACCCTTTTGAGAATCTGCAAAGCATTGGAGAAAAGGAGGAAACAAGTAGAGCACAGCAGGTTACAAGCTCAAGGCAGAACTGCAGGTCAGACTTGCATGTGGGAGATACTTGAATGGTGCAAACAGTAGAGTTTGGGACTTGGAGAAAAGTTTTGAGAGGTGCTTCAACTTTGGTTGATTCCATGACTGGAAACTCCAGTGTCCCAGTCAGCCTGTTGGGTAGATCTCTGCTGTAGGAGATGATTTCCTTGCATGTGATGATACGCAACTAACTGCTTGAGGAACATCAGTGCAAACTCTCAGTCTAACCATGGCTAAGAATTGCAGAGCACACTTGCCGTCCCCTTATCTAACTTTGAAATTATCCTCATGCTGGACTGGATGGCCTCCATGGGTACACCCCAAACTAAGTTTTTCTGTGGCAGAGGGAGGTACTTGGCAATGAATGGCACACTCAGTGACAAAAGTGGTCCCTGTTTTGGGAAACATGTCTCTAAGCCCCTCTTTACTTGCTACTCAGCCACAATCATTGTCAGTTCCTGACAGCACTGAGGTGGTCTGCTGCTTGTTTTCAGCTTAACACACTACCAGATCAGCACAGCCTCAGAGTTTTTAACATTTCCAGATTCAAGAAGCTCCTCTTAAGTAAAGTTATTATTGTGGGGGACAAACTGAAATGTGGGGTATGAGTGGTGGGCATGAAAAGAGCTCAAAAATTGCAGATGGAGCAGTAGGGTGCAATATTTTTGCACTTTGGGCTGAGGCCATGTAAATGTGCTGCTGGTGATCAGGGCTGCTGTGCTGTACTTTCTCAAGACAGAGGAACTGTTGCTTGTCCAGGGCTGCTAGTACAACCAAGAGAGAAAAACAGTTATGGTGACTATTTTTTTTGTACTCATAAGGGAAAACAGATGATTTGTGTAATTCATTACTGCCTAGCACATAGTAATTCCATTCAAGTTGTAGATGGTCTGAATATAATATAATATAGCAGTAGGGTAATATAAAAATAACAGATACATGATATTTTTCTTCCTTTCCAAAAAGGAGCTATTATATTTATAATTGCATAGAACAGTAGTACTTTTCTGGTTTCTTCAAGATCCATTACAAAAATTTCCTGTTCTGTTCTCATCCTCTTCTTCTGAGTGGCCATATCTCACAGCTGAGCATTTAGAACTATTTTTGCATGGAGACACTCTGTAGTCCTATCACAGGAGAGATGAGCTGCCTACTGCAGGAGCCCAAGGTCTGTGTCAATTCTTGATACACTCTGACATGCCACAGGACTGCCACCAATTACTCTCAAACAGCACCTATTTGCATCACTCCATGATTCCTACTCCACATCCTCATGACAATGGGACCTGAGTTCTGCTGTAAAATAGGGTTGGTATGTTGCTAAGTTATATACCTGAACTTGGGAATCTGTCTGCATCCCAAGTCCAGTAATATAGGCATTGCCTAGATAAAGGTATTTTACCATAATTAAATACTATACAGACACAGTTACACAACATTAATCCTATCACAGGGGATAATTTATGTTTTTTACTGTCTTAGCTGGGCTAATTTCAGCATCTTTTGGTACAACAAAACAATAGATTTTTTTTCTTTCAGGATCAGCCATATGTAGGACTTCATAGTGAAGAATGCTCTAGACATCCTATAGGGATCTTAATCAAGATTGTGTTACCTATGGCATTCAAAGGCCAGAGGGTGACTGCATCTTCAGTTTTTTAAAGAGAAAAATTACAAATTCCCATTTTTACTCAAATCTCTGGTGCTGGACCAATTTACCCTTAGGGTTGTAAAATAGGATTTTAAGGTTTCTGGAAGGAGAAGCAAGCTCTGAATTATATTTAAATCAGGAATATAGAGAACTTGATTCTAATAGTTCTGAAAACTTTATCCATCATATATTCCATTTAGTTTTGGTAGAAACTAATGCTTGTCTCTATATTCATAATTTGCCTTATTGCATCAGAAACCCTGTTTTTAATCTAAGAAGAATGTACCTTGTAAATTAACCTTACCTGGGGAAGTCTCACTAGAGATGTTTTTATATTTCTCTAAAGTGGTGACATAGGCCATCCCGGTGATCATTCATTCCAGCAGAATCTGGTGGATATTCTCACTGGGAAGGTTTTATTTGAGTAGAGAGGAGGTAAAAGATGGAAAAAATAAATAAAAAGGAACTATTGAAACCTTAAGTAGCTTGCCATGTTAGCTAAACTGCATATTGTTCTGTTTGCTGTGGTAGGACATTATGAAATGATGCAATAGAAACACAAAATATGTTCAAGTCTTTTTTCCACTTAAACAATCTGTCTGTGTAAAGGAAGTTAACTGATCTTCAGAGCTGCCTTTTCTATTCCTAAAACAACTTGCAGCTTCTTCTCCTCGTTGATGAGCCATGCACAGTTTCAAAAATGTCAGTGTCATCACTGTGTCTCAAATAACTGCAATCACTGATGAATGTTTTAGAGCAAAGCGGGAAAAACATCGCTCTGAAGTAAGTTCTTTGAGACTATCACAACCAAGATCAGAAGCTGATTAACAGAAATGGTGCCATGAAACAAGAAAAACAGATAGCTTCCATAGGGTCCAAAAGCAGAGAGCTGCTTTGTCATGACTGAAATAATAGGAAGGATGTGGGAACTCATTGCAAATGCACTGAGAGTATCAGGGTAATGAAGAAGGCACGCAAAGACATTAAGCAAATATTTTTGGATTCAAGACATCAAATTCTATTTGGAAATAGGAAAGCAGAATGGCATTGCACTATTACAATGGCCTACAATGTGCCAGTATATTGCATAAGGTTGCTTTATCAAAGGAGGACCCAGTTTCATCAAGGGGATTTAAATTTGGGGTCAGGCCAAATTTTCTCTCCCTTCCTTTACATCTGTCACTGCCAAATAATCAGTCTCCTTTGAATAAAGCAGACTGTCCATAAGTCCTGTCCAAATTAACATTTTAGCTGTAGAATTTCCTTTTCTTTGCTTGTCTTGGATCGGTGCTGAAATTCTGAAGTAAAACAATATGCAAGAAAATTAATTTATTAGCTAACTCATTCTCTAATTAATTCATGGTTTCTTGGCTTTTGAATCACTAAAACAATAGAATAAAGAAGATAAATGCTTTCTTATTAAAGCAGTTAAAAGACTTTTCATATGTAAAATAAAAATACTTTTATGTTAGCAGGTCTGTTATCTTGTCAATGAATGAAGGATTTACATGCCTAACATTCCTTTCTGCTCATAAAATAAGATATAACACGAAAAATGTGATTTAGAATGAGTAAAAATTGATTTGTCCAATGTAGGTTTTAGCTTAGCTCCTAAAAATTAAGGCTTGTATCATGGTGTTTGTGCATTTCTTTGTCAGTCCTTCAGCCCACTATAAACATTTTTCAACACAGTAGTCACAGTTCCAGCCAAGTCTGACAAACCTATTGACCTCTAAAAGATTTTCCTCAAGCTTCAGGAAAACAGTTGGCTTTTTGAAACAAAAGGACTGAAACTACTCCTCTCCATTGGAGAACAGGCCAGAGGATAATGCAGTGGGAAATTAAAAGAGGATAGATCCTAAAGAAAGAAAAAATAATTAATTCTCCTGCTCAGTGAACAGCTTGTCTAATTGAAGCTAGCCATATTTCATCTCTGGATCTCAGACTCTCCCTTGTTTTTATGCACAGCATTAATGTATACGGAGCCTTTGCAGCCTGGTTGGAAGTCATGGGGTCGACAATGATGTTTAGTGGCTCTGGGACTCCAGGTGGGTGGCAGGCAGAGGATCTGGTAATTTTTTAGGCTATATGACCTACGTGAAGGGGAGATGATAACGGTCCTCTGTGGAGAGATGGATATGGCCTGGTTATTCACCAGCTCTCCATGCACAAGAAGCAGGGAGCATTATGAGGCACCAGCAGGAGACATAGTGCGGAGGTGAGCTGTGGGACTCCTCTCCCACGATGATAAACACATTTCTTCATTTCTTGGGTTTATTAACAGCCAGTCATGTTACACACTCAGAGGGAAGAAAAATCTGTTGAGGGCTATTAAATGCAAAGACACTCCTGGTTCAGGAAGTCTTGGAGATGTAAGTTTAGGGGGAGGGGAAGTGTTCAGAAGTGTTGCTGCTATCAGTCTTCTTTTGGGTGCTCTTTACTATCCACCACTATGTTTTGGGTATCAGATTTTGTTTCCCACAAAATGTCTTCATTCACACTGAAAATAATGACTTTACATAAAACATCTGAGGGACCTAGGTGTAACCCCAGAGATGGCAGGTGACCCTCCTTACACGCTGGCAGCAAGACATCTATTTTTGTACCTAGCTACTCAAATGCTTTGTCCTGCCTTTCTAAGTGGCACATTGTCCACTGCATACATTTGGAGAAGAATGCCTGTGATACAGGCAACATCCAGGGAGCCTGGGGCATTTTGACCTAATCCTGTTCAGATTTCAGCTCTTCAGATTTTGTGCTCACTCTCACAGTAAGACTTCACCATTAGACTTGCAGAAGCAATAAGTCTCCATAACAACCTCCAGCTTTGCCCAACTTTTACTATAGATACAGCAGCTAGCCCGACTGCATGGTCTGGATACAGAGTGCTAATTGTGGGACCAATCCCCACTGCTGCACTATATTCAGACTATATGTGAGATTTTGTGTTTCTTTTTATTTTTTCAACATTAGTATTTCAGCCACAACTGGGAAAGCACCCAGTTCTCCATGCGTCAAGAAGCAAGAAGACACCAAACCATTAGAAATGAACAGTGCAGGTTTGACTGACATTCTTTAAAATAAAATGCCATTGTATATCTGAAAGCTTAAACCTGATTATTTAAGCAATCACTAAAAGCCATGCTATGAGGTATATTAGGGTGTGTGAAGTAGCTATCCTCAGGGTTAGGAAAGAGTAAACAGCATGGTAGTCTGTATTTGTGGAAACAGTCTTTGGCAATGATTGCAATTGCTTGAATAGTGCATATGAGAGCAGTTGGAAACACTAGGCTGAACAGTAGATTAGTTTTAATTTAACTGCTTTTATGCCTCCTCACTTACTTATGTGCAGGTAGGCTTTTGATCTTAGGGAATCACTGGGGATGGGTGTTCTGCATGTAGCCCGAAGGACTTGCATTTCTAAGTGCATATTTATGTAATACTTATATGCACTTATAAGTCTGGAAGACTTATACTTCTATAAGAATAAAAATATTAATAATTTGTCATTCACACTCTCCTTCTTAAAAATTTTCAGTCATCTAGATAAAATTGTGAGAACATCCCTAGGTCAGTTTTTATCCTAATTAAATTACCCTAATTACTTTAGCATTAGGAAATTCTTACCATAATTACTAAATGGGTTATTGAGCTAGTCAGGTAGATAAAAATCATCTTTTTCATTGGTAAATAGATGCTAAAAAATGCAACCACTTTTGCCTTTTATTTCCATCATACAGAAGATAGTACCTCCACAGAAATGAGCAATATGCAAATAATGATTAATGGTCATAATATGTGGAGAGCTGTATTAGTCAAAATCATATTAGACAGTAATATAAAGATTAGGTAAAACCTAGAAGTATTTTTTCAACTCTTGAAAATGAATCTGTACAAAGAATGTAAGTACCTATTGGACATGGCTTTATTTGGTGCGAGGCAACTTTGAATATGATGAAGGACAACACACTTTGTGAAATGTTTCCCTGAAACATAGAGTTGGGCAGTAAGGAGTGGAGCAAGCACATGTGTCTGTGAGGCCTCACTGTGAGGATGAACTTACTGGTGTGGAGATGGCTACTAACACTTGGAGAGGAAAAACTTAATAGAATGGAGAGTCCAATAGCAACTAAACCTTGATGGAAAAAACAATGAGAACTGCAAATCGCATGGTGTTCTGGGAGTGACATCCTACATAGTAACAGTATGTAAAGATAAATGTTTTTGTTTGTTTGTTTGTTTTTGTTTGTTTTGTTTAAAGTATTAGCCAGATCATGAGACTATATCACAGAGTGATGCGTAAGTGATCAGTTTTTCCCTCTCACATATATACATATACATGCAAACACACACACACATCACATGGATGATGGTGATATTGCTGATGAATATGACAAAATAAAATTTGTGAGTACAAATTGACATTTACATCTGCATAAAAAATATTTCAAGGATACCAATATAATTTAATTTCTTAGTCTATGTTCTATGTAATAAAAATAAAGTCTAGTCAAAACTTTTCAGTACTATCTGGAGCAGGCATGGAGAACCAGAACACCAGTGAACTTTGGGACATTAATCAGGATTACTTTGCCCTAATAGAGATAGAAACTCATTTACAAACCAACAGACCTTATCTGGTTTTGAAATACCAGTTTATAGAATATCATGCAACCTAAGAGACTTTCCTCCTGGGTTCCAAAATCTTTTTCAGAAAGTTAAATATGGCTGAATTGGCACTTCTCAAACAATATTAAGACACTATTACAGTCTGGTTTCCATAGGGTCCTGAAACAGAAGCCTCTCAATAATTTCATACTTATACTTCAAAGAAAACCCTCAAAAATATTAATTTTGTGTACAGGCTCTAGAAAACTAATGAGTCTGTTACCTCTCTACTTCATGTCTCTGGAGGAAGGAAATAAAGAATTTGTCTTTTTTTTTTTTTTTTTTTTCTTCATTCTGTCTTTCATCTATTGAAGAAAGTATATTATTGGTATTATGTTATAAACTCTATTTGGATGACACTCATTGTCAAAAGCCATTTCTTTTTTAACAGCCACTCTGAAAAAAATCATCAAAAACTAGACATGGAAGAAAAGGCATGGAAAAAGACACTTTCAGAATCAAAACGTAGTTTTGTGATTGTTTGTTGCAGAAAATGTAGGTTTCACTGGAGCCTCTCAGTTGTCCTCTCATAATTCCTTCACAAATTGACTTCTCGTGGACCTCCGTTCTTAGAAGGTCAGCTAAACAAACAAACAAACAAGCAAAAATCTGTAACAAGTGTTAACATGAATATTTGCTGCCCACTTCCAGGTATTTTGGAAGCCCCTGAGCCTTGTCTGGTCATATTTTATGAGAAATATACAAGCCAGGGGAAATTCCTGACACAGTTGTCTTGGAATATTAGTCAGTCCTGATTAACTGCTCATAACAACATTATTTTTAATGTCTCCAGCTTCTCTAACCCCAAGCCCTGTGGTAACAGATGAAACACTGCAGTTTTCCCTGAGCACAAGCAAAGAAAGGCCCTGGGTGGGGCGAGAAAAAGTCTGAGGAAGCTCTGATGAGGTTGGCCTCCGCTGACATGGAGGAAAAGACACTCCTCCAAACGGGATTACCTCCACAAGTCCCATCTCTGGGGGTGTGGGGACATGAGAGGAGAGCCTGTCCTTAGAAGCTGTTTGCACCGAGGACATAATCTATTATCCCCTTACCTTGAGCTCACACTCCTATGTGCTTTTCATCACTTGGTTTCTTTGTTTTATTCCTAAGCTTGCCCACAGGAGGACTTCCTTTGCCTTTCTCACAGCCAGGAGGGAATTAGAGGGAATGAGGGAGAAGATGCAGCCTTCTTTTAGCATGCAAGGAGGCTCTGTGTCCTTGCTTTTGCTGCTGCACTGATAGGAAACAGATAAACAGAACACCTGAGCTGGGGGCAGACACATCAGAAAGCTTTGGGAAAACAGAACAACTGAGAACAAAGTTCTACAATGAGAAGTATCGGGAAAAAGTTAAACATAAGTGCTGCCATCTGCACTGCTTATCATGTAAAGTACAAAATGTGTGTCTGGGGCTGCCAAGGGTTCAGCAGATACAGCCTCAATCTAAACGCCCTGGAAGGCAGCTCTGGTAGCAGGACTGAGACAGGCTTTGGCAAAGGGAGCTGTGTTCAAGGCTCTGAAATGGAACCACCTCGTGCATTTGGGATGGATGAGTCTGTCAAAACACCGTGCCGGTTTCACTGTAGCAGCAGCGGAGGCTGAGGCTGTTGCTTAAACCTACATCAAAACACGGAAGGGTGAAATATATATGCCTGTTTAGAAAGGAGCACAATTCGCAACCAAATAGCTCGCCTTGCCCACATCATTAATATTTATAGTTTTTCCCCCAGTAACACCACTCACAATCAAAGCAACTGCTCGCGAGGCCTTGTTAATATTGATAGCAGCAAGCCAAGTAACACTGCGCAGAACCAGTGCCTATTCCCAATCCTTCATGAATATTTACAGCCTTGTAGGTGATTTATTTAACTTATATAAGTTCATAGTGGTAAATCATGATACTGAGGTTAACTCATAGCATAGCTTTTCAGGTTATGTACTATCTTAAAAGCTCAGGAATGAATTAATGTTCTTACGTGCAATAACTTCCATTCTCATTGTATTTAGCTTTGTAAGTCAGCTCATACTGAATAAAGATTTTTCAGCTGCAGCAGGAAGACTCTTTTTAAAGTATGACTGAAGCAAAGTTGTGTCCACAGCCTAGTGACACTTTTTCCAGAAATCTTCAGCACTTTCTTTATGAATTCAGGCATACTTAAGAGATGCTACAGATTGGATAGTGTTGGTATACTAGAGTAATAAATTATTCCTATGGTTAATTAATATTTTGTGCAAACATTAGTGACCTCCCAGAGGTCATCTGATGTATCTTTATTTAAGTTAGACATTTAGTCTAAACTAGTTCCCAGAGTTCCATGGGGAAAACCTGGCCCCTCCAGAATATGATTCACCCTACTCAGGTACTGTTTAATCCCTTTGTCAAAAATTAAATGGTCCATTTCCAAACTGTGTGAGGGAGCTGTAAGAATGCTGGGGGGATCTGGGGTGCAGATCTGGGGATAGCCATGGTTCATGGGACAGCACAGTGGGTTTTGTTATCTGCCATATATTTGCCAGTACGTTTTTCTGGTCTCCTAAAAGTGGTTCCAAGCTGTCTTACATGCAGACCAGCATGATAATAAGCAGATGCCTTTGTAATTATTTCAGACCAACTAAGTGAGTATATTCACAGCCCCTGTGTTGTGTTCAAAGCTACAGACTCGATTCTTCATTCTGCACGCAGACTTTGGTCACGATCTCTGTCAATTCCAATAATTTCAAAATAATTTTCAGACCATGAAAACCTGTAACTTGATTTAAAAGATTCTTATTGCCCACCTTTTAATCTTTTGAAAGATATAGATGGAAACATGGAAAAATGTTATCTAATTTCAAAATACTTTAAAACAAGTCATGGAACAGAAAAGACACCTAGCAGAAAAATCTCATGCCAGTGCTCTAAGCTACCAGGTACTTTATGGTGCTGATATATTAGTATGAACAAAATTAGCTGATGATGCAGAATCTGATAATGTTCATCCTTTTATATCCTTTTGCTTTCAAACCTGTAATATAGCAGAATCCACTCTCCCACCCACCATTCTTCTTGGGCTTAGAAAACAGATTCCTTATTTTAAAAGGTAGTTTTGCGGCACCAGCTAATATTATACTCGAGTGAGTACTGTTCTAAGTGTCTGGTTCTGAACTGGGAAAACAAAAGGACTGAGGTAAGGAAAAAAGAAAAATAAGTGTATAGTTTTAAACGTGAGGAACAAATGGGGTTTCTCAGGCCTATGGCTTGGTGTGGTGGAACACCACAGCATCCAACTGTGCTGGTAGTGCACCTCTGCCCTAGCCTTTAGATATGTAGACACTTATAATGTACATATGTAAACCTCACGCAAATGTTGGGAATTATGTGGCTCTGGCCATGATCCCATGGAGAAAATGTTAGGAAGAGGAGAGAGAACTGCTTGTAATAAATAGTTATGAAGTATTTAATGAGCTAGAGAGGTTTTCTTGGTGGATGATTTATCCTCTGCCACCTCTCTTGCTTTCTTCTAAATGTTATCTTAATTGTTTTTCTCCAACTTGTCCCTCAATTAGAGGCTCTTTTCACTTTTGCCTTTGTTTTCAACAAATCACTTACTTTTCCTTATTTACTTTTTAATTAATGATCTGTCACTTTTTGCCTTGTCTTGAAAACTCTGTCCTCTTCTACTGTTTATTGAGAGCAAAAAAATGACACGCATTTGCCCCAGACAAAATGAATCTGACTCTTTGCTGTGTTTCCTCTCTTCTGATGAAACCAATGTAACTGAAATCATTGAGTCCATAAATTGATTTTCTGGGGTTGGGTACCCCTTTTCCTTCTGTCATCCTTGGCAATGCGGGCACATTAAAGTGAGTTGTCTTCTGTTAACAGCATTTTTCTGCAGGATAAATCAATACATGAAATAATAATTTGTGTGATTTAAACAATAGTTTTTCACAGACCTACAATTTTTCCAATATATTTTCTGCAGATGGCCCCTTGGCTATGTACAGCAGATGTATATATATATATATATATATATTTATTGAATAGTAAAGTGAGATAAAGATGTAATATATATGCACACTGAAAAAACAACAGTGTAGAAAAAAAGGGAATACATAAATTAGCATGGCTTTTAGACAGATGCAATTTATTCCCTTCCACTTAGGTCTGAATCTTTTTTTTTTTTTTTTTTTTTTCCTGCATAGCACTCTTTCTGTTAGCCACGTCATCAGGTTGCAAGTAGGTGAAGGTGAATGTGTTGCTCACCACTCTTTTCTGATTGCTCTTAAAATATCATTGCACAGAGAATATCAGGTCTTGTTTTTCCCAGGAGCAGGTCCTGGCCCACCACTTTGAGGTATTGGCTAAGGGCATGTCCCTCTTGGTCCTTCCATGCTACTAATTCACCCTATCCCGGCTCTTTTTGTATCACTATGAGACTACTTCTTGTTAAGTAAACAGAATGAGTTTCAGTGCCTTAGAGTGTGGTCTTGTGCCCTACCTGAGAAATATTTTGAGCTTAAACATGGAGATGCATACAGCTAACCTTTTAATATTATTATTATTTTTTTTAGTGGGTATAATGTTCTTCAGGAGACAGCTGATCACCACATGGAAGTGGACACCAACTTCCCAAGAGATCAGATAGGTATCAAATAATTTAGTCTGTGCTCACATCTGTGTCACCAGCCAAACTCTTATTCACTTGCCACAGATACTGCTGAAATCTAAGACCAGAGATCAGAGGAGAGTGAGAGTGAAGGCTTTTGAGGTTTATGGAAAGGAATTTTTCTTTCCTCTCATTCAAAGTTGTTCATAGCATCTCATGATACAAGACATCCCACATGAATGATTTATTCTTAGTTCAGGTCAACAGTGTCTTGCTAGTCAAGATAGGGCAGTTATTTGTGTTTAGCCACACAATGCACATTATTGTCTCTATAGCTGAATTACTTGGTGTATTTGCTAATTGACAGACAAGCCATGCAAGTATAGTCCTTGAAGTACATTTTACACATTGGTCTTACCAGCTGCTTAATACCTATCAGTGTCTCCAAGTTATATGTGTGTGATTACTAAGGTGCATGTTTGTGGTACAGTTTAATTTGGTACTAATGGAACAGTAAAAAAAAATAAAGCACTAATAGCTTTATGAGTATTCACGGTAGTCATGCAGCTACTATCCATAGCATATTATTCTCTTTTGTGAGAGCTTAAGGACTTGCTGCTTTATTCATGCAAACAATTGCTACTCCTGACTGTTTCACAAATACTAGTGTGCATATCTCACTGTCCTCCAGAATTGTAATTAGAATCATTTTCCCACCCAGATTTACCTTTAAAAAGGGAAAATTTAGAAGGCAAAAATACAAGGTTGGGACAAGTCATTAAGATGGTTTATTTAAAATACATGGAACACTAAGCAGTGAGAACTATACAACGAGCCAATAAACTAGAACCTGGTAATTCACCTGAAATCAGAACTGCTTCTTAAAAAATAGAAACAAAAATCCAAACCAAACCAAACCAAAACCAAACAAACAAACAAAAAAGGGGAAATATAAAAATTTGTTAAGTCATTTATCTATCAAGAATATGCCAGTCCCACAATGCTGAATCTTGTTGCATCGTCAGGTCTGGTCATAACCACTAAGGCCAGACTGACACCACCTCAATTACAGTTTCCACATTCACATTGCAGTTTAATTCTGGGGATCATTGAAACATTTTTTGAGAGGTAGAATAAAGGTGTTCACTAAGCTCGAGATTTGATAAATATCTTAGAACATTTGCTAGTACTGGTGATTTTCACAGTTCAAGATTATAAATTTGTTTTACTGTAATAAAGATAATCTCTGCTAGGATATGCTGAATTCAGGAATAAGTGTTCACAAACCCTGCTGCCTTTTCAGAAAGAATCATTAAAAATATATATATGTTACTTGCCAATGATGTGCATTAATGGAAATAAATGAAAATAAAATAGAGTTTCTTAATATTTTCCAGCCAAAGTGACAATTTCTTGTCCAAGCCCATGATGCTGGCAAGTACTATGATGCTCTTTCGGTGGATAGTTAGTCTATCTGGTCCTTCTTAGAGAATAAGACATGTTTAAGAAGAGTAACGAGTACCCAAAATACAACACTAGTTGCCATGTTAAAGAGGAGTCATATAATTCCCCAGTCAAATGCAGAATATTGTGAATTATCCCATTCTGCAACTTTATGCAGTTTTTTAGCTCCATCGTCTGTGTTTAGTAGGGAACTATGATTTTTAGTCAGCTTCCTGTTGTGATGCATTAGGAAAAACTGTTGGATCATTGCATTGCTCCAGAGCAGATAAAATTGCTATGGCTTATGGAATACAGTATATGATTCATCTGATTAAACAGCCAGCTGATCAACTGGGAAAATAAATAAAATAAGATAAAGTATACCATTAGGCTGAACCATGCATCGTTATTATTGTTCTTTACTTTTACTGAAGGAGGGCATATGAGCATCAATAAAAGATTTTATCCATGGCTATTGTACTGGGAGAAGCTGTGACATATAACTTAGGAGTCAACTCCTGCATGGAAGGATTTGGCGAGCATCTGTAGTTGCCCATGTGTACCAGCTGGAGCATTCCTCTTCTACAGCTATCACATACCCTTCCTGAGATGAATTTTTTTTTTTTTTTTCCTAACAGGGTAGATTTACTGTAGCTTGGAGTTTTCTGCTGCTGATAGAGAGGGTCCCATGGTCTTACACAGAGAATTTCCTTCCTTCCTGTAGCTTAATAAAAGTGAAAAAGGGAGCTTTTTCCACCATGAAAATAAGGGGAGACAGCAAGAAGGCAGAAATCCTGCTTAAATGGAAGAGCCTGGCAATTTCATGAATAAATCTGTTGTAGCTCTGAGAGAAGATTGCAGAATGGACTTTTCATCTTCCTTCACTTTTCATTGTGCTACCCCAGCCCTGACACCAATGCTGGTAAAAAAACTAGGGCTAACATGATCTCCTGGTATACTATGGATATTACTATTTAAGACAAATGCTGGTGAATGTTTGCAAACTTGTCCTTGTATGTACTATGAGCGAAAAAATACTGATGTGGAGTGAGCCTCCCACTCAAGATGATAGACATGGATTGAGAGGCAGATCCTCACCTGTAAAAAGCCCTGGCTGTACCCTGTAATGAACTTGTGCCCTTGTATGAAGAAATTATTTTCAGACCTAATGTGGCTTTATCCTTCCAGCAGAGAGAGAGGCAGGCCTGCAGTGATGGGTACAATGTTTGCACTTTAGGAAAAAATGGGTGAGAAATTAAGCTAGGCCTAAGAAGGTTTTAAGAACCACAACAAGGAAATAGACTGTGTGTGGACTCAGCAAGTAGAGCAAATAAAGAAACCCTCACAGCTAAAACCTCTTGCCTAAAGCAGTCCTTCTCCTGGGCTCCTCAACTCAGTATTTCCCAGCTGGGCCATTTAGCTACTTCAAGAAATTTCAGCTTTAGGTGAGAAACTAATACCTACCTTGTAGCTTCTTTCTTGCTTTTATAAAATTTGCAATGGCAGAACAGGGAGGAGGGCTAACGAAGCATTAGTTGGGACAGAAATCCTTCCAGAGCCAGTCTCTGCAAAGAGGGCAGACAGGAGATGTGGCTGGGGATAAAGATGTGATCAATCTGGTTACATCTATGGAAGGAAAAGGAGTAGAAAGTCTTCTTTCTGGGACTGGTGGACAGAGCCTTCTTTTGGCCCTCTTTCTGTCTTTTTTTCTCACAGCTCCAGCTGCTTGGGGGAGCTCTGAGAGAGGTACCCAAGGGTGCAGTGCAGTTTCCACCTTGGAAAAGCACAGGGAGTGGGCATGAGGACATCTGCACCCATGACACCACATAACAGTGCCATCTTTGAGGTGTAGTTACAGGTAGGGAGCATCCTAGGAGACTCCAGTTCCTTTCTGTCAGTGTTCACAGCCTTACACGTGAGAGCTTGGACTAATCCTGTTACAGATAACTTTGGTCCCTTAGGCTCTGAAGACACAGGAAGAAGACGTAATGATCTGTACACTCTTGTTTACAAGCAGCAGTATACCTTCACTTGGGCTTTCGGTTCCACTTGGGTGCGTTCACACCCCTTTTTAAGGATATGTACAGTCCTCAGCCTCACTGTAATTGCTATATTCTGTGCGGTATACGCTGTTCTAGAAAGAAGATGTGTTCAGTAATCATTGGCATAATGAAGCCTTCATTCTCCGTTTTTCCACTGGGGAAGGAGAAGTAGTGCTTGGAGGATTGCAGCAACTTTATATCAGAAAGCTTTTTAAAAGCATTTTTTATTTCATGAAAACTGGTTTCTCTGTAGATCAGAAGAGGAGATCCTTGCCATATGCTGCTGGTGCTGAGAATTTTGCTTGCTCATTCTGAAGGTGATATTATGAAACTAAGGCAAAAAATATTTTGTTTTTCGTCTTTTGAGTGGCATTTTTTTCCACTGTTACCACCAAAACATTATGGTACCAAGTGAGATAGCACCTTGAGACAAAAGCTGCTGCTGACAAAGAAAACAGGAAAAGTAAGATTGCTGGGAAAGGATTTTAATTTTAATTTTGTGAACTCATAATGAAACACAGATGAAATGAGTTGTTGGAAAATGAACTCAGGTTTGTGAGCTGAAAGTCTCAGAGGTTTGATTTTTATCATTTAAATGGCCTAGATTTAAGATTAGTGAAACTTTTTTCAGTACATCAGTGCTAGAAGGTACTTATGTGACAAGATTTGTTAAACTAGTCTTTAGAAACCAAACGGAAACAAAGAGTGGGTCTAATTTATGACAATTTACATTTGCACAACCCTTTAAACTTGAGCAGAGTATCTCTTCAGTTGCCTGAGAACTGCATCAGAGATCTGAATTTACTCTAAATGTGTAAGTTCAGAAAAACGATTAAACAGAAGATTGAATTGAGAATTTCTGGATTACAGATGTACGTGATGAGAAAAAATTAGAAAGAAATTCCCCAAGACAAATAGGCTTGAATAACTATGAATGCTTCCTTCAAAGAATCATTTTATGGGTTTCTGGAGAGACTTTATAGGGCATTATCTCTGTGTTCTGAAAGAAATGATGGTGCTTTAAATAGCATGACTTCAGTAGTGTGATGTGCAATGACGTGCAGTTGTTCGTTGAATGGTAGAGGACCATGAAATCTCCTTTTGTTCACTTTAATGCAAAAAAGCATTTAATCAGATTGGAAGATAGAAATCTGCTCAGGGCCATGAGATGCCTCTCTTCTGCTCCAAGTGAGATGTCTCTTCTTTTGAAAGAAGCAGGTCTTATAGCTATCTCTATGAGCATTTCTAATGAGCTAGCTGATATGACTTCCATCTCAAGGTCCTGGCTTCTCACTGCCACACACCTGTGCTCTCTGTACAAGGAGAGCGTGAGGCACTTCCATCAAGGGTGAGAGTGCTCTAGCAAGATGAAAGCCAGGTCTATATAATGGAACCTAGGAGAGTTTATGTTCCACGTCAGACGTAGTCCCCTGTCTAGAATCATTTTCATCCTCACAACCTATTACTTGTGAGATATTCCCAGAAGCAATTTTGTTTATAGAGGTTACTTTACCTACAGAAGAACTTCATTGTAGAGATCTTATTTAGAGAAGTCAGTCTCTGCAGAGAGGTTTTTAGTTTTAGTTTAGATTAAGTTTGCTATTTTTGTATAACTTGCAATTTATTTCCCCCCAAATAGACATAGAAACATAAAGATCACTGCCCTCTCTAAAACATGTCATGAAAGTCTTCTAACAGTGTACAAAGTGCATTATGCACTATAGACAGGAATCACTTTGCTTCATTCATAATACCAGATATAACAGTGTTGAGCAATGACTATTTAAAATTACTCATTTCACTACTTTATAAGTATTATTTAGTGCATTTAGTCCCATTTTGAAAGAAACAATATTTATGGATTTGAGGCAGAAAAACCTTTTGGATGGGGAAATGTGTAGTCTTGAGAGGGAAAGTGATAACTGATGCCAGGAGTTTATAGCAGTGTGTTGATCTGTTCCAGACAAGGGATTGACATATTGAGCACCAGGCGGCACAGTAACAGAGTGTGAGCAAGATAAAGCAAGATAAGCAATATGACAAGCCATTCATAAATCCAATTTCTAGACTTAGACTGAGGGACTTGTTGAAAACTCTCCACAAAAGATGTTTTGTCTTCAGCAGGACTGAAGGCACAGACTCTTCTTGGGATGACATGAGGCATAGACCATTCCCAAGGAAGCCAGTGATATTTTGGGAAGAGGCTGCCCCAGGCAGGGCAGGGAGGTGACTGCCTTGTGGCTCAGGGGAGGCAGTTTATGGGAGGCCAGAGGGTAGGAGTGAAGGAGGAATAAATCCGAGGGCAGCAGCTTCTCACCACAGATGGGGCTGTCCATCAGTGACTTCAGCTGCAGGAAGGAAGGCAGGACTGAGTCTCCATGGGGATGCAAAGCTTCACACATTCATGTGAGGAGGAGCACAGTCCCAGCAAGAGATGTATTGTTCTTTCATCCCCACAGATATTCTTCCTGTAAAATGACCCTAACTGCAGACAACGCTCCTCCTATTCCTGTTAATGATAAGTCTTAGAATTTGTCTTCAAAACATGACATCATCTCTGTAAGATTTTAATATGAGAATAACAGAGATAGATGAGAGTCTGATTAATCTCTGGCATGATATTGTGCAGGAATACCTTCAGGTATCTGTTCTGCATCGGAGTGATGGGGGCTGGTGGTGCAGGATTCTTTATGTGTTTTAATAAGAAAGGCACAGCAACAGATGCTGTAATAAAATAGCTGTTTTAATTAGGTAGAATAAAGAGAGGAAGCAAATCTTACATCCCTTCAGATGCAGGGAACCCTGCTTTTGTGCAGCACTGGACAGATCCTGGATGCATTTCCCACAGCACGCTGCAGAGATCCTGTCCATACAGAGATTCCTCTTCCCCCCATACAGTGCTACTTTTTTTGTTTTGTTTTGTTTTGGTTTTCTGCTACAAACAAAGCCATATATCTTCTCCTGACAGGTAGGGATATTATCTCTTTCATAACATCTACCAGTGAGCAGCACGGGCCAGCACAGGGCATTCCATCAGTTGCCTTGCAGCGGCTGCTCCTGCTGGCATGTGGGCTTCACAAGCCCTAAATAAAAGGCCCAGTAGAGCAGAGGTGGCTCGCCCAAGGTCACCAGCTCCTTGAAAGTGATGTCTTCCACAATGCTCCTAATGCAGTATCACAGTGTCTACTCAAACAGTACTTAAACAGAACGAGGGGAAAAATAGCTATCTTTTATTGTAGTTAAGAATTATTTTGCTGTATTATATATGCCAGGAAAAAAAAAAAAAAGTCTTGTAAATCAGCAATTATGTCATGCAGGCACTTCAGAGAGGGAGTTGAGAATCATCTTAGTGTCTCAGAGCTACAGGGTAGACTAGCCCTGCAACAAACCATCTGAGAGAGCTTTCTGTGTACAGAAAATATAGTGCTCGCCAAGCAGCACATCCACTTTAAACTGAAGCAAAGAACAATGGGAGAAGAGCTCGTGTTTTTCCCCATGAAGATCCAAAGTTACTATCAGAGTATATTCTCACAAAGTAAAGAAGAGTTAGAGCATTAGGCAGGAAACAGGCAGTGTGCCTAGGCAGAGGTGGGTGAGGGTCCGTGTCTGACATGCACAGTACAACCCGTGTAGTTGTATGGAGCATACTTTCATCAGCTCTATTACAGCATCAATTATTTAACTTGCAGAAGTTGTTTTGCAAACAGGTCTCGGAGCATAAGCCTATTCCATTTTCAATACCACCAGGACAGTCCTCTGCAAAAGACACCCCTGAGGTATATGCATGCAGGTGGAAAGGGAGAAAGGGAAACAGGAGAGACCATTTGGATGCCTGTCAGTGTTTTAGTTCTTCTAAAAGACATTCCCAATTTTCCCATGCTTAATATTGTTCTAGGATACTTTGAAGAAGGGGTAGACTGTCCCATTAGACAGGAATTGATGGGGCTGAGGAAGCTTGCTTTCAAAACAGAATTAGAACAAAAAAAACAAAAGATAGACACTCCACTTCTATTTTCCCCTCTGTTTCCCTGTTTTCAGCATATCAACTACAGCAATTTAGACATAAAAAGTGTCTCCCTGGGCTATTTTACCTGTGTCAGCTCCTTTGTAATTGTTCCCTGAAGGTAGTCGTTTAAGCAAAGTGTCAGTCTGGTGGGGTGGGGCTTTCCACTGCCCAGTGAGGCTTTTCCAGAGAGAGACAGACAGAGAGGACTAGAAGAAGCAGCAGCCCTGTGAACACCAAGGTCAGAGAAGGAGAGGGAAGATGTTTTCCAGGTGTTGGAACAGATTCCCCTGCAGCCTGTGGAGGAGGCTGTGCTGGAGTAGGTTTATCCTGAAGGACTGTAGCCCATGGAGAAGACCCACACTGGAGCTGGGAAAAAGTGTGAGGAGGAGAAAGTGGCAGGGATGAACTGTTAAGGACTGACTGAAGCTGCCATTCCCTATCTCCCTGTGCTGCTCAAGGAGGGGTTAGGCAGAAGTGCTGGTAACAAAGGAATGAAGTTGAGCCTGTGAAAAAGGGCTTGGGGGTGTTCTAGTTTTTGTCATTTTTCTTTTCTCATAATTCTACTCTATTTTAGTTAGAAATAAATTAAATGTAACTCAAGCTGAGTCTGTTTTGCCCATGATGGTAAATGGCAAGTGATCCCTCTCTCTTTACCTCAACCTATGAGCTTTTTCATCCTATTTTCTTCCCATGTCCAGTTGAGGAGGAGAAGTAAAAGCAGCTGGTAGGAGTCTGGCAGCTTGTCAAGGTCAGCCCATCATGGTCCTTTACCAGGGCTATTTTTTTATAACATCCTTTATACTAGTATAGTATGTACTAAACTAGTATATACTAAATTCACAGTGTTGATATAGGGGGAAAAAAATAGCAATGACATAAATTCAAGGCTTCTGATCTCCCCTATTGCCTCCATACAGACCCCACCAGTTTGGATAAAACACATAGCCGGGGTACAGAGAGCCAGGACTACAGATTACCAGAGCAGGCAATTTCGGATTTGGAAGGGCCCCTAGCCCAGGAGAAAGTGCTTCATTCAGCTATAATGATGTATTCTTCACTGCTTGCTACCCCTTCCCCTTGCTTCCTGCAGACAGCTCATTTTGATCGTTGCTAGAAGCTTTTTGTGGTGTCAGGTAATGTCCCACCTGCCGGCCTCTGCTGTCAACCAATATTGTGCTCCAGGCTGGAGCACAGACTTCAGTTTGACTGAACTTGTTAAACATCTGCTGGGAGTCTTGAAAGCTCAAATGTTCTGTTTTCTGAGACCTGTAAATGGGAACAAAACCTGCAAGACAACTGTTCCCCTGTAGCATGAGGGGAAAAACAAAAGGGTGCTAAAAAAAGGGGGCCTTGTTTTCTTCCTAGTAAATACTGCATGAGGTGATGTTTTCTTTAATGCAACCTTTAGTTCCTGTGTGCAAAGATACTTTTACTCAGCTAGCAGGTTTTAAAGTTTTTGGTTATGCTTTGTAAGTGGCAGGGACAGTTTTGATGGGTGATGGGAGACTTTTGCATTAGCTTTGGTCTGGAGAAGAGATATTGGTTTTCCTGGGAGAGATGCTCCAAGGTATAGTGTGCTACTACTTAGGCAAGGCGTCTGTCACATCATTGTTTCGACAATCACAAGGGGGTACTAAAACACAAACAGAAAAGTGTGACTGTTAATTTTTGGTGTGACACACCAACACCTATTTAAGGTTTCATGTGGGCATGTTACAGAGATGTTGGGGACAAAAGTATTTGCTGAATGCCAGTATCTTGACAAAACCGTCAGGCTGAACAGACAAACTCATACTAACAACTTTGTGTAGTCCCTCAGGTGTTTCACTGGGAATTGGGCTGTAGGGGCAGACTGGAGATAAATGGGGGACCATTCAAACGATCTTGCCACTGGGCACGCCCCAGCTCACTTGTGATCTTGGTGCCTCTGATTTCATCAGGGTATTCTTGATAGACATTCAACAATATCTGAATACTTTCTCAGAGGGGTTCCATTCATCTTGAGATAATGTCTAACACCTTATTTCTTAATTAATTTCATCTAGTTTTCCAGAGAGCAATAATATATAACCCTAGGCTGAGAAAGAAAGCTATAATTAAATAATCTGCTGATGTCATAGGCTGTCATGAGTGGAAAGCTATGATTCAATTATAACCATTGGCTCTCAATGCAATCTGGAATTAATGGCTTTTCCATATGTAATTAAAATGTTTATTCTCATTTAGAAACCCTGGGCCAGGCCCTTGGTAGCTATAAATTGGTGTTTCCTTGCGGACTTCAAAGGATCACAGTAACTTAAATCAACTAAAGATCTGGCTGGTAAGACTTCAGTGATTTATTCTAGAAAGAGTGATGAAAATATTATCCTCACAAAATGGAGACCTAAGCACCATTGGGCACAACAAGGCAGGTGCACTTGCCAAATCACCTTAGTGCAGTTTGATATTGCACTCACTGTACCATGTACACATTTGTGTCTGCTTGTTGCTCTCATCCCATTCAACGGTGACATGGAGTCCATGTCTAAAGATTTCAGAAAAGAGGAACACAAATGGAGACTTGTCTCTTCCTGCCCAACCAAAGGTGCAATCCCTACACAGCTTGATTTTTTTTCTGTAATTTCTCCTTTTTAAATTTAGTGTGTGATGCTTCTTCAAGCAGCCATGCTGGGTAGCTGTTCATTTCATTTCATATTCATCATCAATAAATGAGGAAAAACACTTTGCTTTTTAATCAAGATCTGAGGGGCAGCGAGCACTTACCACTCTTACCAGAGCTCAGTGGAGGCCACAAATACACAGGACCAATTCTGGAATCTTTTTCCCACCTATTCCTTCTGACTGGTCACAGGCTGTAATTTCTGTCTTTGGATTCCCCAGCAGACCTGGGCTCTTGGCCATACTCTGCCAGACTACCAGTGCTTTACACCTGATGGTTTCTTAAACAGGTGCAGAAGATATGGAGAAAAGAGGCTGCAGCCAAAGACAGTTACATGAGAGAAAAAGTTGAGAAGACTCCTGGCCTCTTTCATTCTCCTCCAGTACATTAACATTCCTCCAGCAGCCCATCCTATTGCACCATGTCATGGATAATTTTCCCTAGCATCATATTTCCTCATTGTAAAAAATACTATAATACCATTTAGTCAAAGATGAACATTCATGCAGAGAAGAATTTAATTTTATTAATGTGATGGTTTAAAGTCTTTTTTTTTTTTTTTTTTTTTTTGAAATGACTGTCATTTCTCAATATGATGAATCTCACATGGGAGGGGGAAAGAAAAGAAAAATTGAACCGCTTTATTTGAGCTGCCTTCCACCTAGCCTTTTCCTCAGTTATTTTTCATGGAAACTTTCCTGTGCTGTTTTGCTCCACTTCAAAATGAAAATATTGAAACAGTGAAATTTCCTATAAAATGAAAATTCTAGTCACCACTTTGTGATAATATTTATCTGTCTCAAAGAAATGCTAAATAAAGCCTTTGAAATTCCCAGGGCCGCAGAAGTGTGGAAGAGAGGTTGTGGTTAAAATGGGCTTCTGTCCTTTGTTAGTCCTTTCACGTAGTGAATCTGGTTTTTCTTCCAAAAAAGAGAGAAGTCAGCAATCAGCATCATGCAGCGTTATTGGCATTTAATTGATGAGATGAAGAGTGGTGCATCTGTCTTCATGCGGATTTCTGAGTTTTTTGTAGGGCTGGCAGAGAAAAGGGACATACAAGCAATACACATACCAAAAAAAGTAGCAAATGGAGGGCACAATGTCATCAAGCAGTTTGCATATTAGCATTATGGGGAATTTGTAACAGGATCTAAACAAGGCCATTAGTCACTGATGGAACCATTAGTAGAAATAATATCACAAAGTCCTTTTAGCATTTTTTACACAGCTAATAAGAGAATTCAAAATGAACTTTAAAAGTTCATTTCCAGTCAAATAATCTCTCCTACAACTGGCTAATACTCTCAATAGCAGAATCTTTCAATTCCAGACTTGGAACTGAAGCCAATACCTGCTGAATCAAAACTGAGCTCAGCAAAGGCAGGGAGCTGGTAGACACAGATATACTGCAGATGTACAAACGTCTCACTGTCTTGAAGTTTCACCAGCTTTCCTTTGGATTTACTTTGACTTATTAAAAGAACTTCAAATCACAGAATAAAATGACCTTCAACCATACATATCTTTTTATTATGCTCAGATTTTTTTTTTTTTAATTGATATATTTTAAGTTAAAGGCATGAGCTGGTTAAGAGAAGACTTTTTCTTCAGTCCTGAAGATCTTGGTTTACTTTATATCCTTTCACATTTTAAAATCACCTACAATTTGAAGTACTGATTTTACTGGAGAAAAGTGTCTTTTTTTTTTATTTCTTTCTAACTCAGATCAAAGCTAAAATCTTCCATTGATTACCAAAGGATAAAACAAGCAGATAAAAGCAGCCAAGCAGCTGCTCATCAAATAGATTTATAGCTGTTTCTGCCAAGGGCTTATATGTCCTCCATGACTCAACAGGACTGGTTGGAAAAAAGATAACATAACATTGGGCTGACTGCATGTTCTCTTACTGCTTGTTCTGTTTATTTTATGAGTCAAAGAGATAAGAAAAATAGCATAACTAACGGAGAACACAATGCTGTCAACAGACTGGGACCTTTTGAGTTGTACTGAAAGGGTTGTTAGACATTGGAACAGGCTGCCCAGGGAAGTGGTGGAGTCACCATCCCTGGAAGTCTTTAAAAGACATTTAGATGTAGAGCTTAGGGATATGGTTTAGTGGGGACTGTTAGTGTTAGGTCAGAGGTTGGACTTGATGATCTTGAGGTCTCTTCCAACCTAGAAATTCTGTGATTCTGTGATTCTGTGTGATAACCACAACTGCAACCAAAAGGGGGGCTCTCACCTTCTCTGACACCAAGGAGGAAACTTCTGTCTCAGGAAGCATCCCTCATGCCTGACAAAGGAATCAGAATATGGATTGGAAAAGGGGTAAAATGTACCAAAAGTTAGCTTTAGCAGACCCAGACGTTCTCTGCCATTTCCTACATGATATTGAAAGATAAAAGGAAGTCACAGTTTTTAAAATTAAGTCCTTCATCTCTCCCTTTTCTGAAATTTTGCAATGATTTTGCTATAGCTGTCTGCTCTCAGGAGTTTCTTGGTGCTTACTAGACCTCACTTGCGGTTTGGGTCTCTGCCTGCTGATGGTCTAGTCTGTGGCACATCACCCTCAGTGCAACCACCACCATGCCCTTTGGAGGCCTCTTGGGTCAAAGCAGTGACCGTGACCGATGTGCCACACAACAGATAGTCTCTATAGCTTGAGCAGACATCACAACTTCTTATTCTGTTCTGGCAGAAGATAATGTGCAGGGGTCTGATTTGCTTCAGTTGGGTTTTATGAGCTTTGCATAAGTCATGCTTCTTTTAGAGTGTGAAATGATTGTCTTCCACGCTCTTGCTCTAGCTCACATCTGCATTTAAATAACCTTAATGAAACTAATAATTGAGTTGCTGAAGACTGAATACGTCAGTAAATGAATATTTGAATGGAAGTTTCCACCAAGCTGATTGCAGAGGTCTGTCATTTGATTATCAGATCACACTGTTACCATCCAAAATGAAGGAGCATGAACTTGAAGCAGCAACAGACAGACAGATGGGGGGGGAAAGATCATTAAGCAGCATCACAAATCAAAGTTTTGCACTAAGATAGCTATGGCTGTCCGTGCAATGCATGGACTTAAAGTGTCATTTGTTGCTGTATAGAGTCAGACTGGCCACAGTTTGCAACATGACAATTGTGTATATAATAGTTATAGGTTGTGTATTATATACACAAGTAAGAGTGATAGGTTTTAAACCAAGGACAGCTGGAGCCTGAATACTCATTTAGCTCTTATTGTTGAGCAGGTTTGAGCTGTGTTCTGCTCTCAGAGCACTCACACTCTCACACTTTGCATGACTTCAGGCAGAGCGTTGAGGTCCTCAGCTTTCCTATGGTGAACATAAGGATACAGCGAGCTTCCAGGGACCTTTGCCTGGGGGCTCCTCTTCAAGTGCTACCTCTGAAGTAAGGTGACACATAGTTGCAGTGCCAACAGTTTTGATGACAAATAGACTTTCTTCCTTTTAATTTGTCTGTCAGGGTGACAAAACAGTGCTGAAAACTTAGTGAAGCTAAGATTATCACAGTTTACAGTGCAGGGTCAATAAAGATGACGTGACTGGGTTTGGTGAGGTGAGCACTCATTTTGCTGAAGCAAGCCTTCAGAACAGCATTAATGCTTTGCAGTGTAGGGCAGCTCATGCACACCTCTGGGTAGGCACCAGGATCAGTGCAGGAAGGCAGCAGCAGAAAAGGCAATCTGCTTTGGAGAGCCCTCAAGAGTCTGGAGGTGGACTGAACCCTCAAGAAGTTCAGCAAAGACAGAAGCAAAATCCTTCACCAAGGATGGAAAGGTCCCATCCAGCCGCAGAGGCTGAGGCTGGCTGGACAGCATGCAGCCTTGCAGAGAGGACATGGTGGTAAATACACTGCAAGTGCTCACTGTGGTCTCTTATTCAACAATGAAAGCCAACCACACTGTGGGCCACCTTCTAAGGCAGCGTGTAGCCACCAGGTCCAGAGGAGTGATTCTTCCTCTTTCTTCCCCTGAGACCAAGTGTGTGGCACCGGGTCCAGTTTTGGGATCCCCAGTGTGAGACAGACATTGCCACAATGGAGAAAGTGCAGTGAAGGGCATCAGGACAGGTGTGGGCTGCAGCACACGAAGGGCAAGGAGAGGTGAGGAGGCCAGGTTTTGTAAGGGCTTGTTATGATGGGGCCTTACTGTTCTCTTCAGTTACAGAAGAGGGGGATATAGAAGAGGGAGCCAGACTCTTCCTGGAAGTACACATGATCTTGAAGGTGTTTTCCTACCTAGATGAGTTTATGATTCTCTGACATGATGAGAAGTGAGATACACAAGCTGTAACATCCAAAATTTGTGTTTCCCACACACTCCAGGCACCGCTGTTTTGCACTCCAAATAGAAATAGTAGCAAATGCCTCTGTAACCACAGGGCCTAAGCCAAGGTATAAAAAGGAAATGATGAATGAGCAGGTATTCTGTTTTGTTGTCCTACTTGGAAAATAAAACCGAGTGACGAGCAAATGGGATACAGTGCTTAGCTGTAGTATAAATATCAACTCCCTGGCTTTTCTTCCTCTCATGACAATGCACTGGAAGCCATGCCAAAGTATTAGCAATTAAAATAACATTAACATTGCAAAAACGAGGTTTGTTGAAAACCACTCACAGGCATCCCAGATGTACAGTACAAGCCAAATCTATAACTTGTTGGTAATGTAAAACATGCTGTGGGTAATGGGAAGTGACATGTCGAGCAAGACATGCTAGCTGTCTGTGGAAACCTGGATCTGCAGGTGGGTGTCTCTCCTTTACTCCCCCAGCAGCATTTAAGAGTGCAGGAGACACAGGGGTGAGAAGTGCAGGACTAGAAAACTGTAGGAGGGCTGAGGAAAGCTATCAAACCAATCCAGACTGCAGAAAGCTACTTGGGAACTGGTGTTTAGGTAAAAACTGTGCTGCAGGCTACCCCTTCAGCCCAGTAAATCAGGACTGTGAGTGTACAAGTCCAATTCAGAGTGCATGTCTGTGATAGAGATGCTGATCTACAACAGTGCTGAGTCTGAGTTTGCACTCACCTTGAGGCCGTGGGCAGATGCACCCTCAGGAGACTTTTGGAAACAGAGAGATTTGATCTCTTTCCCTGAGTGCTGTGTAGGATGCAGCAGCATGGATCGCTTGACAGAAGCAGACTGGTTACCAGCCCCGTACACAGCTTCTCTGACAACTTTGCTGTGCAAGTAGGAGACGAATCATCTCCCCTCCACACAAACTCCTCTGTTTGGCAAGCCTGGTGGTTAGGAAAGGTACCAACAACATTAGGTTTTGTTGTTGTTGTTGATTTTTTTTTCCTAGGCTTTCATGCTCAATTATTAAAACGGCTCAAGCTGCAATGAATAATTAACTCAGACTTTGTTTGTATTGGGAGGGAGGGCAGTTGTTGCCTTGGAGGCTGTGGATAACTTCCAAAGTGCAGGGTCTAAGCCCTGTAGATTGCACAGAGCAGCCAGAGGTGGCTGTGGTTTCTGCCCGTGTTCCTGTTCACATCCATTTACAGCAGGACTGACATGATGAAGAAAAAGGTTCTGGCAATGGCCAAAGAATTCCTCCTGTCCGAACAAAAAGTAACCTCAGGTGACCCTTCACAGTCAGTAGACTCTGTTGCACAGCAGTTTTTTTCCCCTTTCTTAACTCTGCTCTCCCAGAGGCTCACCCAGCATCGCTCCCTGGCTCAGCTCTGGCCAGCAGCAGGTCCCTTTGGATCTGGCTGGAGCTGGCCCTGATCTGACATGGGGCAGCTGCTGGGCTCTGCTCACAGAGGCCCCCCCTGCAGCCCTCCTGCTACCAACACCTTGACACATAAACCAGTGACAGGACCCACGGGAACAGGGTTAAGCTGAGGCAGGGGAAATTTAGGCTTGACATCAGGAGGGGGTTCTTCACAGAGAGAGTGGTTGCACACTGGCACAGGCTCCCCAGGGAAGTGGTCACTGCACCGAGCCTGTCTGAATTTAAGAAGAGATTGGACTGTGCACTTAGTCACATGGTCTGAACTTTTGGGTAGACCTGTGCGGTGTCAAGAGTTGGACTTGATGATCCTTAAGGGTCCCTTCCAACTCAGGATATTCTATGATTCTATGATTCTATGAAAACACCTCCTCAGAAATAGGTCAACAGGGCTTGAAAAATTCCCTCAGCAAAGCATTGCCCTCTTCTGCCTCCCAGAGAACCTCCATCTTCTGCCTGCACTTCCCTGCCCTGTCCTCTTGTTGGTCTTCCAACATGCATTCACAGAGGCACAGCAGGTTCCAGCTTCTGATTCCTCACAGATGCGACGTTCACTTTGCTCTCCACCACCCTATCAAGGCAATCTTTGCAAAGAAGGCAAACTGCTTTTTTCCCCACAGGCATTGCATCTTTCTCTGTGGTGTGACCATGGCACCTCTGTTTGCCAGGAGGTATCTCTGAGGTGTCCTCCAGCTCTGCAGGGCAGGGTAACTGACCAAACACAAAGAGAAACATTAAATGTGATGTGACCCTGGGGTGCACGCAGTGAAGCTCAGGACCAGGCAATTTGAAGGCCAACACCAAAAACACTTGTGCAAGGTGGGAAGGTAATTGCTGAACAATAGCACTGCTGAAGAACACCTCAGAAAATCATAAATGGCCACCTGCTGCAAGAGCGGTGGACAAGTCACATACCCTGAGTGAGCATCATCATCATACATTGCAACGGGAGGGAGTTATTTCCTCCCATTGAGCGCTGATGAGATTGCACGTAATTGCCTTTTGGCTCAGGCCTTGAGCAGAGGGCTCAGGAACAGGATGCTCAGATGCTGAAAGGCTTGAGAAATCAATCATGTACGGATCTCTCCACTCAGCTTAGCATCTACAAGGCCAGATACTCATTCAGGCAACACTTTCATTGATTTAACAGAGGTGTATTGCTAGGAAAAGGTTCTTAGCATGCAGGACAGACAGCCTGCTGGAGCAAAGAGACACCCCAGTGCTTCATGAGGACTTGACAATGAAGAGAGAAAGAGCTCCTGGGACTATTTTTTTTTTTCAGTCAGAAATGAGAAAATGATGATACCTTCTTCCATCAAGGAAAGTGTTTGTCAGCAACTGCTGGTCTGAAATCTGATTTCAGAGCTGAAGGCCTTGATAAAAGCCCTCTTTCCACCTGTCTGTCTGTGGTGCTATTAGTTTTGCAGCTGTAAGAGGCATCAGTCAAGATTAGTCAAGCTGTCAAGCAGAATGCAAGTTCTTCCCATTGGAGAAGCTTTTTTTAGCCCACATTGCCATTGGGAAACTCTCCAGATATGGGGTTTTATTTTTGGAAAGTGAGTTTCACTGAAAAGTTTGAAGTTGAGTCTCACTGGTGCTTAGAAGCTGGGTAAGTATTCCTTGTTCTTTGCAAAATGTCTCCTGCAGGATGCTGAAACCAATGCTCAGAAGACTTCTCACTGAGAGCTAAATACTTTTCCAGCAGTGGGAAGTGACTGGAAATGATTTAAAGGAGGGCAGGAGAGGACAGCACTGTCTTTCTGTCCGTGGTGTTGCTGCAGGTAGCAAATGCCTGAGCTGGAGTAGATCTCCCCTGAGCATGGGTGTGCTAAAAGCTGTGAGCATCCACCAGCTGTGCTTTTCTGTGTTAGAAGGGGCTTACTGGGGTGAGGAGTCAGAATACAGCCTTTGAGCACAGGTTGAAGTTTTTCAGGCCTGGTGGTGAAGAAGAGTGGTGAGGCACTGGCACAGATTGCCCAGAGCTGTGGGTGCCCCATCCCTGGAGGTGTTCAAGGCTGGGCTGGATGGGGCCTTGGCCAACCTGATCCAGGGGTTGGCATCCCTGTCTACGGCAGCGGGTTGGATTAAGGTGGTCTTCAGTGTCCCTTCCAACCCAATCTGGTCTGTGATTCTATGAAAGGTTAAAGCCTTAACGTATCAAACAGTGCATGTTGACCAGGGTGATAGGATTTTTGCTTTTTAAACTATTTTCTGGAGTTAGTTGTGCTGATTTTTCCAACCCAACCACTACATTCTCTTCTGAGGCATTCTCTTGTAATGGCCGGTGAACCTCTCTGGACACTTGAGAAATGTTCACCCAAAGTCTTTTGTTTTCTCTCACATATAAGCATCAACACACACTGCTTGCAGTGGATAAAAAAGAAAATGTAAGATGTTAAAATACTTTTTTTTTTTTCTTAATTTACAAATATTATGCAATGGTTATAACCAGATTCCTCAAATGTCCCCACAGCTAATCTGTGTTTAGTGTGGCAAAGGAGGTGGACACTGCTGAAATAGTCTGATCCCTGCAGTGCCACGCTTCAGCAAAAGGAAAGCTTCCTTGGGTTTAGAGATGAAGGTAAACTGTTCCCCTCTTCCATTTTTTTTTATTATTATTATTATTTTGTTTGTTTGTTTGTTTGTTTTCTATGTCTCTGTGGATCAGAACAAGGGATGTCCTCTCAGCATTTTGAACTAGCCACAAAATATCACAGCAGCTCTGTACTTTGCACATGGTAATGGCGGAATAAAACTGGATTGCCACAAAAGGGAAATGGCAGGCTTGGTTTTACAGAGCAATTATTCTCAATTAGATAGAGCATTCTGCTTAAACATAGCGTGCAGATTCACAGAGGGGAAAAAGGTACAAGGGATCTTTCCTTTTCCACTTTAACACTAGTCAATCCTAATGGGGAATGAAATTCTGCAGAACCCTGTAATTTCCCTAAAAGCTCCCAGACTGAAAATGCATCTCATACTGATGTCTTGATGTTTTCTTTGTGTACTCGGCACAGCAGGCAGACACAGAAATGACAGGGGAGATTTGTCCCTAACTCATTGCTTAATCATTTAAATAGATACGCCAGCCACCGTATTTTATTCAAAGCTTGAGGTCATTTGTACCACCGTGGGCACGACAACATAATATGTTGGAATCTGCTGCAGACACAAAACGCTCCATCAGGCCGAGGCTGTTGCTGCTGCAGAGGTAAGACTCTTTCGTAGTCAGAAACTATTTCCAGCTCTGCCACCAAGAACCTTTAGGCGGGGAAAGTCACAGGCCGATCTGGCTCACCCTTCTTTTCATCTGACTTTGTAAACAGTTTTTAATTATTATAATTAAGAGGCTGTCAAAAACGTGTTTCATAAAGACAACATTTGCAGTGTTTACACAGCCAGTGAAGGGTATTTGAAGTGAAAGGGAAACAATTACTCCCGCATTTTAATAACAGTAGCAGAAGTTCAGATCACTTCATCTGGAGAGTTGTCTCACAAAAATGCCATCAGAGGGACTTGATTTTAACCTATTTGAACCTTCCAAGCTTCTACTCCAGTGCTCTTCCTGAAGGTCCTGTTATTTGTGAGCAACGTTGTCTCTGCTGACTTGAGCAGCAAACACAGGCTTGTGCTCTCTTGCAAACGCCTGTGCAGCAGCTAACTCCCCGCAGGAAGAAGCCTTTTAAAAATGAATATTTTTAATATTGCAAAACACTTTTATGTTATAAAATAATCCCCTTCCTCTTGCTGTATGATTATAGTCAGCAATTTTATTATTAGCTGACGGCTCTCTGGAGGCTCTCGTGCTTTATTTTGCAGCATGTTGGCGATGGGGATAAAGCACTCCCTGAAGCTATCTGATAAAGGGGACTCTACAGCCATCAGATATGTCCTTAGGCCCCCCCAAATTGTTCTTGTCTGTACTCCATTTTATGCTTTTTTTTTTTTCCTTTTTTTCCTCTGTTTCCTGAACCAAGGCAGAGCACACAAGGGTACAAGGTGTGAGACTCTGCGCTCCACTCCTTCTTGCACGAGAGCAGTGCTTCTCACACCCTGTTTTTTGGTGCAAAAAAATGCCATTTATTGCATGCTGCTCTGGGCAGTCCTGCTTCTCCTGCAGTCGTGCAGTGGGCACAGCACTGACAAGGAGAGAGATGTTGTGCCAGCTAATGGGTCTGCTGAGGATGTAGACGGAGAGGATTTCTCGCCATTCAGTGCTAACCATCCAGAGCTGGAATTTAATTTTGTGCAGTGGACATATGGGAGTCAGGACAGTGTTTGCCTTATTGCTGTTTGCTCTCTGGCAGCTAGATTGCTACAACCTTAATCCAGGAATAGCTGCAGCCAAACAATGAGGTACTTATTTTGCTTTTCAAGGTG
The DNA here is from genome assembly GCF_963932015.1 of Anas acuta. Classification (NCBI taxonomy): domain Eukaryota; kingdom Metazoa; phylum Chordata; class Aves; order Anseriformes; family Anatidae; genus Anas; species Anas acuta. Next base: position 26,819,381 of record NC_088980.1, on the reverse strand, counting down.
GTCCCTGCAGCTTTCTAACTGGAATTTAGGGATTTACCAAAGTGTTTCTGATGCCTTTTAATGAGGGAGGCTCAGCAAGAAGGTACCCTCTTTTTCTGGGTACGTGTCTATTTAAAACCATGGAGCAAGAGGTGTAGTTTATAATGTACCTATTGTTGGGTAACATCCTTGATCTGTCCTCAGGCAAGAATAGGGACAATAGTAAATATTGCAGTGAAAATACACAGGGAAAAGACACAGCTTGCCACAGGCATAATTTTGGGAAAGTAATAAATGAAAAGCTGAATGAAGAGTTTTCTCTCCCCATGAGTGAAAGAAAGAACATTTGCAGGGGAGACTGGGAATCCATGTTGTGTGCTGTTGTCACCTCAAGACATTGCTGCAAAGCAAACACTCAGGAAAAAGCAGCACTGGGAAGAAAAGAGTAGAGTAGAAAACAACAAACCTACAGGCCTCCACCCCACGTGCAGAGCAGAAAATGATCCATTTGTCTTCTGCAAGGTGCCTCACAGGATGCTGCTCATTCTGGAGGAGCTGCTCAGTGATCTTACAAATTCAAGCTAGTGTTTTCAAGATGGTCTCGATTTTAAGTTACCTAATATCATCCAGACTTCCTTGCTTCATGTAATCATAGCAAGGCCTTGAAACCCTGCTGAGTGGTTCAATCAAGGCCTGGAAATGGTGTTATCATCATGTCAGCCAGGTCTTCTGAAATATTCTGTCAAGCATTACATTGTCTCATGGGGACAAAGCTTAAGTCGTCTTGCTGTAGGTCTTACTGGTTTGCTGATATTTTGCCTTCACTGCATTTTAGTTTCTTCCACTAAGTCTATTAAATTGGGATTTATTTTTTTAACCTGAAGGGATGTAATTTCTAAATCAGGAAAAGACACATTTCTGCTAATTGAAAAAAAAAATCCTCTTAAGAAAGGGTAAAATCAATTAAAATTATTTGGCAGAAGTTTCATGTGTATTAATGCACATTGCAGTTATATTAGAAATTTAATCATCTTCACTAAAGGTGAAACAAAAAGCGTGTAATTTTGCATTTCATTTTGGGGCATTTCAGCAAGATGTGGCTGATGCAATACAAGTTGGTACCACACAGACATCTTCTGGTATCTATGCTACCAACAAATAAATATAAATTACTTCTATAATAATGCATAAATGCAGAAAGCACTATTTAAATTACTTGATGCAGTGGAGTTAGGGAGGGAAAGTAAATGTAAAGAAAAAAACATATTGGAAAAAAAAAAAAAGAAAGATTTGTAAGACAATATTTTACAGTTTGGAAGAAAAAAAGAAATCCAATAAAAAGGTCCCAGATGCTGAAATATCAATGAGTAGTAGCCTCTCTGGTGACACAAGTCCAATAAAGCTAATAAATCTGCCATATAATAATTTATTGCAAATGTGGTTTATGGCACATTGAATGTAAACAAAGACAAACATAGGTTAGAATATAGCTGACCAGAGGAAAAGGATATTTACTGTCTGCTTAATTTATGAATTTTAGAAATATTTATTATGTTTAAATGGTTAGTTTTGTACTTTAGAAAATGAAAGTGAGGGGAGATCAATAAACTTGGCATCAGCTCCTAGTGATACACTGAATTTTGTAGGTGTGGATGCCCATATGATTTCCCAGGTGCTTATTTAGATCTTATTCAAAAATTCTAAATTTACAAGTCTGTGAAACTAATCTGAAAATTTTGTAATTTCCTGCAAGATGCCCCATGGTTCCTGCATCTATTTTGCGTGGAACTAGGAATGCAAATGGTGTTGGCATTTGCCCCTTGGCCTAGCCAGCACAGGTCACACACACCCCTATATGTCTTCAGTAGTTCCCACACCTAGTACTGGTTGAAAAACTGTTACTGAGTTTTCAACTAGAAATGGATATTTTTTGTCTTTTAATGAAATTGGGGAAGACTTCCCAGCCATGCTGGCCTTGGTATGGGTAGTGATGCTGCTGTAAGGGGCAATCCTCCTCTGCTATGCATATTTCAGGGAGACCTTTTGTACTACTGGGGATGAGTACAGAGGTCAAGCAAGGACCTAAACGTCCTACTGGCATTAATTGCTACCCATGAAGTTGGGATCGATATCATGCAGCTACATTTCTAAAAACTTTAACAGCTTCTGAGAGAGCTGTCTGGTCTTCCTCTCTCATCAGCAAAGACACACATCCACAGGAAGACCAGATCAGTCCTGCTCCTGTTAATAAGCAATTGGTTCCCCTTTTTCCTCTACTGATGGCAGTGAGTGGTGCCCCTGTGCTTGGCTCAGACTGGATCCCAAGCCTTTAGACAAGCGATGTTAAAGGAGATGAGCCCATCTGGGCTGATTCATGCAGCCACGTTTCACACCTCCTCCTCCCACCTCGTGTAGGGTGAAGCAGTAACCAAAGTCCCATCTGATGCCACTGGGACACAACACCCCCACATGAGCCATGCAGAGATTTACGAGTGTAGTAACTGGGTGTTAAGCAATTAGGAGGGAAGGACTCGCTGGCAGTCATGGGGTGCCCCTAGAAAACAGAGAGGAGGGGATGAAGATCCTTTGCACCCACACAGTTCTTCCAGGAATTTGTCCTCAGGAAATTGCCTCATGGCCAGGGTGAGCACTGCCTGCACATCCACCCCCAGGGGATGTGTTTAAATTGCAGAGCCTCGACTTGGTAAGAAGAGCCAGAAATCTCTACTACAATTCAGCAGGTACTGAAGTGCTAGATGCTCCTGGCAGTCATTAAATTGGAGTGGTAAGGCATAAACTGCTTGTTCTGTACTGACATCAGTTCAAAACTTAGGCAATTGTCTGAGATCATGAAGCTTCTTTTTTCCCTCAGTGTTTTGTTTTGCTTTGTTTTGTTTTCATAAGCACTAACCACATCCACTTTTTGGCCATTTTCCACCATTTGCAATAGCTCCCAGTGCAACTTCTTTGAAGAGCTTATGCAGTTATATTACAGGGAAACTTTGAGGCTACTCAGTGCCAAAACATCTGTAATGAGACTTATCAATGCCAATATTTTAGTGGCAAAGCATTAAAATTTTAGAAAATATTCAGACATTTAAATGTTAGGCAAAGTCTCTTCAAGTACATAGATTTGCAGAAGTACAATGACTGGAAAGCTAAACTCATTCTCAGTCCATGATAGCTTTTTGTAACCTGAGTAGTTTTGTTGCAACTTTTACTTTTCATACTAGATCAACTCACTGTCATGCCTCCCTAAGTGTCACAGCCTGTAAACTTGCTTTTGCAGGTGAAAGGAGCACATTTGGTTCTGCATCAAACAGGTTTGAAATGTTTCTCTGGGATGCAGATGAAACTTGGTGCCCACCAGTCCAGGAGATATTTTGCTTTCCATGCTGGTGCATGGCATTAAAGCCAGGTTTATAAGTCCATTTAGGCTTCAGAAACAACAAGTAGTGGGCTACTCGAGATTTGCAAAAGGGTTTCAGTTCCTCAGTGCTTCTAAAAATCCCAGTAAACCTCTACATGTTGTTCAAGGCAACAAAATAACTATAAAAATTTGAGTCTTCCAGTCCAGATGCAGAGATATCTGACTCTGAAGAGAGAATATCTTCATGCATGGAGAACGTATTTCATGTAAATTATGAAATCTATTCCTATTTTTTTTTCTTAATAGCAATATACTGCTAATTGATAAAGTTAGGCTGGAAATTAGCAGCACATTCTAGTTGGCAAGCAAAGCAGGTGATTTTAGGAACAGTGATGGGCAGCAGCCCATGAGTTTAATGGGAAGATAGACTTCCTTGGCAGACTCAGATCTCAACGAGAAGGACCTCTCCAGCCAACTGCCTCTAGGTGTATTTTCTCCCACTCTTTGTGGTACAGCTCACAATATGAAAAGATCCCATAACCACAATGGGAATGGAGAAATGCAAAGAGTAGCACAAATAACCAAGCTCCTCTTCTGCCAAAGCTTCCCAAAATCATTGCCAAGCAATCTTTCAGTCTGAGCTGGACCATTGGCAGCATGCCAATGTACTACAATGTACTACAAAGTACTACAGAGTGGTTAAGTGACATTGCTAATTGACCTCCTAGTGTCATACCACTTCCGATTTTAAACTTCTCCAGCATTTGCCCTCTTTTCCAGCTGCAGGGAGCCAGGTCCTGCAGGCAGTGGGAGCCAGGGCTGCTCCTGTTACCCCAGGAAGCCTCCTCACCTGCTATGTGCCTCTGACCATCCTTGTGAGTGGAGAGTCCGAATGGTTTGTTCCCAATTAATGCTGAAAAAGCAAAATAATGTAGAACCACAATAATCTTTTGTTATGTTTTATTTTATTTTATTTTGTATTTATTTGTTGATTGATTTGCAATATCACATTTACTGTGCAAGCAGGTGCTTAAATGATACAAGCCCCTTTCCAGAATGACCCATACTTAAACATTTCTCATTAAAAAGACTCTGCTGAACCACGCCAGGGCAGACTGTAGTCCAAGATGTCATGGTTTCAAAGACAGATGTGAGAGTAAGCTCGCAGCAAAGAGAATTAAAAATCAGAAGCTCCCATGCTTCCTGTGCCCCTAGCTCAGCTTGCAGCTGGCCACACCAGTGCATGCATGCTGGCAGCCTGTTGACAGGACGTTATCTATTCAGTTAATCCCTACCTTTAGACATTTCTAAGCTGTTAGTGCTTCAACTCTTCCCTCGGTAATATTCTACATAAAACATTAATCATGTTTCTGAGGTATTGCTTCTCTAGCCAATTTAGCAAAAATGTATCATATGTGGGTTTTTAACTCTCTAAACCACAGATTAAACATGTCGGTGAAATTATGCATATTTAAAAATATACATTATATTTTGTATTACCTATCAGCTGCAAATCTTCATGGTCAATAACATTAGAGAGAAAATTACAACTAATTACTGAAAGAATTGTTAACTGATCCCAGAGAATGTGTATTGAGAACACTCACATAATTTCAGGGTCTGAACATTAAAAATGGTATTTTAACATTTTAGTCAAAACGTAATACTCTTCCTTGGCATTTATCCTTTTACAATCCAGACAAGAGCAAGGACATTAAAGAGGTCAACCACAACCCTTGAAACTACCACAAAATAGTGCAGCAGTGAACACAGGAAAAGAAACTGTATACAGAATAAAAGATTTTATTTGTTTCTTTAGAGAGAGACTTACAGAGAGGATGTCCTGGTTAATATATACTGGAAGGGAGCATCTGCTAAAACATAGACTTTCTTATTCTCCTTTGATATTATTTCTGATGGTGGCAACGAGATGAAATGCAAAAAAAGGAAGGGATTAAATTGGTGGCTCAGTGAATCCCTGGCAGGTCTATCTCCCAGAACCTAGCTGAGCCTTGTGGTGATCCTACAGACTCCTCTGAGCCTGAGTGATTCACCCTGTAGGATTTCATGTGGTGATGATTTACAGCCCTTGACACGTAGGTCAACTACTGATGTCCGTATTTTCAATGCCCACCTCTCTACTTTGGAGGCAGACAACAGGATGTTTTTTACTCTACTGCACAGTAGAAGTCAGAAGCTTTTTTGCTCACCACTGGCTTTACTGGTACACGGACAAAAGTAAGGGATGTTACATTTCAAGCATCGTATACAGAAAGCTACTTTTGCTGCACAGTAGATATCTAGTGGAGGAGCTAGAGAGGATTTAATCAAAGAAAGCACTGGACATCTTTCAACCTGAAGTAGTTTCCATATCCTGTCCACCACAGTGGAAATAGCAAGAGGGATACGACTCTGGTTGATATGGAAAAATTCTCTGTTACCCAATTGCTGCCTTCAGTAAGGGCTTTCAAATGAACATAACTAAAAAAAAAAAAACAAAAACAAAAACAAAAAAAAAACACACTCTTTTAAAGCATGCAACCAAGGTTGTCAAAAAGAATAGATAAAAAACACTCAATGGGGTCATACTAGCAGGTAAATTGCAGTATTGCTTATAATAAAACATGAATGAAATACTGTGTAATTACTAATAATTTGAAAAAAGGTAAGAAAAGTTGGTAATTATACAGACTTAAGCACCTTGTAAGCACATGAAGAACACTACTAAAATTAATACAACATTCCTAGGAACATACCTCCTCATTTTAAATATAAATTTTACTGGTTGAGGTCTGCTTTTTTTCATCATAAGTTTTTGCCATTGCTAGCAAATTACTTTCTAGTCTAGATCTTAGGTTATTCCTCTTGGAATCTGGTAGCAACACGGTAAGATTCTGAAGAAATAATGATGCTTTCATTAATTTTTTACACAGATGAGAATTCAACACATGACAGTCTGGAAAACCTGTCTAAAACAGAAAGTCGGAAGGCAACAAACTCAAAAGGGCTGCTCAGTGAGGATGAGGTGTGAGTTCGGAGAACAGCAGCAGGGCTTGGAGAGGATAGGCCAAGAGGACCTTGAGATGAAGCCTGTTAGATACCACTGGCAGGCCTGCAGGAACTGGAAAGATAACAGTGCCTTTGCTGGGTCTTTTATGTTGACACGCTCAGTGCTTGTTAAGGGTTGTTCAGAAGACTTTTAACCCTTGCCAAACTACATCTCTAAAAGCCTAAAATTAGTCATCAGAATGTGTTGATGCTTGACAGTGCAGTTGCTGGTTTTCTGCAAAGAAGTAAAACACCAGGCATGTTACTGGTAATAGCAGGATTAGGCAGGTTCTTTCCCCAGCTCGGAGCTCATGAGAGTTTTCTCTCTATTAAGAGGAAACATTTTAGTCTTGATTACTTTCAATGATATTTTAAAGCACAATTCTTTCCAGTTTGGGACCTAAAAACTAAGTTGTATGAATTCCTCATATACCAGAATCACATTGAGATAAGGTGGTGTAGAAGCAGGATTTCGGACTGGTTGTTCTCCAGCTGTCCTGGGTGACTTTCATGAGCTGCATGAAGATGTGTGTGAGACATTTCCCCACTTGCTTTCCTGTAGAAATAAGCATTAAGCACAAACGTTTTGAGGCCATCAGTATGTTTATCTTTAGCGAGATCCCTGTCATCCTGTCCTTATTATAATAGCTACGTTGTATATAGCAAACTGTTACATGGACATCTGTATTGTAGCTGGATGCTACATTGTAAGATGGATAAAGCTGCTCTTATCAAGAAGGCTACAAACCCAGAAAGAGCTTTGAACTCAATCCCAGGATGAAATTTCTCCATTAGGGGTCACATAATCAGTGTCCCTGAACAGATGACCAAAGTGAAGATTGAGATTATTTCCTCCTCTGCCCCATCCCTTGCATTTTTCTCTTTTTGTTGTCAGATTTTTTTCAAGTGTAGGGACACTTATTAAGCACAACCAAAAGTGCTCAGGCAGGAGCTGCCCAGGAAGGCGTGCAGAAAATGACCAGGTTTCCGGAATAATATACATACGTCCAGGAGAGATGGAGCACACAGCAAATAGTAATTGGTACCATATCCCCACACACCTAGTAATCTGGGAAGCTCAATTAAATTACTGTGCTGTATTAAGAAAAGTATGTGACCACACAGCTAATGACACAGAACATGCACAGTGAAAGGAACAGATCTAAGGTCACATTTCCAATTCCTGGCTTTTCCTGCCTTCTGAATGATTAATGATATCTAGGATGCATTAACAAGTCATTTTTGCCTTGAAATTCATAGCTTTTTTTTTTTTTTTTTTTTTTTTTTTCCTTTAGAGAAAAGAGATAAAATAGGAAAAAAACAGAAGAGTCCTGGGAGGCAGCAAATGTGAAAGAAATGATTTATGAGCACCAGAATTTCTTTGCTGAAGAAGAACGGACAAAACTTTTATCTGAAATAAACTGGTTGGACTACATCCATAAAACTTGGCCAAATAAACTGCAAAATCTGCAAAAATAAAATTTTATCCCATAAACCACATGAACTAAGGAGCTACCAAAGAATATCAAAACAAGCTTTCTATGTGCTAACTTTGGTGTCATGGTAGGTTGGAATATCTGTGGCTATCAATTGCCAATGTGATAGTCCTCTACTTAACTGATGTCTTTACTTACCAGCTTCCGAAAATAGAATTCTAAAGGTATAAAAATTTGTGTTCTCCTCTTTGTATGAGCAGTTTTTCATATCTGTAAAATTCCATACAAGAAATTTGCTAGCCATCAGTTCAAGGAAAGGTTCTGGGGTCTACAGCAGGAACATGTACTTCTCAGTTCCTTTTACAGTCTGTGAAACTGGATATCCTGGAAAAATTGTACAAGAGCAGCAAAAGAAATTGCCAGCTGAACAAGCCGTTATGGCAACATAAGTGTTGTTCCCTCACTGGCTTTGGCACCAAGGGAAATATCAGCAACAGCAATGGTTCTTTACTTCCACGGTATGGAAATAGTTGGGCAGTGTGCTGGTGGCACAGGAGATTTCCGAGATGTATCTGGATGTTGATTTTCTGAGAGACAGAAAGACAATCCCACATGATTTTTAGCATAGTGCACATGCCCAGCATTATAAGCTAGGCAGTTCTATTATGACAAAATATTGTTGGTGTTTTCACCAAGTGAAAACATTAGCTGGGTTATCATCCATATAATGATGATAGACATTTAGCTGTGTCTCTTTGAGATCTCTCGCCTAAGTTTAAACTGTGGACAAGGTCAAGGTCTTGCTATACTATTTTTTTTTTCAATTGTGGATGACAGAAGTAGGGAGAACACCTATCTGCCACTTGTTGAAGAGTCCTTATCTGCTGAGTAAAAGGCCTGTGCCTATTCATCACAGATTTACCATGCTACAAGTGCTCTTCAGTGAAGAAGACTGAGCTGCTTAACAAAGTAAAGAAAGCACAACAGAAATTCAAAGAGTGTAGACATGAGCAACAACAAGAAATCTGAGTAGTCAAAAAGAGTCATATTAAAAACCCAGAAAAAGCAGAATGGTACTGCAATGGCACTGCAGGTCAAGTTACATGGTTAACAGCTAGGAAAGGAGCAAGCAACCCAGTAAGTGGGTTAGGTGAGGAGTTCATACGGTAAGGGCCTACTCTGAATACAACAAGTGGTTGCCAAATAAATTTCCAAAGACCTCCCTCAAGAATAGCAAAGTTACTGTCCTTGACAACTGCCCCAGGCAGACAGGACTTTGGATCAGCAATAAAATACGAAGTCATAGTTAAGGTAAACAGCTTTGCATTTAAATTTCACACACAGCTTTTGAAACATGGCAATAGGAACATCTTACAAAACTGCAGAAAACAGGAATGAACATTTGAGGGATGAGGATTTACTGGCCTGTGTCTTTGTTACTCTGTCTTTATAAGTTATGCAAACAGGCCAGTATATTATCTATCACTGAAGCTTTTACTCCCCAAAAAGCTGTGTTCTATGCAGGAAAGGTGAAGAATCATATGGAAGATGGATTTGAAAAGGCTGTTGAGGCCATATTCAAGGATACCCCAGCATCAGAGATGTTGTATGCCACTGCAGGCACAGTGCCAAAAGTTCAGCATGATAAGGCAATGTCATCTTGCGTGGCAGACTTTTGTGCTAGCCCCCTATGAACATCTATGTCCTAAGATTAAGTTTTAGAATAATTACATAGATTAATGCAAGAGGGTATGCTTACACCTATACTAACATATACAGAAAAATACCATAAAAATATAAAGTCCAAGACGTAACATAGGCCAGCGATTTAGCCCAAGCTAAAGGAATGTTGACATCAGATTTCTTTCAACATAATTTTCTGAAAAATCAGTACCCCACTAAAATGCAAGTGACTCCCTTTTATCTCTGATCATGATATAATAATTTAATATGATTTGGTATGGAATATGACTCATTCCTGTTGAAATTATTGGGAATGACATTTGATTGAAAACTGTGAACAGGCAAAATGTTGGATTAGCTCCTGGAATAACATAACAAAGAAGCTCAAACTCAGAAGGGGAAGCTAGACACCGTGAATTATGAAAACTGCCTTCAGTTAGTTGCAGCCAAATGTGTGTGTCCAGTGGGGGAAGGGCTGGTTCATGCAAAAAAGGTAAATTTCACACTAAGTGAAAATTATTGCCATGTTTGATGACATCCAGGGATGGTCTTATCAAGTTGGGGGGATCACCTGGCCAAGGATCAGGACCATGGTCACAATTAAGATGAGAGAGGTGACACTGAAAACATAAATTTATTGCAGCTGTTGAGCTGGCAAAAGTAGGAAAATAGCTTTCTTAACACAAAAGAATCTCTTAGGAAAATATCAAATGTGATGCTGCTGGAGAAGCAGCATTTCCATGTGGCTCATCACAATTAATAAGGGATGGAAATTGGTGTTAATGTTAGCTACCACCCATGTGCAGGTGCAGAATTGGACTGGCCAAGCTAGAGATGTTTGAATTGCTTTTGAGCAAGAGTTGGCACAAAAAAAAAAAAAGGGGGGGGGGGGGGGGGGCGCTGTTATAATGACAAATGACAGAAACATACGCAAATGTGGGAATTTGGACCACGGAACATCCCCAGCTCTGTGCTCTCTAGAGAGAGCCACGTAATACCAAAGAATACAGATGAAACATGCTTAAGTCTCAGGGAAAGAAACATTTAGGACAAAGAGGACAAATAAAATGACTCCTAATTTCCACTAAAACTGTCAAGTCTGGTTAATTAATGACTATGTATGGAAGCAGAGAGCCCTTTAGGTATTTCACACTCTAGTTTGGCTTCGAGGTGGATTCTGCACGTCTTTCAGCCAGCACATTCCCTGATCAGACTAATTCCTAGTGATTTACACTGTTCCCAAAGCTAAGAAGTCTGCAGAAGTCCATCGCTCATTATTTCCCCCAATATGAGGTGAAGTGTTCCCTTATGTGTCTCTTTCTCAACAGTATTCCTGTTTAGTGTGAGCTCACCCTTGGGACTTCCACTGACAGATGATTCAGAAATAATGCAGTTGATGTACAGTACGGTGTGTCCTGTCAGACACCGGCTCACTTCATGTTGTGAAAGGATGCTCATGGAGTGCCTCTATCTTTGTGGCACGTTTTGCCAGGCCTAACACTGAGCTGGCTATAAACAAGCCAAAAAAAACATGTCTTCCTGGCAGACATACATGTAGATAAGGTTTTATATATTGGGGTTTTTTCTTATGTGATAAAATCATAAATAAACATGATATAATCCAAAATAAATATGCAAATGACAGGGGTGAAAAGGTTTGTGTTCATCTTGGATACATCAAGACATGATGGAAAATGAAGGCACTGGAAGATGAGAAGGAGAATGAGAAAACTAGCTGTTAAATAATTTTTGCTGGAAGTGGGAAATAACACACAGCTTCTCTCCCTTCCTGTCACAGAAAAACTGCAGCTCCTTGTTTGGATCTTAGCTCTGTTCATCACTGCTGGCTGTTAGGCTATGGGACAGGAGCATCTCTCAGTCATGTTATCTTTTTGCATGGTTGATATTTTCTCCATCTCATCCATATAATCTGCTCACAAGCCAAATCCCATCTTAAAATTCAAGGAGGGGTGTTCAATTCCTTCCTTCCTTCCTTCCTTCCTTCCTTCCTTCCTTCCTTCCTTCCTTCCTTCCTTCCTTCCTTCCTTCCTTCCTTCCTTCCTTCCTTCCTTCCTTCCTTCCTTCCTTCCTTCCTTCCTTCCTTCCTTCCTTCCTTCCCTCTGTTTCTATTTTATTTCTTTGTTGTTGTTGTTTCAATATAAGTTATTTAAATTAGCAAAATCAATTGAAAGAAAAATACAGTTATATTTAGTTATTCCAGAAAGAAGAAAAAGTTTTAGATGATATTTAAAAAAAAAAAAAAAATCCAACAATAAAACATGACAGCTTTCATCTTACTACCTGATGACTCTAGAAACTTATAAGAAAAAAAAAAAGTGGTTTAGAATGAACAGGCAATGTAATCTTAGTCTGTGTGTCTCTTACTGTAAAGTTCTGAAACCATTGGCTCCAGAGAAAAGAAGCATGCAATGAAATAAAATGTCACAATGAAATATGTCAATAAAATCTTTCCTGCAAAATGAATCATTTAAAATGTCTTTAAAACAAGTTGAATTCACCTCTCGTGTAGTATTCAAACATTCTGTTCCCCAGCATATTCCCTGTAGCATAATCTTATCATATCTGCCTGTACAGGAGTGAACAATAATTGTTTTACATCCTGTTTGGATTTTTTTCTTATTCTTTTTTTTTTTTTTATTTTGTTCCTTTTTCTGAAAAATGCTTCAGATGCCCAACAATGGCTTGCTTCATGAAGATTATGTCCAGATGGATAGAAGCAACTGAATTGCCATGCTTTCAGAAGCTCTCATCTCCCAGCTGAGTCCCTCAGACGAATTCCTTTTCCTCACACACATGCACGTGTACTCATACAGTAAAAGCCATTCTGGAGGTTTAATAATGCAGGCAACAATTCTAATACTTTTTGTGGTTTCTTTATGCATACTTTGTGCTACCTGGATTTCATCTGGATGATGTAGGGAACTTGTTTTTGTTAAATTCTATTAATTGTAAAACAGAATGTTGTTATACTGATATACTGTTAATTAAAAATAACTAGAAAAATGCAATATGTGCTATATTGACTGGGGGATTTCTAATCCACAATTGTCATTTGTTTTATTCTAATTTAAGAAGTTTTTGTCCTGAAAATGTCATCATTATTCTTTGGAAGGAAAAGAACTCCTGTGGTAACTGATGGAACTGTTCAGTGTTTTATTAAATATAAGGATCAGAAAGCTTTGCAATCATTAAGTTTGTATGTGTGTATGGAATACAATTCTCAGCATATATTTTTCAAGTAAGGAGGTGATAGAAGCTTTGCCACCTGTGTCTGTGCTTAATAATGCTCCTATGACATAGACTGACAAGAAATCGTAGCTCCTGCTGAACTGCTCAATGCCCTGAATACAGCAGAGACTTTCTTATCATTCCTTTCCTACATTGTCTAATTGACATTTCTGAGAACTGAGGGTATGCTCAAAAAATAAACAGCAATAAGTTATCAGTATAACCTCCCTCTCCCATTTCTTAGTGAAAATAAACAATTAGAATAAAAAACAGCAACAACAACAACCTCTCAGCAGTGTGGAACAGAATACTTGCATTTTAAAACTACATATTTTTACAACTTCATAGCAAAGAATTTGCAGCCATTTAGACTACTTGGTATCATAAAAGGATGAGGAAAGTTAGAAAAGTATAAGAGTTTCCTAGTTTTGTCAGCCATAGTTTTACATTAGTGTATGATCTGAAAAGTAATTTGTATTTGAATCAGCTTGCTCAATGTTTCTCTCCCAGGAAAGTGAGTCAGGTAACCAATATTTCACTTGCCTTTGATTGCTGTGAATGGCTGTTGTCATGCTCAAAACTATTAACATTCATTACAAGTTTCTACTTTGGCTAAGGATTAGTTTGCATTTGGAAAATGCTATGGTTCATATTTTATGTTTTTAGAAGTTTATTCCCTTGTCTATAATACCATATGTTTTGAATTTGCTATATGCAGTATAATATTTGCTTATCCTTTGAGGCATTATAATGATTATTTAATACCACAAATGGAAAAGTACAAGCCAAAATTGCTGTGTTGAAGTGCAAGATGGCTCTTGGAAATATGAATCGATTCAGCAGATGAGCATTATGTTAAACAAATCCATGTGGAAAGACCATTCCCAAAGAATGTTATAAATATTCCCTGAAAATGAATCAGCAAAATAACCTGAATTTTGAAGGGGAAATAACCACATTTTCCTATTCTGGACCAATGAATTTGATGGAAATCACTGATTTAATTTAAATATGCATGGATAATACAGCCTATGTGAGAGAAAAGATGCAAGTCATATTAGAATAAGCCCTGAATCACTGTTGCCCAAGTTTGTGATTACAGCCAAAAACAGAGTAACTTGGGGAATGTAACAAAAAGGCTCTGAGTCACGCAGTCCCATGACGTATAAATGGTTTTGATGAAATTTGAGCTCCTCATTTTCATCTCTAAATCCTAAGTTACAATGTTCCTTCACATCTGCATTCATTGCCCTGTCTCTTTAATCAGTAAGTGACATTTACCTTCTTGCTTCTTTGTCTCACATCCCCTTTTCTCTATGTCTCAGAGATGACTGTTTTGGAAAGGCTCTTTGGAAAGGTATTTGGAAATAGCAAAAGGCAGCTTTTGCTATTTCAAATTCCTCCTCAGGCCTCAGTTCTGCCAAATAGTAGTGTTTAGGAACCAGGGAAGATGGCCAATAACTGGATTATCAATCATTACATCCTCCTAGCCTCTTAATGTAATGCCTCTTGACAGGTTCAGCATGTTCAGCATCATGCTCCATCTCACTCTGAAGTACTGTGCCCACGGTTTATAATGCAGGGGGCACAGAATGTGTGCTATCTGTACATTCAGAGGAAGCATCATTTTCTTCTCTAAGAGTCTGAGATAAATCATATCTAACTTGACTGAAGGAAAAATGAGCATGGCACTTGCAAGCAGTAGATGGCAAAAACCGTGTTTGTTTTTTATAAATAATATATTGCAGAAATGAATCAATTATGGTTCAAGGGAAAAGTTTTAGCACCACCATGCATTATTTCCTCTCTAATTTGGAAACAGCCTTCTTCATCTGAAAGTGAACATGGGTTATCCAGGAGTCAACATTTTATTGTGGTCATGTAGTTTTTATTCTTTCTGATTCTCTGCTCTCATGTGATCATGGATAGCTTTTCTGCACATCCAAAGGAACCCTCCTGGGTATTAGCTAATGAAAAGTGCTGTAATTCAAGAAATGCATCCCCTTTGGCTGATGGTACTTGCTCTCCTCTGGCAGTCAAACAAATATTGATATCTGAGTGCCTCATATACTGCTTGATTTTTTTTTCCTCAGACTGTCATAGGGTTGCAGATTAGTAATGCATGTAATCCACTCCCACTCAAAAACTTTATTTTATTCTATGTTTTGTAGCAAATCATGTGTTGTGTGTTTTTGTTGTTGTTGTTGTTGTTGTTTGTTGTTTCCTATTTACATTTTTTTTTCAGTCGAGGAATAGATTCTTCTTTAACGTGGGCTTAGGTTTGTCCTGATGTGCATAACAATTTCTGCTAACAAGATCATATAGACAGACACTTTTCAGTTCAGTTGGAGGTGTCTGGGAAAAAAAATGGAAATTTAAAATCTCTTAAACCTGTATGGAGATGTATTATTTTTTAAAGCTGTTAGAAAGAAAGAGAGAGAGAGAAAGCCAGCTGAAAAACAGACCATCCATTGCTCTCTGATATGTCCATCAGCCTTGTGCAGCTAACACAGTGTGCTGGTCCATCAGGATATGACCCTGCCTTGCATTAACCTACAGCCTGCTGCTTCTAACAGAGCACAAAACACATCCAAGCACTGGTCAGAGCCAATGTTTCCAGGGTGATATTGGTGATATTTAGACCAGGAAAGACCTGGAATGCTACAGGAAGCCTCAGGAGAAAGAAATTTATGGTTTGTTTTCAGACAAAGGTAGTAATGACAAGTCCAGCTGTTGTCGTTCAGGGATGTGTCTGGGCTTCCTAGGACCTACTTTTTAAACTAAATAATTAGATACGAAATCCACATCTCCTTATTTTTCTACACTGAGGAAATCAGCACTGGCTCTTGATGTCTGATTGATGTCTCTCTCTTAGCACTTCTCTTCAACTGAGCAATAATAATTAAACCAATGCAATTGAGCAAGTAATGCAAGAATTAGAGTTTTCAAGATACCACATTAGTTTCACTCACAGAAAGTAAAGATATTCTCAAACACGGGAATAGATGTTTAAGAACATTTCTGAAATGTAGCTGGGGCCAATTTCCTGGCCATGGGAACTGACTTTATGCATTTACCAAGAGCCATATTTCCAGAGAGAAAACATTTGCCCCACACCGCTGTTATAATTTTGATTCAAAATGTGGGCTTCTTAACCTCTGCTCCTTTGGAAACCAATTTCCAGAGAAGAACAACTCATATGAATTTGTAAAGGAACCTATATTGGAAAAATAATAGATTCAGTGTGGCTTATTTCTTTTACATCAGATGGTGACAGGGCTAGAGTGCTATGCAGATGCCCACAGTTCTTATCTGGTTCCAGCCACTGAGCTGAAAAGAGTTCTGCCTGATCAAACCTATAGCTGTATAGGCTTAAATGCAAAATAAACACATCCAAGTGTTACTAATTAAAAGTGAAGTTTCACAATTGATACCTCAATTGATAAATTTTTAAAAAGAAATTTTGGTTCATAGAGCTGAAAGGGTGACTTATTCATAAAAATGTGGAGTATTTAGAGTTTATTTAAAATAACTATATTTTCAAAAATAATTACAAAATTATTTAGTAAACCTAAAAATAAGTGATTAAATATTTCTTATAATGTTTTCATATCTTTACTTTCAATCACTTCAGAAAATATGTGAAAGCATAACATTTTTTAAAAATAATGTGTTTCACAGGACAACAGCAGATACACATTCATGTTCTCATTTGTTTCATTTCCCCTTAAATTTGTATTAAAACCGTTTGGTCATTACTGTTTATATCCGTATACATTGCAACAATTCTTTAGAGTAATAAGGATTGAAAATCCAAAGTTTTATATGCGTTTGTACATACATGAAAAAAAAAAAAAAAAAGGACAAAAAAATCATAATGTAAATAGGCACAAGGGGAAATGAATGGATTACTGCAATTATGCATGCTTGCTTGGTAGACAACAGAATGAGTAGACAGGAATAGATTTGCACCCAAAAGTTACGGCAGAGCCAAGAACTCATCTCAGATAATTCAAATACAGCAAAAACACTCTATGAAGTTTTATTCATAATTCTATATTTTTTTAAAGATTGTGTTTTAGCTCTTGTACTCTGTATTAAGCATGCAAAATAAAGACATATTAAAGGTTTTAAATTATGAAAGGTGACAATGCAGAAACACAACTTTAGCATTGTTAACTCTTGCAAACGTATAGTGCTGGGCTTCATAAACAAAATATTTAGCAGTACTGGAAATTAATGATGGACAATTCTGGCACACCACCAGTGTCAAATATCTAGTATATTGACTTAATTTTTACTTCTTCTAACAGAGTTGGCTGGAATCTGATTTATTGCAGCAAGCTCTTGTTCCCTTGCAGCAATTGTTGACATAGTATATTATAGCAATCAATCAATATCTGATTAAATGAATGAAGCTCTTTCATTACCTTCAAGCCCAGATTGAATTGCTGCAGCCATAATGGGAAGACAATATTTTACCTTGCTTTGGGGAAACCCCCGCCCTACTCCCAGGCCCTGATGCTTATTGTTCAACTCGTTTGGCAGGAGAGTAAGATTTATGTCTCTCCTTTCCCAGCAGCAGTTAGGAAAGAACGGAGAGAATTAACCAGTAATTGGGTGACTGTGTTATTGCTTTCACTCCGAACCGAATGTGCAGGTTAAATATTGACTGGGAGGGTGGGAGAAGGAAAGAAAGAGACTTTCTGGGAAAGGGGATGTCTAGAAGTGGGCCGGCAGCAGTGGCAGTGCTTCTTGTCATGCAGCTGTAGGAGCTGTGCTACATCACCAATGGTGCATGCCCTTACATTGTGTCTGTGTTGCCTCATTGGCGTTAAAGCTTGGCCAGCTTCTGTCCTGTTGATATTCGGAGGTGGACGAAAAATAAAGCAGGCTACGAAGTTGGTTTACCACCAGCTGCTTAGAGAAAAACCTCTGGGTGGCCCAGTGGCTGGCTGGTGGAAGTGGCAGTAGCTTCATGGCTCTCAGCGGAGGCCCAGGAGTCCCTTCTCTCTACAGCTGTGGTGCACAGTAGAGATGCATCGCTTCCTGCTCTTCTTTTCTTTTCCCTTTCCATATCTCTACCTTCATTACCAAGAAGAAATCATTTACCAGAGCTAATAAAGTCACTCTACAGCACCAGTGCACCTAAAAGGAAAGGGATTTAATTGGTCCCTTCAAGATAGCAGAGCTAATGGAGGCTTACAGCCGTAGTGGTTACTGGCTGCTTGCTCCTTGACCAGAGAGAAATATTGTCCTGGTTTTAATTTTGTTAACGGATGATTAAGAAACTGTATCTCCAGCAGTCTCACAAACCTTGTTTAAGTGCATGTGTACCATAGCACTGGCTCTTACAAGTCCCTTGAAACTCTCCAAAGAGGTGTTTTGAAAATATTACAAAACCAGCTTAAATTAGTTTAGTGCTCCACAGAACTATTCAGTGCTAAACCAAGCTCTTGTATGTGAGATTAGCTTTTTGGTTTCTTTTTGCACAGCCAGGTCACAGCAGAGGTGTGGTGTTTCAGAGAAGGAGCCTTTTGAAGCATCTTCTTGCAGCGTTTCTTAGTGCTCCATCCATGCTGCAGCACTTCAACTCAGCAGCTCCAGCACCCTCAAGCAGCCCCATCCATCTCCAGAGACACCAGCTGAGGTCTGGGGCCAGCTGTAGCCTCAGTCTCTTGGTTGAAGTTGCAAGAAGGAACCCGCTCTCAGCCTTGTTTTACAAAAGCGTTCTCCTGGAAAACTGCAACTTTGACTTCATAGAGCCAATAGAAGACACAAGGTTGTAATGGATATCAAAAGATCATCATGTCCAACCTCACGTGGGAAACAGGAGCCTAGATAAAGATTATCTAACACACTATCCAACCCCACCTTGAAAACCTCCAGTTACAGAGGTTCTACCCTGTGCCTGGGGAGGTTGTACCAGTGACTGGTTGTGTTCATTATGAAAAATTTTTTTGTTACACCAGGATGAAACCTTCCCAGTGCAACTAATACCCATCGCCCCTTGTCTTTCCATGTATCTCCTTGTGAAGAGAGAGCCTCTTTGTAGCTGCCTTTTAAGTGTTGGAATATTGTGGTGCCATCCCCACTGAACCTACTCTTCTCCAGGGTAGGAAGACAACTTCTTCAGTCTTTCCACATAAGACTTCTCTAAGAAAGGCCTTTCTTTGCTCTTGTGTTAAATACAGCTGAAAAAAAAGGATTGCTCCTGCTACTGGTCCCAAATGCAAAGGCTCCTCAGGAGAGTGCTGCCCACTGTGAAGGAGGCAGGGACTGAGGACTGCTGCAGCCTTGGTGACCACCTCTCCTCCTCCAGGAGAAAGTGGCAGCTGACACAGGCACCTAAGGGGATGGGTTTCACCCTTGGGTTTCTCAGTGGAACATCTTGTCCAGGGCATTTAAAAAAATTTGCAATGACCATCTCCTGTTTGCAGGCTGGTGAATGGTGGCAGGGCCTCCCCTCATGCTGTGACTTTCCAGTGCAAGCAAAGCCTCTAAATCCACTCTGCACTCTGCAGATCCCAGGGCTGACGCACTCTCAGTTAGAGGCACAGTCAGGATTACCTCGCCAGTGCCCTTGGCTCCCATTTCTTTAGGCGGTGCTGTCACCAGCGCTGTAATATACAGTACTCTTGGGCTGAAAGGGAGATGGGTATAGCCAACTAACACGGCCCATTTTGCTGGCTGTAGCTGAAAGCCAATGTGTCTAGGGGAAAGCACAGCACTTAATCACTCACTTTGGGTGCAAATTTAGAGTGTGAGACTCTTGCCAAGTTGAATCAATTATTTTATTGGCTGGGATAAGTGATTAAGAAGCTGTCTTGGCATACAATTAGCTCTCCGTTTCCTTCTTCCAAGCACTGCAAAGCTTTTATAAGAAACGCTGAGACAAAATGATTCAAGGATCACAGGGCAATTGTTATACTTTAATGTTATCTATACTACAAGAAACATGGCAGCGTCCACATTTTAAATATGGGGAATCAAAACAAATGCTTTTAAGAATTGCCATTTATGCTAAGTAAAAATAATAGCAATGACTCACTGTTACAAGAGTAAAGCATCTTCCAAGTGTCAGAGATGGATCATGGGTTAAAACTTGACCCTGAGCTGCTTTTTCTGAGGGTCTTTGTTCTGTAATAATCAGATTTAGAAAGCCTTATGCAAGACAATTGAAAGTAATTCCTATATATGCAAGACATGTCAGGGAGCAGACGTGCACATTTTATGGATGGCCAAAGAAAATTGTAATACTTTGGAAAAAAGCAAATGTCTCCTTCCCATTATCCCTCAGCAGCCAAGGATGTACAGACAAGGTTTTAGACGGGCAATTCTTCCTTTCTTCCTACTACTTGCGATGTTAGGGGAAGTAGTGGGCGCATTGCATTCCTTAACTTACATTAACCCTTACAGCACGATAGATCCAGGCTGTGATGGGCCTGGATAGGGACTGGGAGGCAGAGAAGGAAATACACAGAAGAGGACTCTTCTTGTCTTGTTCTTACAATAAGATGTGAGTGAAGTCGGGGACAGCACTGGGCTTTTCCAGGGGACAGACATGTGAATAGAGCTATTGTCTCTCTCCATGTTAAACCTCCTGTAGCTGCCTCATAATGGTACAGGGGCATGGAGGGATGGCCTCTGGACATGTGGAGCAGCACCCAGTATCTTTATCAAAAGTATCTAATGCCACCTATTCCCAGGCTTTGCAACAGGTGACCTGCTTTCATACCCTGATTGCAGTCTCCTTTCTGCACTTGCTATAGCTGAGCTCCCTCTCCTCTTTCAAGAGATATAAGGCTCAGTGTGAGACCACCACAAGACAGAGCCTGGAGCAGGGGTTAGTGGGTGGTGGAGGTTAGGAGTCAATACTATCTGTGCTTGGCAGGGCTGCCTGTTTCCTTCATTCAGCACTTGAGTTGGATAAAAAAAAAAAAAATTAAAAAAAAAAAAAAAGAGAAAAAAAAAACTACTCTGGACAGTTTAAAAATATATAATACTGCTCCAAAGCCTACAAAAAGTCTTGTGATGTTCTTTGAGGTTCTTAGATACACAACTGCTACTAATGTACACAGTTAATAGACGTCCCTGTGGGAATACTGAGTGATGTCAAGTATTATGCACAGAGCAACCAATTTATTGGAGACTTAATCCATACAATAAAATGAATATCTGTATGAGACAAAATTTACACAGAACCTATTAATGTTTAATGTTAAGTGATTTTCATTATTAGTCTTTTAATGTTTGCAAAATTATATAGAATCTGTATTTTTCTGAAAATGCTAACAAATTCTCTATATAATAAAGATTTGAAGTGTTCTAAATAATTTGACTTATTTCATACTCAGAGAGCAGCAGGAGTTTGAAAAAAGAGTTGTTAATTATGTTCCAACAATGATGCTGATGAGGTGGGTACTTGCTCATGGGAACAGTCCTGCTGAGTTGAATAGGATCAGCCAAAGAAACACCACTACTTGTGAATGTACATATGGGAAGAAGCTAGGTTTACAAAGTAAAATGTATGTGTAGCATAGTAATCTTTAATAACAGTTTTTGTGCTTTGTCTATTACATATCTCTGACTATATCCTTTCACAGAGAATACATATCAGTCTGTGCTTCTTTTTTAGAAATGGGAGAAATAGTATCAAAATAACATTTTTTTGAAGGGATAAGGAGGAAGAAAAGACAGAAAAAGCTGCGCTTTTTTCTACCTGAATCTTCCTGGAAATATGGAGATACATGCTGCAGAACAGCTTTGGTGTTTCTTTCGTTAAGTTGCAAGTTTTCCTCTGTTTGAAACAGAGCAGGGAAAGGATACCTTGGTAAGGAAGAAACTGTGTTTCAGAACGGATAAATGGGTCTCAGGGCCAGCAGATCTGATTTTCATCAGCCAGCCTGATTTAATCTGGGAGTGATCTCCTGGCTTTGCTTCAGCAGAGTTGCACCTAAGTGTGGAGAGAACAGATGAAGCCACAGACCCTTTGCATTTGCAGGGCTTTTCCTATGGGAAGGAGAGCGGGAGGGAGAGCCATCCTGGTCCTTGTTTTCTGTTCACAGCAGAGCCCCTCTTCAGCAGAGGGAGTTCTGTCATATCCTATTTACATGGGCATGTACCCATGTCAAATGTAAGGGGTGCACAGGGCACTGAAGGTCTTGGTATACTGTTCCCACGTGGCACTACTGTTGGCATGTCACCATCCCTCTCCAGGACAGCTCAGCCACGCTCCAAAATTATCACCTGGAGATTAAACACCACCTGCTTTTATCCCTGTGTGCCTCTTCAACACAAAAGTACCTGAACATGGAGGGAGACTGATAATGCAATAAGGATCTGTGAGCAAACCGAAGACCAGACATTGCCAGCTGTCTGGCTATCCAACGTGCCAAAAATGTGCAAGGGCACGAACAAAACCGTGTGGTGGAACATGCTGACTCGGGGGTTTGCCTGTCATTGGGTTGGCATTTACTGCACAGTGTGGGGAAAATCAGCCCTGCATGATCTTGTTTGGGCAAGAAGCGGTTTCTTGTAGCCCAGAGAATTCGAAATGAGCGGTGGCTCCATTTAATGAGTCAGTCTGGCCTTCTGACTATTGAATAGCAATACCCTGTGCTAGGAATATATTAGAGAAAAGAAAATAAATAGGAGAAAAAATCTATTTTGTCAGCAATTGCAGCTGTCAAGCTTCTCTCAGGCGCATTCTCATTTTTAGTTTTATCATTATACAAAAGATGTTTATTTCAGTCTCTCCCTCTCTGGTCTGGGCTGCCATCTCTCAGGGATTTAACTACTCAAAGCAGAGAGAAGCAGACTTTAATCCCTGGGCAGCCAGCAGCTCTGTGAAACCTGGAGTTTCCAGGGAGGACAGAAGTCAGTGCAAATGCTACAGAATGAGATTTTTGAGATGGGAGCTGTGTTGGACCCAGAGACCTTTAACATGCCCAAGAACCAACTGTTAATGGGAGGTGCAGGGAGACAAGGCTATCAGACAGAGGAGGAGATACAAAGCTAAAACAACCCAAACACTGCATTGTTCGGTCTCTAGTTAAAGTAACTATCCTTCCTATCCCCTGCCCTGCTCTGGCAGCCTGTCTGTAAGCCTGCCTGAAGTGGGAGCTAGTAGGGTAAGCAGGGCTTGGTTCCCCACTGACTCATTTGTGTAATTCTAGAAAGAAATATTTTGCCCTGGAGATGCTGAACAGATCTTTAGATACCTCCAGGGGTAGGGTTGAGTTTACTCCCTAAATGTTCAGACATTAATGGTGCGCATATACTAAAACTAGCCCATAAAATTCTCCTAACATTTATCTCCTGCTACCAGAAGAGCAGCCGTGCTACACCACAGGCATAAAAAAAAATCCTTCTCCACATAAACAAAGTCCTTCTCTCACCCAGCTTTTCTATTAGCTACAGCCAAAATCTGCTTGCTCCCATGGGAGTGGACTTCCCCCCCCCCCCCTCCCCCTGTCCCCCCCAAGCATGCTGGCCCCACCAGAGAGCACAGGAGGAATTTGCTATAGTGGATCTGGCTGGGATGGAGTTAACTTTCTTCACAGAGGTCCATATGGTGCTGTGTTTAGGATTTCTGACCAGAACAGTGCTGATAACACAGCAATGTTTTAGCTACTGCTGAACAGTGGTGGCACAGAGTCAAGGCTTTCTCTTGTTCCTACCTGCCATGGTGAGTAGGATGGGGGTGGGAAAGGGTTTGGGAGGGGGCACAGCCAGGACAACAAACCCACTGGTGAAAGGGATATTACAAACCATGCAAGGGATATTCTCTTACATGTCAGAGATATTCCAGGCTTATAATGCCATGCTCTGCACCAAGTCTGCTGGTGGGAGGTGGTGAGTGGTCGCCTTGGCATCACTTGGTGATTTTTTTCTCTTCCCTTCACTTTTAAACTGTCTATATCTTAATCCACAAGTTTTTCTTGCTTTTGGTCTTCCAGTTCTCCCCTGCATCCTGCTGTGGGGGCAGTGAACAAGCAGTTGATGAGTGCTTAACTGCTGGCTGGGGCCAACCCATCACAAGTTATAACAGCCATCACTTTCCTGGAACTGTGAGGTTTCTCTAGCAGGGTTTTATAGAGGCTTTCCTGGGATTTCTTGTAAAGTTTCATCAGTGAGTCAGCCACTTGTGCTACAAGATAGATGAGAGCGGTAGTTAACCAGGCTTAACTAAAATTTTTCATCAGTATGCATATATTTTAAGCATATACAGCTGGCCTGGACATGTGAACAGGTGATCAAGCAGCATCTGGAGTTATCTGCTATATAACTCCATGCTGTCACTCTGGTTTATTAACCACTGGTCATTAACCAGCTTGGAGTATGTTTGCGTCCATACAGCAGCAAATTTTGTTCCTGAGGTGTAGCTGTTACAGCCAGGTGTGTTGTAGAGGGCAGGGAGCCGCACTGGGTTTTCACAGGTTTTTCTGTGTCGGATGGCACAGAACATGTGCTGAACCAGGCAAGGCTTAGGGGGAAGGAGAGGAAAAGTGGTCTTTGGTCTTTTTGACATCCCCGGAAAATCTGTGCCTGAGAGTCTCCATTATTTCCTATAAAGACACATCTCTGACACAAAACTGCAGTGCTAAGCAGAATGTGTGCAGTCTGGTTTTGCCCAATGACAAGTAAATTTGTTTTTGTAGATAAGTTTGTAGATAGAGCACAGCTGGTGCGGAAATGAGTGGGTTTAATTTCTCATTTGTTTAGGTCTGTGATTTAATTACTGCAATCGCTATTATCAGCTTCTTTAAACTTTTATTTATTATCAGACACCAAGAATACAATTTATTTCATTTGACAGAAAGCTACTTTCCACATAGTGACAATTCATCGGGTGAAATTTCAGTGTTTATCAGCATATTCACAAATATACCATGTGCGCAAATGAGGACCACTGAAGCTAAATTGTGTTAACTAGACATCAGGTGCTTTAGGAGATTACCAATAGTTGTGGTCAAGAGTAATCACCAGGATTATGTCTGGGCTATAAAAATGCACGTGATCAGAGAGAAGGTTTTCTTCACAGCTTCCATTTAACAAGATTTCATCTATACACACCTGGCACAGGGCAAACCCCTGGCTGGGTCTGCAGTGGAGATATTAAATTAGCAAAATACTTTTTGAATACCTGGAAGCAGTCCAGTGTTCACATACAGAAAAACCTTAAATGTTCCTGAGATGCCTTGGGCACAGGCATTGAGTTCTCCTGGTGGCCCTTTAGGGACAGGGCTGCTGAAGGGCAATTTGAGTTGTCCTCAGTCTGGTCAGTCAAATCGGAGCTTTCAATATCGTCAGCCTGGATCCTCACTTCCAAAGGCAGAAATTTTCGTCCTTTCTGATAAAACCATGTTGTTTACAGTTGCATAACTTTTTAATAACAGAACAATAAAAAGATAAGTCTTAACCCAACAATTCTGCAAAAAATGGCTACCATGGGACAACCAGTCCAACAGTGTGAGAGGTGTTTATGGAGGGCATATTTCTGAAAACTGACTTGTTTTCAGAGGCTTGTTTTGGTGTTTTGCACAACAGTCAACTAATGTGATTTATATTTTTATAAAATGGTTTCTGCTGCTGTGCAAGTGTGTTACTGTGAAAATGTGAAGATCTTAATACATTTTAGTATGGCTCTGAATCTTCTCCTTACTATTTTGTACATGCTTGGTGAATGAGTAGTGTACTTGTGGCTCTATAGAGTTTGTTTTTATTAGCACTCACCACAGTAGTAATGCTGTATTGTCTAAGAAATATTTCCCATATTTTCCTTCAAAACAGAAGAAAATATTCCAACCTTTTAAGAACTGTTCTCTTTTTAGGAAGAAACTATGCAAGAATTAGCACACTGTTCACCTGAAGACTCAATCCCATCTGACTGACAATATGGATAAGTACAACAACTCTCTATTATTCCTCACCTGATAGAACTCTTACAGCTCGTTATGGAATGATTTCCACAAATTCCTAAAACATAAGCTGCAAGCAAGGCTGTTCACCATTGCTGTGGCATAAAGCCCTATGTGAGGAAAGCAGTGTCAGAGGACCACTGTCAACATAATTATGGCTGCAGCAAGGATATGCCAGAAATCTAAACTTTATAAAGACCCTGCAGCAAAGACAATACAGAGACAGGGGCTGCAGTAATTCCTATTTCTTAACATATATTTGGGAATAAGAATAGTCACACACTTGAGACTGAATCTTCTTATGTAAAGCCTCAGTGAATTCTCACCCTCTCCCTTAGAGAAAACAATTATGTTGGGAATTTCATCAAAACCACTTCTTCCCATAGGGTTTTCAGGTCAAAATTGTGAGGAATGTATGTCAGCAGAGGTTAGTGGTATGATATTAACTACACACAGCTCTGTAGGAGCAGGAATTTGAGTACCTGAACCAGCTGTGGAGTAGGTGAATGTGTGAGATCTGAGAATGTGCTGACTCCTTACATGGGCACAGCTCTATCACAAGTTGCACAACCCCACAAGGACTCTCTGCACACCATGCACAGCAGACAGAGGTTGCAGGGCCCCATGCCTGCTTGAAGGAAGCAAGATGAGATCTAGAAAGGCTCATGTCTTTGGAGATGGCTCAGAACTTGCTGGTGGCTTCATTTGACACGTTTTTTGTGAAACATATCTGCTGCAGTCTTATCTCTGCTTCTGGTGGCATGTTAGATACTAACTGAAACTTCTGCCCTACCACTATCCCTGGACTCTTTTTTTGGTTAGGCTGAACATGAAGCAGACTTTTTCTCCCTAAATTTTCTAGGCAAATTGTGCAGAAATCTAGAGGGGAGACGCTAAGAACCCAAAGTAAAACCAGAGAAGCTACCACCCTGACTCACAGCCAGGTCAGCGAGGCTGCCCCTGCCCCTCAGGTTGCATGCATGCCTGGGTGTCTAAAGTATCCCCCACTGAAATCCTTGTGGTTTTTCTCTGACAGATTTTTTTCAGGCTTTTCCCACACATCTTGAGAAGACACGTGCTGCTATAGCAAGGTATATCACCATTATTTAGTTAATGTAGGGATCATCATTCATCTGCTTAACCCTGTGAAACAGAGGGACATAAGAATGTGATTTATGCCTTCCCCGAAGGAACAAGGAAAGGAAAAAAAAAGAAAAAAAAAAAAGAAAAAAAAAAGATTACAAGTTTCAGTCAAATATTCTGAGATTAAAAATGTAAACAAAATAACATTCATAACCTCATTGATGCATCTATTACTTTTAATGAAATCAACCATGAATTAAGCCTACTGGAAGGCTACAGACTACCTTTAGACAAATGTATTTTGTTATTTTGAGTGCTGTAATTAATTTTGGAAGGTTGCTTGGTGGGGTCACTAAAACAAATATATTTTGCAAAAAGAAAACACAGGCAGAATGGCATGTGACTGGAGGAAAAGGATCTGTTCATAAAGGATTCTTCTATTTGATTTTATATGAATAAATTAATCAGAATTCATGTAATTATTGTGCTCTTAAAGGTCTGCTGCTTGCTTGCTAACCTTTATAATGTACTGATGATTATAAATCTAATGCTGTGATGTTTTTCTGAATGACTATCAGACATCTTTGCTACAAGACAGCTTATAGACAATGTTTTCCCACACTCATTCTTACAAGCAAAAAATACACAAAAAAAGCACACATAAAAGAAACAAAGCAAATTTTTTTTTTTTAAATATATTTAATTCAGATTTCTTTTAAGTATAAACTTCTTAAAGGGACATAAACTCTACATTCAAAATTTTTCCAAAGCCTCTACTGATGTCAGATGTCTTATTGTGAATAGTTTTTGTGTTGATGTTTTTCTGTGAAGATTTTTTTGTTGTTGTTAAAAAATAATAGTATTTTCTTGTGACTATTACAATATAAAATTTGAAGTCCAGCAATAGTTTTCTATACTACACTTTGCAAAGGTCCTGTACATCTGCTTGCAATATGTTCCCAACAGCTCCTCTCATTGGCATCTATCAGCAAATTCAAAGTTCTTGGCAGTAGGTTTTGATGCTTAACATTGTTTAAAAATGCAAGTTACAGGGAAACTTGGATATCCTCTTTCTGTTTCATTGATGATGACAGCAGGCAGAATCAGAAACAAGAGAGAAACCAATAGATAATACCTGCAGATCTCATTTCTGCAGTCTAGCTGGACTCAGCTTGGAGGATATTTTCTTGCAAAAGAGGTTCCTGGAATTGTATTATTTTTTTCTTATATAAAGTCTCAATGCTTTAGAACTTTGTTCTGCAAAACACTGGGCCTTGTGAAACAACCACAAAGTGTCTATGAGTCTATGCTTGAGGACAGCTTACTTCAGACCATTGACACTTTAGACTGGAATGTCTTGGATAAGCCAGGGGAGCATTACTGCAGCAATTTTTTCACTCCTGTTACATACGATCTATATCATAGCTCTAAGTGATGGCAACTGTGAACGGCAGCTTTCTTACTTGTCTGCATTAGCCCTGCCTGCCATGTGAAATGCAGAATCTACTTCCAGAGGGACCAAAAGGCTTTATGTTGCTATGTGAGCCGATAAGAAATATAGATTTCCAAACAAATTCTTTCTTGTCTTTTAGTAACCACTGAGGGGAAAAATAAATAAATAAAATAAAATAAATAAATAAAATAAAATAAAAACAAGAAAAGTGTGAGAAGGTTTTGTACTTTATCCAAAAAAAAATAATAATAATAATAATAAAAATCAGTTGACAGTGTTCCACAGCTGATGGCCTGTACAGATCCATGGCAAATTCCCATGGTGTGTCAAATCACGTACTCTTCAAAGCCAGTGCCTCTGCATTTCCATCAGGAAAATATAATCAGAAGACTGTGCTGTCTTCCCCAGCAGTGGAAGAATGGATGGTCTCTGCTAGGATTGTCTGTACAGGAAATTTGATTGTTAATATGCATTAAAAGGTGATGTTAAAATGGTTTGACAATGAGAACTACCAAGATCAATAAACAAACTGATGTTCTGGAAAAACAGATCCAATTAGGTGGAGTTCTTGAGGCACTGGGTACATCTGCTCCTCACCAGCAGTACATCACAGCCACAGCAAATGCACCGAGCTTACTATTCACAAACTGCCCTGTCTCCCTCTCCTGTCTGCAGTAAATTCACCAGAAGCGCCCAAGAGACCCAGGAATCCAATCACCGGAGTCCCGTAAGTGGGTGTAAGCTCTTTGGGCAAGGAAGCCAAGCAGATTGCATTGCTCCTTCCAGCCAGGAAGGAGAAACAGGTGTGAATTTAACCCTTAAAACTGGCGGAAAAGAACAATTTTGTCTCAGTGAAAATTCACTGTTCTGGAATTTCTGGAATATCCTTCACCCCCCAAAAAGGGATAGGAATACCTGGACAGTCATCTAAGGAAAAACAAACAAACAAACAAACAAACAAAAAATAAATATATAAATTCACAAGATTACACTCCTTTTCAGAATTTCCATTAACTTCTTTAGATGATGCTTAAGCATCTAAATGTTCTGTTTCCTGCTGTATTATATACTGTAACAATTACACAGTATTTCAGCCATTAGCAAAACAAATTTTGAAGACATAGAGGGCAGTTAGTGTGCTTTTTTTTTTTTTTTTTTTTTGGCTAGAATATATGATCACATTTTTTTTATCATCAATAGACTAACTGTGAGTTAAAACTTCTTAGTCCCCTGTGCCTTAGAAGGCAGAAGATATAACTTTAGTTCTGAATCGTAAATTTCATAATATGAAATATATATGTTCATAATAATTATGTTAAGAGCACAGAGGAAAGAAAAAATAAAACATTAAAATATGATTTTTAGTTTATTTTAATATTCTTCACGAGGTAGCAAAGCAATCTAGCATAATCTTAATTCTAAATGTGAGGCTTGGCTTGCTGAAATATATCATACACTTTGCCAGACTAAATCTTGCCACAGCAAGGCATTAGTAAAAATGAACAAATGTAAATGTTTTATTTAACTAACAAACTGTACATTTCAAAATTTTGTTTCCAGATATGTCATTTTTAATTTATCTGTAACACATAATTAAGCTAAGCTTGGACTTTCTATATACACAAGGATTAGTGCAGCCTACCTGCTCAACTGATAACAGAAATCATATGTTAAATAATTGCAAAGAAAAAGTGGGATTTCTCTTTGTCCTGAAACAAGTATCTATAAGTAGACACTTCTATTTCCCAGAGAGCCCTACCTGTATGATACCTAATAGTACTGAATAAATGGGAACCTGGAAAGAAAGGAGAAAAAAAAAGGCGGGGGGGGGGGAGGGGGGAAGAAATTGGTGAGAAAAACAAACAAACAAAAAACATTAAAAATCAATTATCTGCAACCTTATCACACAGAAAGAGGGCAGATAGCATGGCAAGGTTTGTTTCAGGGCCAAGATGTCCCATCACTACTATGGCTCCATGAAACGTTCCTAAATTCACACTTGTCAGGGTGAACAATGGAGCCTCACTTAATTCATAGGAAAAAAGAAATTGCATTCCTACTTTCTTTACACAATTATTTCGAAAGCAGCACTGCTCTCACAGCCACCATGTCTGCATTTATATAAATTAAGCAGAAGTCTATGTGTAAAGGTGAAGCTGTAAATCCAGCAATATTATGCAGCCGGACCTAAATGTCATGTTGTACAATTGACTGCACTAAAAGTAAAATTAAAATTGCTCTCTTTGTCTTAACGTAATATCGTATTTCCTTCATAAGAAAAATCCTAATGATATGAACAGCGAGTCTGAATTAATGTCCCTTTAACTTTTTAGACAAATTCTGCAATGTCTGCTAAGACAATTTCTGTTTGTTTGTTTGTTTGTTTGTTTTAATTTATTTATTTATTTATTTTATTTATTTATTATTTTTTTCTGTTGCGGTTTTGTTGTTGTTACTTTCCTTCAGTATGACATTGTTCTGTTCTTTTTGCCATTGCTGGATATTTTCTTCTGGCAGAACTAATAGAATGAGATAGAACAAGATTCATAAGGAAGAGGATCCTTCGGTCCCCTGCAGGCCTGGGGGCTGGTAAAGGGATGCGTCAGCAGTGGAGATGTGGCTCCTTAGTAAAAAATGCTTTCCAGAACTCTGGAGCCTTGACTTTTATTAACTTTGTTTTTGTTTTTTTTTTTGTAGGGGGGGGAAATAAAGCAATGAATGAATGCTCAAGATGCCCTAAGACTGCTTCAAAATCATGTCTTACTAGCAGTAAAAATAGAAAATCCATGTCAATTTGCACTTTTATGTGACAGGGTCCTGATATATGAGTGCAAATGATTGTCCCCTCCATTTGGTATGTTGCAAACATCCAAGTGTGTAAGAAAATATGAAGAAATTAAATGAAATAAGAGAAGTCAGCTCATGCCAATGACAAATATTCTGAAAACTGGGATACAGTTTAAGTGAGACTTCACCGAGGAAGTCCCCCAGCTTTGTACCCTCAGAAACACACTACCCAGAGGTCATCAGACTTCAGACGTGAAGTTCCATCTACACTTGTTACAGACTTAAAAACCAGAACCTCCTCGGCATTTTAACACTGAATCTGAAGCACTGTCTCCTGCAGACCAGTGTCCTAGAGAAGTTGTGGACTGAAGGTCCATCAGGACCAGGTCTGTGGAGTGAAAGTAAGACAAAAAAGTAGCTTTAGCTTACTTGTTTTTGGATTATGACATTCTGGGGGCATCTCTAATGAAGGAGCAAGATCTCTGCTGGTTGAGTTGCCATAGGCAGCTGTGCCAGAGGAACTGTGCCCAGACTGGCATCAGTCAGGGATGACTCCAGATTGATTACCCCTGGTCTTACAGGCCTGCTGCAGCCAGAGCACAGCCATTTTGAACACAGGTGGACGCAATGCTCTGTTTTATTTAAACAACGGGCCTCTTGTTCACCTCCCAACAGAAAGATTTATGCCTCATTTCCCTGAGAGCTCTGCAGACAACAGCGACAAGGTAGCAGCCTGCTCCCAGTGTCATGTACACTCTGGTATCTCTTCAGTGTTCATTTTGTCCTTGCCTCTCCTCATAACTTGGCTTACAAACTGACTCGCATTCAGTGGGACTTCTCCACTCATTATAACACTCAAGTCCTGCTGAGTGTGCTTGAGGCTGACAGCTCTCTTGCTGCCTGGAGGATGCAAGATAAACGTGGCACTCGGTATTCTGGCAGCAACCCTCAACATCACGCATCCTGAGCAGGATGGGCAGCCACAAGCCTTTGAAGGAAAAATAAAGCAGCTCAGCTGATCTCCATGTCAAGAACTGCCATTTCCAGAAGTCCTAGCCATGGGCTTGAGACAAACTGCTCTTGAGCATTGCTCACCTTGGACTAAGTACACTGCCTGTGTACTAAGGCAGCAGTGTCAGTCATTGGAGCACTGATGAATAGCCATAACTTGTCTTTAATTTCTACTAGTAGTATTAAACTGCATTAGTAGTATTAAACTCTGGTTTGAGATTCAGTGCAAAATGATGAAAACTTCAGTTCCCGTAAAACTTCTGGGTACATCAGTGAAACTGCTTGTCCCCAGCATGTTACAAGAGGTGCTCAGTAGTTTCCAGAAGTAGTCTCCTTAATACAGGCAGTCAGTCCCCAGGATCTACTTGTCCCTAAATCACAGTCTAATTTCCCTATAGCCAAATGCTACATATTCCCTCCTTTCAAGTCCCAGAGTGCCCTCCTTCCTGGAGGAGGCAATTCCAACAACTCAGGCAATGAATGGGCCAGGAAGCAACAAATCAGCAGGAGATGTGCAGTCTGTATTTACATAGTTTCATTTGCATAGTTTAGTAAAATTGTCCTTCTCTTCTTTTGAAGTGCAAAGATGTTTTAGCTTACACTGCAGGACTGAAGTTTATCAGGGACTTTCCAAGGGTCCATACACCTTGCCCTTTGCCTTTCATTATTCCAGAGATGAACAATTGCAAATAACAACCAGTCTCTTCTTCTGTTCTCTCCAACATCCAAGGTTGGATGCCACAAAGTTTTAGCTGCATCCTCTGTGCTGAATCACTGTTATCTGTGATTTATCAGTATCTGTCTTTCAAAATTATGTGCTTTATGTATTCCAATGAGTCTGTATTCATAATCCATTGTCACAGACTTCCTGTATAACCTTGGACAAATCCTTTATGAGCTGAACTTTGTAAAGATATTGTCATGATTACATTTGGCAGACTAGTCACTAACTACATTGATTATTCTGCTTCTTAATATCCCTTTGTCTTCATTCCTTATTTGGAAAAAAATGAAGATAACAATACACAGATATTAAATGCCTTTGTTTGTCTACTTTAGGTTACTTACAGTCCAGGGTAAGGACTTTCTTTCACTGTGTTTGTATAGAGCATAATTTAACAAGTCTCAGGCAGAGATATGGATGGTACCTCAGGACAAACAATTACACCTGTGATATTTTTACATATTCCACATTTCTTAAAACTGCTACAAAAGAGTACATTTATAATGTCAATTTTAGTTCAACTTTTGTCATCAAATTGCTAGTTCAGGTTTAATATCCCCCAAAGTACTTATCCTGTTCATAGCTGTAGATTACATTAATATTTTAGGCAAGTCAGCTCATATTTAAATTTGGATTGAAAAGGCATACAAACAACATCTCTGAAGGGTGTTAAATAAATAGAACATTTTTTGTTAATTGTCTTAAAATTTTTTCCTTTTTTTACACATAAAATAAATGGAACTTTTTTCATTGTGTTTGTATATAAAGTAGGAAGTGAATTGCCATAAAAATAAATGTTCCCCTGTCTCACACTCTCCATCACATCAATACAGTTTATGGGCAACATCATTGCCAAAATGGGTCTGTGAATCTTTCAAAAATATTTTTAACATCAATGCGCAAAAAGCATCTTATAAAAAAGTAACAACAGAACTGGCATGCGAGCAAAGAGCAGAGCTTAGCCAAAAGTCATCAAAATTAATTTTTCCTTTTACTTCAGTAGATTTAGATCCCACCTAAAACATTTTATCATTGATTTAACACTGAAGGAAATCAAGATTAATGGAGAAGAACTGAGAGACTAGAAGCTGCAGTTCTGCTTCTAAAACCATTGGACATCTGTCTGTGGGGACGGTTGCCCAAAGCAACTGAGACCTTTTTATTTTTATTTTTATTATATTATTTTTTTTTCTGGGGAAATCTACCTCATTTTCCACTCAACACCATAGTGAGATATATGTGTAGGGGCTAGGTCATATACGGGCTTGTCTCAGGAACACTCTGTGATACTGGCCCTGCACATTAAGAAGAGCTGAGATAAGTGGCTGGCATGGATAAGACAGGTCCTCTTGGATATTTCTGCCCTGAAATAATCCTTATTTCAAAAACCAGTGAAACGCTGAGAAAATCCAGTTGCTTTCTTAAACGGGAATCATTTTTACCTGTGGTAGAGTTGCCTTACCTCCCAGTTTGTAATTCCTCTCCATAATTTAACAGGACACGCCGTACATAGAAGTTGTCAAGTGTCCTGATAGGAGGTGGACGCACAGCTTGTGTTAGGTGGGTATGTCTGGAGCTGCTTGGTGTTGTTCTTGTGAAGCTGCAAACAATTTTTGTCTTTCAGAAGTCAATTCCACGGGCAGTTTAATATCTGAGTAGGAAAAATAAAGTTACATCTTCTGCCTTTTCTTTCCCTCTCTGCAGCTAAAACCTCACAAAAATGTGTCAATGGTTCTCAGGCACTTATTAAAACACCACTGATAAAAGGTGTGCTGATGTAGCCTGACATGGGCACCTCCACCCACAAGCTCTTCACCTAGCCATAATCCCACCATCTTCAGGGAAATCCACAGGCCCCGACCTCCACACTCCATGGCCACAGCACCCAGGTCCTGTCCCATGCATCTGCTTTTCTCCCTTGGGTGCTGGTGCTCTCCCTGCCCGCCCAGGAGGTGGTTGTCCATCCCCACCAGCAAAGAGCATCTATTTGTTCTCCCGTGTCCCTTCTTCCCTCTCTTCCTGCAGCTGGGCCTGGTTTCGCCTGTTCTCTTCAGTAACTTTAGCAGTTATCAGTAACTTTAGTAGTTATCAGTGTTTGGTAACTTCCTTGCCTGCTGGGGTTATGAACACCTTGCATAAGGGCACAAATACCTCTCCGAGTACCCACCCACAAAGCTATCAACATATTCAGTACAAATATGCCTGTTTTCTGAGGTACAGGCTGCACTCCCCAGTCCTGTGTGCTCAGGCTTCAAGGGACTGTCAGTGACTCCAACGTTATAAATAATTTTCTCTGACAGCCATTTTGAAGAGCTTTTTTTTTTTTTTTTTTTTTTTCTCAACATTCACCAGTGATGTGCTCCTGCAAATATTTTATTGCAATTAAAGCCTAAAGGTGATTTTCTTCTTTTCAGAATGTACATCCTGTGCTGTTGTGATGGGACACTTGAAAGCACATTCAGTAACTCCTGCTCAACACCCGAGCTTCCATTTCAATTGAATGTCAGGTCAGGTTCTAAATTTACATTGCTCTGTGTGTTGCTTTTCATTCTACTCCTTATCTTCATCCCTATGGGACAACATGACTTTTACAAAAGTTGTTCTAATGCCTTTCTTGTTCCTGCTCAGTGCACCACCACTTAGCACAAAAGCACACAGAAGAAGGATGAAGAATCAGAAAAATCCACTCAGACATCTCTCATTTTCTTTAGTGGGCCTTTAA
Source organism: Anas acuta (assembly GCF_963932015.1). NCBI lineage: Eukaryota > Metazoa > Chordata > Aves > Anseriformes > Anatidae > Anas > Anas acuta. The sequence continues at coordinate 26,783,913 of NC_088980.1, read as the reverse complement.
ATGCTGCAGATTAACATAATCCATCTTGGAGAACTGGTCAGGACTTTATATTTTAAAAATGAAGTGGCTGTGGGAGGTTTTTTTTTTTGTTTTTGGTTTTTTTGTTATTAATATTTTTGTTGTTCTTTTTTTTTTTTAATTGAATTTTTTATTGATGTTCCTCAACTTTTAACAAAAATGAAAACCAAAGAAAAGTTCTTTGATTAAAAATCACATGGTGCTGACACATTTTTCCCTGCTTTGCTGTTGATAGTAGAAGTCCAAATAGTGACACCTGGTCCACCCAAGATCCACACTGACACTTCCACCCCTCCTTTGTCACCAGAGCTGATGCCTCTCCTTTCCCAAGGCAGCTGCCAGGCAACTGGGGGTAGCAGGAGGCAGCAAGGGCTACCAGGGTCCTCCTTGGTATCCCTCAGACACGGCCCCTTCTGCACACCCCTGAAGGTAGAGAGGAAAAGAGTTTAAAACCAGCAAGTGGTCTAGGGGGAGAGAAAAAAATTTGGACAAGCTGAGATGTTTTGGTGGGCAGCTTTGGCAAATCAAATTTCAGCAAAATTTTCCCTGATGTATCATTACTGTGTTCCAGCCAGCCAGTTTAACCACTTGCTTGATATCTCTCTGTAAAAGTCAAGCCTGCTCCTGGCTGCAAGTCTGTACTCTTAAAATATTACTCAAAAAGATGCCTGCACTCCTTAAAGGTCACACGGAGACAGACTGTCTGTTAGCTGTCCAGGAGAAGAAATTGTGGATGCCAGCTAGATAATCCTGAAGAAAAAAGAAACGTCAGCATCAACAGGGAAACATCAGGGTGAGTTGAACCTCTGGTCTCAGGGGAGTTGTTCATACACCCTCACACAGAGGTTTCTGTCATACGAAAACTTTCTGAGCTTGCCAGGGTACGAGCCATCAGTGAGCTCGTATATGTGCCCACTGTTGGTCTGCTGAGGCTGCCGGAGGAAAGGCTTACCAGCAGGATCAGTCCTACAGACTTTGCAGGAGCTTGCAGAGCTGTATGGGAATATGTACTGTATAGCTAAATTAAATCCGTGCAACCAGGATGGAAACACTGCTTTGTTCTCTGTAATAGCGTCACTGCTGAATCACTGACATGAACTCTGAGTTTCAAGAGGAGAGGCAACGTTTCCATAAGCTTCAAGGCCAGGGGAAGAAGGCAGTGTCTTTGATTGGTACTAAAAGCAGACTTTCTGTCTGTATCGGTGGCATTATCTACTGCAAGAAGTTGTGTGCAGATTAGCTGGTATGGAGGAGCATTGTGGCTGTGGATGTGAGTGAAGAACTCCATCAATTCTCTTATGGCTTTACTTCTTCTTATCACAGGATCCCTGAATGCTGTCCAGCTCTGAAAGCCAGGGAGTTTAATTGTGGTCTTGTAAAAGAAAATAAAAGAAGGGGTCAGCATGATGACTGTATCTGTCCAATAACATAGTGACAATGTTCAGATCAAGCGTGTGGCTCATTTGATTGCTGGAGCAAAACCAGGTCATTCAAACTGAATAAATATTTATTTTGCAGTAGAATAAGTAGCTTTAAAGATTTATTGTCTCCTTGGTCTGCTTCTTTTGTGATTTGTCTCACGGCCGAATGAGCTCTAACCGAGCAATGTCCCACTGCCAGCACATACAATTTTCTCTTCAGGTTGGATCTTCAGCTGGGTCTGTGCCCACTTGCAGCAGCTGGTAGTTGAATCCATCAGGCTCAGCCTTCTCCCACACCTCTGTGAAGACCCAAGTAAATGCCTTGGCCAGGGATGGAAAGAGACAGCTCTCAGTGAAGTCGTTAACATCCTGACAAGGAAAGGACACTTCTTGTGGACCTGAGGTGGTGGGAGTAGGTGACAGCCACATATGGGGGTGGCAGTGCCATTGGCAACGGGTAGGCCGGGAGAGACAGAGCAAAGGTAGGACAGCTTGAAGGATCCTGCCTCTGTTGCATTTTATATTTGCGTTAAGATACAGAGAAAAAGCGCTATTTCCTGCAACCTGGCTTCTGGTTGTAGATCCTTCCTGATGTTTTTTTCTTTCATATTGCCTTTATGTGTCTTCCATGCAATTGCAGGAGCACAGCTTGCTCCCAGGGTCACTGATCACCAGTGGTGCTGACAGTCCCCTGCTGCTTCGAAAGACCTTATTATCCTCTGCTGCTCACACACCAAAAGCCTTTCTTTGGACCACAGAACAAGGGGTTGTCCCAGACAGCCTTGGTGTCTCTTCCAACCCAAATCGCTTTGTGAAGCCATAAAGGAGACCTTTACTCTGCAACAGGCACCTGAGAGCTGGGGGCACACTGGGGCAGCTGGAAGGCAGATGGTAGGGATGTGTCCTGTCCTGGTGAGCAGCCAGATCTGAGGAGAGCAGGAGCAACCAGAGAGATGTTTGCTGGCTGAGGGACAGGCAGGAGGGACATCTGGCCAGACACTGGCTTCTCAGCTCAGTGGGAATGGCGGTTTTGGTTTGTTTTGTACAACTTTCTGTGGACTCTCTCAGGAAAGTGCGATGGATGATTTAATGAATCATTATGAGTGTGTGGGCTCTGCCTTCCAGTGGGTGAGATCTCTTTCACTCCAGCTTTGTCTCACATTATAAAGAAGTAAAAATGTGCTCTTCTGGAACTTTTTATTTATATTTCACAATAAAAGCTCTGACAGCTGAAATAAAGCTGTTAGTGGATTTATTCTTTTCAAAAGTACAGACTCAAACTCATGGGCAAGGAGAAATTGTGGGGGAAAAAAAGTAAATGATTTGCACTTACAAGGAAAATAAGGAAGAAGTGATAATAAAGTGGGACAAGGATGGTCAGGTGGCAGGGCTTTGAGCATCAAGGCTGGCAGACATTTCTTGCTGTCCATTTTCTGCCTCAGCTGAGCAGGAGGACAGGCCATGTGCTCTCCCATTAGCTGCAGTTATTTGGCACTCAGGACACTGCAGCACCCATGGCAAGCTGTGGTACCTGGCTAAGGCATTTCTGACAGCCTGACCATGATGTGGAGGAAAGTGCTGATGAGATGTGGCTTCTAGCAAGACCTGTTTATACTTTCATGCAATGTTTTTCTAAGTCCTTGGTCTTTCTCTATCTTTCTTGAAAGTCACTGTGGGCTTCTGCTTGGCCCACGCAGAGGAGATGATGATGGAGAAGCCTTTCTGACGCCAAAGGAAATCTGAAGGATGAGGAACCTTTTTTCCAGATTGCACATGCTGGGGAAGCTTGTAACTTGGGAGGAAGGAATTAAAGCACAAAGAAAGAAGCGTGTATGTGCCATGTGTGTTTTAAAGTATTCCTAACACTCTTGATATGAGAAAGGGAAATGTTAAGAATCAGACATAAGGCTTGTGAACTTTCCTCTCTGTTGTGTTATACTCTTCTGGTATGTGTCAGACAATAATAATATGGAAAACAGGGTGTTGTAGAAAGTTAAATCTACTGGTGACAAAGCCAGTGAAGATAAATGAGAACATGGAGAAAGATGTAAACTGGAGATTAACTCCCATGTGGTCATTCTTCCAAATTCTGTCTTAATCTGTTTAATGCTGAAATTGTTTGATTTTCATGTCTTGCTGTACTGGGTCTGGCAGAAATGTTAACTTTCCCGGCAGCAGCCCATACAGTGCCGTACTCTGTACTTGTAGCTGGAACAGTGTTATCACACCAGTGTTGTGTCTACTGCTGAGCAGCAGTGGCACAGCATTGGGCCTTTCTCTAACCCTCCTAGGGGGTGGGCACAAAGTGAGGAGAGAAACATCACTAGGGCAGCTGACCTAAACCACTCAAAGGGATATTCCATACCGTGTGGTGTCACACTCAGCAATAAAAGGTGGAAACAGGAAGAAGAGGGGAGGGGTGGGCTCTCGTTGGAAAAAACGTCGGTCCTCCTCTCGAACACCGGCTGCATGCATTGAGGCCTTGCTTCAAGGACCATATAGCCTTCGTTTATTTTGTTTGTTTGTTTTCCTCCCTTCTTTTTATTTTTCCCTTTTCCCCTCCCTTTTCCCCTTTCCCTTTTCATTTCCCCTTAGTTAAATTGTTTAGTTCATGGTAGTCTTTATTTAATTGTTATTATTATTTCCCTTTAATTAAATTATCCTTATCTCAACCCGTGAGTTGTTCTTTGCTTTCCTTCTCCCCCTCCTCATCTAAAGGAGGAGGAGTGAGCGAGCGGTTGTGGGGTTTAGCTGCCCAGCACGGCAAAACCACCACAGTAAGGCATTAGGCAGGTTTCCTGCTATGGAGGAAATTGTCCCAAGTGCTGGTTTGTACATCTTCCTCGTGTTATTGGGGCTAAATCAAATGCAGGTTCAGAAAGGAATTTTTCTGTGTCTCAGACAGTTGGGGATCACTTGTGTGTGTTCCTGAGCTTCCATTTCCACAGTGGAAATCGCAGTTTCACCAAACAAATTCTCTGATTTGGGGCCCTGGAGTGGTGCTGCCCCTGGTGCTGAGCTCCCAGCTGTGCTCTCGAGGCTGCAGGCAGCTGTGCCTGGATCCTGCCTGACCAAACCATCTCTCCTTTGCCAGCATGTGCCCTCATCTGGGGTGATTTCCCATGCTCACAGCCCTGCCAGATGCAAGAGGGCATCCTGGCAATGCGCCTGCCGCTCTGAGTCACTCTGCCTGCACAAGTGGCATTGTGGCTTCCCAGGGAAAGATTTTAAACTAGTGGCAAACTGTGGTAATTCTATTTTCTCTTCCTCGTGCATCTAGCAACTATGCAGCAGGGTTCCAGGTCCACCCAGTACATGGTCCTGGGCTGCCTGCTGGAGGGGAGCCGGCTGGAGTGTGGACATTTTCCAAGATGACCTCCAGAGGTCCCTTCCACTCTCAGCCATTCTGTCCTCTCCAGGGCTTTCCCCCTGCTTTTCCCAGCTGAGTCCTTCTCCTGTGACAGCCCTCGCAGGGGCCTCTGAATCTGGGCACTGATGGCACTGAGGAGGTCAGCAGTGCTCACTTGCATGCATTGCTCCCCTGCCCGCTGCTGGGCCTTGGTGCTCAGGGGGCACCGGTCTCTCACCACAGGACCCAAGAGGCCTGAAGATGAATGAGAGAGTTGCCCACAGGATGACAATACCCTGTGAGGCAGGCTTTCCCTCTTTGGGGCGTTTGCCATCCTTGCTGGGCAACTTCAACAGGTAGCCGCGGAAACCCCAGTGATGTTGCCAGCACTGATTGTGACTGCGTGTGACCTCTCTATATTGCAGAGGCCGCAGGCTCTGTCCTCGCTCACTTCGTCCGAAGCTCGTGCAGGCACACACGCGAGTTGTGCAGGCTCGAGCAGGACTGCGCTTGTGCTGGCCAAGTGTTGGCTTTGCGGAGAGCGACAGCGCTAGCCGCTGAGCCAAGGCAGCCCCCTGCCAGTGCTGCTGTCCCTGCTGCCTGGCTGTGGGGTGCTGAGGCTCCCACTGAGTGGCTGTCCCGTGGCTGTGGACACGAAGAGTGTGCTGGGGCTGTGAGCAGTGCTGAAGGCTCCCAGTGCATTGCTGTGCCTTTTCTGACCACCTCCTTCAGGTACACTGGGCTAACTGTGGCTTTGTTTGGGATGGAGCCTTGGGACTCCGAGGTCCTAGGCAAGCCAGCTCTTTCCCCAGCGCTTGCTGACAGGATGCCAGAGCCCACCTTGGGCTTGAGCACTGGGCAAGTGAGGAGGACTTCAGGGCTTCCCTTCTCTTCTGCCTCACGCGTCCAACAGGGTGCAGACGCACATCCCAGCCAGCCCCACTCACTTGCGTCTGCCCTGCCCCAGCTCCTGGCAAGCCCTGGATGCAGCCTCTCAACCAGGAGCTGCACGTGCTCCCCCTGCCCAGGGCCCTTTGTCCAAGGCTGCACCAAAGGCTGCCATCACTGCTTCTCGGCCCACCAGGAGCCCCTCGGGAAGCCCTTGCCACCCCTCTCCCACCGCGGTCTTGGGCTCTCCTTGTGTTGCCACTGCTAGCGCAAGGCACACTCGGCCATTCGGCATGTCTCTCTTGGCAGGGCATGGCGTCGGGTGTGGAGGAGAGCAGCCCTGCTGCGAGGGGCAGCAGCAGCCAGCTGCAGCAGGCGGAGTCGGCTGAGGCAGCGGCAGACAGCCTGTGCCCCATCTGCATGGACAACATCACGGACGCCGCCTATGTGGACCCGTGCTCCCACCGCTTCTGCTACAGGTGCATCTGGCGTTGGGGCAGGCGGAACAGCACCTGCCCTCTCTGCAGGCAGCGGATTGAGCGGGTGATGCGCAGGCTGCCACGAGACCATGAGGAGCGCAGGGGTGGCTCATGTGCCCGCCGCTGGAGGAGCAGAGGCAGAGAGAGGGTGCACAGCAGATCCCCGCGGCGGCGCTACACCTCCCGCGGACAGCCCAGCAGCCGCGGCCCCTCAGCTGGGAGGAGAGGACGTGTGGAGCCCAACGCAGCTGCAGGGCCTGCAAATGGCACCTCCCAGCAGGCTCGGGCACGCAGGGCTCCTCGGGGGCCAACCCCACAGCGTGCAGGGAGACACCCGGCCTGGACTGTGACTCCAGTCATCTTCCACCTCCGAATGGAAGCATCGGGAATGGTCCACATTGAATTCTTCCACATCCAATAAATGCCCTTAGACTTTTCTGGTCTGTCTTTTTTCTTTATTTTTCTTTTTTCTTTTGTTGTTGTTTTCAAAACTGAAGAGCTACCTCCTCTACGGAAGGTTTTCCAGCTTGGTCTCCAGAGTGGGGGAAAGCCAGAGGGGAGCGTTTTGTGGTGCAAACAATGATTGCATGTAATGCATATGGCAACGCAGAAGGCATGTCTGTCGTCCTCTTCCAGTCTCCCACTTCCCAGCACAAGCCCATGGCTATCCAAGCACTTTAGCCAGCATCCAGCTTGCAGGTCCTGAGGAGCTGCACCTTGTGCAGCTGCCAGGAATGCAGGCCATGCTGACAGCCCCATCCCTGCTGTGCAGCCCAGCCTCAGTGGTACTTGAACAGGTACTTCGATGCTGCTGAAGACAGGAGACAGGAGTATTAAGTCAGAGCATTTCTCTGTCTGTGGGGGGACACTACCAGAGCCTGAGGAGGGATAAAGTTTCCAACAGATTCTTTCCCCTCTTTCTGCCATGAAGTTGATCTATTATTAATACTGAGGGCCCTTCTGTTTAATTAAACAGCAGCTAGGTACAAAGGCGTGGTGCCTCCTGAGCTGGCCTGCCCCACAGCAGCCTGGCGCAGAGCAAGGGCCAGGCAGAGCTGCAGGCCGTGCCACCACCAGGACATGTTCTGTGAGGAGAAACCAGCCTGAAAGGAGCAGCTGGAATAGGTGCCAGCACATCACCTGCTCTGAACCCGAAGATAATTCAAATTGAGAAATCGGGTTGATTTTCTAGGGAAATTTCTGGCATTCAAGAAGATGATGTTATTAAAAGAAGATGCTCACAGAGGCCTTGTGAGGGCATTGGATCAAGAAGGTGCATTTCTGCAGGGGGATTGTACTTTTAGAAAACAATTCCTGCCCTGAAGATGAGCAAAATTGGGATGACCCAACAATGACCATCTTGGGCAAGCTCTGACGCATCTCTCGTGACACAGCTGTCCCACTGAACGAGTGAGCCCACGTGGGCCCAGGAGCTCTGCTGTGCTTCATGCCACCACCCCTGCACACCTGAGCAACCCGGCAGCTCTGGCAGGCCAGAGGCACACAGTGTGCCTGTCACTTCAAAATTCCAGCTATTAAACCTCTCACTTCTGTACTGGGTCTGGCTGGGATGTTAACTTTCCCAGCAGCAGCCCATACAGTGCCGTACTCTGTACTTGTAGCTGGAACAACAGTGTTATCACACCAGTGTTGTGTCTACTGCTGAGCAGCAGTGGCACAGCATTGGGCCTTTCTCTAACCCTCCTAGGGGATGGGCAAAAAGTGAGGAGAGAAACATCACTAGGGCAGCTGACCTAAACCACTCAAAGGGATATTCCATACCGTGTGGTGTCACACTCAGCAATAAAAGGTGGAAAAAGGAAGAAGAGCAGAATGGTGGGCTCTCATGAATATGTTGGTCCTCCTCCCGAACACCGACTACGTGCGTTGAGGCCCTGCTTCAAGGATGTGGTCAAGCATCGCTCATTTGTGGGAAGTAGAAAGTAATTTCTTTCCTCTGCACTTCCACATAGCCTTTTTATTTATTTATTTATTTATTTATTTTTCCCTTTCTCTTTTTTTTTTCCCCTTCATTTAAATTGTTTAGTTAATAATAATCTTTCCTTATTTTTTTTTCCTTTAATTAAATTATCCTTATCTCAACCCATGAGTTGTTCTTTACTTCTTCCCCTCCTCATCTAAGGAGGGGGAGTGAGAGAGCGGGTGTGGTGTTTAGGTGCCTAGCATGGTAAAACCACCACACTTACTCAGACTTCCTACATAGTTCTAACAAATTAAAGAATTAAAACTTTATCAAGGATGTTCTAAGAAAGCCTTTTTCTATTTAATGTGCTGTTCCAAGAGGCTGACTTTTGAATATTTGTGCACATCAATTCCAGCTGAATTGCTGTGAGGTAATAGTTAAAATGCAGTAAACAAATATTGGGACAAGTCACAAAACTGCTGAAGATGGCATCAATCATCCCATTTCTCAGCCACTAGAAACTTTCTCCTCTGTCCTTGATTCACGTTCTGCTTGGAGTTTCCCCAAACATCTCTTCTGGGCTTGGTGCCAGCCTCGGTGACAGTAGAGGCTTGCCCAGGCTGGAGGGCAGCAGAGGCAATGTGCTGGCTGACCTCTGCAGGATTTTAACATTTTTACCATCACGCACTTGCTCTAAGCCACAGTAATAAATACATGGCAAGTTTCCCACCGTCCTGTCTGTAGATGAATAACCTCCTGAATGCAGAAAGTTTCATTAGTCCCAGGGAAGAGGAGAGATTTCAGGCTGTCACACAGAAGGGTATCTTTGTGAGTAATTAAACAGACATTGCAAACCTTGCAGTACTCAGGCTAGAGAACTGTCCTCCTGCCCTGACACAGCGCATTGACAGTTCCCAAGCCTCCATCCTGATGGATGTAACAGCTTGGCTTGCTCCTGCTGGGTTATTTCAGACAGCTTCTGGATGAGCACCTCAGCTCCAGGCAAGGCTCAGCAGTGACTCAGCAAGGGGATCAGATTATTTCAGCTGCACTTCATTATCTGACCAGGAACCCAGCACAAGAGATACCATTGCTTCATCAAATAACTGCTGGGTTTTTGCCTGTCCCTGGTCTGTTTCTGGGAGGAATGCTAAAGGCAGTGGCACAGCAATGCAGTTTTAGCAGAGCCTGCACAAGGGGCCTGAAAAGATGAGCGGGCTTTATGGAAAGAAAAGACAAGTATAGCAAAGGTATATGTTTTTAATAAATTTCTTCTCCTAATAGTAAGAGAGTCTTTACGTGCACAAAGCTAAGCTTGATTCATTAACTTTCCTTGTTATTGATGAAAGGCTTTAATTTTTTTCCTCATCTAATATAAGTTTATTAATTCTTAAATCAAATATACATTATTTTGTTGTTTCTCAACTGAAAATGTATGTTCTGAGACCAATTAAAGTAAAGTATAGGGAGTATTTCTCATTCAGGCAAACAAACATAATAAGGTTATTGTTAATATCTTTCCTCCTAGGAGTCTGCATTTCAGTGCTGGTCTACTTTACTGAATGTCTCAATACTGACTTCTTAAGATATATGGCTATATATATTTTTTTGCCTCTGGGTATACATATTTTTATTTATTTATTTATTTATTTATTTATTTATTTATTTTGGAGGGGGGGACTTTTTAATTTAAGAAACAGAAAACTCTGAACATCAAAAAACAGATATATTTTTTCTACGTTATGAAAAATCACATTTCTTAATGGACAAATGGAGAAAAATAAAGGAAGGAAAAGTTTTCTAAAAATCAAATTTGAAACCAATAAACCCAGCAAGGTTTACTAAGAATCATTTCTTTTCTTAAATTTCTTTGAAAAAAATACATTTTAAAGTGTTTTTAGTAAAATTAACAATATTGATCAATTGTTACAAAACTATTGTTATTAAAGAAATGGAATTTTTATAAAATAAGAACCTTTTTTTCCCCCCAAGTCTTTTATCAAAATATTAAAGTTTCACATACTTGAAACATTAAATTACAAAAAGTTCTTCTATTATCCTTGGCACTTTCAGAAACAGAAGGACTATGCTATCTTAAGAAAGTTCTTAAATTAAAATTACTGGTGATGCCACATTGAGGACTGACTGCAAGTTGCACAACAGAGTATTTTCTGATAATGTTTCCGGACCAATTTTGATGAGTCAAGTGGTCTGGATAATATTTGAAATAAACAGATGGTCTTCTAAATGTTTCTTTTGTCCATCTCATTATTACTTAAGAATCACTTTATATGGAGTAGATTGAATTTGCCAAATGTCAGGTACATTTAATTGCTGCTATTATGGCTATTGTTATTATTAATATTCTTAATAATAATATGGGAAATATCAACAGAAATAATAGCATTGAAAACAATGCAATTATATGAATATTATGCCCAGATCTTCTGTCTCTTTCTGATTAGCTTTCTGCCAGAAAACTAGTCTTAAAACAAAAAATCTTTAGAAATCAGACTTAGAAAATTTCACAATGAAAGTATGGTAAATCACTTAGCGTAGCAAAAGATAAAATAAAATGCACCAACTTGCTATATAATGCTGTATATTTTTCATTAATGCAATTTACATAAAGATATTTTTTTCCCTAGACTGCATTCTTTGTAACAGTTTTTAACCAACTGAAAAAAGTTTAGGTTTTCCACTGGAAAAAATACCTTCTGCTGAAAGCAAAAATTTTTGCATAAACAAGTTAGTTTTTGCCAAAATTTCCCTTTAGGAACATAAGGAAATTGACAATTCTGAAGAAGTTAAATATTTTGTTTAAAACAACAGGATATTTTGTATCTTCAGAGTCTATTAATTTACAGTGCAGCATATAAATTGAAGCTGGAGTTAATTGTTTTCATCCTATCAAGGGAAGGATTTAGTCTGGCCTCTGCTATTGCTTGTTCAGCTCTCCACTTCACTGGGGAACATTTATTTTCTTAGGTGTTTTTCAGAATTGCAGCATTTCCAACCCAAGGAATTATTATGAAATGAATGATCAGATTTTCATTCAGCTCTAATTTTGGACTTGTACAACTTATTGTATCAGGAATTGGACTAAATAATCTATACAGAGAAAATCCAACAATGTGACTGTAGGCTTTTTGTCCAGCCAAAGCAAAAATATCACTAATTTGGAGTTGGGAGTACCTTTATTATACCTAAAGTCAGGCAATGACTGAATTATATATTTCTTCATTTATGGCAAAATCCAAGGAAAAGGATTTATAATGCATATTTGATGGGTTGTCCACAAATTGTCCATTCATAGCTTGTAATCTATACATCTAAGAGAGCACTGACATACTTTTTTCTTTTACTATACATTGCTCTTTTTCATTTTGTTCCTAAGACTAACATCAAAAAGCTTTCATAAAGATTAAATCTCAGTAACATTTATTGCAGAAGATGTATAGCTAAAAGTTCTTTTTAGACAGAAGCTATGTCCAAATGGCACAAATAGTAAGGAAATTCACCTTCAGTGGAGCAAGTCCTGTTTGTTTCCACATAATGACTATCCATAAATTAAGCTATTTGGTATCTTTGGCACTTTGCAGCTATGTCAAGAAGTTCTACAGAAATATTAATCACATACAAGTTGTTGTAAAATATGTTTGTATTTCTGATTTTTTATATTTTTTGGGGGGGGGGGGGGATGGGATTAAAATGTAGGTCCAGGCTCCATAGAACAATAACTGCAAAGCAGTGTTTCACCTTGTTAAATTGTCAGAAATGACCTATCTCAGAGAGAGAATAATGTGAGGTACAATATTATTTTGGGGGGTGTATAGGGGTTTATTTCCGAGGAAATTTCTATTGCTTGTGGCAATACAAATGTAAAAGAATAAAAGAGCATTTGGCTGAAAGTTTGCAATGCACCTCTTGCAAATGATGACAAGTACAGCCCCACAGGAGCAGTCCCCCCACATTGGCACGTCTTTGTAACTCAAAGTCACTGCAAGCTATGGTCTGGTTCTTTCAATTATGTTACAGTGCAGAAACAGGAGAAGCTGTGCACTATTTACAACATGCTATTTCATTATGAAGCACCCCATTCACGTGAGAACTTTTAAAAGTAAGAATGGAGGCAATCTTGTATTGACAATTCAGGTGCTTTACAGTTCTTTCTCTCAAAGACTTACAAGGTCTATAGAAAGGATTTGGCTGTACTAACCCTTACCTGTCTTCTACAAACCAGTCAGACTGACAGGTCATCTACAGATATATTTGCAAATGGTTACTTTCTTTCCAATGGTGAGGATCATTCCCGATGGTGAGAAATAAAATAATTTGCATTTGCCCTGCATTGCCCAGCATTTGTGCTTGTTGAATTCCATGCCACTGATTATTGCCCTGTACCTGAAGTGTGTCAAAGGGGTGAAGAGTAGAGAAGAGTGTAGTGCAGTGCCAACGTAGGCTTAACTTTTCTTCAAGATTAGCTGCTGCAGGAACTATTCCATAACCAATGTGAGAAGCAGCTCTGAGCTGTAAATAAGAGGATCTGCTTCAGGGGGTTTAATTATCTCTTACAAGATTCAAATCTGCTGTAAGAAGAAGGAGAGATAACTACTACAATGAATGCACTGCAGTCCAAGAATGTACCAATGAAATGTCCTCCACTTCAAATGGCCACACACTAGAAATGTGCTGTGAGAAAATGGATAGACTTTCCACTCTGCCCTAAAAAAGAGAAACCCAAGCAGGAGGATCCCATGGGACTCACATTCTCTAGGTCTTGGTGTTCTCATTATATACCACAGAAGTAATAAAAAAGGCCACGAATGTCACTCTGAGTCACCATCTGCAAAGTATTGCATCTCCTGGATATGATTCCAGGTGGTTGGACTGGGGGTCATCCAGCTGATGAATCCCTGGGGAACTTTACCGGGAAAGAGTTCCTTCTCTATCAAAATGTGGTTGGTAGGATCAGAGTAAATGTACAGTTTATTGTAATATTTTGTATTGCTAAATACTTGTAACTAGTGAGCAAAATAAACATTTTTTTTCTTTTTTTCTTTTTTTTTTTTCTGTAGATACGTACAATGTGTGTATATATATATACCAGTGAAATAGAGACAATAACTAATTATCAGCTCACTTGTTTGCCACTCACCCAGAATACTAAACAAACTGAAATAGTTGTGAAAGGTGAAAAAGCCCTGCGTACTGTTCTATACCTGCATGGTGTAGAACTAGAGCTGATCTGTCTTAATTCTCTTCTAAAATCTGATTTTAAATAAATTGTTCTTCATTCTTTTAAGGCACTTCAATTACGTCCATTTGGGCCAAGACTAAGTTTGGCTCTGGAAATTCAATGAAGTAAATTGGCACATGACAGTAACCCCCAGATTCCTGTGGATCCAGAAACTCTAATTTCTCAATAACACAGCTAAATTAGCAATTGAAAGCCTTAGGCTTAGATCAAAGTGTTCAACTGCTTTCATGTAACAGGACTAATCCCATTTGCCTCATTTGTATGAATATCCTCCCTTCTATAGAGCAAAGTCATACCTAACAAGGCAGACTCTAGACGTCACACTGTAGTTTTTATGCCTGTGTTGCAACAGGATTAAACATCCTGAGGCATAAGAGCAAAGATGTCAGAAACAAGGCAGTCAGAGGTAGAAAACTATGTCCGTACTAAGGAGCCCATGAATTCTGCAAAGTCATATGTCTTCTAGATCTTTAGAGAACTTCTGAATGATGGTCTGTGGTGCTTCTTAAGCCAGGGGAGAAATTGGCTCACGTATTTTCCCCTCATCTTTTCTGCTTCACCTTAGTGACAGCCTCTTGATCGCACTATGCTGAAAATGCCCTTTAGCACTGAAGCCATGAGTCACATCTCCAACGTTCACCTATAATTTCAATTGAGCCTCCTCTTTTCAGTTCATGGTAGGGCTTGCCTCTTTATTTCTTGGGTTCTGATCAAAAACTAGCTAATCGCCAAGGCAGCGCAGAATTTGCATGATTGACAGATAACATCCTATGAGAGAACAAAAGGCTTCATTTTGGAAAGATAAGACAATAAAGATACTTCAACAAGAAGTCAAACAGCAGGGAGTGCTAAAAGACTCCCAGATCATCACACCAGAATGGATCTTTGTCAGCTAGCTTCATCACAAGTGACAATTTCAGCCTGGAGTATTTGATCAGCTCTAACTCATTCGCTCAACACACAAGGCAACTGAGCTCAGTCACTAGGCTTATTGAAATGAACCAACGCATCTCTAGATCACTGCAGGATGTGAAACACTTCATACGTGATGGCCAGCTTCAGTGTGCTCTGGTGACATTTTATTCCTAGCCAAGCGTCCAGGTGTTTTATCCTCCAGCCTTGCCACCTTTACCTGGATCAGTGTGGCCCAGCAGCCAGTGAGGGCAGGTTTACATATAGTGCAACACCAAGGGCACCACTGATGCTACACCATTCTCATTTCAGGATGCTTTCAGGTGCTTGAATCCTTTTCTGACTGATGTTTTGATTCAGCACAGTGCCCCCAGGCAGGCCACCCAATGTCTGCTATGTTTGTAAACAACACTTTAGGACTTTTCAGAGTCAGAGGTCTCCTTTTGGTAGCTATGAACTTTAGTATTTGCTACTCCCCTTGATCGTGGAACAAACCTCAGTGCATTTGCTGTGGGACAATTCCTCTATAAACAATGGTGCTAATTTAGAAGAGCTGGTTTTATAGGCAACCACTCCAGTTAAAATAAAAAAATACAGAAGAGTAAAACGTGATTTACATACAACGTTATAAAGATAAAAATTTCTCCAGCACAGATAATTTTTAACATTATATGCAGGCTAATTACAGTAATAGAAATATAAAATTGCTTCTCAGGCTCCAGAGAGCAGTTTAATCAAATGTGCTAAAATATAAAGAAAATATTTGTTGCAAAATACAAAAAGTTATTATCAAGACATTAGTGCCGATGTTTATCATCAAGGATGATGAAGAGGTGTTTTGTGGCACATTTCTCTGCTGGCAGGAATGTCTCTGTGTTTCAATTCAGTTGAGACAGGAAAGTGCTATTCCTGAACATAATCAGGAATCGATTCTCCGTGACACCACGGAGCAATTACAGTACCATTAAGTTCCATTAAGGTGGAGACACTGCCAAATTTAGACTCAGCAATTAAAATACTAAATGAAAGTGTGTGATCCCCATACTTTCCTATCTTTTGCCTGTCAAAAGAAGACCTGTCAAACAAAATCAGAACTGAGAATTTTGACTGAAACTTGTACAAATCAGAAGTTCACAAACTTACCCACGTTTTGGCAAAGCTATAAGCCCTTAATGAAACAAAAAAGTCATACTGCTCTGTACCATCCTCCACTTGAAAACACTTCTGAAAATCACATGTTAATTTATTTTAACCAAATCCATAGGTGTTGTTTTTTAAATCATATGTTCTAATAAAAGATGTACCATTCAACTTCACTTTAATTTTTAAGTATTGAAGCTGTTCAAACAATGATTTTCCCTGAGGGGTAAAAAGCTCCCAAGTAATCAGTGACTGGTGTAATATAATTCAGCCTGGGAAATACAATGACTACCAGGGAAAGTGCCGAAAGCAATTGAGGAAGGACATAAAACCATCTGGGGCATTGCATGGTCAGATACTGAAGTTAATGGATAGATTCTTAAACCCTAACAGATTATATCCGCAAAACATTACAGTCTGATGGTGCCTTTTGCTGGATGGCCGTGTTTTGCTCCATACAGAGTGCACCCAGATGCACACTTTCACATTGAGCATTTTCCTCTGTACCATGCCATTACGATGCACCAGCCAGCTGGCTCCCACCGCACTGAAGATACTCTCTAAGAAGCTGTTCAGAGCAGTACAGCAAGGAAACAGCTTCATTATCTTCAGACCACAAATGCAAGCAGTGCATAGAATGGCTTTCCTTGTTTTATAGAAGTTTCTGCTGGTTCCGACACCACCAGGACCCAGGGGAGAGGAGAAGGGATGAGATGTGTGCTCCCTTGAGAGAACAGCCCAATACCAGGAAGAATCTGGTACCCCTCAAGCATTTGGGAAGGCTATCAGTACACCTCAGTCCTGTATTCACAACGTGTTAGATTTTATCCACAGTTCACTAAAAGGTATAAAAATACCTGTCCTGCCACAATCCATACATCTGCTTCTCCTACAACAGGTGACTGAGAAGTGCAGAGCTAGGCAATTTATATGGATTGGGACATAATGTTCTTTTTGCTGTCCTGCTGACGTCTGGTGTGTGTTGTAGGCAGTCACAGGGTTAATGGTGCCTATGCTAGCTCCAAGTGCACCTCAGTAAAAGCAGAAGATCCTTGTTGTTATGATAACAAGGATGGAAAGGATGGTATAAAGAGGCTGTCTGATTTTAATAGGCAAATGCAAGCATTTCATTGTTAAGGGTCCCTTCCAAGTGAAAGTGTCCCACTTTGGAGTTAAATCACTCATCTCCTTTTTTTTCTGTCATCAGTCTGTAGATGCTAGAAACAGTACAACGCCTCCCACTTTGTATTAAGAATGACAACATTACCATGGAAATGACCTGGTAAATGGTCCATTCAGCTGATAATTTTACTTCAAGCACAGAAATAAATAAAAGAAAGAAAATTATGGTAACAGAAAATGTCCATGGTTAGATCCTGAAATATTTTCTATGCCACTTCAAAAAAAAAAAAAAAAAAGTATATGATTTGTACTAACTGGATTAAATTTAGACAGGATAAACACTCAAATTTTCCTTGAGCTGCAATTTCCTTCAAGTGCATTAGACTGAATGCCAGGGACCTTTCAAGCTTTGATACAGTAAAGTTAAAAGAGGTTTTCCGATCTTGCCTGTGTCACCTCTTTACTGCACTTCAGGTTTGAAAGATCTACAATAGACTGAAACAACCAAAAAACCCCACACCAAGGACAGCTATTTGTAACTCTGTCATTCCTCCCTCGTCTCCCACCATCCTGACAGTCGTGCTAGCTTGACTCCTGGTTATGCAATTGCCATATCACATCACACTGAATTTACAAAACAGATTGTGCTGCCAAACAGGTGGGTGGGCCTTGCATATGGGCTGCTTGAAATAGATGGGGGCTAACCATAAATTTGTTCATATATTTGAATGGTTCTTGGGTGTGCATAATGAGAAACAATTAGCTGAAAATAAAATGCATACGAGAATGAAATGTTATGGTTTGCGACTCACAGAAATAAGTTTAAATACACTAGGAGTAAAAACATTAATAAAGCATTAACTATAGCTAGCTTCAAAATCACTCTGTTAAATCTTAATTTCAGGTTTTGAAACACCATAACATTTACTCCACGCTTAAATGCTGAAAACATTTTCTTACTCCATGCTTTATGTGGATGTAATATGAGAATGTGATTTTAACCATATTCTTAAACATTTTATTGTTAATTGTAGAGAATCTGTGTTTCTGCATCAGGAGTGAGTAACAATCTGATCAGAAAGCAATTTATGCTAATGTGAATTTGATGAAAGCTCTCCTCTACTTTGATAAAAATACAGAAACTTCCAAACAAGATCCTTTATTTTGTGTAGTGCTGACAGTTTCACTTCTGGTTGTTCTTCGGTGCTTTTCATCAAAATGAAAATTAAAGCATCTATTTAGGAGATCTACTTTCCTATATGATTTCTTGTTTCTGGTATGCAAATACTTTTGGCAGAGGGAAATGAATAGAGTGTTTATATCCAATAACAAGTTGTGTGCATCTGGTTGTGTACCAGAGATAGCTGAAAATCAGTAGAAAGGAAGTTCTCAGTCTCCCATTCTAATCACATTCTCTCCCTGAATTATGAGATGATTGCATATTTTACTTGGAGGAGGGATGGTAAATACAAGAATCTGGGATCCAAGACTAGTAAAAAAATATGTAATTAAAAATGTAAGAGATATCACGAATATACTTATGATCAATGAAATCATGTGGGGGAGTTTTTTTCCTCTTAATCTGTCATTAATGGCCTTCTAAGAATTAAGTTAGTGTTAGATAATTTTAAGCATACTCAGGAATCCAGTGCTTCCCAGAGTTCATGGGTGTAAGGGTCTCTTAAGTGCTGTCCTTCAGCCCTGGTTTAATCTTCCTTCTGATGCGTGGGTCAATCTATGAGACCATCACAGACTCTGGACACAGGCACCTAGAAAGCCTATTTCCCTTTATCCTAAGGAACAGCAATTGTTGTGCAAGAAAGTAGGCAGAACCCTGTGTCCCATGACTGACAATGCTTGGAAAAAGTAAGACCTACTTTAACCTTAAGGATATGACATGAGTTAGGCAAAACAGAGTTGTGTAAGCCCTTTCCCATTTTACCCATCTTCTATGGCTCTTAAGACCTTCTGAACGTATTTCTCATATTAAGTCTTACAGCATTTTTATCGACCATGGATCCTAAAGAGAAGTCCCTTACAGCCTTGTTGGTGTGTGCTAGCAGAGGCACAGTTTTGTATCCTGCAGTGCCAGAAGGGCAGGTTGTCACCTGAAAACGATCCTCTGAATGAGACTGCAGCAAGGGGTCAAAGATACAGCTAGTCTTGTGGCTGTGACCATGAATCAAATGGAATATTGTTGTTGCACCATGATACTTCACACCAAATGGGTTAAAAGATATTGCTGTTCATTATTGCTCAGGAGCAGCTGAATGTACTAGCCAACACTTCAAGCACCCCGAGGCCTACAAGGGAGCTAGAGAGAGTGGGATTTCTCTCTGCTACAGAGTAGACATTTAATGTAACTTCTAATCTAAATTCTCTGTAGTCAAGGCAGAAATAGGCACCTCAAGAGCCAGCTCTCCCACCTGGACAACTACCTTAGATTAGAGATCTCTTTTATAGCTTGCTAAAGTTGGGGGAAATTTTCTTGCTTCTGAAGAGTTGCTTGATTTTCTGGGTAAAACTCCCCTCAGCAATATAGGGTATAATTTACTGCTGCATTAAGCACGGATTTAGGTTTCCATCTTTTGACCCTAATATTTAGAAATGTGGGCATCATAGAATACTAAAACTATATCACAGAATCATAGAATGGTTTGGGTTGGAAAGGACTTTAAAGATCACCCAGTTCCAACCCCCTGCCATAGGCAGGGACAGCTCCCACCAGACCAGGTTGCCCAAAGCCCCATCCAGCCTGGCCTTGAGCACCTCCAGGGATGGGGCATCCACAGCTTCTCTGGGCAGCCTGTTCCTGTGCCTCACCATCCTCTGAGTGAAGAATTTATTCCTTCTATCTAATCTAAATCTCCTCTCTTTTACTATAAAGTCATTACTGCTTGTTCTATCACTACATCCCCTGACACAGAGTCCCTCCCTGTCTTTCCTGTAGGCCCCCTTTAGGTACTGGAAGGCTGCTATAAGGTCTCCCTGGAACCTTCTTTTTCTCCAGTCTGAAAAACCCCAACTCCCTCAGCCTTTCTTCATAGGAGAGGTGCTCCAGACACCCGATCATCTTTGTGGCCCTCCTCTGGACTCATTCTGATAGATCCATGACCTTGTGCTGAGAGTCTCAAAGCTGAATGCAGTGCTCCAGGTGGGGTCTCATGAGAGCAGAGCAGAGGGGGAGAAACCCCTCCCTTGTCCTGCTGTCCATGGTTCTTTTGATGCAGCCCAGGATACAGTTGTCTTTTTGGACTGCAAGCACAGAAAGTTGTTGGCTCATGTTGAATTTCTCATCAGCCAACACCCCCAGGTCCTCCTCAGGTGCTCTCCATCAATCCCATAAATACATGTATGGGTCCTTATGAGACCAAGCAAAACACCAGACACCAGGGAGGCATAACACTCCTCATATTTGCACAGTGCTGGTGGTACTCTCCAATGAGGACTTGCAAAGCTTCTGTGCTTGCTGGTGAGAGGTAAAGAAGCAAGAATCAGAAAAGATGTATGGCCTTTTGTAGTTCAGGGTTATTTCAGCTATTAACCACTAACTTGCCTGTTTTTGCCACCCTCATTAGTAGGCAAAAGAAAAAAAGAAAAAAGAAAAAAAAAAAAGAAAGAAAAAGTGATATTGTTCTCTTATGAATCATCCTTCCCACAAAACTGTCTCCTTGACTGGCAGTTGGATTTGTTAGTCATCCATCGTTTCAAAATTGTGGGTGGCAATTATCCAGCGTTTCCTCTAGGTGTCAAGTCATATGGATAATCCCCTGAGGTGTTTCATTACACCCACTGGAACTGCTGTGTTTTCGATGTCCTGATCCTTCCAAAGCAGAAAGAGTATGTTTTTCCTTCCCTGCTGCAACTGCAAAGTTTTGTTACATTTCCGCAGATTTTACTCACAGGTGCCTGATACTTTCACAAGCCATGACATTCTCTCTCAAGTAAGACAAAGACAGCAACTTTATCTGTGGCAATAAACATGAAAGAAAATCATGCACAGCTAGCTCAGCCTGTTTGATCCTGCAGAAAGGTGAAAATAACAGGGTCCCAGGCTAGAGGGGAGGAGATCTGGGAAGTGCACTTTAAAGGGAATATTGCCTTCTGGAAATGCATCCCAGGTGGATGCTGACGATGGAGCAAAACCACAGCATCCCTTCCTATCTCACAGGGGGTCAGGGTAGGGTCCCACATTAGGGGTCCTACACAGCTCCATGGGGTGCATTTTGGTCTGCATTGATTGTATAGGGCATTTGGTGAGACTGATTTCCTTCCAGAGAAGGAAGCCAAGGAGCTGTGGAGTATGAGTAATAAGCAATTTATTGTGTAATCTGCACACTGCTCTGATTGGAAAGGACTTTGAAAAAAATCTGAAACTCTAGAAGACTACCTGTTTTGTTACTAGGAAAGAGTTAAATGATAGTGGAAAAACTGTATGAATAATCTCTCTCCCCAAAATGCAGAATTAACTATATTTTAGTAGCTATTGTCTTAGATAAAATACTTATTTCACTATCAAACTGAGCAAAAGAGACCCATGAAACCTCACATTGTTTATGCTTGATTAACAAACAGGATAATAATATGCTAAGTGAACTATCAACCTCTGGGTTAAATTTTGTGTTAAAACTAATGAGATCAAATATAACATATGTATTCAGAGAGATACTAGTCTTCTAATGTGAAGCTACAATTAAGATATTTGACTTTTTTATTTGTTTAAGTCTTAGCAGTAGTTCTTTGCTTTTCTTTTTTCTTTTTCTTTTTCTTCTTCTTTTTTTTTTTTCTGAAAATGGCTTAATCTCTCTTTGATGCTTTTTATCAGGACATCTATTAAAATCTATCCAATAAGTGCTGTGGCAGAATGTGAATAGCTGTAAAACTTCTATATTGTAAAGAGAGGAAAAAAATTTTATTTTTTTTTTGAAAATTTGTTTTTAGAGGAAAAACTGCCCTTTTCCTGGAAATGTTAAAGAAGCAAAGCACCTTTTTTTGCCTGTATGTCTCATGCACACTGAAAATTTATTAGACTATTGGAGGTGTATTTCTCTGATTAATTCAAAACCTTTTTGCTAGGAAGAAATAGTAAACTATTTCATTAAGGGCTAAAATGATATCTTTTCTGAAATAACATTAGTCTCAAAATGGTGTTCATTCACCTAGTTTCCATTTGGCTTAAAGACAGCAGAGGTAGCAAAAGCTAGGTTCCTGGGCAAAAGCTGGAATAAGTTTTTCAGTCACATAATATCTGCCTATAAATTGGGGAACCTTTGACCTTGGGTGTTTCTGCCAAGATTGATTTTTCATATCTGCCAAGCTAAAATGAATTGTAGGCGCAAAAAATATTAGGAGTATTCCATTTTACTTTTCTTTACAACATTTGACCAATGTTGTATCATTAAAACATAATGGTTGTTTCTGTTCTTTTTTAAAGTGCTATTTTCTTTCTCTTTGGTTTGGTTTGTTGTTCTTTTATCCTGAAGACTTTAGGTAAAATTGGGTCATGGGGATGTAGACTGTTCAGATATAAAAGGCAGAGTGTAGAAGTGAGCACTTTAGAAGGTGTTTTAAGGCATCAAAATAAATAATTTTTAATACATATATTTATATTTTTAAAAAATGTATATAATACATACACTATCCAGAGTTGAAACAAAATAATAAAGCTACAAAAATAAGGCAGTTACGTTATCTACTGACTGTAGAAAATAATCTTCCAAAATAAGTTGTCAGTCATAACAATATCTGAAATAGTCAAAATGTCATCAGAATTGGAAAAGTGATTATGTAAATGAATACATTTAACCAAAAAGAGGGCACTGGAAACCTAAAGAGTAAATTCTTACATTACAGTGAAGTTGGCAGTTTAAAAGCATAGCTATTTGTAGGTGTAGCACTTCACACTTAATATTATTAAGAAAAAAATATCTTAAGTCAGTAGCTGTTTATTAGTACTCTGTTGCTAAAGGAACTATCGCATTTCAAGTTCATTCATGTTTGTGGATATTATGTATAGTGACTGGTGAAAGCTTAAGTCTTCTTAGCCTATTCACAATACATATTATTCTTATTACTGTTGCATTTAGAAATTACAATTTAGGGTCTTCTATGCACAAAAACTGAAGAAAAAATCAATCCCTGTTCCTTGAAACCAGGACCAAAACATAAGGCTTGAGACAACTTGGAGACAAAAAAATTGGTGGGCAGCTATAATCATCATGGAAGACGTCAGTATCCCTGCACAGGCAATCTTGATGTTTTATGTTTTTCATTATTATGGAAAACTCCTAATCAAAGAGGACTTTCAAGGAAAAGAAGGAAGCAGTTCTGCAGTTATTCAGAAGGAGCTCCTCCCAAACACAAGAAGCAGCAGAGAAGAAAACAGAAAAATGACTGAAAGTGTGCTAACCAGGAGATAAAGGACAATATGTGTGCAATGTTGGACATATTTGTACTAGTGGAGTGGCCATAAAATCACTGAATACATTAATGTGTTAGTGGAGTAGTTTGGAAACAACAGGACAGAGCACGCTGTGAAGTAATGGAACTGAAAGAGTAACAGGGATTTATATCGGGAGAGAGTCTGTTGTGTTTTCTTTTTCAAACTGTACTTACTGTTAGTTTGCATGTTTATGTCAAACCTAATCACAAAGATGTAATTAGAATATCTTTAGAGCAAGCATTCCTTTGACAGAAGAATTAACAAAAGAAGCTGATTCTCAATGATAAAATGGGCTTTGAGGGACACAAATATCTTCTATTTTGTAAATATGGGAAAATAAACTGTTCTATCATTTTCACGTTACAGATATACATCACTGAAACTATCTAATAAGTAAGTTTAGACATATCAATTAATGCAGTTACCAGAGTGTTCTTTAGACGTCTGTCTGGCAAAAGCTGAGATTAATTGCATATTTCTTACCGTAGTACCATACCCAAACGTTCCTGAATAGCAGTAAGGAAATGTAGAAGTTATTTGGGTTGATGCCATCACTGTCTCCATCTGGCTTCTTTGTTTCTGCCACTGGGATGTTGTTCACCATCTCCAGCTGAACAACATGTCCCCTATGAAGTGTCTTCAATGCCAACACCAGGCTTTGCTCAATGGGGACATGGGAAATCCATCTGCTTGTTGGTGTAAAAGGGTGGCGGGGCTTACCTACTTTCCATGGCATCTTCTGCATCAGTGCTGTTCCTGCCCTGGCTTTCTGGAGATGAAGCTTTGCCTCTGTGTGGATGAAGGATGCATTGCTTCTCCAAGCAGGAGCATGGACTTTTCTTGGCCTTCAATTAATGTAGCTGTCTCTGAGAACTTCCTGAAGGTGGAAATGTACTGTGAAAAAGCATAGAAGTGGAAAATGTGTTTATGTAAAGGGTTATTTCATTCATTCCTGTAGCTTTTCCTTGGGCCTTCTTTGCAAGTTAATGAGACCAAATTTCTGCTTGACCTATCTGATCAATGCCAAAATCTATATGCACCTAGCTATTTAGTGCAGGGTTGTTCTCCTGTAGTGGTGGAAATGGCATTACTGTGCAGCAATTCATCTTGTTCTGTGCAGTAGGATCTCACCTGTCACAAAGGAGATGAGAATAACCTCAGGAAGCCATTGGCAGTGCTGCAGCAGGGTCAGTCCTGCTCTTGGTACATGGGAATAGAGTGGATATGGAAGATCCTGCGTGAGGTGACAGCTTCATATCTTTGTTTGGATATTGTTGAAATTTGGGTAACTGTCCAAATATCCTTGCCCACCTGTGTCTGGCAAATATCCTTGGATATTGAGATATCTGTTCTAAATATCCCACCTGTGTCTTGCATCTCTCCCAGATAGCTACACCCACAAATAGCTGCTGTCACGTGGATTATCAACATGTGCTACCACAAAAAAAAGACCTTGGGTTATGGTATGTACATAGACCAGTCTGCTACTCATTCGTTGTTTTAATCCCTGTGCAACACTGAACTTTTTTAACCCTGGGATGTGTATTGCTGGTATAATTTTTGTTTGATGGTCCTGGCATGGTGAGCAGTGAGAACACCCCTTGACAGACACAATGAAATCTAGTCTGAAATCTAATGCTTTGAGATAGTGGATTACTTAGAAACTTGGACTAAAAAAGGAGATAAACTCTTTCTTTTGTTTAGCAGGTAAGGCTTTTGTATTAAAAGCTCTGGCAGCTCTGCATAGCAGGCAGCTCTGCATAGCAGGCCATCTGAATCACAGATCCCTTAAACCTTTATTACCTCAGCAGGCATCTAAATCCAGCATTGGCACAGTGGCAGGGGATCTGCGAATGACCCTATGACAGCCGTCCCATGTGGATGATGTGGCTGCACCTGGGGGCAGGGGCTGGTGCTGAGTCCAGAAGTCACTACTACAAGATGCTTCTGCTGTCCAGAAGCCATCATCCCTTGCCAGAACAAAAGGCAGTCCTCTCTCCTGGGCTCCTGGAAGGCAGGCAATATTTTCACAAAGCTGTTCTCCTCCTTCAAATGGGATGAATTACTCTTCTTCCTCCACTGATCATTCAGAGAGCCCAGGTCAAGATGCTAGTTCTAGCTAACACCAAGAACGTGTCTTGTGCAAACAGAGGAAAAAAAAACTTGTGTGGATATTGGAAAAATTAAGATGATCACATCTGACAATATTAAAAGCAAACAGGAATACCTGTTCAAGGACTTTTTTTCTGAGCATCCATCCTGTACTACTGCTTTAATATATCCATCCCTTTGAGTGGTATACAGAGTGAAGAACAATATCTCTCAAAATAGCCAATATTCTTTGGAGAGCTTGGAAAAATTGTGTTCTTGCAAGGCAGACTGGAAGTCAGGAAGTAATCTGATAGGCTTATTTGTAACACTGTACTAGCATCGTGTTTCCTGCTCAAGGAGCAGATAAAAACTTCCCTGAACAATCCTCGTGAGTTGTGAATTATGGATGTATCTCTGCAAACCCTTGGGTTTCTGACTGAATGTTAAATAAAGCAGAAGTCACTTTCTTTTTTGTCTTTTCTTTAGTATTTTGATTCCCTGCACAGATCCTTATATCTGTTATTTTTACTGGGCTTTTCTATTTCCCATCGTAGTCACCCTTAACCCCACATAGGCATGCAGACTTGCAGCTTTTCTGTATTTCCACTATATACTTTGAATAATGCATGTGTATTCTTCCTAAATATTGATCCTTCCTTTTTTTTTCTGAATAGTCAGATGTGCTTAAGCATCATAAATATCAATGTTCATACCGCTTTTTACATACAAATGTGTTTGTTTGTTTGTTTGTTTGTTTGTTTGTTTGTTTTTTCAGGAAGGACTTCCTGTATCTATTTCAGGCTTGCTTGCCTGCATTGCCTTTCAGCAAGGGTCAGCCACCAGACCCAGATGCTTTAGCAGCAGCTTGTTCAAATCCTATCAGCCAGCCTTTCAGACATACTTCAGCAAAAGAACCCAGGCTTTTGGAGCTCCCCCATACGAAGCATATTCTTGTGAAAGCAACCAGCACTCCAGCAGGCTCCCCTCCAGCAGCTGCCCTGGACCAATGTCCTGATGCCACTTGAATATCCCCAGGGATGGAGACACAACCACCACCCTGGACAACCTTTGCCAGTCCTAAGTCATCTTAACAGTCCAAAAGTGTCTCCTGATTACTAGCACACAGCAACCAGCAATGGTCGGTGAGAGAATTTTGCAAGAACTAGACTGTTTCACAGAGCAGATACCACCCTGTCATGCCTACCTACCAAGGTTGAGGTACAATGTTACTGAAGTGAGACCAAATTGACACCTTCCAGGTTACTCCTTGAGGTATAAAGAGGCTTTTGCAGGTATGTGTCAGCTGCGACTTGTGAATGTGCTGGGGAGAAGATAATGTTGAAAGCTGGTGGGGCACTAGGCCTCAGACAACTTAGTGAAGTTCCCCTCCATCTCTCAGTTTCACCCTGATTTCAGGGCAGTGCAATGACTGCTGGGCACGCAGACCAGTGGGTGGACCCCAGTACCTCCTAGCATCACGCTGGAGCAAGACCTGGGCACCTGGAATGTGTCTGTGCTGGGGACAGTGATGTTCCAGCGTTGCACTGCTGTTGATGCCCAGCTTGTCCCAGCAGGCGGGTGTTGTGCGTGGTTTGGGAGTCTGTCCTACAGGCAGATTTTATGCGGCACGTCGGATTGGAAGTGAGAGGTTTAATAGCTGGAATTTTGAAGTGACAGGCACACTGTCTGCCTCTGGCCTGCCAGAGCTGCCTGCTTGCTCAGGTGTGCAGGGGTGGTGGCATGAAGCACAGCAGAGCTCCTGGGCCCACGTGGGCTCACTCGTTCAGTGGGACAGCTGTGTCACGAGAGATGCGTCAGAGCTTGCCCAAGATGGTCATTGTTGGGTCATCCCAATTTTGCTCATCTTCAGGGCAGGAATTGTTTTCTAAAAGTACAATCCCCCTGCAGAAATGCACCTTCTTGATCCAATGCCCTCACAAGGCCTCTGTGAGCATCTTCTTTTAATAACATCATCTTCTTGAATGCCAGAAATTTCCCTAGAAAACCAACCCCATTTCTCAATTTGAATTATCTTCGGGTTCAGAGCAGGTGATGTGCTGGCACCTATTCCAGCTGCTCCTTTCAGGCTGGTTTCTCCTCACAGAACATGTCCTGGTGGTGGCACGGCCTGCAGCTCTGCCTGGCCCTTGCTCTGCGCCAGGCTGCAGTGGGGCAGGCCAGCTCAGGAGGCACCACGCCTTTGTACCTAGCTGCTGTTTCATTAAACAGAAAGGATCTCTGTATTAATAAAAAATCAACTTCATGGCAGAAAGAGGGGAAAGAATCTGTTGGAAACTTTATCCTTCCTCAGGCTCTGGTAGTGTCCCCCCACAGACAGAGAAATGCTCTGACTTAATACTCCTGTCTCCTGTCTTCACCAGCATCGAAGTACCTGTTCAAGTACCACTGAGGCTGGGCTGCACAGCAGGGATGGGGCTGTCAGCATGGCCTGCATTCCTGGCAGCTGCACAAAGTGCAGCTCCTCAGGACCTGCAAGCTGGATGCTGGCTAAAGCGCTTGGATAGCCATGGGCTTGTGCTGGGAAGTGGGAGACTGGAAGAGGACCACGGACATGCCTTCTGCGTTGCCATATGCATTACATGCAATCATTGTTTGCACCACAAAACACTCCCCTCTGGCTTTCCCCCACTCTGGAGACAAAGCTGGAAAGCCTTCCGTAGAGGAGGTAGCTCTTCAGTTTTGAAAACAACAACAAAAGAAAAAAGAAAAATAAAGAGAAAAGACAGACCAGAAAAGTCTAAGGGCATTTATTGGATGTGGAAGAATTCAATGTGGACCATTCCCGATGCTTCCATGCGGAGGTGGAAGATGACTGGAGTCACAGTCCAGGCCGGGTGTCTCCCTGCACGCTGTGGGGTTGGCCCCCGAGGAGCCCTGCGTGCCCGAGCCTGCTGGGAGGTGCCATTTGCAGGCCCTGCAGCTGCGTTGGGCTCCACACGTCCTCTCCTCCCAGCTGAGGGGCCGCGGCTGCCGGGCTGTCCGCGGGAGGTGTAGCGCCGCCGCGGGGATCTGCTGTGCACCCTCTCTCTGCCTCTGCTCCTCCAGCGGCGGGCACATGAGCCACCCCTGCGCTCCTCATGGTCTCGTGGCAGCCTGCGCATCACCCGCTCAATCCGCTGCCTGCAGAGAGGGCAGGTGCTGTTCCGCCTGCCCCAACGCCGGATGCACCTGTAGCAGAAGCGGTGGGAGCACGGGTCCACATAGGCGGCGTCCGTGATGTTGTCCATGCAGATGGGGCACAGGCTGTCTGCCGCTGCCTCAGCCAACTCTGCCTGCTGCAGCTGGCTGCTGCTGCCCCTCGCAGCAGGGCTGCTCTCCTCCACACCCGACGCCATGCCCTGCCAAGAGAGACATGCCGAATGGCTGAGTGTGCCTTGCGCTAGCAGTGGGAACACAAGGAGAGCCCAAGACCGCGCTGGGAGAGGGGTGGCAAGGGCTTCCCGAGGGGCTCCTGGTGGGCCGAGAAGCAGTGATGGCAGCCTTTGGTGCAGCCTTGGACAAAGGGCCCTGGGCAGGGGGAGCACGTGCAGCTCCTGGTTGAGAGGCTGCATCCAGGGCTTGTCAGGAGCTGGGGCAGGGCAGACGCAAGTGAGTGGGGCTGGCTGGGATGTGCGTCTGCACCCTGTTGGACGCGTGAGGCAGAAGAGAAGGGAAGCCCTGAAGTCCTCCTCACTTGCCCAGTGCTCAAGCCCAAGGTGGGCTCTGGCATCCTGTCAGCAAGCGCTGGGGAAAGAGCTGGCTTGCCTAGGACCTCGGAGTCCCAAGGCTCCATCCCAAACAAAGCCAGAGTTAGCCCAGTGTACCTGAAGGAGGTGGTCAGAAAAGGCACAGCAATGCACTGGGAGCCTTCAGCACTGCTCACAGCCCCAGCACACTCTTCGTGTCCACAGCCACGGGACAGCCACTCAGTGGGAGCCTCAGCACCCCACAGCCAGGCAGCAGGGACAGCAGCACTGGCAGGGGGCTGCTTTGGCTCAGCGGCTAGCGCTGTCGCTCTCCGCACAGCCAACACTTGGCCAGCACAAGCGCAGTCCTGCTCGAGCCTGCACAACTCGCGTGTGTGCCTGCACGAGCTTCGGACGAAGTGAGCGAGGACAGAGCCTGCGGCCTCTGCAATATAGAGAGGTCACACGCAGTCACAATCAGTGCTGGCAACATCACTGGGGTTTCCGTGGCTACCTGTTGAAGTTGCCCAGCAAGGATGGCAAACGCCCCAAAGAGGGAAAGCCTGCCTCACAGGGTATTGTCATCCTGTCGGCAACTCTCTCATTCATCTTCAGGCCTCTTGGGTCCTGTGGTGAGAGACCGGTGTCCCCTGAGCACCAAGGCCCAGCAGTGGGCAGGGGAGCAATGCATGCAAGTGAGCACTGCTGACCTCCTCAGTGCCATCAGTGCCCAGATTCAGAGGCCCCTGCGAGGGCTGTCACAGGAGAAGGACTCAGCTGGGAAAAGCAGGGGGAAAGCCCTTGAGAGGACACAATGGCTGAGAGTGGAAGGGACCTCTGGAGGTCATCTTGGAAAATGTCCACACTCCAGCCGGCTCCCCTCCAGCAGGCAGCCCAGGACCATGTACTGGGTGGACCTGGAACCCTGCTGCATAGTTGCTAGATGCACGAGGAAGAGAAAATAGAATTACCACAGTTTGCCACTAGTTTAAAATCTTTCCCTGGGAAGCCACAATGCCACTTGTGCAGGCAGAGTGACTCAGAGCGGCAGGCGCATTGCCAGGATGCCCTCTTGCATCTGGCAGGGCTGTGAGCATGGGGAATCACCCCAGATGAGGGCACATGCTGGCAAAGGAGAGATGGTTTGGTCAGGCAGGATCCAGGCACAGCTGCCTGCAGCCTCGAGAGCACAGCTGGGAGCTCAGCACCAGGGGCAGCACCACTCCAGGGCCCCAAATCAGAGAATTTGTTTGGTGAAACTGCGATTTCCACTGTGGAAATGGAAGCTCAGGAACACACACAAGTGATCCCCAACTGTCTGAGACACGGAAAAATTCCTTTCTGAACCTGCATTTGATTTAGCCCCAATAACACGAGGAAGATGTACAAACCAGCACTTGGGACAATTTCCTCCAAAGCAGGAAACCTGCCTAATGCTTTACCTGTTTGAGACCAATGCTTATGAGTAATAATATAAAATACAGCAGATTAAAATGATGCCTTGTAAGAGAAAAGAAAATCCCTACAGGTCTCTCTCAGCATATTACCTAGTTATCGTATGGCTCTAATTTCCCCTACCACACCTTCAAGCAGATCATAAAATAAGGAGAGCAAAATAGTTTATTTGCTGCTTTTGTAGTCTTATGCAAATTGAGTTTTATATGTGTTTTCCTACTTTGAACAATGGTAAAAATATCAACCGTACAGAAAGGGTAGCATCGGGGGGACACAGAAAACAGAGAGGATGGAGAAAAATAGAACCAAGTACAGATGGCTGACTGGACAGAAAGGCACATTTTTCTCTGCATTTGGGCCGCTGCCAGCTGGGTTATACTGCTGACTTAGACCAAACCAATTGTTGTAAATGGGGTAGATCTTTTAATAGACTCATGAAGGTAAAGGATTGAAAGGATCCTAAGAGATTGTTTTGTCCAGTTTAAAGCAAAGCTAAATGGTCCCTGAGAAACTATTGTTAAGTCTCCAGTGATGGGGACTTACAGCCTAAGCAGCCTGCTCAGTGTTGTGTTGGCCTTACTCTAAGAAAATGGTTATGCAGCTGAAAATTAACTGGATAGTGAGCCAGCCATAAGGACCTTTCTGTGAATTCATCAGCAAAATTGAAATATCTCACTAATTTTGCCTGTATACATTCAGCAGATTTCCTGCACTTTTTCAGATCCCTGATCAAATGAATGTGGTACAGAGAATCAGGTATTTGTGCAGGGAGTAAGGCTTAGAAGTTGCCATTGGTACTCAAGCAAAAAGAAATTATTACTTCAGAGGATGGATCTTCTTGTTTAATGTGCTTTCAGTAGCAGTTTATAAAGCACTTGATACAAACACTGGAATGAGAGGTGAAAAAGTTACAGATACCTGCAAATATTTTTCCTTCTTGAAAAAAGTTAAGTGTAGCTATTAGCAAAAATACCACAGCAAAACTGTGGAGGCAGAAACCTCAGCAGTTTCGTGTCTTCAGAGACAATTTCATCTTATATTCACCAGCTAACAGTAATGATCTCTTGTCTAGGAATTGTAGCTTTACCATGGCTTACTATGAATCATAACC
Source organism: Anas acuta (assembly GCF_963932015.1). Taxonomy (NCBI): domain Eukaryota; kingdom Metazoa; phylum Chordata; class Aves; order Anseriformes; family Anatidae; genus Anas; species Anas acuta. The sequence goes on along the minus strand of NC_088980.1, from coordinate 26,752,615 downwards.
ACTTGCCCCCCTGGGAATAAAGAACAAGGAGGGAATAAGCAAGGAACACAAAGACATTCTTCCCCTTTATCAGATTACTATCTGAGCACTCAGGATACATCCTGTCCCTGCTTAGCATGGTCAAGAAATAATACTTTATATTTATGAGAGTGTCAAAACAGTGCTGACTCATTTTATGCATGAGAACGTGGCAATAATTTCAGATATTATGAACAGGCAATAAATACTTGTCAGTAACTAGCTGTTTCCACTCTGGTTTTTGTTTGTGCAATAAGAGAAATTTCAGCACAGAGAAGTGATGAAAGGCTGCCGGTTTGGGGAAAAAAAATTGTTATGTAAAATGTTTTATGTGTGTGTGTATATATATATATATATATATATATATATATATATTTAAGCCCACTGTAAATGTGAGGATTTGTAAAGTACTGATTGCAGTGTCCATGACCTGAGTAAGAAATGTGACTGCAGTCCCTGTTGGATGCCACCAGTCACTGGCTGTTGGGTGGACATCGAGTCTAGCTGAACACCACTCGTTGAATCTGAGAGTCCTACCAGTTTTCCACCCAATTAACCATTCGCTTATCCAGGCCTTACTTCACCAGTTTGGCTTGGATGATATTTTGGGAAACTGTGTCAAAAATCTTGTAAAATTTGAGGTATATATCATCTACTGCTCTTCCCTCATCCACAGAGACAACAAGAAAATCAGGCTGGTCAGAGATGATTTGTCCTTAATAAATCAATGTCGGATATTCCTGATCACTTTCTTGTCTGTCCTGTGCCTGGATATATCTCTCCACAGCCAGAGGTTAACCTGGGGTTAAGTCTATAGATCCCCTGACCCTCCTCTGGCCCTTCTTGAAAATGGATGTAGCATTTGCCTTTTCCTCCTCATCAGAACCCTCTCCCGATCATCATGTCCTTTCAAAGAGGATAGAGAGAGGTCTCGGGTTGACATTAGCCAGCTCTTCCAGCATTCTTGGAAGATGACTTGAGCATATGCATCTCTAATTTGCTTGAGTGGTCCCTAACGTAATTTTCTTTTAATGTGAACAATGCTTCCAGGCCTTGCCACTCTTGTAGATTAATCTGATGAGAAATGTATTTGCTTTTGTTACAGGTACTACAAATTGTTCTAGATGAAGCTGTGGCATTGCTTCCACACCTCAGCTTGCTAAAGCTTTTTTTCTCAACAAAAGCTTCAGTTGCTTTTGAAAATGGCAGGATTTACATTCAGTCTTTGTTGTTTTTATGCTTTTCATAGATTTTGACCAGCCATTGCAACAGTAGAGGATGTCATGTAGCTATAGTTATTAAAATTTTTTGGTCCTCTCCCCTGACTTGGTATTTGGGGAATTTGTATGAATGAATGAATAAGTGTTTCTGACTCAGATAATAAAAAGATCAACAAATTTCACCAAATATGTTGAAATCTTCAACATCCAAGATTAAAATAACAGGCCAAGATCATCTCTGGAACAGACACAGAGCCTACTGGCTTTGTGAGGCCTACATCTTTGAACCTCCTCAGTTTTCCTCATGAGCCGAGTGCCTGGTCTAGATGGCCGTGTGACTCAAGTGTCACGACTTAAAAATACTAAACATTTACTGAAGGAGGAGAGCTGGACTGGCTTAGGAAATATAAATATTCACTGTGGCAGAAGGTAAAGCCAGAACAGAGTAAATAGTGGCTTCTGTAATTTCACATGCACATCAGAGAACAGAATTTGGTCACATTATAAGCAATGTATAACAACATATTTTTTGTTGCTACTGAAAGCTTTAACAAGCAAAACTAAGACCTGATGTTTCTTTATACAAGTGTTTCACAGTGAAATAAGTCATGATAATGCATTGAGCAGATAAAGTTGTTGGAAATAATGACAAAGAAATTACTTGGTACATTGTTTTGAGGTCCAGAAGCTGAGAAGAAGCTGGAGATTTATCTGTGTGTAACTTGGACAAGATCTTGTTGACAGCTCCTACTGGCTTGCTAACGATACTTTCTAAATTACTTTTAGTAGTTTATGTACTTAGTCTCATAGTCATATCCGTACAAAATGTAATATAAATATGAGAGCGCATCATTCTTCATCAGGATGTGAAGATGCCAAAGCTCAAATTAGTCAAGGAAAATCTTCTTTTCCCGGAACTGTGGCAAATGATAACTCCTCTTGTCACATTTACTTTCATATTGAAAAAGGAATGCTTTACAGTTGAACTTTCCCTTTGTACAGATCCCTAATCAGAAAAGGGCTACAATTTGTAACCGCATATAGAAGGGTGGAGCAGGATACATTTGGCCATCAACCAGGGGGTTTCAAGGGAGAGGTTTGTCTTTTGTATGTTAATAAACTGAACTGAACACTTAATCTTAGGCTCATTGATTGACTTCTAATTAACAGTGGCCTGGTTTTCAGACCTGCTAAATACGAATACTTTGCAAGTATGTTGCTGAATGTGAATTACTTTGCAAGTGAAGTGGGCTGCAGGTAACTGCAGGAAATGAGAATTTAGTGGACTGAGATTTATGGAAGTTTAAAAATTATGTAACAAATTTCAACTATTTACTCCATGTTTAAGCAACATAATTTAGAGATATTATTCTGAACTACAAATGATCTGGCAAACCCATGTCCCAGAGGGACAGTAACACTCTTGTAGGTAGCTAGGGACAGACTCCATGTGCTATGCAAGAGAAAATGGATGCCTTGCCATGCATTGAAACTGTGGTTCACTGTACTCTAAAGCCCCCTTTCCACATTGTCAGTGATTGTTGTAGGAGTCACCACACTCAGCTTTGTTTCATAGCTCTTCTTTGCCTCCTTAATGTATAAACTCCAGGTGTCTTGAAGAGAAAATATTTCTTGGCTGTGCAAAAAGACAGGGAAAGAGGTGGCAAGAAAGACACCTTGATAATCCTCATTGATAATGGGGCTTGCAAGATCTTCTGAAGTTCTTCCTAATGTTCAGGAAGCAGTACCAGGTGAATATGGGGCCCATGAGAGTCAAAATAACCCATGCAAGCCTTGTGAGGACGTGTCTCAAAAGTAACCCCAAGAGCTGCTGCTACTTTAGGTGACTGCACACCCATCGTCAGGCCACTGTCATTCACATTTGTGAAACTAGCATAGTAACGTGTGTTTTTCACTCCTTTCAGTTGTCTTGTCTGGACAGAAATATCTTTGGCTTCCTTGTTGCTCAGGTAAAGGAGATCTGGGTCTCTACAGAGAAACAAACATACAAACAATAGATAGATAGATAAATAAATAAATAAATAAATGTCGTGTATACGTATATAGTATATGAATGTTTATATAGAATTTTATATTTTATTTATATAATATTTAAATATAATATAATGCATATATAAATGAAAATAAAAAGAATGAGTAGTTCTACCAAGATGCCCTAAAACTGTTGTTTAGAACACCAAAGCATCTTAGCCCACCACAATTTATTCTAGTGTGAACAAACAAAGAAAATTGAAGTTAGTGCCAAGCCTTTACTTGCATATTCCTCTGTCACTCCAGGGACTCTTCCTATGCTGTGCACATCGGGGGGGAACAGTTTTGTCCTATAAGCTTCCACAGGCAGCATGTCTCTAGCGCACATGAATAATGGAAAGGAAATCAAATCTGTGCAGCTTTTTATGAAATACATATCGAAGAGCCAAAATGCCCTAACAGCCTGAAATCTCATTGCTTTTGCCTGGAATTGAACTCAAGTGCTTTGCCATTCACTAGCTGAGCATGTTGCAGTGCCTAGCGCCATGTGGGACCAACTCCAAAGTGTTTAAATACAATGGCTGAAAAATGAAATGAAGGCAAAGACTTACAAAGCAGATACAGCCAGGAGAATGCTTCTGAAGGCATGGAACAGCTTATCAGGGAAACACAATACAAAAAGCAGATTATGCTCTATCATTGACCCTGACTTTTGTTTAAAGATCTGCTTTTTCTGCAAAAGTCTTCAGTGTGCCAGGGCGGAGGCTCACCAGAAGCTCAGCATCACCAACTCAGAGGATGCGGTTTTCCAATTTAAGAACAAAATAATAACAACGCTCAAAATTGTTGTAACAACAATAACTGCATATGTGTATCAATGCATGCCCACAAACCCAGGAATGGATTGGATCCTTTGTTAATCCTTACAGTGTGTTGTCAATATGGTGTGTGAATCTGCTTCACACAACGCTTAAATCTCTTGTATCTCAGTGTTGTGGGGAAGATTCGTCCTGTCACGTTGTTGTGTGGGTTGCCCCCGGTTGTAAATCAGCTTTATTCCTCCCATCTCCTCCAGTGAGATCCAACTGTACCTTCTCTGAGCTCTCCCAGTTCAAAAGCCCATACACCAGCCAGACCCCATGCACCCAGGGCAGAGAGCCCAGGGCAGTAGCCACAGCTACTCTCAGCTTTGTTTTTGCCCTAAAATGCATCCCTTAACACAGGGACAATACAGAAAGCAAGCACAATGCCAGTGAAAAAGATTATTTTGTTCATTTTTTTGCTTGTTTCCTAGATGTTTCTGCTCAGTCTACAGATGAAAACTTGAGAAGTTGGATTGTGTCTAGGGACACACATGCCAGTGCTCCAGCGTGGCAATTTCTGTCGTCTACTGTGGTTGTTATCCTGGCACTTATAGCCCCCTCTGGGGAATCCTGTGAACACATTTGGGATGTGAGTATAATTCTGCTGGCTTCTCCTATTCACCTGGAAATGGTATTTTCTCTTTCAAATACATGCCAGAGATGGACAATGCACACAGCTCTGATGCAGTTTGTTCACAGGGGTGAGGTCACCTACAACTCCATAAAATGAAGCCATTTGCTTTCCGCCACTTGATTGGCATTCACAGAATACTGAGCTTTTGGAGCCAGATTCACTGTTTTTCTGAATGCACATGACTATTGAACACAACACTCGCTAGAACCATATTTTGCATTGAAAGGGCCAAACCACTTTTATTCGCAACTGAGCGCAAAATTATGTTCCGTGTCATTTTTTATCTTAATTCTATGATCACTGTAGTGGCATGCCTGCCTTTCTGCTTCCTACAGAGCAGGGGGAAGTGGGACAAAATGCACTCACCCCTCTCGTTTCACATGATCCCATGCGTGACACAAAATCCCCACATGCATGAGGATCTCGGAGTTAACTAAGCACTTGTGATTTCTTAATGTGCTGAGAAGCTGCTATGACCTGCTGCCTCCTTGCATTTGTATCTGAGAGGTGAAATAGAGGGTGGGAAAGAAAAACTGTCTGCAGTTGCAAGGAATCCCTGGAGACTCACTCTTTTTCCTGCCTAGCTGCTAGCTGGCTGTCCTTGCTCTCTGCCCAAAGCTAAAAGCTAAGCTAAAACTCCAGCATCAAAGAAAGTTTGGAAAATGCAGCTTCTGTTCTGTCCAGCACATTTGTGCCTTTCTATAAAATTGTGTGCCAGCAGGATCAGCAAAGGGAAGATGTCAGAGAAAACCAGTCCCTCCGGAGATTGTTCACCTTCAAAGTGTTTTCTCTGCCTTCCTTTTTAGACCTGAAACCTCAAAAGAGTGGATAACTCCCACTCATTGAACTCAGGTGTTTATGGGCTAAAAAGAGCAAAACGTTCAATCAGTCATTATTTTTCTTGCCTTGGAAGAGACCACCAGAACTGCAGAGCAGTGGGAAGGACAAGAGCCAAACCCTTGTGAGACTTGGGGGACCCCCAGACTGCCCTTGTGCTCTGTACCAGGGGAAAGGAGCTGGATTCATTTCCACACGTATGCTCACAAGCTCTTTGTGGTAATAAGGTCTCTCTGCATCACCTGTGGTTGGATTAAGGCAGCTGATGCCAGTGGAAACTCGCTGCAGAGCCTTTGTTACCCCAACAGGTCCCTTTCTTCCAGTTGCCTCCATGCTGCTGATCCTCCACAGCCTGATTCTTGCACCAGAGCATCTCCTATCCTGCAGAGGATATCCAGGATGCAATGGAACAGACTCAGAAATAAAGCAACAGGAGCAGGTAGGTCAGCCAGGACCTACTATAGAAGATGAGGGGTGTAACCAGGTGTATAGATGTCACATGCCCAGGGTCCAGGCAACTGAACTGAAACTTCTCATCAGTTCTGGCTGCCCCTGCTCCTCTTGTCTATTTTCTTTTCTCTCTCTTCCTTACAGACACCTCATCTATCCTTTATATGTTGTCACTGATGCTTGTTTCTCTATTGACTTTGCTGAGCATGAATGCTGTGGATGACTTGATGAAGGTAAGATGGAGTCTTAAGGTTTATTTTGCTTATTTTCTATTGTAAGTCACAGCCTACGTTAAGAAACAGAGACAGAAGGTGGAGACAGAAGGTGTTAACACAGAGTTCACAACGTTCTTTGCTGTTGTTCCTCCAAGACTCCCTAGCCACCTCTCCCCTGTCAGGAAAGTGTACCAGTTTGTGGTGATCAGGCAAGTGAAATTCAGACCCGAGTTAAAAGAAGAGTCACAGTTTCCAACGCTGACTTTGGGCTCCTGTTCTGTTGCTTCATTCTGAAGGGATGGATGCCTGCAGGATGCTGAAAGGCTGGGTCAGCTTTGAGGAAGGGAGTATCCATCCCTTGAGAAACACTAGTACAAGTGGAAAAAAAAAAGGCGGGGGGGGGAGAGAGAAAAAAACAGTAGGAATACATTAGATGGCAAGGTAGAAAACTGCTTATCTCATTAACAAGGAGAGAACTAGCCTCTTTCAAACCTTCAGACTTTGAAAGGTATTTTCATAAGTCTTCTCAAAACAGTCCTCTCTACAGCTAACAGGCTAACAGTGTGCATTTGCCACACTCTTTAAGTCACAAAATGATGGAGATTTGGTAAAAATGAAAACAAATGGTGAGCAAAACAGGTTTGTAAAATTTTAGTGATTTTAGCATTATAAGAAGGAAATCAGAGATGGCATGAAAATGTTTTTAAGATCCTGCGCTTATACTGTCACTGCAGGTCTCAGGAGAAACAGTACCAAGGGGGTCAGAAGGTAACAGGCAATCCTGACTGCCTAATGCTCCTCACTTTTTTTTTTTTTTCCCCAAATCCTTTTCTTCTCTAGACAATGCAAACACTTTTTCCAACCAATATCCCATCAAGAGCTCCCGCTGTGTTAAATGTGTCTCACCCTGAGATTCACACTTTGGTGCTATGCAGCGAAGTAATGCCATTGCTTCACTGAATCAAAAGTCTTTCATTGCTCAAAGGGGTTGTCACCTCTTTGACAATGTCAAAATTAACTGCTTCACAGCAGGGGAGGTCTTAGAAATAATGAAAGTTCCTGCCATCGCTTAAGTATAAGCAAGATAACAGGCACTTAAGACATAGAACTGTTAATATATGGCCCTTTTTGTAAGGATTTTCACCTATAAGAAAAAAAAATTACCTCTGAGAGGGGGAACAAATGTTCTTTAAAAAACTGCCTCCTCTTCATTCCTAATGCCTAATAGCCTGTATTATTTCAAATATGATGTCTCTGATATTAAAGAGGTACCTTCTTCACCAACAGAGGGGCCCAGCAGGACCTACATGCCAAAGGACAGCACGGTAAAAAGTGATTGAAGTGTTGCCAGCAACTGCCTCCTAGCAAAGAAAGGAGCATGTTATGAAAAGTCCATTTTTTCTCAAGGAAAACACATGCTCCCACTTGGTATTATTTAAGAAGAAAAATGCTAGGAAAATAGTATGGACACAACATAAACTGCCTCTCTGGAAATGGGATCTGCACAGAGGATCTGTGACCCACCAAGCACTCTTCTGTAGACTTCAGCCAGGTTTATTTAGCTTGGAAAACCACATTTTTTTCTGCCAGAAATCAGACTTTTTTTCCAGTTCGTCTATGACATCTAATAAATGATGCTTTATTCACAAAAGGGAATGGGACAGAAGTACAAAAGAAAATAGGAACACTTTGAAACACTGGGGTTTTTTTCTTCTGCAGGTGTAAGCTGCACTCACATTACCGTGGTGTTGCTAGCAGCTGGCACGATTTAAACCATTCTGTGTGTTCTGTATTCCCAGCCACTGCCAAACAAAAAGACATCCATTCTGCAAACAGCACTGAGCAAAGTCAGCACGGGGCAACACACTCTCCAACTAGGATAAAATGAGCTATTTTCAAAAATACACCATATAAAGGACTCTCAAGGCACCAGCAAAAATTGCAATTGTGTTTGGATCCAGCTTTCCATTTTCAAAATGCCTTTTTATGGGCTTACATGGCAAAAATCTGATGATTGTTAGTGCAGTGCACATATCCTTACCTCCTGGCATGGGCTGCTTTTCCATGCTCTTACTGGCAGAAGAGCTTCATTACTTTGAAAGCCAGGCCTCCAGTCCCCATCTGAGAAAACTCACTTCTGTCCTCTTTTGTCTCAGCAGTTCCACATCCCTAGCATAAAAAAATCAAGTCAGTTACACAAGTAGAGCATCAGCCACAGCTGCATGTGATCCTGGCTATGCGTGTGTATAAAGCAGAGACACACACAGATGTACGTGTACATGACCAGAGATTTTGGGGCCTCCATTTGTTATACATTGAGTTTAGTTGGTACATTTCTAGCACGGTAAATCAAACATAAAAACCAAGAACAGTTTTCAAAACAATATTTTTTCTTCAGTTTTGCCTTGAGCATTCGGTAATAGCAGCTATTTCAGTAGATGTTTAAAAATACCCATTTTCATTAAAAACAATAGGTACAGAGATTGGTATAATCCTCTAAAAATCTGTGTAATGAAAACTATCAATGAGGAAAACCCACTGTAAGCAACAGTGACTCTCAATAAAAGGACAAAAAAAAAAAAAAAGGTGAGATAAATTAAGAGAATTGTTTTTTTATTAAGTCCAATGAGTCTTAATTGCTACAGAAACTTTATCGGGGGGAAAAATAATATATATATATATATATATATATGAGACAATAGGAGACCCTGGAGTTATGTAAGACAGTCCAGTGGTAGTTGCCATTTCCTTAGAGTTTTAACCAACTTCCCCCAAGCTAAACCAACGAGTGACATGGCCTGTGCCAAAACACTCACAGCATGAATGGGAGCATGGAGAGAAAGCTATTGTGTTTTTTTCAGAGCTATGGCATGAGTTTTGCTCTGAGGTTTCTGTTTGAAGAGACTGGCAGTGCCTGGCCAAAGGAGCCAGACTGCTTTTGGGGGTTTGGCGGTGACAGTCCCCACCTCACCACTCTGCAAGTGCCACTCTCTCTGAGGAGAGAGAGACAGCTGTCCTTTGTGTGCTCATCAGCTTTCTGTATCACCAAGAAAAACTATTTATAATATACTATAGGCATGTTAATCATCAGGAAAAGCTATAGTGTACTATAGGCATGTTAATCAAATAATCTTGAGTAGGAGGAGGAGGAGGAAAGAAAATGACATAATCCCCTATGGTAAAATAAGACACTGTTCCTGTGTTCAATCAGAAGGAACAAAATGAAGGCAAATAGAGAGGGAAAAGGAAGGTTTCCTTTGCTCCTGGGCAGAGGAGGACCAATCACCACCTTTGGCAGTGGGCACAGCCTGCCAGCCAGCTGAGGTGGGTTTCCTCTAGGAAGCATAGCCTTAAGTACACATTTTGCCATTTTACCCTTTCCCATCTGTGCTCATAACCTTGCCTGGTGAGAAAACCTTGAGCTCTGTGGCATGGACAATACATCCATTCCCTTCCTCAGGGTGCCGGGATGCATTCAAAGAGCCACAAGACCTCTCCTTTGCTGCATACCCCACACCAGAGCATGGGGCTCGTGTCAGGGAATGTCTGCTGATGTCCCTATACCTGCACAGTCCCTGGCAAAGAGCAGAGGGGATGGGGGATGCTGCAGGCAGCAGCAAGGTCTGTGCTGACACCGAGCATCCCAGCACCCATCCCACACCACCCCTGTGGTGTGCAGCGGGTATGTGCCACGGTGGCGCTGGTGGGAAAGGTGTGCTGCGTGTGACTCTGCTCTGCTCAGGGTTTCGTGCCAGTCCTTCAGGTGGAGGGCTGTAATTAAAAAATTAAAGGAAGAAAAAATCTACCACTTTCCTGAAGAAAACTGCTCCTCTAATGCTCATTAGGCTCATTTGTGAAGCAAAACATCCCCAGGGGACAATTCCGCACTTATAAAATAAACATTTTCCACGCATGTGGTTAAGGACCCTCATAAAATATGTAACGAGGCATTTCTGTTCTGAATACGCCTGGCTTCCTGGCATGAAAGTACTTGTGGAGAGCTGTGGAAGAAGCGAGGGAGATAATAAGGCAACTGTGGATTAAAGACAGAGATAGGCAGGGAATCTGGGGATCGGCTCCCCTTCTATTGGTACGTATTTCCACGGGGAACAGAGCTTTTAGAAGGATACAGGTTGTTTTCTCCAATCTGTAAATCAGACAAAAACAAATCTCAGCAGATCATTGCTTAAAATTTCTCTTTCTTTTGACTCGCTGTAGAAATCAGAATACCGACAGTTTATGCTTTCCTCTTTTTGAGGTTTTCCCCACAAGCAACCCCCTCTTTCTGCAAGCTTTTGGGAAATTTCTTTGTGGTGAACACGTCGAATCCCTGTGTTTTGGATTGCTGTCTCCTTTCCTCCTCAGGCCTGTGCCATGCATTTTCTGGAGGAGCAGAGGCGAGGCAGTCGGCAGTCAGCCTTCTGGCATTTTAGAAAAATCAATGGCACCTGTCAGCAGAGCTGCCTGCGACTGGCAGCAGAAATAACAGAGAGCAGCAACCAGCCTCACGAACTCCAAAGTGCTCCTTCTCCACGGTTAAAATGCAAAGCTCTCCTGTTTTCCCATGTAGCACTTTTAATTACTTGGGCTCTCCTCTACAGACCCGTGGCACACCATGTCATTAGACAAATATTGTTCATTATTATATCAAACGTGCTGAACCCATATGATCACTTCACAGAAATGCAGCTCTTTTTTCTCCCTTTTGTGCTGTCTGCCTAATGTGAAACCAAAACACCAGGGCTACACTAAATAATAGATAAGTAGTATTTAAACTGTATGAATAATTTATTTTTATGTCGTGCAAAAGGGAGCCTCCTCTCTGCCTCTACAATGCTTGCCCAGGTTGAAGAAACAGTTTGTTCGACCTCAAATTGAATGCTTTGTTTCAATTTTGAGGTGGAAATTTAAAAATAATTTTATATACCTTGGGAACAAAAAAATCAAACTGATGTATTTAAAAATGATGAAAGAAACGCCTTGACTTTCATAGTGCTGCTGCTCACATTTCAATGTGTGATTTGATGTGAATTCAGGAATACTTCTGAAACTGAAATTGTTCATAAACAGACATTTTTATCAACTTGTGAACTAAACTTTTTTCTAAACCACTGCTCTCACTGCCAACGTCGCTCTTTGTCCCTTTGTAAGCACCAGTATTTCTGGTACATGTGACCTGGTAAAAAGCAATATTTTAACATAGGGTACAATTTAAATTTGTTCCAAAATGTGCTGAAACTTTCTACAAGAACGTTCCCTATAAAACACTTGAAATACCCAGATGAAAGCATTGCTCAATACAGTAACAGGGAATGCATATTTGACCTAATATGAGCCCACTTTTAATATTAACTATAGGGAATGTTATACAACCCACTGCAGAATGTGTTAGCAGTTTAGAGATGATTCCTTCTTTTATGTAAGTTGCTTTTTTATTGTCATCAAAGAAGCAAGGCTGCAGAGAGGGAATGCCGCTTGCAAGAATCCCAGCTGGGACAGCAGTCATGAAACCTTTTTCTTTTCCAGTGTTTGTTTCCTTAAGTAAAAAATAACCAACATCATTTTATAATTAATAATAATAATAATAATAATAGAAGATGTTCAGTCTTTTCCTACTTTTCTTTCAATTCTTTTTTTTTTTTTTTCCCGTCTCCAAAAATGTCAGAAATGCCAGCTGAATTTGCAAAGACTTTTAACCTAATCGGATTTCCATTTTTGGTCAGTAGAGTGCTCTAGCAAAACAAACAAAAAAGCATGCTGCTGTGTAAGAAGGGATTGTCTGTGGATCCGTATCCTATATTAATTTTCACCTTCTTTCAAAGTCCCAGCACGCCTGGCTGTTTAGCCATGTCTTCTTGCTAGTTCTCACGTAGGAGGAGCTGATGCAGCTGCCTCTTCAGCATACTTTGGGCCAGGCTTTCTGCTCTGCTTTCTGAAGCATTCCCAGGAGAGGTTTAGTACCTAACATTAAGGTCAAGTCCATAAAATCTACCCTGACAGCAGTACATCGCCCAAGCTGTACAGCAAAGCACACAGACCTTAGAGAACACCATCCTCAGCATGCCCAAGTAATTTAAAGCCAGGCTCCTTCGGACACATCAGGACAGGTCTGTGAGTTACCTGAGCACACCCTTTTGCTCTGCCAGCTCTCTGCTGCCTTCAGCTCAGCTGTGTGGCTCTGTGCTCAGCACAGCAGCTGCCTCACTGCTCTGCCACAGCGAGGTTCCCCTGGTGCACCGCCGAGCACACCCCTCACCTGCTGGGCCTCCTCTGCTCTGTTCACAGTGCTGTCCCCATAACGTCAGGGTGCCTTGCAGGCAAAGTTCAGGAAACTGATACAGTGAGAACCCCAGAGTGGGAAAGATGCTAATTTTCCCAGCTCTATTAATACATCTATATGTATATGTGTTGAAAGTATTCATGCAGCGCGTGGGTTTCCAAGAGCACTAAGTGCTTCTAAAAACTGGCACTTCTCTCTGTACATTTTTTGTTTCTCCAAAGCCCTTTGTAGCCCTTCCTAAGTAATTAAAATGTATTTTAATAATTATTAAATGTTTTAGAGGAGGAGTTTGCTTTTGATCAAGTTGACACAAAACGTAGCACTCCCACATGGCAGGCATTTCACCCTCTCCTTTTATCAGTGTCTTGCACTCCTCTGCTGCAGGTTTGAGCAGATGGAGTTTGGAGTTTCAATCCACCAAATCAGTAGAGCTGCCTGTGTAAGAGCGAGGTAAAGGAGGAGGAATTGGGACCATTGGACTAAAATACACCCAGTAGTGACTGAACTAATGTTGAGGAAAGTAGAACATATTTTGTACTTCTTTGCTGTTGTGAATATTGCAGCCACCCTTTTGCATCTGCTGGTCTTTCTGTTGTTTCTCATGGGCTGTGGTGTTGGGCAAGGCAAGCAGGACTGCAAAGGAGAGACAAAATGGTGACAGCTACAAAGTACCTGTCTGTATGAATGCACATGTCCCCTGATAGGTGCAGTGTTATTTATGGTGGAAATAATTTCTGTTCATCTAGGGCCTGGAGCTCTGCTCATTTATGTAACTTTGATATGCAAGGGCTGAAATTGCCTTAATAGAGCAAGGAAAGGATATTTTAATGTAACATTTCATATCTGCACACTGCTTGCTCTGTACAGAGGCGTCTTTGCCAACCCAAATGGAGTCCTTGGAAGTGCCTGTCTTCTAGATAGATGGAACTACTAGAGTATCACGACTGCTAAAATTGCTTGGATATTAGATTCAGATAATGTTGCCAGTGCTCAGAGATCGTATTCAAAGAGAGGAAAACAACAGGCATACAAATGCCCTGCCTTTCTGAAGAATATCAAGCTTTCACTATAAAGGTACTATGTCATTTGTTTGTTTACCTAATGAGATCTAATAAATATTAGCTTCAAAAATCAGCTTGGGTAATATTAGCAGTTGGCATCAGAATACAACCCATACAGTACCTGGCTCATGAAGCCCTTTGCTGTGGGAAGATCCCATTTTGCCTTCTTAAAACTAATTGCCAGAGGTGCCCCTGACAATAGCCAGGCTCATCAGCCAAAGCCAAAGTGATGTGATGTGCACTATAGCCTGGGTACTCCACGGCCTCCCAGCCTCTTCTGGTCTGCCCCAGCTTGCAGAGGCAGAGAGCTGTACAACCCCCTCAAAGGAGAATCCTTAGAGAACCTCTAAAAGAAGAACCCCATGAGTAAGCCAAGTCCCAGCCCCCAAGAGCCTGGCAGAGCACAGTGGGGAGAGGATGCATCACTGCTCAGGGGAAAATAATGTTCTTCAGCCTTGTCAACTGGAGAAAGGATGGGAGAAGAGCTGCTGTTTCTCCTTATCTGGTGGCAAATTGGAGGACACTTCAATTACCTCTCCTGCCCCATCTTTTCACCCCAAATGGCACTGCTGATGAAGTGGTACCATTTTATTTTCATGTACACAGTCTGAGAACGTAGCTAAAGCTAACAATGGAAACTAACTTTTTTTTTTTTTTCTTTTGAGGATTTTTTTCCTGATTGACCTAAAATGAATTTTCTTCCAGAATTTTCTTCCACAATAAATTTTAACCTTAGTTTTGCTTCATCTCGTATCTTTGTTTGTTGAAGACAGAACAAAACCACAGAGATACCACTGAAATGGAAACATGATTCCCTCCCAGATTAAACCCCTCTGCTCTTCCCTGAGGAAAATTCTTTCAGCAAGAAGTCGCAGCAGCTCAGCTGTCCTAGCTTTAGGACAGAGGTAAACTCAGCCAAAACAATTGCTTGGAGCTGAAACCTTCCTTCTCACAGGCAACCCAAGGATTTCTTTCTCCTCAGCTCACGTTGTCTTTGGAGGACTCTCCCTTTCTTCTCTCTTCAGTGGATAGCAAAGGCAATATTTGCTAATCTATATTTTTCAGAAATGGTTGAGGCAACAGTCACAAGCTGAAGAAAGGGGAAGGCCAGTTGCATACAGGAAAAACAAATTCACTACAAGGGTGGTCAAGAACAGGAGTACATCATCCAGAATTGTGAAGTCTCCAGACTTAGAGACATCCAAAGACCAACTAGAAATGGCCCAGACAACCTTGAACTTGCTTTGGAGCAGGGCGTTGGAGGAAATGGCCTCCCTTCCTACACAATTCTGTGATCTTAAAAACCAGTAAATACAAAAGTGTTTTTTTTTTTTTTGCCTGATGTATTCTGATACCGTGCAACAGGCTTTTAAAATTATAAAAATAACATTAGGTAAATAGAACTTCCCCCAGTTCTCGGCTGCTTTTGCAACAATAAATCTGTTAAATGTTATTTTTCATTGGAAGACCATGAATCAGTGTCCTTGAAAATACTCTATCCATTTTGTCAACAAACCTTAGTCCGTCTGGTTTATGTTAGGCACGCTGGTTTTATTAAATAAAACTTTGGATATGCTATCTATCCAGCAACAAAGAAAACCATTGCTAAAGACAATTGGCCCAGTCTGATCTCTTGTCCGTGTAAGTGAAGAGCAACTTCACTGAAGTCAAATGAATTTATACTGGCATAATAGTAGTTCCTGGGGGAACGAAATGAATCTTGGCTGTCCAAGGCTGTTTGACAATAGAGAATAGCAGCTCAGCAGAAGCTTATAATTTTATAGTGTTTACTTCTATAATCCCTGACAGGGCAGAATACCTCTGCAATTCATGATTTCATGCATAGGTACATTGGGTCAACAGCACAAAGTCATTTCTGGTAAGAGAAAGACCAGTTCACCAGGTGGTAATGGGAATTGCTACCACGAATAGGCAAAGCATTCAGGATGTTTGGTGTAGGGTGGCTCAGAAAACAGTCTTGATCTCATCTACCTTTCTTTTGTTTTCATTTTTTATGTCTGTACTAAAGTGAGTTAGCTCTATCATTACCTGAGCAGATAAAGATGTCTAAATGCAAGACACACCTGAAACCACCACAGCAAGCCTTGAGGTGCCAAGGAGGAAAGAATACTTTTGGGGCTCCTTCCATTCTGTGGGTAAAGTTTAATAAAGCATCTGCTTACAGGCTATTGATGACTTGCTTTGCTGAAGGCAGATGGAAGGAATACAGCTGTTTTACTTTGGGGAAGGACGTTGACAGGAAAGTGGTACAGACACCAGCTTGTGATAAGTTTCTGTATTGGTCTGAGTTTTCTGCTAAGATTAAGTCCACTCTTAGTCTATAGAGTCATTGTAGTCATTATAAATCTAATCAACACGCTGGAATCGATGAAAGGAAAAACAATTGAAGCAGATATTTTTACTTTTTTTTCTGGTCAATGAGAGCTGAAGCAGAATGCAAAGTTCTTTTGCAAATTGATACAGACAAAGAGGTTTAAGACTAGAGCATTGGTAGTGTGCATGCTACCTCAGGAAAACAGCAGAAAATTCTTTTATTGTGGGAAATAAAAGATCTTCACCATTTATTAGGATTTCTTCTGAAATATAAAACCTTATATCAATTTAGGTTCAAGAAATGCACTGCTTTGAAACTTCTGTAAATCTTCATAAGGAAAAGAATATATGTAATGACTTCAGAAAACAGGGCTGAAAATAACCATTCTGCAGATTTGTAGAAGCTTATTTGGAGGAGGAAAGAGGGCTGTAAAAGATTGCCTCCATGAAAATAGCCTCAGAAAAAACTCTGCATTTTTTAAACTAAATCAGCTGAAGTTCCGTGTGCTTTTAAGAAAAGAATCCAAACTTTTTTTTTTTTTTTTTATTATACACTTTTTTCAAGCATATTCAGACTAATTTAAATTACAAAAGGTCCTTTCTGGCTGAACAACAGCTTTCAGTCTCTAATACCACCTTTGTTACAATATACTTTCATACAATTCAAGGGTGGTTTTTTTTTGTAGGGCCCAAAACTAGCTTTAGTCATCACTGGGTCCTGCAGCATGAACCATTATACTGTATAGAAAATATACATATAAACTCATTCTGCTTCTGGTGGTAGTTCTGGAGCCTTCTTTTTTTGTGGTTTGTTTAAATTGCTTTTTCTGTTATTTGCTCACATTGCAGCTGGTGTTTTCCTGATGCTGTGCTCCTTCAACATTGAGTGTCTAAGAAGAGAAGGATCATCACCAAGACTGTGATGGTGGCCAGTGGAAGGGGTCAGGTCCGTGCAGTTCTGCCTGGTTTTTGCCAGGATAAGTGGCAGGCACATTGCTTTTGCAGCTGGGGGCTACTTGTATCAATGGTCCCCAGCTGAAAACACCCCTGCCCCCTGAGACACTGGGTTTATCCACACGCGAACTGCAGTTAGGTTAGCAAAGTACTGGTTACCCCTTGTTCAAAACAATCCTATTAAGTGTCAAAGCAAAATCTCAAAGGCAGCATTTGCATAGAACACCTCAGCTCTCCTGCTAACAACAAGATATATTTTAGAAAAACAATAGCACCTTTGAAGTACTTCTTGAGTGTTCTAACAATGCACAGGAAAGTGCAAGAGCACTTAAAGTGTGGATCCATTTGAGTAATGCAGCATGTGCACCTGACAGTGTCAGGTTGCTGTGGAGAGCCCTGAAATGATTCTAACTTTCCCGTCTCAGTAAAGAGCCAGGAGAGCCTTGATTTCCAAAAACAAAAGGCAGTTTACTGGTATCAAGAGCTAATATGGTATTATTGACCAACATAAGCTCTGTTCCTATCGACGTAGGTAGAAACCTGCTTTTGAAGTTATACCTCCAGTATAAGAGTCTGGCTTGAGTCATTAACATCTTAGCCAAACACAGACTATGTCCACCTAAAAAGCTACAATGCAGGCAGGAGGAGGGGAGAACTTACAATGAAAATGATATAACCATTTCTCAGAGCTCATTTGCCCATCCTAATAATTCAGGCAATTATTCTTGTGGAATTTGGCTGGATATTGTACATGGCCAGGTCAGCTCTCCTCCTATCCCCTAAGAGAGCTGCTCAGGTTCAGACACAGTTAAAAAGCTTCAGTTGAGAGAAGTCATCTCATATGAAGGGTACGGTGTGACCTTGTAATTTAAAATTAGACATAATGCATAGGCAGATGAGAGCCAGCTGCTGGTGTGAAGGCCACACAGCTGTGGCAGGACAGTGCTGCACTCTCTCAAGCACCTCCTGGTTCCCAGCACAGCCCAGTGGCTTGAGCACATTGGGGCTCAAAAATTTCCTTAATCAGCAATTCCCTAGCTTTCTAAAAAGTATAGGTCATCTCTGAAGTTACACCAGTCAAGAAAAAAGTTTTGATTTCAAAGTAGTTATTTTTCTTTTGAAGTTGTAAAATTTCAGAGGAGCTGGTGTTTTGTATGCAGTCTTAGCCTGCTCGGTGAATGCCATTATAGCTAGAAACAATCCTACAGAACCGATAAAATAAGACACTAATTGTTGTATTTATTCCCCTGTGAAGGTACACTCTGGCACTATTAATTGTACTTAGTCACAATCTGTTCATCATCTAATTGTTCTCCACGGAGCTGAAGAGAACCAAATATTTACTCACATGAATTTATTAATACTAAGTCATGAATCATAGTTCTACAAGGTGTTTTTTTTTATTTTTTTTTTTTTAAATAAGGCAAGAAAAAAGTGCAGAAAAGGAGATGGGCAATGTGGAATAAGGTTTAGGTGTAGGGTTCAAGTGTTGGGCTGTCATGCAGGCTAGGGGCTCCCTGGGGTCCAGGGCCACAGGGCCACAGGGGTCCCTTGGGAGGATGAGGACAGGGATGTGTAGCCCATGCCTGCCCCACTGCCCCAACCAGGAGCAAGGTAGCTCAGTGGCACCAGAACTGCCCTGGCCCCAGACATCACTGTGGGTGTCGTGGGCAGAGGTTCCCCAGCCTGCAGGAGCTTGCCCTGCCAGGGTGGTTGGTCTGAGACTGTCTCTGAAGAGGAAAGTTTGGCCCCAGCTGGCTTTGAGCTCTTGTTTTGGCCTGCCTGTGCACTCAGGGTGAGGTTTCTACTGCATTTAACTTTAATGCAGAGGAAGCTTTTCAGTGGCACCTCTGGAGAGACACCTTCTTTAAGACTAGCCTGAATTAAACACATGAGCTGGCACTCTGGTAATCAACCAGTAGGGTTAATTGGCTTTCCCTGCATGTCCTACAGGAAATGTACTAAAAATACTTTCCTGATAATAATGCGGGATATTCTCAAACTCTGAAGGCAGAGGCTTTGAGTCACTTATCACACACCTTTGATGCAAGGCTATGGGGTGAACTAAACGCTCACATTAATCCTTGTTTCTTCCAGATAGATCTGTCCCTTTACACTTTACAGCATGGATTATTTGTTCCTATATGTGACAGGTGACTGGATCATCTCACAGGGATAAAAATGCCTCTCTTCTCCTTTGATGACAAGGGACACTTACCTTTTAGTACACTGTAAAATATGTAAAAACGACAGGCTTTGGATCACTCTCTTTTCTTTAATCAGAAGATTCCAATTTGCTTTAAGAAGTTCAGGGTTTTTACAACTTTTAGGCTGAAAATAGTGCAGTCTCTCTAGCTGGGCAGAAGTCAAACTCAGAGTCAAAAAGTTGGTACAGGTGCCTCTGTATTACAAACTGAGCCCTACCCAGGCACACATACACCACAGACATTAGATGGGATTCTCAACCACAAGAGACCTGACTGCACAACATGATGCCTCCCATTTGCAGTGTAACTAGTGGGATCGGGGTCCACAATGATCTCCTTGAGATCCCAAATCAGCAGTGTTCAAGGAGGGCTGTAGTGCCCAATCTGGCTGTATGATAGCATCATTTTTCCACCTTCGAAGTGGAAAAAATGAGGCTTTTAACGTTTTTTCTTGCTGCTGCAGTTTCTGAATACAAATGTGTGTTTGTCAATTGAATACTTAACCTCTGGATTGGGGTCTAATGAGTTTTGAGATGATGGCACATTTAAAATATGGTGTGAAACAAGGAATTTGGCTCCTCCTCAGTAACATTTAATAGCTAGGCTAAGTTTCATGCTCTAGTCAGGTGGGCTTGACTCTGAATGTTTCCTTTTGAAAGTAAACCGGATTTAATAAATATGTCATGAATACAATTTACCATTATTTCTGCCACTTAGTGAAATTTTTCACTATCTTTCAAGGAAATATAAACACCACTGAAAGTGACTTCTAAAGTAAAGCTCTCATAGCTTTATTTATTACAGGATTATTCTTCATTCACTAAACCCAAGGCATATTTTACAAAAATAAAAACATACTCCTATACACAGTGTGGCATATAAAAGCCCTGTGTGCCTTTAAATTTGGTACTTTAAACTCTTTCTTATTCCCGTGGAAGCTATTCAGCTCAGAAGACACTAGAATATGTAGTATAGGAAGAAATGTCAAGATTCCTCTGTGAAAAAATATCTTCTCCTTGGTCTTGGTGTTTGGTAGCCTAAAATTACAGATCTAAACATGCTAGGAACATTTTTTTTTCTATAAACTAAAATAAAATTTATCCTGTTAAATTACTTAAAATGCAAAGCACTAGAAAACTGAGTGTGGTTATGCAAGTCAAGAAAATTAAGTACCTTGCATAGGAAGTTTAGAAATATGAAGGATGGTAGTTTTTCATTCTGGTGATACTTCAGAGCAGAACAGCAGCCTCACCAGAAACAGATGAGCTCCAGAAAACAAATTTTTATTTGTAAACACTGTGGGTTCACCTCATTAGTAATGTACTCCCCAATAGACCATCTCAAAATATCACTCGATGTGTTGAAATATAGTTTTCTTTCACCACAGCTTGTGGCCGTTTGTGTTGGATCTTTAGATTGACTGCTTCCACATTACAATTGAAGGTAAGAATATATCACCAAAATAAAATTTCCTGGAAGAAAAAGTCCCTGGAAGAGGGAAAATGTATGGAGCTTTGAGGATATTTTGGTTTCTTTTTACTATAAACCCAGGGTGCTGGCACATCCAAGTGATTATGCACCTGCTTCACTGAGCTTTTTTTGTTACATATTCCTTGCTGTTACTAGAAAACCTGTTGACTAAGTTCTCAAAGGGAATCAAAGGGAATAAAGCGTGAGCACTGTCCATGGAATCACAGATAACAGGCTTGCAAGCCTTCTGCATGCCCTCAGTTTCCATCTCCCAAAAAGACATTCTACTGTCACAGTGACATTTCTGACACAAGGTGTTGTCCCTCTCTTGATCTACAATAACGTGTTGACACCATGCCCTGTGTGGTCCTTGCTGGACCAAGTTCTTGTGAACAAAGACAGTCTTTCATTAAATCTTTGTGAGGGTTTTTGTCATGAACAACACTGAACTGGACAGAGAGTCAAAACCCAGAATGTACCCCCCCAGGGCATTCAGGTGAGACTTGAAATCAGATCTTCAGATCAGATCATTGCAACCTGACTGTGCCATCTTGTTTCCTTGTTTCTCCTCTTTTCTTTTCCTTTTCCTTCTACTTTATTTTTTTTTTCCCCCAAAGCACCAAATGGTTTATTCAAGAATTTATTTAAAGATATTATTCTCTGTGGATACATCCTCTGTTCCTGCCACCAAGCACTGAGCCAATCACTGTTCTCTAATTTAATGTTGACGTCCTTTTACTGAGCTGCGTACATAATGGGGAAGTTGGGAGATGAGTGGGAATTTTTGTTAACTTACATTATTAAGTAGATTCCATTAAGTCTTGTATCTTTTACTTCAGGGATGTCAATTAGATTCTTCTGAAATGCAAATAATCATGCTGCAAGACAGGAGCCACTTAAATGTGAAAAATGTTTGCTGTTGAGAGAAACCAGAGGCAGTGAAGAACACAAATCATCAGAGCATATGACACAGACAAAACCTTTGGAAAAAATCCTCTGTGATGCCTTCATTTGGATCAAAACAACATACTGGGTATGCATGTTCCTGATACATGTTCTTTCGTGTTGGCAAAAGTGAACAAAACCAGCAATAGATATTCAATTGATAGGAAGGTAGTGGTGAAAGAGTGCACGGATGTGACATAATAGTTTTTAATATGAATAGGTATGCTCCAGTTTTTCCCTTTAGCACAGTTATTCAGGATCTGTTCTAGACTTGTTGGATCTGCAGTCTGGGCCAGTTTTGCTCCCTGGTGCTGCTCAGGAATTTCTGTGATGAGCTGTGCAACCAGAGTGTCATGACTCCGGGCAGCAGTCTGAATGGAGACTGGGAGCTGAAAGCCAGACTGCCCAGCTCAGACCTGGCAATTTAATGAATCTAATCTAATCCTCAGCCTTCTCATGCACATTTACATTGATATAACATGAATTTTCACCCCCAATAAATAAATAAATAAATAAATAAATAAGGCCTTGAATTTTTACATTCTCTGCTTCTATTTTTCATGATAACATATATTACAGAACTCTCTGTGGTTTACAGTTTATTCAGCGTGCTTGGCACCCTCAAATCCAGACAGGCTGTTTAGTTAGTAAGAGGCATTGCTAATGAAATCAATTTATTTCTCAACTCTTGTCATTGTTCCCACTCTAAAAGCCAAATTTTAGTTTCTAGTGCCAAAAATAATCATTATGTATTTAACACTGTTCATTTTTTCCTGTTATATTCACAAAATACTTTGTCCCATGGATTTCCTTGATTATTTCCTTTTTCTCTGGGGACTTACAATGACAAAATGAACTGCAGAGTTTTCCGGTAGGTCGCATGGTTTCAGTCTCTTGCAGTCCTGTATAGAGACAACTCTACATGGTTTCAAAGGTGGAAGACAAGAACAAAGAATTTCCAAGATGACAGATATAGCTGGGTGTTTGTTTGTTTGTTTCTGAATACCCTTAAAACTATGTGTCCCTGAAAATTCCTACCTTTCTATATTTATTTAAAAAAAAATGACGTATGTGATTAAAGGTTGGGTACATGATCCTATACCCAAATCCAGCAGGAAGGCACAGAGTACCAGAGCTGTATGGTAGCCACACATTCTCTGAGAAGGAAATCAGAGGGGTTTGTAGGGACCCACCTTCTTACTACTACTGTCCTGAATCAGACAGTTCAGTGCTATGAGCCATTTGGGTAATTCCTACACCTGAACTGGTGAACGAAAAATAATTCAGGTGCCCACGCAGATCCATGCTAACACCTAAACTCTTCTGATCCCATCTGTCTTGTCTGTAACATTGCTTCTTTCCAAGTACCACGTGGCCAAAAAACTCTTCCTAAAACTTGCTGGTGTCAAAAGTAAAAGCCATCAAAGCATTGCTCCCTCAAAGCATCGCTATAATCACAGTGAGGCATATGACAAGCAGCAATAACTTTGGCACATTCTCGTGGATCAGGTCAGTCAGGACCTGCCGCCACTTTCCAGAAGAAGGTCGTGCAGCTCCCGTTGACGGGGAAGTGAATAGCAGCAACCAGCATTCAGCACTGGTTTCATTGCGACTGACGTCTTTCAGGCCAAGCTTTGTTACAAGCTGTTAGGAGACGGCAGCAAACTGTGAAGATGAGATTTCACCGCACTGTGAAACTCCCACAAAAGAGTGGTAATTGAAATTGCGGGTCTGCATTGAGGACTGTTTGTTAAGAAGCTTGGCTCCACTTAGAGGCAGGCCTTAGCAGCAGACGACTGTTATCAAAAAATGACCTTCCCTCCATTTCGTCTGCAGCAATTTAGAGAATTTAACCCACCAGAAAGTTGTGAAGGTTTGGGGTTCTTCAAGCATGTAACAGGTACTGGATACCTGATCGGTGACTGATCAGGTGGAAAGTTTGAGGGATCTTTGCAATGAGGAGGAGCAGGAGCTAAAAGTCAAGACATCGTAACTTATTCTGTGTTAGTAGGGAAGCTTACAGATCTGTGGCTGGCTTGGGAAACATTTGTAGAATAGCTTTAAGAAAGTGAGAAAGTAGCGTGGTCTCACAGGCATGTTGTGGGCCTCACCAGCTCATGGAAGGTGCCCATCCATGATGACCCCGTCGCTCTGAGATGAGATTCACCGATCAGGTAAGTGGGTGAAACCCCACAAGAACTTTGTGACTGCCTGTAGCCCAGTGTTTAAACCTACAAACCGTAGCCTCCATAAGCGACATCCATCCACCAGCACTGGGTGAGCTTGTACCACCCCGAGTCATGAATGAGATACCTCCTGACCAGCATCCAGTGTCCTTTCTCTGGGCCCCAACTATCCAGTCACATGAGACAAGTAAGGAAACCAAATTCACCACAAGACTTTCCTTCTCTCTGTGTTTCTCTGAGCTGAGATTTTCACTGCTTTAGCTTGCTTGCATGGAGGCATGATAACCTGGGGACCACACTTTGGCACTGAAAGTAACAATTCTGGTCAGAAAGAGAGGGAACAAAAAAAAAATAAATCTGAATATTTCTATGTTTTTGTTCCCTAAAAAAATGGTACCACAATGATATCATTCCTTCCAAAATCCTTGCAAAACTGAATGATAAGGAGAGACATAACCATGCCCTGTAGCTTGGTGGGATGTGTCCAAGCCTTATATATTTCTCAAATTCTTATTTCAATAACTGTGCCAAGACACAGAGGATGACAAAAAAGCCGTGAGTATCTTTGCTGTCTTCAGAAACTTTCCCGTTCTCTGCAGCTTCCATTCCCTTGGAGCTTCTTTAAGGCACATAAATGAAATTCCTGGAAGCCACATAACAGGGGAGTTTCCACCTTTGTGGAAGATTAATACAGTCTCATGCATTTATATTAAAGAGCAACCTCAGTGCTTTCTTAATGGAAGTAAGGAGCTTGAGCTGAGTACAATCTGCTTTACAAAATAAGGGAAAACATAAAAAGTTTAAAGTTAAGGAAAAAAAATGGTGAAAACTGAGCTGAACCCTGGTCCCACTGAAGTCCAGAATGGACCTGACATAACCGTTTCAGCCAATGCACTTTGCTGATCCAAGCCGTGCTCATCAGAACACTGGAAGAAATATCAAACCTGACTGGGTAATGAACACCTCAGACAGTTTTAGTGGTATCACATTAAACAGCTTGTGAATCTGTTAATGATTCCCACTCTAGCTCTTTCACTTTCCTTTCTCCCTCATTGTTAAACCCAGGCATAATAAACTTCAATGCTGGGAGTGTATGAAATTGTTGCCATTGTTAGGTCCATACGGCTAAAATTGTCTCCTTTTCATAACCTGCACGATTCTCCACTGCAAAGCAGCAGCCTGTAGTGTATGCTTTGCTACCGTAGTTGTGTATTTCAAACCATTTCCTTCTTAGTGTGGGTGCCTCATCATCTGGTAAATGGAAAAGATGTTCCATCATTTCCAAATGTAAAGTACTTGCAGCTCTGTCCACTGTCACGAGACAGGGTTTGGGTATCACAGGGAGTCCTGCAACCATCTGGAAAATAAAATTACAAGGGGCATTGGAAAGCAGCATTTGCAACAGGACTTTGCAAGTGATGAGGGTCTAGAGCTGTTTGGAGTGGATAGCTGAACAAATACAAGAGTAAACAATGAAAAAACCTGCTTTGTTCAGAGAGCACTAGCACCTTGTTAGAGGATTTCAAGACTATACCGTGGAGTTAGATTGTAAGAGGTGTGCGTTTGTTAATTTCTGTGCTAAGAAGTAATTGAGGTATTGATTAAAATCCTGAGTGGCAGCATATCAAGGGAACGTGGACGTTTTCATTACTTACGGTCTTTTTCCATGTGCTGAAGATCAGCTGCTGGCTTTGTCCCCCCAGTCCATGGCTTTGTCCCCCCATCCTGTAGGGATCTAGTCTTACTCTAGGCTACTGGTTTGTGCCACGTGGGAGCTGTGGGCTCAGCTGTCCTGCGTCCTCCCAGGAGGCATCCCTTGGGCACAGGGTCTCCCAGTGGGACCATGCAAAAGGCAAGGACAGGCTCAGGTCTTCCATTCTCTTTGGGAAATCCTGGTGATGCCACACTTGCCTCTAATGAAGAGCTCTCTGAAGTTTATGCACCTTTGCTCTAACTGCTTGGACTTTTTCTGTGTTCAGAGATACTGTGCAGCACTTCAGCAGAAGACAAACTTGCAGAGATGTGGTATCTGACCATGAGAACTGCTTATATCAACAAAGTGACTGGCCCCATTTGTATCACAGTCACACGTTTATTAGTTATGAGAACCAATCTAGTGTGTCTCAAATATATCCTGCTTTCAAAATAATACTCACCAAAAATATATATATATATAGGTCAGTGATGATTTTTGTTTTTCTCTCACTTTATTTTCTCTGCTTTCCTCCCCCACTCCCTTACAGAATAAAATAGATCATGGCAGATGGTTACATTTCTCATGTTCATCAAGGCAAGTAAGAAAACCAGACGTGAGACAACAAAAGTTGTACAAAAGGCAAGTGTTTAGTATTTTGCAACTGAATATATTTTATGGAAGGCATTAATTTATGGTGTAGGAGATGCAAAACTCTATGACTTATAAAGGAAATTAAGAGAAATACATTTCCAGGGCAGAACAGAGAACTCAGAACCCTTTATTCTTTGCTTAAATTGTGAAGAATGAGAAGATATCAAGAGATTTGTGTTAAATATAAAGAACAATCTACATTCCTTTAACTAATGGGGGAGAAAAATAATAAAATGTAAACACATTTCAAAGGAGATATCCTCAGTCAGGTTTCTTTTCCATCTAAAGGCTTCATCTACAAACCTTTGAAGGCACAGAAGTCTCAATTCATTGCCATTAAGAAACACTAGAAACTTGAGAAAGACATGAAGGTAAATAATAACTCATTCTGTGGCTGAGGATAAACTTTTTTATTTAATATCAAATTTGAGTGTTTACATTTGTTCTCATCAAAATGCATGGCATAGTACTGAACAACTCGTTATACTCTGAAACAGTGGGATTTTTTTTCTCTTGATTTATATAATTTGTTGCAGTTCTCCTAAACTTTCTGAAAAGAGAAGCCTTTCATCGAGTTTTTTTTGTTTTGTTCTTTTAAATTTGGGTGACTTCTGCAAGGTTTAAAAGCCTAGACATGACCTTGTCACTTTGTATATCAGTCCTGATGTTGCACTGGGTGCTTTTCAGGACCCATGGGAACCAAACTCCAGCCCACACTGAGGACACTGCTATGACATCCAGCTCTGGCAGACAGCTGGGAAGAGGTCTTATTTCTGACTTTCCACAGAATGCTCACATTTGGATGCTACCAGGTCTATTGGCTCTGCACACATAATCTTATAACCTCTTACAGCACACAACTCACTGTCTTTTCAATAGTTATCTTCTCTGTGTTGTTCAGCAGTGAGGTTAAGATCCCACATCTTTGTTATTATTCTCCATTCCATCACCAAAGGGAGTTGTCTTCCTTATTCATGGGCTTTCCATCCCACACTCAGTTGCCACAGCTCTGTCTGTTGGGAGCTACCCTTATAAAAGCTGGCGAGTTGTAATGTTACTTTTCAAGAGGAACAAAATTTTTCATATATGGAAATGACAACACAGTCTAACTTCATTTCAACCCAAGCTTGTTCTGATGTGTGAAAGGGTTGGATTCATTTTCTTTCTTGCAAAATATTTTCATTCCTGAATTTTCAAGTTCAAATTAAGCCAGAAACGATATAATCCTTCAAGACAAGCTGTTCTTTCTGGATTTCTGATGTTTTCCAAATGACCAAAAATCTGGAGACAGTGTGGGTAAGGCTTACCTGCTCAAAAAAAAAAAAAAAACACATTTTTTGTCCATGTCTTCGCTTATTTGCATTCTAAAGTTTCTTGCCAGGAGAAGGCAGGAGAAAAAAAATATTTTTATTTTTGGCTCTCAAAGAACCAAAATTTCATTTTCTTCCTCAGTCAGAAAGCTCTTACCCTATTGTATGGAGACACTTCTGTCACGTGAAGATAGTTGTCAGAGGCTGCCTTAACCCACCAGGACACTGTGCTTGACAGGGAAGGCTAGACTCTCAGGTTTCAGTCAAGAAGAAAAAAAAATAAATAAACAAAACTCATGGAAACCATTGCCACCACTTAAAAGAAAAAAAAAATGTAGAAGAATGTAGAAGAGTGTCTGTCTCATACCGTTAGGTAGGCAGCAATGCTGAAGAAGACTTCATCACATCCCTCACTGATGTAATTACTTCACTTGGGGATGTCATCCACATGCCTCATGATTAAAATATCTCATAGGTGATTTAACTGAAACTTTACTTGTGTACAGCACAAAGAGAACAAATTAATTTGCCCACACACAATACAATGATGCTTATTAGCTGTAATCACAACTACTTACAAATACAAACTATAGTGCACAATGAATACTAAGGGAAAATACTAAAAGCCAAACAATTTGCTGTAACAGAAACATCTTATTTTATAGCAAGGCCTTAACAATTCATACAGTACACACATACTTTAAAGTAGAAAGTGGCAGTGTTATTCCACTGATGTGCAATCGCAAATGAACTGTATTTTTTTGACTATGTTAGGTGCATTCCTGGTGTCTACTACCAAAACACCAAAATATCTCCCACATTTTCCTAAGCCTATCTCCCAGTATCAAGTAGTGTCCTAATTTAACAGTTAGACACAGAGAGGAAATGCAACTTGGCCAAGCTCATACAGGAAGTTCATAACAGGACAAGAACCTGACACGGGTATCTTGACCGGTCAATTAAAATTTTAACAATTTCTGAAATATTGTAGAGTAAGTAATTTGGACTGTGTGATGAAGGCAGGGTAGTGCAGTTTTAACAGTGTTGACTACAGCAAAACTTGTCATGCAGCATGGAAGATACCCTTATCTGTTTATATCGGAGATCACAGATGCCCTATGCTGGTGAATAGAGGTGTACCCCAGTCAGCCCCCCAGGCACCAGTAGGATGATTTGCAGAGGAAAAGAGAGCAGAAGGCTTCATTTAAAAAACATCTTTTTTTTTTTTTTTTTAATAATCTTTTTGTTCTTTTTTGAAAACAAGTTCATTTTGAAGTGAGAAACAGAAGAGTACTTCATACCCCCGTACTTGTAAGCTGAGCATAATTTATTTCATCGTGCACTGCCTGCGTGCTGGTTTTCTCAGTGCTAGATGTTTCCCCTCGGAGTTTTAGGTTGCTGTTCTCACTAATCTCATTCATACAAAGGTAGACTTCAACACCTGCTGTCATGCCATTAGTGTTACTATTTGATTTTTTCTCTCTGCTGGTCTATACCTTGCAAAGTAATAATTACAGACATCCTTCCTGTGAGTCCTGGTCTATAAGGGCTTTCTCCCTAAAGGCAGTTCTGTTTTCATCAAGCTTCTTGTGCCTCACTAGAAGAAAAGCTTCTTGTCACAGTACAGGGGACAAAAGTGAAAAATGCCTGTAAATCTGCTTAAATGATCTGCTTAAAAACTTGTTCACACCTCTAAGTTTGCAATGTAAGTAATTCCCACAGACTGTAAATTAGGCTTTCCAATATAATTTAACTGCTTCTTATATTATTTTTAAAGGCAGTTGAATTTGCTGCTTTGAAAGATCTTTAAAAATAAATCTTCTTAAAGACTCAAACTGATGCCTGGTCAGTGTCTAATGATCTGGAAAATTGCTGGTTCAGAACAACTGACTTCATGCATACAAGTGCAGTGGAAGCTTGTCCAGGCTGGTGAAAGAAAGGCTATAAAATAGTTACATGGTTAGGCTGCAATCCATACCTATTCAGATGTAAACGCATTTTTAACATGAGGCACAGATTTTAATCCCACTTAATTCAGTGGGTCTATCTGAATGAGATCTTATTGTCAGAAAATTGCAATTTCCAGTGATTAATATCCAGTGCTTATTGATATCAGCTTAAGGATGTGCAATTAAGAATCCTAATACATAGCAGTATCCTGTTCATGTCTGTGAATCTTGCCTGGAGCCATACTAAAGGTAGATGTCTCTTAAAGACTAAAGCAATATTGTTTCTCATAATCACATAAATCACCATTTCCCATGAAAATCTGAGTTGAAGAGGTTGGGTGCAGGTATAACAGTCACAAAATACCAGAAAGACTGTATTAATAAGACCCAGGTTATATCAAATCATTATTTTTTTTTTTATTAAAGCCTCTTTCATATTGTTTTTACATCAATTATATAGCACTCTCTGGCAGTAGAAAACATAACACTGTCCTGTT
The DNA here is from genome assembly GCF_963932015.1 of Anas acuta. Classification (NCBI taxonomy): domain Eukaryota; kingdom Metazoa; phylum Chordata; class Aves; order Anseriformes; family Anatidae; genus Anas; species Anas acuta. Next base: position 26,722,846 of record NC_088980.1, on the reverse strand, counting down.
TGTAAAGTATAGAAATGCATTAGGTTAAAAGGATGTGTTCCAATTTCAATAGCTACCATTTGTTTAGAAATTAAATAAAGAAATCATTTTAATATCTGTTCTTTACTCAAGAGTAACCTCTCATAAAAGGTCTATTATTTATTCCTTCAGACTTTATTAAATATACAGCATTTCTTGCATCCTGCAGGTTACTTACTTCAACTCATGATTAGAGAAAAATGCAATTACCTTAAAACAAATTTGATACATATATACATTTTTGGAGGACATAGCCATTGTCATTGTGCTGGAAAATAGAATTAATACCAGGTTCTTCAAAACAGAAATGCTCAGAGATAATGACCTTAAAAACTAATGGCAGCTTGGCTTCATTTACTGACTTTCAATAAGAAAATAAATGCAGTTAGTGCTGCCTGTCTAAATACACGTTTGGGCAGTGGGCATGAATAGCTATGTTGCAAAAGCTTTAATATTTTTGGCCTCTGTTCTTGTCATAGAAAGGAAAAAAAAAAAAAAAAAAAGATTTCTAAATATTGTTTAAACAATCAGCATGTAATACTGTAGGTAACAGACACATCTCTCTAGATCAGAGCAAGGATGTCCTTGAGCAGCTCCATTCCAATATCCAGTACCCGACTCCACAAATCAGTTTTCCAGAGACCATTACATGTATACGCCTGCAACTGCTACAAGTAATTTACTCCCTGGCATATGGTTTTTTTAACTTTTATGTCAGTGACGTATTTCCTGAAATATCTGTTCCCATAAAACTTTAATTTAGTGAGCCATTTATCAATGACAGAGTCACCATAGTTGAACATGGACCCTGTGCATTGCAGTTCACCAAAACAAATCAAGACTTTCCACCTGCTTCAGGGCAGGCAAATATCTATATCAGCCTTTGCTATGAGCAAGTTCCCCTGTGCACAGTTATCTTTCAGCTTTATTTCACACAATTTATTTTAGAGTAACCATAACCATTTCACAGAATCACAAAATCATTGAATTTCTAGGTTGCAAGAGACCTCAAGATCATCGAGTCCAACCTCTGACCTAACACTAACAGTCCCCACTAAACCATATCCCTAAGCTCTACGTCTAAACATCTTTTAAAGACCTCCAGGGATGGTGACTCCACCACCTCCCTGGGCAGCCTGTTCCAATGTCTAACAACCCTTTCAGTAAAGAAATTCTTCCTAACATCTAACCTAAAACTCCCCTGGCGCAACTTTAGCCCATTCCCCCTCGTCCTGTCACCAGGCACGTGGGAAAATAGACCAATCCCCACCTCGATACAGCTTCCTTTAAGGTACCTGTAGAGTGTGATAAGGTCACCCCAGAGCCTCCTTTTCTCCAGGCTGAACAAACCCAGCTCCCTCAGCTGCTCCTTGTAGGACTTGTTCTCCAGACCCCTCACCAGCTTCATCGCCCTTCTCTGGACTCACTTGAGCACCTCGATGTCCTTCTTGTAGCCAGGGGCCCAAAACTGAACACAGTACTCGAGGTGCGGCCTCACCAGAGCCGAGTACAGGGGGACAATCACCTCCCTAGCCCTGCTGGTCACACTGTTTCTGATACAAGCCAGGATGCCGTTGGCCTTCTTGGCCACCTGAGCACACTGCTGGCTCATATTCAGCCGACTGTCCACCATCACTCCCAGGTCCTTCTCTGCCTGGCAGCTTTCCAACCATTCTTCTCCCAGCCTGTAGCTCTGCTTGGGGTTATTGCGCCCCAGGTGCAGGACCCAGCACTTGGCCTTGTTAAACTTCATGCAGTTGACCTCAGCCCATCAGTGCAGCCTATCCAGATCCTCCTGCAGAGCCTTCCTACCCTCGAGCAGATTGACACACGCACCTAGCTTGGTGTCATCTGTGAACTTACTGAGGGTGCACTCAATGCCCTCGTCCAGATCATCGATGAAGATATTAAAGAGGACCGGCCCCAGCACCAAGCCCTGGGGAATGCCACTAGTGACAGGCCTCCAACTGGATTTGACTCCATTCACCACGACTCTTTGGGCCCAGCTATCCAGCCAGTTTTTAATCCAACGAAGCGTGCGCCAGTCCAAGCCAAGAGCAGCCAGTTTCTTGAGGAGAATGCTGTGGGAAACGGTGTCAAAAGCCTTGCTGAAGTCAAGGTAGACCAAATCCACAGCCTTTCCCTCATCCACCTTTCATAAACCCATGCTGACTGGGCCCGATCGCCTGCTTGCCCTGCAAGTGCCGCATGATGACTCTCAAGACAATCTGCTCCATGAGCTTCCCTGGCACTGAGGTCAAACTGACAGGCCTGTAGTTTCCCGGGTCTGCCCTCCGGCCCTTCTTGTAGATGGGCATCACATTTGCTAGCCGCCAGTCAACTGGGACCTCCCCCAATAGCCAGGACTGTTGATAAACGATGGAAAGCGGCTTGGCCAGCTCTTCTGCCAGTTCTCTCAGTACCCTCGGGTGGATCCCATCCGGCCCCCTCGACTTGTGCACATCCAAGTGCCGTAGCAGGTTGCCAACCATTTCTTCGTGGATAGTGAGGGTCACATTCTGCTCCCCATCCCCTTTTAAGATTGAACAACAGGCTGTATGGAAAAGGTGCCTTACTGTGAATTCAGACCTTGCTTTGTGGTAAGAAGAAACAGATTTGGGTAGATACTGGTGGCATTATCATTACTTTTGCAAAGTGTTAATTGTGAGAATGTGCTTTTCATAAAAGAAATGCTGTTCTCACAATACACAAGTCAAAAGCCTTTAAACTACTAGAAGTTACAGTTCCAAGGAGATAACTTGAAAGAAATTATTGTTGGCCATCTCCCCCTGACCCCTCCATAGACCAGCTACCTGAAGAAAGTGTGAAAGGTGTCATTGTAAATAGTTTCTGAGGTAGGGTCAGGGGAAGACGTGTTTTCCTACTTGTTCATTCTCCCTTTCTTCTCCTCCAGGAGAGTTATGGCAGCCTTCCAAAGCTTCAGCAATCCTTGGGATGTTCAGATGAGCACGTTCTCCTCGGTATATCTTCAGAATGCACTTGAGGTTTTCTATAATGTTAAAGAAATCCTTAGGAGTGTAATCCAGAAATGTGTCAAGAGGCAGGATAGTTATGAGTGGCAGGGAGAGTGGGAGAATATATGGTCCTTGATCTGCAGTCCTGGTCCCCGGTCCCAAGTGACTGTTTTCAAAGATTTTTTTCATTATTTATTTGAATTTCATCACTGATCCATTAACTTATCAACGATAATAGGGAACATGTTGCTTCTTGTGTTACAGTGCTAATGTATAGCAGTTGTCAGATTTGGTAATTTTCTGTTTCCAGGAAGTCCACATTTATCAGTCATTAGTCTTTATCCTTTTCATCCTTTTGCAGCAAGGAGTGAACTGCATTTTCTCCAGTGGAGTCACTGAGATTTGTAAGGCATATAGCCTTGAATCTGATATTATTTACAATGGGAACACTCTCTCAAATTAACTTATTGGAGAGAAATGTAAATCAATTATGTTTACAGCTCTCAACAAACAGAATTAAAACCTTCCACCAGTCTGCTTCGAGCTCTTAATCATCTGAGTGATTAACCCAGTGTCTGGGATTTGCAAGGGAGCATGAGATGAATTGGCTTATCTTCGTTATCTGATGTGGTTCGGTTATTCCTGGTGTCCTGAAAGAAACAGGCAAACAAGCAACCCCCCTTAAAACAATTATCTTCAAGAAATGGATAACACCCACTGCCATACCTCAGGACCAGTGCACAGGGTATATGCATGTCCAAACGCTGCTCTCTCGAGACTGCAGATGAAGCAAAATGAATCATGGGCCAAGAACAAACGTATGGCTCTGGTCAGGGTGCTCACTGGGGAGTGTGGGTGAAGGAAAGAGGATAATATAGAGAAATTATATATAATGATGATATATAGAAATGCGGCTCTTAGAAATAAGGAGCAGTCGCCATGCAGGTGAAGCTCTCAGTACTGTTACCTCCCCATTGCAACACTTTAATATTACCCCCTGAAGCAATCCCTGTCAATCTCTCCTTGCTTGGACCCATGTGATAGGCGACTCCAATGATCCCCAGGGTGTCAGCTTTTGCAGCAGTGTCCCACACCAGCCCCATGCCCAGCGTGGTTCCTGGCCACGAGGAGCTCCTTGGGGTTGGGAGCGTGCCCGTGGACAGAGCCCGCTGCCCTCAGCAGCCCATGCCCACCTCTGAATTTCAAGAGCTCAGATCCTCTACATCCTTATTGAAACCTCTGCTCATTCATGAGTTTGAGAAAATGTATACCCTATGTGCAGTCTGTACTGACATCTACAAATACAGCACTTACTGGTTTGGCACACTGATAAAATATCACCTATTATTTATTTCAACCTTATAATCAGAAAGTCAGAATTACAGTAAGTGGAATCTTTTCTATCTTCTGTTTTAAAAGGTCTAATTATTTTATTACTCAATGTATGTACATGTGGATAAGTAATAATTATTCTGAGTATTATCCTGCATAGTAGAGCCAGTTAATGCTCAGAGATAATAGCACAGAGACAGCTCATTATACCAATTTGTACTAAAATAACAGATTTTTTTCTTCTGAACAAACTTGATCTGGTTTGATAATAGCAAGTTTCAATCACTTCTTTATTTGCTGGAAGATTAAACTGTGTGCAGCCAGTATAGTGATTATTATTTCAGAGATGAATCACTGCATGCTTCCATATCAGTTTCAGAGAAGAATTAGCTGTCCAAAAGATGTGAAGACAAATTCATATAAAGCTACACTGAAATAAGGATGATCCTGGAATTATTGCACACCTATTTGTAAACAGCCTGCTTGCAGGAAACATCATTTATGCTTTTGTGTTACTAACAATTGAGAAAACTGTGATATGAGTGGGGAGGAGGAAAGGGTGATGTCTTCCAGCATCACAAACCACACAAGGCTGAGATGCAGACAACCAGTAAGGGCACCAAACAGGTTTGGTTTCAACAAGGCTAAGGTTATACCACAAAGCAGGAGAATGGCAACCCACAAGGTGACTTTTCTTCACTCAGCAGAAAAATGACAGCCTTATTCCTTGATAATCCAGATGCTCAAAGTATTCCACCCTCCAGCCTGCTGCCCTCGACCTGCATAAGGAAGGAAGTCCTGCAACAGGGCAAGAGACCAATTTCATCTGCCCAAAGCTGGAAATCCAGACTAAATTTTTTGTCCAGGCTCCTGTCAAAAGTGCAGATGAGGGGGATGGGATGGGATGGGATGGGATGGGATGGGATGGGATGGGATGGGATGGGATGGGATGGGATGGGATGGGATGTCTCACCCTCAGCAAACACCTTGCTGTTGCATGCACTGTGGCATGAGTCTAGATGGCCAAGGTATTTAGGATTTGCAGTCATTCTCCTTTTTCTAATTAAAATGTAGGGGAATTCTGAACAATGGAAAACTGACTTTCTTTTTCTAAAACCCCACACATTTTTCTGCATTTGTGTTGCTTTGAGATGAACAAACTGATGATGCCAGGTGCTGACTCCCAAGAACCCCCCACCTGCGAGCTGGCTGTCACAGACTGGTGAGGGCAGAAGATTGATACGACAAAAAAATAAGAAGTTGTCCTTTTCTGGGTGTGCTGGAGCCCTTTGCTGAGCAAAACCCCTTTCCTGGAGGAAAGCCACTGTGACATCTCTTGTTTTGGCCCAGGGACAAGAGAAAATGCAAGTGCCCAAAGGTTAAAAAGAGCAAGCCCCTGGAGGTTTCCCAGCTTGCTGTTAATCCTCAGTACGCAAAGTGTAAACACATCAGAGGGCTTAGCATGAGTAATAGGTTTGGCTTCCAATTGAAACTCCCTCTCTGAATCAATTTAGTATTAAAGAAGGAACAACTGCCTCAGTAATTAGTTAAAATTACCAGTGATTATAATCTTATACAATTAGTATGATAAAGGAGTTGCTCAAGGAAAGCAGCAATGGCTTTGGAAAGGATTCAGAGCTCCTCCTAAAGACGTTAACGGGGACAAGGTGGTGGCTAACGAGGAGACGGAGGCACCTCACCTCTCAGCAGACAGATGAGGGTGCTCACCAGAAGTAGGTGTCTGCTGCCCCAGATCTTGTCTGGTCAGGACCTTCAGCCATTCAGCTGTTTTTTTTCCCTACAGGTCTCATCGGCTCCTCTGAAGCCTCCTGGTAGCAATTTAACCCTGTTGGTCCACAGGTGTGTGTCCTACAGCAGCAGAAGGACTTGGCAAGGTGGCCAAGGGATGGCCGCCCCTTGGCCTCAGATCCACACTTAGAGCACTGGAGGGAGCTGGGCCCACCTGTCCCCTCCAGATGATGAATGGTTTCTAACTTGGGTATTTACATCAGAAACGGGGTGAACTTGACTGTTTGAGACTTCTGACATGTACCTGCTTGATTTATTTTCAGTTTACATCAAAATGTTTTGAAAAACCTCCAGACTAAGGAAACCTACCTATGGCAAGAGCCTGGAGCCTGCAGCCTGTGCCTTTCCCTAAGAGGGAGCGTGCCAGGGGCTCCTGGCTGCGCACTGACTTTCAAGGAAGGAAAATAACTCACAGAGGAAGAACAAAAATAAAACCTCCATAGGCAAGGAGGACTTTCATTCGGAGACTTTCTATCTTGCATCCCTTGGAGTCCTGTTCTGCAGAGAAAAGAGAAAATCAGTACTATAATGAACACAGCCTCATGGCTCGATTCTGTTTTTGATGAGAACTCATTCATTTGTGTATTTTTCTGCACCAGCATTTATCTGTGTGACCAGGGAATGGAAAGGGCTCCTTTAAACAAATGAAATATTGTTCCTGCCTCTGGACAGACATTACAGATTTTGTGATTTCTATCTCTCACCAGGGAGGGTTGTGAAGTTATTTGCCTATGGCTTTGCTTTTTTTCTCCATCAGCCACTGCCCTTGCTTTGGCTGGCCCTGCAGCACTGACCCATTTTCCTCGCTGGCACGACCAACACCAGCCCAGCTCCACATGCACAGATGAACTTTGCCATCGCCTTCACTGCACCAGGGATTTATTGGAGGAAAGATGATTTCCTATTTCCTGGATTCCAGATAGTGATGGTGCTGGTTACAAATCTTATTTCCATGGTGCTGATGAGTTCCTTTTCTGCAGATTACAATGGACTTTTTTATCATCCAAGTTGCATGGGCCAGCAGTAAAATTCACTGGAATATATTGCCTCTATAAATATTTCATAGGAAGATGCCAAGCACTATAAATTGCTAGTACGGCCACTTTTAAATGCTTCAAAGTATGTTGCACACCAAAAGAATCACAAGATCTTTGCTCTGCAGCCAAAAAGGAGGTGGTGTCTGTCCCACCCACTGGCAAAGGGATACCCAGGAATTTTTTGTTTATACAGAGACTACATCTCTAGTGACCAGCTCCCTTCCTCAGGCTTGATCCTATTCCTCTGTGCTGTCCGAAAGAGGCAGATTGGGGATGTCACACAGCTGGAGGGGCACCCTGAAAAGCACCAGTCAGCAGGAGCCACCAGGCTTGTCTCAACATAGCCTGGGACCAGCAGAGTCCAGAAGGTTCACTTGCAGCCCAGGACAAAGAGGTGAGAAAAAATCTCCGTTCTGTTGCCCTCTACATTATGTTAAAAATATCAGGAAAAAAAAAAAAAAAAAACACACACACACACACAACCCTTGGAGGTCCCTGCTCGTTTGGATGGAGGTGATCTTTTACGTGGTGTGCTGGGCACTGAGTTTCCTGAATTTTCAGGTATGGTAGTAAAACTGTATCAGTTTTAAAACTCTAAATCTGTGCTGGTTCAGCCCTCACTATATGGGAAGGGGAGAGGGATCAGCCTTCCCCAAATGTCCCAAAGAGGACAGTGTGGCACTGGCTCCCTGTGCCATGGAGCAGAAGGTTTGCAGGCTCTCCGCAGTGGTGTGTGGTGGCAAGACAAGAAATGGCAGACAGAAATTTAACCAGAGAGGTTCCGGTTCTGTATAAAGCAAGAAATGTTCATTATGTGGGTGGAAGAAGTTGTGGGGGCTCCATCTGGGGAGGTTTTCAAGACTGACCAGGTACAGAGCAGGAGGTTGGAGGGGAGACCTCCCCAGGTCCCTTCCATCCTGAGTGGCTCTGTTATGCTGTGACACCTGCCCTGACCACATCAAGCTGATCACCTTCACTGAGTACTTTCAAAAGGGTTTTCCGAGGGGAAGATAAATGCTGACTGCGGGTATATCACGGAGGTGGAGAAGAGGCAAACCTTTTGCAGTCCAAACCTCAGCCGTCTGAGGACAAAGCCTGTCCAGGCTGAGCAGCTTCAGCCCCAGCAGATAACACTGTGATTTCTGCCAGTGGCTTTCTGTGCTGTGCCAGGAGTTCCCTTCCCCACAACATGGGACGGGTCCCTTCTCCCATATGGGGATGCACCCTTTGGGCCATGGAGGTGCTACAGGGGTGTGACATCCCAATGAAATCTGCTTTAGAAGGAAGCCAGAGCGTGTGGTTTAGCTTTTAATCATGGCTAAGCATCATGCCTTGCATTCCCAAAGCATCCATGCTGCAGAAATACGCTGTATAGCATCCTGTTAATCATATCAAGCTACTGCAGAACAGCAGCTGAATCCCACTGGTAGCACTGGTATTTCATCTTTATAGCTCTCCCCGGTTCCCTTTCATCAGGAAACAAAGTTTTGCTCTTACAAGTGATTACATCATAGCCAATTACAGGGTGATCTGTTTGTTTTAGTAGAAGGGGCTATGTGGCAGTGGTTAGACCCAGAAGAGATTACAAATCACACGCAGCGTCCCTGTGACACAGCCACAGAACTGTGCACGCATCTTGTTCCGCACGCTCTCTTTAGGAACAAGCAGTGACATTATTCACTAAGTCTTTTTCTTTTTTTTTTTTTTTTTTTCTGCGGTATAGCCCAGGCACTGATTTCTAGCACCTCAGGTTCTTACAGGAACTTTTTTATGGTTATCTTAGTAGCCCAGGTGGGGTTGGTGACCCTGGCTGATGCCCACCCAGCCGCTTGCTCACTCCCCCTCCTCAGCAGGACAGGGGGAGAAATAGGATGAAAAATGCCCGTGGGTTAACATACAGACAGGGCTATCACTCACTGGTTACCAACACGGGCAAAACAGACTCAGCTTGGGGAAGGCTAATTTAATTTACTGCCAGTTGATAGGAGAGTAGGGCAATGAGAGCTAAAAAAGAAACAGAGGGAAAGACCTGCTGGAAATTGGCTTTGAGAGAACATCACAGGGTGTCAGTAACATGTGGTCAGCTTTTACAGGATTTCCTCCAACTCCAAATACCCCCTGGCATTCCAGGTCAATATTCCTTGTTTGTTTTGCCTTACTGCATAGATTTTACTAAGCTACACAATGAGCTCAGAAGTGAGCTTTTATACCGATATCTTATAAAATCACTATCGCAGTTTGAGACTAGGGTTCAAATTAGTAAATTCCTATAGTGTGATTCCTGTCACTCAATTCTGTTTATTTTTCACTCCGAGAGTCCTTTAAATCAGTGCCAGTCAGCGCAAAAGGCAGGACGTGGTCAGCCTGACTGCCCTCAATGCATGGTGGTTATAGTACATGTTTACAAATAGCCAGGAGGACAGCACTGTCCAGGACAGCCTACGGCACTTTGCAGAGCCAATGTGAGCAAATGAAAATTAGAGAAAACCCAAAGAGTAATTCCATATGATTTGCTTATCCTGGAGCATCCTCATTTGGCGGATTGCTTCTTCTGGGCTCACACAGACTGGTGGGACAGCACGGTGATTCAGCTATGTCCTGTGATGGGGTCACGGTGACAGCCATGGATCTGAAAGGTCAGGGATGGGGCCACACAGCCCTCCCGTGTGTTCCTCCAGCACAGGACTTCAACACTTGTCAAACAAAAGGGGTGATTCTCCATGCTGCTCTGAAACCTCTTTGATCACTGTGTCAGCGACGTCTTGTGCCTCTGCTCCAGGCTTTGGATCCCGTGACATCAACATAGCTTTAGTCTGGCAGGGTCTCACTCAGTGGTGTAGATGTAATATTTTTTGAAGGGGCAATCTGTTGTGCTTAAGATGTGTCTTTTTTTTTTTTAAGTTTCCAAGCTGCTTTTGAAACTGTGCCTAAGCAAATACTGCAATGATCTACTTAGTGTAGCAACGTGATCAGGCACACTTCACACTTTGATCTGCAATACAGAAGGGTACGGACTTCATGCACTGTCATTGTATCGTACTGATCATGTACCCAAAAGGAACAGATATATACTTGTGCCTTACTACGCAGCCATGTAGTTTCTGCAGTAGGTTTTGCCTCAGGTAGTGGGCTAGCATGGGAAGACTCTTCCATAGCCATTTAGAAGGTAAAGTCCCAGAATTCATAGCCAAGTTGTTTTAAAAATGGATTATAGAGAAAATACATGTAGGTCTCAATGTTATAAAGCATCACACAGCTATCTGTAGGCATCTGATCACGACCTGTGCATGATCTGAGGGGCCCGGAGCAGTGGCCAACACTACACATCCTCCAGCCTCTGCAGCAACAATGGGAAGGGCTGCCCAAAGTGATGGAGATGCGAAAGCATGCAAGGACTGTCTTCATTACACTGACTGCCCCACCTCTCTACAGGAAAGTACCTACAGGTGCTTGGAAGACCTTTCTGTTTGTAAACCAGCTCTTCCTAAATCTTTTTTCCTTAAAAGGTGCTGAGGATCAGCAGTTGCATACACTGTGTTCCTGCCCGGGGTATGAGCTAGTCGTGTGTCATGAGGGCATCTAGCCATTTGTATAAAAGGTGTTAATCTCCTGCCTCACACAATCTGAGCAGAGTCCCACCAGCAATCAACAGTGCAACACGGACAACAAAAACAGGCTGAAATACAGATGCATCCAAACAAACTTTATTGTACTTCAAAGCATGTGAAAATGAAGTCAATTTATTTTTCAAGCTGATCTTCCAGTATGCAAACTTGGAATAGCTGAGTTGACAGGCATGGCATAGTTTAACTCAAAAGAAAGAATGCAACAGAAGAGTTGACATTCCTTGTTTCTAAACAAAATCCCCAAATGAGTTTTCCTTTTTACTGTCCCTTAAGGACAGATCCGGCAGCACCTTGGGAGTACTTTAAAATATCATCTTAACTTGATGAAGTTTTTCAGTGATAAAGGATTGCAAGATTTGTCCTAGGAGGCTAAGAAATTCTCATTTAAAGATGTTTAGGTCAGATCCATTTTCCTACCACTTGGTAGCATGCACTTGCATTAGAAAAATCAATAGAAAGAAATACAAATTCTCAAATCAGCTTTAAATAGATCTTTGAAAAACAGCATTTTTTTTTTCTGCTTTGAAAAGTTTAACTTACTGGAGCATAATCAAAGGTAACAGCACTGATGACAGACAGCATGATCCCGTTAATCTGCACTCAAACAGTAGAAAGAATGTCCTGGGAAAGAACCCCTCTCTGAATAGGAAACGTGGACTGTGATAAATGGGATCAGGCTACAGCTCCTTATGCTTTTCTGCAGTACCAAGAGAGAATTCAGGCTCTTTCAGCAGCCCTCTCAACCCAGAACAGGGACACATACCACAGACTTTAAGGTGCTGACAGAGCCGTGGGCAAGTTAAATCTCAGTCTGGTTGGCAGAGCCTGGTGGAAGGTCCTGCCCCAGGCTGTCACCCACTTGGGTTACTCACCGGTTCCTCCACCTCACCATCCATTTCTGATGTGGGTCTCCTGTACAATGGTTGAGCAAAGGGAGCTTTCATTGCCTTGTTGGACTTTCTGTGCTATAGGTTCTGTGCATTATTCCTCCACAGCAAAGCGATACCCTACCTTTCTACAACCTCAACAGCGTACTTGGCTGTATACATTTTACCACTTTTGCTGTTGATCTACCATGATAAATGCGTACCGCCATTTAGATTTTGTCCTGGATGTTTTACCAGTCAAAACAGAAATAGTAACCTTCCGGAAAACGAAAAAAGTTAAATATGTTAGCTCTCTTAAAAGAGGATTTAGCAATTTAGCTATCACTTCAACCCTCCACAAGTGTAATTGGCATAAAACAGAAGGCTCGGCTTTGCTGGAAATGGTGTTGCAAATGGCAGTGTTTCAACAAACTACTTATTAAGGGCTTTACAGTAATAACGCACACTTGTTTCTATGTTCCTCAGCATTTATAACACGTTGGCAGACACTGAGTAACTCAAGGTCAGCTTATTAAATAAGGGATTCTTGTTTTACAGTCTCAAGTACTGGCTTTGAAATTGGTAGGGAGCAGATAACGGAGTGAACTCCCCAGGCACAAGGACGGGCTTGGCTGGATCATCTATCACCTAATGGGGCTTGCTGAAACACCCGGCATTTACTTGTAACACTGCTACAAGCAGCAAAATCTCATTTCAATTCTTGGTCATTCGGAAGTTGACTTACAGCTCGATTTTGATGAACAAATACTTTGTGTTATTTTTGTATAATGGTTGCATCCAAATGAATTTCAATTCTGTGACCTTCCGGAGCTTTAATCAATAGGCACAAATCACTGGAAAAGTTGGAAGAACTCAGCACTGCCGAGGCTGTTCCCAGGGCAGAGCTGTACCCACCGAAATGCTGAATAAATTCCTACCAAAGCCATGGTTTTGCAGCAGGTATGTAATCCGTGAACATGGGCAGATCTTTTTCAAATGCCATTATTGTCACTTCTAACACCAGCCATGTAAAAATATTGTCAGCTTCTGGTGGCAGTAAACACAAACCACCTGGTCAAAAAAGGCTCAATTTGAAATTCCTCATATTATCCTAACGGATTGTTTGGAAGCACTGTGAAGCAGCAGCTTTGCTGGCACTTTAATGATGAAAAGGGTTACTTTCCCTCGGGAGGCTGCACCTTTGAAAGTATTTCTGTTACCCAGATTCCATCGTTGGGCAAATGTAAATGGAAAGACGATTCCAGAAGTGTAAAGCCCCTTACCCGGCAGAGAAATGAAAACTGCTTTCTTTTATAAGCGCACATTCGGTGAATTGCATCACCCATTGAAAAATGCAGGGGTGGCATGAGAAATGTATAATGCTCTAAGGATACACAGTGTACGGGAAGAAGTCAAATCATTTGATTTGTGCCAGGCTTTACTGAGAACTTCCCGACGTGGTTCAAAACGCCTGGATTTCCAGCACCAGAACTCCTCGTCGTGGGGCTGCTTGGTACCAAACACTGCCAGGGCTGGGTCCAGCACAGCGACGTGAATGGGGAGGAGGTGGATCAGGTTTTGAGGCTCAAACCGCTTTCAGTTTCTGAAATGGGTAGAAAGTATCTAAGGGAAAGGCAATGTCTGCTGTGTGAATTCCTTTAAATGAAAGGTACGTATGAGGGCTTTCAGGAATCTGTGGAGAACCAGCCCTAAACACAGCTATTGCTAGGGCAGGTGACTGAATTGGGCACAAATTGGAGTCTGCACCCTCTGGTATATTCAAAAGCCACAGGGATGAGATCAATCTGCTCTAGCCGATCCAGCTGTATTAAATCACATTCCTGTCAAGAGCAGATCTCATAGTTGCTTCTCTGAAAGAAGTAGCTAGCAAGCCATTCATCAAATATATGCTAAAAATTATGTTCTTGGGATGTCTATGGGCATTAAAACTGTAGTCCCTAAGACATGTTACAGGCAACAGCATGCCTGAGAGATCCTCCACTATTACCTTGGCTAATAGAGTAAAAAATAGACTAGATTACAACAGGCAGGGTAAGATCTAATTATTACTCCTTCACTCACTGTTCAACATCGTTACTTAGAAGACAGTGAAAACTTGGCCGCTAAATCATCCGTGGAGAACCAGCCTCTCATAAATACATATCCAAGATGAAGAAATGGAAAGCCCACTACTAATTCAAGAAGATTAAAGTAACTCCAAGTAGCTGAGAAATGTAACTCCTTCATAAATTCTCTCTTTAATGTTATTTATTTATTTTCAGGAAAGAAAAGTCGTGTTTTAACAGTTCTTGCTGTGCAGCCAGTTAATAAATGGATAAGTTCACATCACTGAAATAATAAAACATTGGAGGAATGACAATATTTTGTTGTTCTTTTTGAGATATATAGCTGTATTTTGCACATCAAAAGTGTGGTAATTTTCAATAAGACATATTTCTCAAGACTGTTTGCCTGTTGGCATGACCTCAGCCCATGTGTCTTTCTCAGCTCTCACAACCTTCCCTTCATTTTCATCTCCTGCCAGCTCCTACCAGTTGCCAGGCCATCACGTCTTACTACAGACAAGGTTTAGCCAACTTAACCAATGAATTTTGTCACTCTTTTAACTCGAGAGAGCCAATGACTTTAAGATCACCAAAATTCAAAGGATCTTCCTTAAGGGATAAGTTGAATGGCCTTTTAAAAAAGTGCTAGCAGCTTTTCAATGTTCAGCTGCATAAAAGCAATCCATCCCACTACACATGCAGCACAGCTTAAAACTTTGTACTAATTTCTAATGTGGCTGTAACTATTCTTCATCATCTTTTTTCAATACACTTAATTATATTTTTCAGAAGGTGATTGATAGCTTTTTCCTAAGCAAATATTTTGCCACTCGAAACCACAAGCTGCTAGTAGTTTGGGGGTAATTTTGACGGATGCCTTCCATTGTGTAAAATTCCCCAAATTTATAATTTACACAAATAAAAAATTAAATTCCCCACAAAAAATATCCTATACCTTAAAAAAAAAAATAAACAATCATCTTTGTCACTCTCTATGGACATCATAAGATGTCCATTGCCTGCCTCAACTGACAACCATTAATACATACACTTACAAATCAAATAATTTCACTAATCCTTGGTGTTGCTTGGCAGGCCATCCATGCCTGGTGTTTGTCTGAGTGCTGCTTGGATCATAGCATGCCTTACTGTTAGCACTGGCCGTCTTAAAGCCAGCAATCTTAAAAAACATTTTGTTCCCTCGTGAAATTCTGGCTTTTCTAAGAGTCGTTTGAAACAAGAAAAACACAAACACTATACAAAATATTGGCTTCTATTGGGAATGAAAGAAAAAACTTGTCAGATTTATTAGAAAAGGGGCTGTGAGCTTGCAGATGTTTACCTTATCAACTCGCTTTAGATCTCATTAGAAGCTTAAATTTCTCATACCAAAGAACAATTTTCATTATAAATTAATTTAGCCTCTAGAAATGTGCATTATCTAGGTACAAAGGTACCTAGCAGATACAAAAGTTGTAGTTTCTATTTCTGTATTTTCTAACTGGCTTCATTAAACATTAATCATGGTCCTCCCTATTGCAGTATTCTAAAGAAATCTGAAAGTCTGAATACTTACATGAAAGTAGGGTCATGGACTAGCAATCGAGGAACAGAACCAAACTATGTTGCCAAACACATGAACACTATTTCTGATAGTAAAATTCAGTAGATCTACTGTGGAAAACTACTAGTTACTGTAAACCTGAAGATAAGTGCAACAGAATATATCTTTCTGCCCTAAATTCTGGAGATGGATTAGAGTCTTACAGCCTTTGATATATTAAAAAAAAAAAAAAAAAAAAAGCTTCAGTTACGTGTAAATGGCAGTATCAGAGACAATTTTCAAGCTTCCTGCACACATATCCCATCATCTTCCCACTTTGCTACTGGGCAAGATCTCAGCAGGCAGCAGGCCAGAAGGGAGCTGCACTTCTCCCCAGGAATCTGCCTGAAACACCAACACCTGAGACTTGTGAGCCCCAGCCCTACAGTCTGGGTGTCATCTCACCTCTTTAATCTCTGTTTGGATTAGGAACTCTACAGCCTGTCCGTTATGCTAGAGAATGTTCCTACAGCACAAACTGCCACAGGAAGATGTAGTCTGTAAGCGTACCTTATACAAGAGTCGTGCAATTGATCTTTTAATAGATACGAGCCACCTGCAAGCTAAAATCCCAGCAACGGCTTCAGAACTGGGAAGAGAGGTACGGGAAACCGAAGCAGACTGCTCCCCGTATTTGCCCCCTGTTGGGATCCAGGAGTGTAGCTTTGGCAAACAGCATGTTGTTACAACTTGAGACAGATGGAAATGTGCTTACTTGTCAAAGCTGTTATCCCCAACGAAGCAAGAAATTATGTTGTCTCGAACACTCCACGGGTAAGGAGACAGTGAAAGGTCCAGAAATAGAACAAAACTAATAATATAAAACTAGGTTTGGAATATGAAATGAAAACTGTCTTTTGAACAGGGGGTTGTTTCTTCTTAGCAGATAAAGTAGGATTTTTGTTATTTTTTTTTAGTTACAATAATATGAGTATTACAATAGATATGCATTGTCCTGATGAAGACTTACCCATTACCCCCAAAAAGATGATGTCTGTTATACATTATTATGAACCAGGTGATTTTAGTGATTGAGGACTTCATAAACTTGGTCAATATATTATATATGATAATATAATAATATTGGATGCAGAGCTTATAAAGATTATTTGAACTCTAAACCAACCAATGTATGTGTTTAAAAAAAAGTTCAGATATGAATAATAGCTTTCAAAAATAATTTTCTTCATAAACCAGCAACTCCTTACAAGTCAATTTAATAATGAATCATACCTTTTATTTTAAAGCAAATTTCACAATACAGCTCAAGAAAAAACCAACTTTCAATTTCAACAGCTCTATGTGTTTCTAATACTGCTCATTTCCTTCTGTTGAAATAAACACACTTTAGCACCACACTTTTGTTCATTGTCTACTGAATTCACATCAGAAAACAAATGTTAATTGCATCTTTTCCATCATGGCAGAGGATGATGTACAAATGGAAAGAAGTTTTGCTCTATGGGTGCTTAAATTAAAAATAAAACTTTCTATTTTTTAAAATGTCAATTTAATGTTACCAAATTCTTTAAGTCTGCACCTTCCATTAGGAGAAAAAAATGAAAAAAAAAAACAAAAACCTGCAATTAACATAAAAGTGTTATGATTCCATTTTAGCAGTCATTCTTGCACAAAAAGCCAGAGACATCAGCTTCAGCTAAGTTATAGCAACAGCAGCATCCGTCATTCCACAAAAATCACATTCTAGCCCAGCTGGAAAGGGAAGTTGCAAAATGCTTCCATATGAATTAAAAGAATCTTTAAAACCTTTTTAGCTTTTGTGTTCTGAGTCCTTAGAAACTGTTATTTCTTTATGAGGTTTGGTAGCCTCATCCATCAGTTCCTTCAGCTGCCCAATCTGCTCATCGCGGAAGTCATTAAGTTTTTCTTCTGTGAGCTGGATGCCAAATACAGTCTTTTCTCTTGAATTTTGTTTGTCCTCATTAATTTGTTGCCGTATCAGTGCTGCATAGTTCTAACAAAGAAAGAACACAAAGGTCACAAAAATGACAAATGCAGGATGTCAACTTTTTAAATACCATTTTACTATAGTATCATACTCTTACATAACCTCCTATAATAGTCTATTTACACCAAATGACAAAAAAAGTACACTTTCTGTTGAAAAGTTAAGAAATCTCTAACATCTATGATCAATTTTAAGTAGATAGTTTAAAATATATATAATAAAAGTACTGCCCCTGATGATGGGCTCTGCTTTGCAGCACTCCAAAGTGGCTCCCATCTGGACCTGTCACCCCTGGCTCTTCTTCCCCGCTCATTCTCTAGCTGAACAAAATTTCTGTACATGCCAGAAAGCCACAGTAGTTACGGTTTCACTTCGATTTAAAGTGTAAAAAACAAAAATTCAAAACTGGACCCTGAAAAATGCTGGGGTTTTGTTTGCTCATTACAGAAAATGGTTCTCACCTCATGTTACCAAAAGGCAATGATGCCCCCATGAAAATATCTTTCCGCCTTTACAGGAAGGCTGGAAGTAGAACAAATACACAGTATAGTTCATTTTCTCCGTCTATGAATCCAGCTGAGGAACAAACAAATCTCGGGATGCTTCAATGTTTACACATTATTGTGCTCTGAGAAATTCATAGTTTTTTCTGGTATCAGTGATCTGTGGAAAGGTACTACAAA
This sequence comes from Anas acuta, assembly GCF_963932015.1. Classification (NCBI taxonomy): domain Eukaryota; kingdom Metazoa; phylum Chordata; class Aves; order Anseriformes; family Anatidae; genus Anas; species Anas acuta. The sequence continues at coordinate 26,704,862 of NC_088980.1, read as the reverse complement.
ATTTGCTGGTATGTAGTTCTGTAATTTAAGATTCAGCTTCTGTATAGAAGATGCACCATTTTTCTAACTGCACATGAACTTTAATTCAGATGAAGTTCAGAAATAAGCTGAAAAACATAAAAAAAAAAAAAAAAACAGCCTGCAGACACAGCAGAGCCACACTTAGTACAAGCACAGCACCAGAGGTGTTCTCCCTTGCATGGATGGCAAAGAGTGACAGTCAGGGACTATTTCTGCACCTCAGGATTTTTTTTTAGGTTGGTTGGTTGTCTGTTTGTTTGTGTAAGAAGCTCTGGTAGTCACGATACCTTGTCTGAACCTGCTGTACCCTATCAGGCATCTACATGAAAAAAACAAACAAATGAAACCAAGCCAAACCAAAAACACACCAGGTGAAAGGTAGAAGCCTTTGCCCCTTGTATATGACTGCCGCCAGAAACAAAGACAACCAAGACAAATCAACCTCTCCTGCTGGTTTCACTCAAAAGACAACTACTTATCCCACGGTATGTGGCCATCGGTGTCACAGACACTTGGAGTCCCTCTCCTTGCAGCAAATGCCCCAGGCTGAGAGCAGGTTGTGAGCAGCACAGGGTGCAGGCAGCCAGGTCCCTGCACTGCCATGACACACGCGAGGACGTGGAAGCTCTCCTTGCAGGCAACAAAGCAAGGCAGATGCCCAACCATTAGTCTGCTTTAAAATCCTATATCACTGTTAAATACATAAACTTGTGTTTGCTACGCAAACTCAGAAAGCAAGTATTTGCTGTAATCAATAACCTTTCTTTCTGAAAATAAATTAATTTCCTGAAGTGAATAAGCGGTGTTCCTCTTCTGATTCATAAACTTTCACAGAATGCACAAATTCATCAAAAGGGCATGGGACGGGCAACATCAGAAGTTTTAAAATACCACACATTACAGAAACGGTGTAAGCCTTGCTGTTTCCAAAGTTTAGAAAGAATTAGATACAAAAATAAAAGCGACAACCACACAAAAAATAAGCCCCGTTCCTGACTGCCATCTTGCCCAGTACCTGCTGGTAGATCTGATATGTTGACAGGAAATGTTGATAGAAATTTGTGATTTAATTGTAAATTAATTAATTAAATGGGTTAAGAGCTTGTTTGCATTGGGAAGAATGGCAATCGTCTTTCCTATCTTCTTCAGCATCCTCCTCAAGGGTAGGCATAGCATGTAGTATGTTACATCTTAAACCACTCCCAAAATCTCTGAAAGGCTTTCATTAAGATAGAAACATTCAGGATGGATGTGCCTATTCACAGTAACTACCGGTATGGTTCATTTGGCTGCCAGATTTTCTCTTAAAAAGGTCTAAAGATTTTTAATCTCCCTTCTACGTGATAAGCAGTTAAAGTATAAAGCTGATGTTTTTGTTTCATCCAGACGACCATCTTCACTTGCAGCCGAATTAATGACAGCACTGATCAAACAACAACATTACTGGGGCCAGGTAGGAAGCAGCTGCTCTGTGCCCTGTTTGTTTAACATCTCAGCCAGGCACTGAAAAATGGTATCATCTTATTTTAAACTGATTTCCCAAGGTGACATCGAAAAACAAGCATGGCCTGGCAGGCCACCCTCATCAGTCACCATGAGTTAACTCAAAATCACAGCATTTCCAATTCTCGTTCTGCTGCTAGGAGCGAAACCAAACACATGCTGACAGGACTGTGGCATGAAGAAATGAGGATGCGAACGAACAGCACAGCAAGGAACGAGCTGTTCTTATCTTAACAGAGAGATGCTGAATGCATGATTATATGCACAGATTGCTGCAGGTGATTTACTGTATTTTTACTTTAAAAAAATAATGTATTTGTTTTGTATTCTGTTAAAGTAATTAATTAACAGTAAAAGAAAGTCTTCACAGAAGTGAATTTTAAACGGGGAACATACCTCGTGAAATTCCAAAGCATTTTCCTATGATTTTACTTGAAGCTGTAAATATAGTTAGAAATGTAATAGCAATCCCAGAAAAAAAATTTACCACACATTAGCTCAGCTTAATGCCTTATTTCAATGGATTTTCATACGCTCATGTACACATAAAACCGGAACAACCTACACTTCACCCTTTAAAACCACTTAAAATATCCCATTAAACTTTTAGAAACTGTATACAGTTACTCATTCAAATACAATTACTCATTCAAATAAGTTAGTCGATCTGAATAAACAGCTATTTTAAGTTACACGTCCTCTAACAGGAATATATTAGACAACTTCACATCACCTGTCTTTGTGTAAAGGACACGCCGTGATGACTTCATACAAAGTGAGAATCTACTAGAAAAGTTGGTGAGTAAGCCCTCCTCCTGCTTTTTAAAATACTCAGTTGTATTTGAATGATACCAGAAAGTGACATATTCCCTGCAGCACTCAGAGTTTTTTTATGTGGAGATTCAAAGCAGTAATTGCTGTGAGAAGGGCACAGAGCGAAGGCAGGCGGGTACCCAGCGCAGCCCAGGACCCCTGTGGCACAGCGTGGTCGTGGGCAGATGCCCAGCTCCGGCTGGAAGCCTTCACTGAAGGTGGGAAACCCTTTCTTCTGGAAATGTCAGGCATTTAAACCACCTGAGCAGCCACTATCTTCGTAACACCAGGCCAGAGGCAACCCCTAGCAAAGGGAGCTGTTCACCAGCATTCAGCACTGGCTTAACGCTGCTCCTGCTGGGTGATGCCGTGGGATTTCACACGTAACGTGGAAAACAGCAACATCCAAAAGGTTCGAGGCCAAATATTTTCAGTCCTATTGCCACAGACAGTGCTTACATTCAGAGGCTAAAATAAAGCCTCTAAAATCACATTTAAATGAAGCACTAGAAGCAAGCTGATCTTTATAAAATATAGCTGAGTATATACCTGTTACATTTATAACAGGTCAGAACTACTGGCAAGCTTATTTATGACAGAAATCAGCATTTCGCCTTATGTTTTCTTGTTTTGGCATCTCCTTTATTACACTGCAAAATCCATCAACAAAATGCTTAATATCTACTAGAAAAGGAAGAGTTGTGTTAAGTTACACTAAGTTCTCCGGTTTCCAAATCAGGAAGAGCTTCCCACATCCCAAAACCCCAGCACAGCCCTTCATCAGCAGGGCTGGGCTGAAGCAGATGGAGCTGCAGACCTGACACAGCACCGAGGCTAGCACAGGCTGCAGCAGGTAAGCAATAGGATGTTCCTCAAGTGCCGTCTTCACACAGGTCCTAAATAATATGCTTACCCTCCCTGCATTCATACATAGACCTCTGCTGCTTGAATTCAGCAACACCATGAAGCACATGACAAAAATTGCAGTTCCTTTTTATCTTTACAGAACTTTGGATTCCGTGGTATTTTAGTTTCTGAGGATGAAAGACCATGTCACCATTTCTGATGCACAGGGATAAAACAGTTTTCTCCAGTACAAAGTTACAGTTGTAACGACTGGAAACAGCCAGAAAAAAAGTGTCCTAAAAATTGAGCTGGAAAAAAAAAGCCATGAGAACTTTAAAAACACCAAGTTTTCCCTGGAGACTCGGGAATGATGCTAGAATATGTGATTATCAACCAAAAGTTAAGGGTGGTGAGCACAGCAACACAATGATGCACACACTGCAACTACACTGAACTGTCTTGGGGTTGGTTGGGGTTTTTTTTGATTGCTTGTTTGCAGTTAGGAAGGAGTAAATTAAAAAATGTTCAGCTAAAATGGATCCAGATAACATAATTATGCAATACCTAGTAATCAGCATGGAGAATTACTATTTGATCAGGAAGGTACAAATAGACTCTTTTTTGAACAGAGTTTACTAATGTTAAACTGGAAGAAATGACATTTGTTGAGAGGAATGTGAAACAAGATCAAGGACTAACTCAGCTTTGCTTATAGCTTAAATAATATGTAATTTTAACATCCTTTTCACATGTAAGACTTATGAGATCATAATTTGAGGTAAAAGCGGAAAGCCCATGGCTTGAGCATCAAGGTAAACATACGTGTATACCAATTCTATTCAGGCAAAAGAAAAAGGAATGCAACACCGTTACAGTTCATCAGAGTGACTCTACTGTCACTTGTGGGAAAACAAGCTGTGATTAATCATTTCTTTCTGGATGTACAATACCGATGTAAGTACTGTGCCTCAGGGCCAAAATCTAGGTCACTAAAAGCTTTTTGCATCATCTGGTCACAACCACAGCCTTTGAGATCCATTCCACTTACATTAATAAGCTTCATCGCAGGCCTTAAATAGAAAGCTCGAGCTCATTCTAGTGAAGGAGAGAGGAAAATTCAGCACATACTGGATAGGAAAAAACATCTCTTTAGAAAAAAATGAATTGACCGATTAAGTTCTGAGAAGAGCTCAAGCTGCAATGTAGATACAGCACAAGAAGTGGAGCAGAAACAAGAGATGGGAGGTAAGCCAAAAGAGATGGTCGCATGAATGGGTTCCAACAGCTCACCAAGCTCCTGCAGTGGTCTTCTTTCCTTGGACAGGCTGCAAAATTCAAACTCTAAGCTCCTACTAAGCCAAAAAAAAATTCGCTTACGAAATAAAACTCTTCTCTGAAGCATAAACCAGTGTTTGAGAAGCTTTTAAGTTGGTACAGGAGAGAAAAATACTTGAAGAGAAATACGCTAAAATGCCATTGAACTGAAGGACAAAACACAACAAATTATTCAGTCTAGACCTTATCTGTAAGAATTACGATGAAATTACAGTGCTACATATGACAAGCCCTAAGGCTGTTGTGACTGGACAAATAAGCAACAGACCAGAAATGTCAACCTTCTTTCAAGAACATGGTTTCATATTTTTAAACAAATCCTAATAAATCCTCAACTATTTGAAAGATGGTTATTCCCTGACTCAGTTTATATTTTGATTTATTTTTTAATGCTGCGTGTGGCAGCTCTCAGGCTCATTAAACAGAGCTGTCCTGTGCACTTTTTTCTACTCCTGATGTTTTGTCTGGCAGATCTCATGCTACAAACTCACAGGAAAGTCGAGGATTTATCACATGCAGCTAATTTAAAGCAGGGTAAAGGAAAAGACCTGAAGTGATAGTCTCAGTACATACTTTAGGAACATAACTTGTTCAATACATCCATTATACTGTAATATTACTATTTTAATATTGACCTAGAAAATCCTGGCAGAGTGGTTTACAGCAGGTAATTCCAAGACAAACATCAGCTTAACAAGTGAGTAGAGACATTTTACGTTTTTAAAAAATAAGGCTGTTTTAGCAACATAATCACACTACAATTAAAGCACACAATACAAACCATCACCTACAGACTTCCATACCAATTCTTTAAACAGGAGACAAACACCTGATTTTTATTTTTTTATTTCTTTGAAGAAGAAATATTTATTTCTGGAAGTATAACTTCCAGATTTTCAAGGAAGACAATGATTTCACATCTAGATATTTGCAAAAGGAAAATAAAGCCTGTTTCCAAGACAACCACATTAGCTTCTAGACTGCTAGATACTAACCAAGAACACGTAGAAGATTACATATCCCAACTGATGACACTTGAAAGACTCACCATGCATGTTCTTCTACTCCGTTTATACCCAGTGAAGCACTTCAGTCATACAGACACATACAAAAGATACTCAGCATTCTTATTTTTTCCATTGCTCATAGTCTTGCACACTCATTAGAGCCAAAGTTTTCAATAAACTAACGATGAAAAACTCAGATATAAACAAAATTTTAATCCACAAATAGGAAATCTTGTACTGATTTCAATGACACCACAAATAACCTTCCTGCTGAAAGTGCACTGAATTTTTCACTGTAATGGACCTGCAGAAAAATAATGTGATTGAACGAATTATGTAAAAAACCATGGGTGCTATTTAATAAGCAAACCAGAAGGTCATTAGCATAAAAGTCAGATCCATTCTTCACAACAGACAGAAGCATACCCAGTTTCAACAGAACATTTTTTATGTTCCCTGTTCCCATGCAATACACCGGTCTCTCTCCTAATTTAGCAAAGCAAATTTGGCAACAGATAATCCTGAGTCAAAGTCTGTCCCAGAGGCTCATTTCCTTGGCCAGCCCTGCCGTGGTCCCTCTGATAACTACGGACAGACACAAGCCCAGCCTGGCTGGAACCACCACCCTGCAGTGGCACTTAAAGCAGAGTCCTTCAAGTTTATCTACCTGCTTCTTCACCAGAAATGTACACTCACATTCCAAGGAGTGCTCTTCACAGAGCCTTCAATAAAAGAAAGCCTGTGTACACAAGCTTTCAGGAATAAGAAATATATTGCCACTAGGAAATGCAGGTGAGTTCTTATAAGGGTGCTACTTCGACAAGCTGGACATCCAGTCTAGTCATTTTTAAAATCCTACTCTATGGAAATAACTCTGTGTAGTTAATCACAATGATTTGGTTAAAGTTCAGTCCTTCTTGTTTTCAAATAGCACTAATACAGCACTTACATTAAATTAAATGCATACTGATATAAGTGACATTCTTTAAGACAACTACAACATAGTTTTATTTGTAAACTCATTCTTCTGGTAAAAAAAGGCTGATAAATGCCATTAGCATGTATTTAATAAAAGGCAAAAAGATTAACTCACTAGTCTCTCTGCTAGACCTGAGGCATATTCTTTTAAAGTTCTTGCTGCTGAGCAACAAAAGATGCTAAACGACGTTCACATTTTAGACCAGAAATACATTTTGTATATATATAAACTTACCACCATTTAATGAAATTAATAAAACTGTTTACAAAACCTTCTATGCTCTCCACACAATAGAACAAATCACAGCACTTTTTTTTTTTTTTTTAACTGTACTGCTCTCAAAATTGCAATAAAAGATTATTTACTCTGTTTTGCTTTTCTTAGAACAGGTTGATATAATGCAGCCAGAAAACCTCCTGATATGAAGGTGCAGACAAAAAGATCAAAGAAATTAAAAGTTGCCTTTCTGAAATTAAAAGTTGCCTTTCTAAACATAATTTTAAGATAGTGATGATTTTATTTTTTTTCTGGTTTCTTGAGGTCAAGAAATTCTAAAGCCGGCAAATCTATGCAACCTACCCAGGTTTTTAACTCGCAGTCTGCAGATTTCAATACAACCTCTGAACTGCTTCAGAAGTAGCCATAGAAGTTAACTGATGGAAGCAAGTGTGCTATGGCTGTGTTCAAGAGTAGCTATAAATGAGTACGCATCTCTACTGACTACATCAGAGCCCCAAATATGGAAAATGAAAAAAACCTCTGTAATCATCTGCAATCCACTATCTATTTATCCCTCTACCCAATGGCTCTGATTAGGAGGATTTTTATAGCATCTCTCACTTTATAGCAAGTATGGGCTGAGCTGTCACGGAAGAGCAAAAGACTGGAAGGATTACATACAAAAGGAAAAAGGAAAATTCACTTATCGTGGAATCATAGAATAATATTCCGAGTTGGAAGGGACCCACAAGGATTACAGTCTAACTCCTGATCTGTTGAACAAGTTTCAAAATTCAATAAAGTACTGTAGGGAGAGCTAATTTAAAAGTGCTTCTGAAAAACTCTATAAAATATTCTGCACTTTTCTTCCATAAAATATTTCTGTACTGTTCATCTGAAAATCAAATACATATATCAAATTCAAGCCTGAACACATTCTCCAATAATTTCTCATACAACAAATACTTCAACTCATCTAAATCTTCTCTTATTGCTTCTTTCTTGTTTCTGCCACTGTAAAAGGCTTTTCTACTATTAAAGGGAGCTTGCTTTGAATTATCAGATGAGAGGGAAAACAGGGTGGGGAGTAAGAAAGGTATGGAAATCAAGGAAGTCAAATCATTCAGAGTTGTATTTACTTTGAAATTAACACTCAGATACTAAACCTTAATCCTTCACGACAAAAATTCAGGCTGCCTGCTTATTCCTAAAAATTCTCACGCACTTGGTATTCCTCCTTTCCTCTGTGCAACCAAAGGCTGTCCCCTACCAAGCCAAAATACCCGTCCAACTGGAAAACAAAGCAATTTGCTTCTATCATTTAAAGGAAAGGACAATAAGAAGAACGTGAAAACACTAAAGTCAAGAAAACATCAGGGCAACCTTTCAGGAAAGCAAATACACCCTGCGGAGATTGGTCACACTGGCTTAATCCTGCTCTCTGGTGCTTTCCCAGTGGTACGCTCTCCAGCTTCAGGTGAAGAAGTATTAATGTTTGGAGCAGGAAAGGGCTGCCTGTACGTAAGACAGAAAGAATGGAAAGTGAGGTGTATTAGTTCTACTTGTGGGTCAAAGACTCCTGAGATGAACTACCCCTGCTCTGAGTTAAGTGGTAGCATTTACTCATTTTGGTGTGGCATATCTGCATCCCTTCAAATTTCTCTCTGCACTGATACCAAGACACTTTTATCATTAGTGTCAATGACAAACTGCTGCATTGTTTTATTTGTACTGTATTAGGAAACATGTCCTTCTTCTGTTGTGTATGATGACCTGGAAGAGAAGAGTTTTCAAACTGACTACACAGTAAGTCTACAAAAAAAATCTCTAGTTGTCATACAGTGATAATATGAATAAATAGCTTGCCTCAAGATTTCTACCAGGTAGAGAGTATTTAAAATAGTGAGAGGTCCCAGTTTGTGTTTCAAGACTTCTCAATATTAAAGAATTATCTCAACTCGTATTAGCACAGCTTTAAAATTACTCCAAAGTTGCTTAAAACAATTCAATGCTGTTTTAACATTAAAAACTTGAATTATTTTTGATCTGTTTATACATCAATGATTTCTATTTACTAATCAAGAAAAAAGTGGAGAAGAAGGCCTGATGTGCATCTCAAGCTCACAAGCAGGTAGTTCTCACTCTCCACTCTGTAGGGTGGCTTTTGGACAACTAAATGTGTCTGCTTTGTAATTTCGGCACAGGATTCCTACAGCGCTAGACCAAGACCTAGACCTAACACAAAAAAAACTCAAACAAGTTACCTACAGACACCAGCAAGGTAATCGTGGATAACACTTACATCACCTACCAGAGATGCTTACCCTTGAACCACACTGATGGTAACTTACGGGTTTTTTCCATAACATGGCTTAACATGTACTTTTAATGTCCTAAAGCAGGGCGACACTGAAAACAAAACAGAACACTGGTATGAAAAAGAGACACTAGGAGACCGATTGCTTTCGTGTTTCTTCTACACCCTGCTTACCTCTAAATGAACTTCAGGAACGTACGTATCAGAAATCAAATCGCATCACTACAACAACACAGGCTCAGTCAGGAGGATTTGCCTAATACCCTACCAAAAAAAAAAAAAGTGCCAAGCTCTCCTAAAATAAAGCTTAAGAGAGATGGTAGGGGGTGGAAGAAGCAACGACAACACATCTTTTAAGGCCTTTTGTTTTGGTTTGGTTTTGGTTTAATAGATTGCACTTCAACAACTTGTTTTGGGGTGAGGATAAAGACTGGCTAACTTCTGAATTTCAGCCGGAGTGAATGAACAGACACACTGTCAATGCTGTTTTGAGAGACCAATTTGAGACATGGTTATAAAACCCAAACATTTTATTTAGTTAAATATGATTTCAGCTATAGAAATGTAAAATCCCTATAAAGTTAATATATAGGTTTGTAGGCATATCCTTGTACATATTTTCCTTTTCTTTTTTTCCTTTGGCAGAAAAGCAATGGGATCATTTGTATTCTACTGTATTCATTTATGAGAAAAAACACCAAACAGATCTCCTCATCTTCACTAAACTGCTTGTTATACCTGCTATAGGAGTGATTTTAAAAATAATAGCTTTGCAAAACACCTTTCTTCGCAGAACCCAGCACCACAATGTTTTATTTCCTCAGGTGGGTGTTGAATTTCCCTAGGAAAGTTCTGCCACTAGTGCTGTCAAAATTATCACATGTATTTGAAATAGCTTTAGGATCTTATCTTCCCTCACAAACACTGCCTACAAGCACCTAGTCACAAACGAAAACAAACAAAAAATACTCAGGAGAAAGGAAATCTTTGGCAAATAACTAGGTAACATGCACTGATCCTTTGCTGTACCAAAAGCTTTAATCAGGAAATGGGATATGCTGAATAGCACAAGGGGCTTGAGAAGTCACCTAACCCAACAGATTGGGAACATCTGAAGGTGAAAAGAAAAGACAAAGCCAAATACAACAAGTTCAAAGTGCTCGTCCATACTGCAATTAAACCCATTACACGCTGTTGCTTGCTTTCTGTTAGACTACTGAATGCGTTCAAGTGAAGCCCTGGTAGATACCAATTTAGCTAATGCATCCTCAAACTGTAATGCCATGAAAGACATTAACTGGAACCAGGTCTCTGATATCAGGGAATTGATATTCAAACCAAAAAAAAAAAAAATCTACACAGACTTGTACACCTAATTTAATCCTACCTATACCTGTTGCTGTGCTCTGAAAGTTTGAATTTGTGCAAATAAGTGCACAAACGATACATGGAAAACAAAATAAAAGTTAACAGCGATGAAGACAGCACTTGCATCCTGTGTAACACTGTTTTCCAAGTCCTTGCTAACTGCCATAAAGATTTTTCATCAGAGCTGTGCTTCATAATAACACTGTAACCCTCATTGTTTGTATGTTGAAAACCCACATAATTTGTATGGCTGATTTTGGTGTCATAATATGAAATGTCACATACTAGCGCATACCAAACATCATTGAAACACACAGCCAACACACATCTACATCATCACATTACACATAAACTAAACAAATGATTAAGCAAAAATTAACACAGCACGATTTCAGTTCTTAGGGACGTTGTTCTTGGACTGCAAACAAGCAATTAGCTGCCCCACAAAGGATGCTGATGTGTGCCAGTGACCACATACCTTGAGAGTACCAAGTTCATGCTTGTACTTCAGCACTACTTTGTTGTGAATGTTGATTTAAATTACGACTTTCTGATTGCTATCATTGCAATTTATTTTGCTTAAACTCTGGAAACTTCAGCAATTTTCCCAGCTAACATCAGAAAACTATGCTTTAAGTCAAATCTCTTCTCCATGTCCTCTAAACCAAACTAAAATCACAGGGATAGATATAATAGTATGGTTTGTATGTCAAAAAACAAGTGCTATAAGCACCACAACAACATGCATTTCCAAAAGTAAACTCTTCAGATAAGAAAACACAGGTTTAAATTGTAATCTTACCAGAATGAAATTACACCAAGGTTGTGTCACACACACACAAAAAAAAAATAAAACATTTCAAAATTCTATCAAAGATTTGAATGCTATGAAGCAAAAGCAGAAATGACTTCCTGCTGTTAAGTGCTTAAATATTACGTGCAATTAATCTCATTAAATATGTGAATATTCTTTTCAGTTAATGGATAAATATGACAGATTTCACTAAAACAATTTTTTTTAAAAAGTTGGAAACTAAAGCTACTTTCCAAGGCCTTCCCAAACTCTTATCCAATTGTTTATTCCTTACCAGAAGCAGGATCTTCCAAGTGCCAATGGCAACATGACAACAAAATTCCTCAGGTTTGCTCTCTAGGCGGCATTGTTGCGAAAAGTACCCTCAGTCTTCAAAACAGGCAAATTATTGAGTCAAGCACACATTCGGTAACTGAGACTGGAAGTTTGGAGCAATTCCATTTAGCAAAGTTAAAATGAAACAGCAAGAAAGCTAGGAAGCACTTAACAGATCCCATCCCAACTTCTGTCCCTATTTCAGCCAGCAGTGTCAGAAACCACAGCACACTGGAAAGGTGCTTGTTTTATCCAACATACGTAACAAAACTACAGTAATTTCAAGACTGTTTTCCTTACTAGCCTAAAAGCTCTTCAGACAAATCAGCTTCCTCCAGGTACTGCTGCATACCAGCAGTAATTCCCCGGCAGCCACTAACCTGGTGCACTTTATTTGTCCCTCGGACTTCACTCACCACCCTGGCATCACCGCTGACCCGGCCATCTTCCAGCCTGAGCGACCCACAGTGTCCTCAATGCCAGACAGCTCTGCCATGGTGAACTCGGGGAAAGAGAAGACAAAATTGGCCAATATTTTGTGACTGAACTTACCGATCAGATACCACTGAAATCATCGCCTGATTTCCACATGCTTTGCTGCTGAGCATGACTGTGAAAACTCAGAGAAGTAAGGCACCAAGCCCCTGAAATATACCACACAAACACACGAATACAGAGGGGGGAAATCCTTAAGGGAAGGAATAAGTTAACATCTAGAAATTCAGCGTGTAAAACACCCACTAGCATGGAATAGTCAACACTGGGTCATGCTGCAGGAAGTATCTTCAAAAGGAGAAGCAAGGTGGTTCCAGTGCCAAATGAGGTCAGACAAAAATCTTTGTCCTGAAGACAATGTGAACTAAACAAAATGCAGAATGGAAAATTTGGAAAAATTTAAACAAATTCAAGAGCAAGGTTTAGAACCCTAACCAAGCCCATGTTGTCCTTTACGAAAACAGGTTATTGGTGAAGTAATTGTTAAATGAATGCTGATAAAAAAACTTGAATGGGTCTTCAAACTACACACACACAAAGCATCGCAGAGTATCACTTTAAATACAGTCAGTGGTCCCATTCCTGCCTCATCAATTTGTTAAATCCTATTTCAGACCTTGAATTTTGATATAGAGCCAACCTCTACAGCTTGATGGACACATCGGTCACAGAGTACCTCAGAAACACTATTCCTGATCTCCCCATCTCTTATGAAACATCTTCATAGCTGTTCATCCAGAATCAGACAACATACACTCAGGAGAAGGACCTGTAGTTGTCAATACTGACCTTTCACTTAATCCATCATCTTATCAAAGAAGAATCCCTTTCCAAAATTAGAAAGGACAAGAGTACTCTCGCCTAGGATTCCTTATTTTTAGGGCACTGCTTCCTAGTACTTTCTTGGCAGATACACTAACAACTTGGCCTGTTTTTTTTTTTTTTCAATATGCCTCTTAAAGTTTTATACAGACATGTCCTGCTGAAATTCATTGAGACTTGGGCTTCTAAGTCACCTGCCTTGCTACAGGCTTTCAGCAATCTTGGCACAGGCACCTTTGTACCACAGAGAACCCCTCCATAAATATGCTCCTGGAGTCCCAGGACTCCTGGGTCACCACCTACTCAACCAAAACAGTGCTCTACACCTCCGCACTGAAGACCAAAAGCAACTTATTCTGTGTATTTCCATCTCCCCTGCCACGGGATTTAATGCATCAGCAGGAAACAAAACTTTAACCAGCTCCTTCCTAAAAGATAAATATTTAATTGTTTACAGCATAAGCTGTTCTTATCAAGGAAAACAAGGGCAGCACCAGGCAAACTGCCATCAACATTTCTAAGAAAAAATAAGGTCCACCACAACTACTTTCCTCTATCTGATCCATGTTGGGAAACTGGTCTCCTGCTTTGGAGTGGCATCTGCTGGCAGACAGGCACTCAAGAGAAATCAGATTCACCAAGGACAAAGTAAATAAATCAGCATTCACATTATTCACAAAGTATCTTTCATTTCCTTCTTGACTGCGGACAGGATGTTTCTTCTTAACAACGTAACTTCTTTCAGTTATAATGTAATGATGGTGGAATTGCCATGAACCAGAGTGACACCCTTAACACTACCCATGAAATTTCTTTTCACTAGTCAATTAGCAGCAGAACCGGTGGGGAAAAAAAAAAAACACAGCTACACAAGATCTCATCCTTGTAAAACCACTAAGGACATAATACGTATTTGTTATTTAATTAGAACTCTTCACATCACAGCTCTCAAATCCTTACAATGACTCACCACAACGGGTGTTAGAAACCTTGCCACTATGCTTCACTGAGAACAATCAACTGGATTTAAAAATTCAAGAGGTCAAGAAAACAACTGGATATCGTGTTTTGCTGTACACCTTATATTGAATTCTAAGCATTAAACCAAACTTAAACTCCTGTAAATAAAGTACATACACAGAGCAAGATAAGTCATTTCCACATGAACCAGAAAATACAAATGTGCTTGTAGCACAGCCTAAACCTGATCCACACTTTTCTTGTAAGCCACAGTTCCTCTATCTGTGTCAGACTACAGCTCCTTGGTCTAAAATATCACGGTGTTTCACTGACACATGCCTGTATGCATTCTAGAATGGACAAGAAAAAAGTCCAATATTCAGTTTAAACATTTAAGCCATTCCCAGGAATGAAAGCAGGAATAAATATATATATATATATTATTGTATTTGCCTTTTGAATAAAACATCCTACTCTTAAAAACACCATGCAATACCAACGTACTTTGCAACAGAATCTAAAATTTGGTGTTTTTTTTTTTGTTGTTGTTGTTGTTAGGTTGTTTTTTTTGGTTGGTTGGTTGATTTTTTCGGTGAAGACCATACCCATAATGGGCTACACTTCCAGAGACATAATCAATTTAACACTCAGTGGATCCTTTAAATAAACTAGACTAATTAAAAAAGATTTGTGCCTACATACTGAGGCTCCATCTCCTCCAGGCACACTATGCTGTGGCCCACTGTGGCTGATGAGAATTTTTAATGACTCTTCTCAGCTGCCAGATCAGTCAGATGGAAGCAGTTCAGGAAGCTACAGTGTTAGTCCATCTCCTTCCTGACACCCCAGGAGCAAGAAAAGGTGTGCTTTGATGTCACTGAAGTAGGACATCTGACACCACATCCGCAGGCCAAGAACAGGATGGTTATCCTGCAGAGGACACCTGCTGGAGAACCTAGTAGTGGTCTAGATTACAAGGTGAGAACTTGGAAATACTGACTGGCAAGGGAATAAAATAAACAAAATGCTACAGAGCGTACAAAAAAGAAAACATATCTATGAAAGAGTACAGGAAAATGTAAGTATCTAAGGTAATAAATGTGCCGTCAAGGCTTAAAGAGGAACAACAGAAGCAAACCTATTATGTTGGAGCATTCAGTCACAAAATGATGAGGAAAAAATAGTTCGAAGAACTCCAAGAACTTTCCAACTCCAGGAAAAAAGGGACTCTTACCACGTCAATGTCTGCTGTAAAAGTATTACGTTGTCACACGCTGACAGGTTTTTTTGTTGGTTTTTTTTTGCATAAAGGCTAGCTCAGGGTGCTTATGTCAGGCTGGTTTTCTGTAGCAGGTTTGGCTCAACTGCAAATCCAATTGTGAAAAGCAATCTGAGTGAAAATCCTACCAAAATGAGAGACCAATGGGAGAGTAAAAGAGGGTGAGTAGGAGCACATTACATGGGATATCACTGCAGAGAGGTAAGACATTTCTCAAGTAGAGAAAAACAACCACGGGCTCCAGAAAAGCAAACTACAGCACCAACAGGGAGCCAGAGGACAGCATGCCAGACAAATACTTTGAAGCATAAAAGGGTGCTATAGGTCCCCTTTTCTGTGACAAGGGACCAGAGAGTCACTAAATATTGCAAACTACTCAGGTAACAGCTTTTGCTGCTGGGGAAGCAAACTACCCCAATGCAAGTCAAAACCAGAAAGCACCAAAAGAGACAATTATAGCTACAACAGGTGGAAGGCACGGAACATTTTTAAAATAAAAAAGCCTTCTCAAGATCTGCAGCAGCAGTTTAGTGAATTACAATACGTATTTCAAAACACATTTTATCAAGAAATGAATCTGTGAAAATTCAACTTTGTATCAGAAGATTCAAAGCCCTCCTTGTTCCTGGTATGGGAAGGCGCCTTATAAATTTGAGTATTTGCTGCCATCACGCGCACACTTCAAGAACTGCAGTCTTATGAAGGGTACTCCTGATGTATCAACAAAGTCAAAAATCAGCTGACTACATTATAAGGGCACTGTAGCCTGAAGCTTGAAAGCGCCAAACCCTGAAAAATTGTAAATTTAATATTACAATATTTATTATATTTTTATTTAATATTTAAACTCAATTCAAATCCACTATGCAACTGCAAAAGGCAAGAGACCAATTATGTGCTAAGTGATATTTGGTGGTCTACAGAAAATAACCCAATTACTCTGATTCACTCCATGCAGACATTAATACCACCAACACAGTTCCATACCTCCAGTCAAGCCATCTCAAAAGAAACAATGGTGATGGGGAGATATCTCAAGCCTCACCCTCCTACCAGGCCTCAGAAAAACGGGAAAACAAATTAGAGAACGCTGCAGTGACCTAATCATCTGCCCATTTCCTCTAAATTATAGAACAGAATAATTCAGGAAGAAAAAAAAAAAAAAAAAGCATAAAACTCGTGTATCCATTTCATATTGTTCAGGAATTCCCATGTAGCAAGAGAATAAGCATCTACATTTTATGGATCAGTTGCTAGTCATTCTTGGAAGATGGGTGCAAGATCAATCTTAGAAGGTATTCTACAGCTTTACCTAGTTAAGAGAAAAAAAAAAAAAAAAAAGCCTTAAGATATAAAACTTAGTTAAGTCTACTTGCAAGATTGCTTGCAACTTACTTCTACTATAATTATCATTTCATTACAAAAAAAATCCCATTAACATTACGTCTGGAATTAACCTTTAAAAACCAGCAAGTCCAACATTTTGTCAGACTTAAGTAAGATTTTCAAATCACAGCCTTCAAAAAACGTAGTTTTTAATTAACAGGCATGGAAATAAAAATATTTCAAGATATTTTTTCTGCTCAGTTTATTCCAAGGAGTGAGTTGCAGTATAAACACTAGGTTATCAATTAGGAGATATGTAACTGTAGACAGAATCAGCTTCAGCATTAAAACAGCCAAAGCTTTCAGCATCATGAAAGCCAGTAAAAAATAAATAAACAAATAAATAAAAGATAAAAATGGTGCTAAATACAAGATTATGAAGTTGAAATTTGAGGTTGAGCTTCTTGCAAAAACACAGTTGATTAACTCACACTACTATTAGTGAACTGTATAAAAGAGCCTTGACCCTTTAATGGGTTCAAACACATTAGCTGTATATTCAGACATGCTATATACAAATCTGGGGCTTTAAAAATCCTCCAATTTGTGTATCACTTGTGCAGATACCTCAGTATGATGCTGAAAGGTAAAAAAAAAAAAAAACAGTTCTGCAACAATTATTTAGATGTGCTCCAGATTCTGTTTTAACTCACAGAAAAATACCAATTTTGTGTCTACACAGAACAGAAAAGCACATCCATACAGTATAGGCAATTACAGCACTCATAATATTATTGCAGTAATTACAAAATATGGTACTTGACAGCACTTGTGGAAAGTTGGCAGTGTTTATAGTGTTGATAGTGGAAACGCATTGAAAACACAGTAACACCTACCATGCTTACAAAACACTACAAGCTGACAATATTCACACAAGCACCAAACAAATGCTGCAAGGAAGGTCTCAGTGAAATACAAACAAGCAGAAATCCTGATAAATTTGCAATTCCAATTTATAGCCAGTTTGTCTGTTTGACCCACTACAAAGTCATCTGTCGATCAATTGTCCTGTTATCATCTCCATCTGAAAGCCTACACTGATAAGGATTTTTTAATTCTACTGTAAAACACTTATGTAAGAAAAACAGACACTGCTAGAAGAGCAAAATGAGGACAAAATAATCTGAATACCCATCTCCTCTTCTCTCCTTTTAAGTCACAGAGGAAACAAGAAATCTAGCAAGACTTGTACACATCCAACTTACAGACAACTTTTAAGACTTTTTTTTTTTTCTGTAGACCTGTACTGAGTTAAACTTTTTGAAATGGCTGCCAAGGAACACTGAAAAAGCAGAATGAGGTTAATTTACAGCAATGAAATAAACTGTTAGATTAAAAACTACTCAGGGATCTGAGTGCACACCACTAAAATCACTGATTCCTGACCACTACAATTTTATTTTAAAAATAAGGAGACCCTCAGAGGTATGTGCTATTATGCATGTAATTTTTGTCCTTAGGCTATTTCCTGATTTTTAACCACATACACAAGTACTACGATACGCTACATAGCATGGTTATGCATATGCTGTGCCTCGCATAGCTTGGACAGAATTTTATACAGCCACTAGATGGAAACCTGAATTACTTTTTAAAAACAGCAATTCTGTAAATGTCATTGCTGGTTGTGTTTCTACTGGGTCTGACATTATTGCTAGTTTCTTATTTAGAAATCTAATCACATGCTGACTGTCACAAAGCTGTGTTCATTTTAGAAGTGTCCATGAGCAGGCACACACAGAATTTCCTCTGATGTCCTTGAATCTGAAAGCATTAACGTAAACGTGCCTTGCTGATTTCTCAAGGAGTGAACTGTCAATGCATGTTAGCGATTCAATCTACTTAGACAGCAATTTCAACTCTTCAGCCTAAGTTACAATTAATAAAAATTGCTGTACAGTTTGGGTTTAATAAATACCACTCTTTAAATACCAAAGGCAAGCTATATGCTTTATAAATGGTAAAATCATCCGCAGTTTATAGAACTACTTGCATACCGTGTGTTTCCATGAAGTTCCATCACTTCAGTGGCATTTACCTCACAATTAATTTATTATAACCTGAGGTGACTGGCGTACACAAGGGGTACAACCTGAAGCGACTGGCAGCCATGGCTGTCTGATGAGACCCCAAGGGCTCAGATGTTGCTTCTGGATGTGTCCAGCTCCCAGGCCGTCTGCAGCTTCCATGGAAGAGGAGCAGGTCCCCACTCCTGCTTCTAAACCTGTATTGGAAGGAGCACTGAAAGGATGAGAGTAAAGCCACAATATCAAAAGGATGCTTCATCGTGAAATTCTGTTATAGGGATTTTTGGGTTTGGTTGTGGCCAAAGGGAGCTTTATACATGAAAGATGGCTCAAGGCACTCACCAAATCACGGGTGCTGCACCCAAGGGGCATCTGACAGAGGCAGGCTTCACATCTGACACCAGAGCAGGACACCCCTGGCAGTAAGGCAGAGCAGGGCTGATTCCCTGTGTCCAGCCATACCCAAATCCCACATCAGCCATAACTACCCAGCTCTCAGAAAAGTGAGAAGTTCCTTCCTGCTTTTTGAGAAATATCAGAGAGAATCAAGGAAATTGTCTCCAATTTTGTGCTTACAAATTAAGACCCAGTGAACACCCTAAGTGGGGGCTAAATACGTAAGTCTCAGTAGGAATTTACTCTTAATAAGAAGGTTTTCATCCAGATAGCCATAAAAATCACTAAAAGCAAATTCCAATGTATCCGGTAATGTTACAATGAAATACTACTCTTAAATCCTATTTCACAGTTTTTATTAAAGTCATAAAATGGGAAAAACCTTAAAGTCATATTTCACTTCCCCCAAAAAATGTATTTCTTTGTCAGGCAAAGAAAAGATCACTTATATAATGTACTTCATGGAAACTCAGAATACAGAAAGTTAGCAGCAGTTTCAGACTTATGCAACCTATAAATTTGCTGAAAAGGCAACCCACATGTCCCACTCCTATCCCTGTCTGATTCCTGTACTGGCCACAGCTTCCTCGTCCACCCACCCAACTTTGGATATTTGCTCTTCAAATTCTCTTTTCAACTTCTCAATGTATTTTTCAGTGCCAGAGGCTTAACACAGACCAAAAAGGGGGAGGGAGGATCACACCAGCTGAAAGAATTAAGATGCAAAACATTCAGTACACCCAACCACCAACAGAAAGAGATGCAGCATGACAGCTGTGTCCTGGGAGACATTATGGGTCCATGCCACAAATCATCCAAGCAAACCAAACACTGCAAGCGACAAGGTTGAAAACAAATTTGATGAATGATAATTATTTTTATCACACCTGATATCATACTGACTAGAAAAATTAGCCATTATTGAGAGGCTAAGTGACCAGCTCCCCAGGTGGAAAGATGCAGTTCCACCTTCATTTTGCCAATACAATGCCTGGACACATTACTAGGAATGAAAAATGGTCACCTTCCTTCCAAGCGTACAACAGCAGATGCCAGCTCCCAAATCAGTCGCAGTTAATTTGAAAGCTTATAAAAAGGCTTTCTGAGTCAAGAGAGGCCAAAGCATTTCAAAGGCAATTTATTCAATCTCTCTGATGTGAGAAAATGTCATGTAATTCTGCAGGATGATTCTGCTCATCTCAAGAAAGTCCAGACCTTCCAGCCTACAGGGTCAGACTTTTTAAACAAGGTAAGTAAGAAATGACCTATTTCCAACTCAAAAGAAGAATTAACCTAAATGATATAAAACAAATGATTACCTGAATTACTTAGCTGAATATTCTACACCATTATCATTTGTAACCCGGAATGAAGTAATCAATATTATCTTAATATTACCTATTCTTAAGTACGCGTTCTCATCAGCTACCACACAATTTAGACGACTTGAATGAATTCACTTACCATATCTGTCAACATTAATTCAATAGCATTCCAAGGTAATAATCACTATCAATCTAATTATATCAGCCACCTCCTGTAAATGAGTACCAATTATTTTAATTAAAATATTAAATATTTAGAAAATAGAAAGGAACGTATATTAATAATTTATATACTTAATTTCAATCTACCTGAACAACCATGATTCCTGAAAAACAAAGCTTGCTTTCTTTGCATCTCCCCTTCCTACTTCTCAGCGGGTTTCAAGAGGCAAGGCATTAATCTAACAGCAACGACAGGAAAAATGCAATTTTTGTATTGTTCTATTATTTTTATAACTTTTTATGTACCTGCCTATTTCTACCAGTCTTATTTAAGAACTATTCCAAGAATATTCAAAGAATAGTTTCCCCATTTTGTAATTTCAAACCGGTCAATTTAGATTCCCCATAAAAAATGTCATTTGTGACCTGCCCAAACTGGGACAGAACAATAAATCCCTCACTTTTTCTACGTACAAAACAAGGAGATCCTTTCTCATCTCCTTTAATGGAAACTGACACTGCAGCAACATTAGGGCATAGACAAGTTGTTCTAGAATCATTCACACACCAAGGCAATTATTAATTGGGTGTCTTTTCACCTCTTTTTTTCCATTTCTGTTTAAACTTCATCTCAGAAATCTCTCTTTAACATTCTACTTGTGTTTCTGTGCCCTGCACATATACTCAAAATGACTGTACCCCTGTTAAGACTACACATCATATTGGAGTCCTCATTCAAAGTCAAGAAATGTCAGTGCAATCATCCTATCCACAACTTTTGGTCTATCCTATGAAGAATATACATTAGGATGCACTATCGTTACACAAATTCCTGAATACTATTTTTCTGTAACATCAGACAACGTGCCACTTTGCACCAGATAGCATGCACGCAAAAAAAGAGATGTAAGGAAAGAACTTTTCCCATTGAAGTTGAATATTTATAACACTGAACTGCATCCATTAAGGTACATGAGTACTTTAATGAACAAGCTAATCAGAAAGAAAAAAAGCTTTGCATGCAATACGCCAAAATACTGTTATCTGAGCAGTAACTTTGTTTTTCCCAAAAAAAATGGTTAACCCTGGACATGAAATATAAACATTTTGCATTAATGTGGCAGTGATTTAAGTTTTTTTTTTTTTTTGTGGTGCTTTACTCTTTTTTTTTTTTTTTTTTTAATAAAAATAGATATGTAGACAAGAAATACAAAAATGGTTCATCTATATGAAGTAGCATGTCACAGCTTCAGCATCAATGAGTGAGCAACACACACACCCTTCAAGAACTGGGCCTTCACAGGTACGCTGCTGTGTTTTGCAAGAACTGTTCTGGAGCCTCCAGTCTATTTCTGATCAAAATTTAAAAAGAGTGTCCTGGTGCCCAAGAAAGGCAGAAAGAGGACTCCAAAATGAAGTGGAGCATCTTTCTCTTACCTAAAGCAAGTCTTCTACAGGCTACCTTCCTCAGCTTCCTAGTTCAAGTCTTCAAGGTACTGCAAACCACAGCATGTTGTGAGAGGCAGAGACTCCTACAGGCCAAAAATCTGGAAGTCTGATTTACAGATTCCCCCCATGAAGTAGATAACGATTTAAGGGAGAAAAAATCCAAGAACAAAACAAAAGATTAAAGGAAAGATAAGAGCCACATTAACTACATGCTAGCATCTCCCAGCATCTTGCTAAAAGAGAGACATACTTGTAAAGTTCTTTACACTGACACACTCAAAATAGTTATTAAATTAGCTTCCTTTCTTTGAACATATCATAACTAATAGCACTGCATGCCAGGTTTCAAAATTCAACTTCTGTTCCTTGTAATCTATTTTTTCCCAGTTTTCCCTGTAACCTACTTTTAAAATACTTTTGAGAAACACATTCACAGAAATGGCTAATGCTTTTATGCTTTTTCAATTTAAACATTGTCTTCCTTTAAAAAAAAAAAAAAAAAAAAACTATTTCAAAGAAGATTTTAGCACTGAAAATAGTAACGTACAACTTGTTTTTTTAGCTCATTAAAATTGGAGGCAGTGATGCAGAAACATTTTGGCAATATCAAATAAACTGCAACTGAGAATTATAATAGCGTCAGGCATTTGAGAAAATGATACAAAATTTCCGATTTCAGCATCTATCACTTGGAAAGAGGCAATTAAAATATATTTATTCATTTCCCCTGGAGAGAAAACCAGGCAGCGTTCTCCCTGCCTGCTCGTGACACCCCAGTGCAAGGCTAACGGAGCTGCTTTGCCCCTTGTATTTTAGCTACCCCTGTAGCTAAAAGCAGAAGAGATGGCTGGGCCAGGTGTCTCCCTGTTACTCTTCAGCTGCTCAGTCTGAAGCCCTGCACGATGCCCATTCCAACCAGCTCCCAGGATGGAGTAGAAGAGAGGTCTATTGGGGTCTTAGTGCGCTAGCACCTGCTAGAGCTGAGGAACGTGGGGGGAGCACCTCGAGAGCCTCCCTCCTGTCCCATGAAGCCTGTCCCATCCCAATTACTTGGGCATTATCTGCCTGTCTTGTCCCAATTACTCGTGCATTATCTGCCCTGCCATCACTGCCATCCAGGTCATGGGGGGAAGCGCTCACTTAGGACTTGCTTCCTTATGAACTGCTCTGCAAAGCGAAGAACATTGCTCAAAAATGACCTGAAAGCTCACGTGGGAGCTATTTACACATACATATTAACTGTATTTATACGATTAGCTGCATGTGGAGCTATGCATACACATCTGTAATAACACATTATATGCAAATCACACGTGCGGCTGCCTGGCTGCCGTTTATAATGCATATATAGCTGGTCATATGCTTATAAACATATCGTCAGCTATATGCATATGTGCATACATAGCTGGTTATATGTTTATATGCACACAGCTGCTACGTTTACCCACACATATAGCTGACGATACGTTTATATGCACACAGCTGAGGGCACAGCACACGGGACGAGGAGCGCAGCCCCCCGGGGCCGCCCCCTGCCCACGGGGCGCCCCTCAGGCACTTGCCTCCCATTCCCGCAGGAAGCGCTGGGCCTCAGCCGGCCCCACGGCCCTGTGCCTCCTGAACTCCTCCCTCACGTAGCGGTCACCCAGCTCCCGCAGGGCGGGCGGCAGCGCCCGGTGCAGCCGCAGCAGCCGGCGGTAGAGGCCCCGCGGGCCGCCCGGCCCTCCCGGCATGGCGGCGGCGGCCGGGCCGTGAGGCGGAGCCGCTGCCGGCCTCCCACCGGGCGGGGCCCGGCCGCCCGAGCAAGCGCCGCTGGTGCAAGGGGGCGGAGGGCGGGTGAATAAATGGGGCTGGAGGGGTGGAGGGGATGTGGTGTGAGTCAGAAGTCACTGGAAGGGGCACACGAGGATCGCCTGGTCCCTTCAGGGCGGACCGCAAGCTGAAGCGTGTCACCGAGGGCATCGCCCAAACGTCCCCATGGCACCCACAGGCACAGGGCACCCACAGGCACAGGGCACCCACCGCATTCCTCTCCAGGAGGCCCATCCCAGTGTGTGACCACCCTCACGGCACTGACATTCCTCCTCACGCCCAGCCTGGCACAGCTCTGAGCCCTTCCCTCCCCTCATATTCGAGCTCTGCTACCATCAGAAGAAAACTGTGTTTTACACCCGGGCAGAATTCAGAAGCAATAAAGCAGTCCACTAAAACCAAACTTCATCAGCTTAAATCTACCTGTGTTATTAAGCTTGTATCAGAGGGAACTATGGGGCTGCTGAGGGTTCACGCCGCCGCGCTGTTATCTCCCAGCTCCCGCTTTCTGCTGCCTCCCACATGCAGAGCAAGCTCCATCTCTGCAGCTCGCAATAAGGTTTTTTCAGCTGTTTAACATCATATCCAACCCACCCACGTGGAAAAATCTTCAACAGTCACAGATATTTTGACAAAAGAAAAAAAGGGGTTGAAAATCAGGCAGTAACAGCAGTGACAGAAGTCCAGCCTAATCACACCGTCCTGTTAAGCTCCTTCCAGCCGCTCGAATAATTGACTCTTCAAAACAAAAAGGAAACATTTCCATAGGCCCAGGGAGCATTAAGCTTTCCCCAGGATACCGAGAAATGTAATAAAAATATACTGCCTTGTCAAAAGCCCGGGTCATTACGTCCAAGCAATACAGAAAAGAGTGAACTACAAACTATTACTCCTTACTATTTTTTGATGTTTATTTATTCTCCCAGGCACTTCAGTGAAGGGAAACTGAAGTTCCCAGTAACTAACTGAAAAGTGGCTGAAGCAGCAGAAAGCTCTCACAGATCCAGTTTTCCTCACTGGCAGTTTCCAGTTCTCTTAGTGCCCCTGATGTACCCCGGGCAGACCTAATCCTCAGTCAGTTTTGCTATATTCTCAAACTGCATTTTCTGCAGATATTTCTGTTAGGAAGGATTTCTAAACTTAATGCATTTCATTCACACCCGAGTCCGTCAGGATTTTCACATTTTTGAAAGACCGGAGTTAAAAAACTTGTAATATCATTTGTATTTGCAATGGTGCAGTTCCTCTGAGTTACCTCGGGGTGCATTCATTTGCAGAAGTCATTTAAGTATTTTTCATGTAATGACCCCGGCACTCACACTGCACACACTGACAGCGGTCTTGCTACATTCATCTCATGGGAGTTTAGGAGTCCTTGTCCTTCAGTGGCCTACTTAAGCCCTCTGCTGGACACTTGCTTTGTGGCTCAGATATTAACAAGGATACTTCAGCCAAATCTGTAATCTGCATATTTATTTATTTATTTTTACATTTTGTCTTTCTGTCCACAAGGACCAAAAGACATCTTGCCCATCTTTTGTATTATATTCGTGACATCTCCATGTGGTGAACTCTCAGCCATCTGTACATAGCACACCCATGCCATAAACAGCTTGGGTCCAGCTGCAGTTTCAGCTAACATGAAGGAGAGGAGTGAGAGTAGTCCTGCCTCACTGTGAGCACTGGGACATCTGCATTGCCTTCCCCAGGGCTCCAGCACCTCCTGGCACCAAAGGATGGGCACCTCAGGGAGGCGATACATCCTGCCCCTCCTAAGCAAGTGGAGGCAATTTTTCCCTACTGCGGTTTGTGATTTAGATAAGCCATAAAGAATTCTTCAGTGTCCAGTTGGGCTCATGAGCACTGGCTCGGTGTTAGTTATGCTAAAACTGGAGCAGATCCTACAAAGATAACAGCATATCTCTGTGCTGTAGTGCCTTTGTTTTTGGGGAGGTGATACCAGCTCTGCTACAGGGCAGCACAAAGCCAGGCAAAGTGGTTTAGCCAATATACCGAATATTTATTTCCATGGCTAGGACTGCATGAGTAGCATCTCAGCCTTTTCCCAAGGATGCACAAAAGAGTTGTAGTACAGCATAGCTGCAAAGTCCCAGCCCATTGCTCCAGGTGCTGAGCTGCTTCTGTACCAGCAGCCAGTAATAAAAAGTGGAAGGCAGATTTTGAGCCTCTGAATCTGACAGAGTAGCAATGTTGTTTGCTACAGTCCCAACTCCAAGGGTAGGAAGACTGGAGGAACTTTTCCATGTTTATTTTTTGCTTTTATCAGTAATGTGTTGACTAGAGAAGATGAAGCTGAACTATTTATTGAGCTCTTATAATTGCTGTAATTTTAAAAATTAACAAGACCGTCCCGAGAAGAGTTCTCTTTGTGAATCAAAATAAGTGATTAAATATAGAGTGTAATGACATGATATGCCTTTCCAGAAACTCTGGTAATCTGGATGAAACAAAACTATATTGTCATCTGTTAAAATAACAGGATAATCTGCAATCTTCTTTTCTAGACTGTAGGTTAAATGTCAAAGTACAGAACCCTGGGGTGTTTAATTTCCTGCCATGATCAAAAATAACCATACAGTCCTGTCCTATGCATCCTATCTTTTCATTGTGCAGGTCACAACCAAATTCCACCTCTTACTTCAGAGCTGTGAAGTTTGTAATAAGCCCTCTAAATATTCAAATAAATTCAAGACAGTTCCTTTTTGCATACTATTGCAGACCAAGACAGACTTTTCTGATTCAGAAGCCAAGCCAAAGATCTGTTATGACAGCTAAATGCCTGCTAGATATTTTGTGGCATCTTCCAGCGTGCCTCATAAAGATGCAAAATTATCTCTTTGTGGGAATCAACTACAAAATGAATAGTTTCATAAATGACTTAGAAAAAGCTCCTGATAATTGGAGTTCCGCAGAATGACTCTGCCCCTGTCAAAGTCGAGTAGAGCTTTGTCCTTGATTCAGCAGGAGTGAGATGAGTCCTAGCATGGGATAGCCTGCTTCAAAATTGTACGTGCAGGTGGGTATACATGGAAAACGTATATTTTCCAATGGGCTGTTTCCCCGGGACTTGGAGAAACCCCAGCTGGTGAAGATACCAGCTGTGGTTGCAGTTTGCAGGGGAGATAACTGCCTGTCCGCTGTGAGTCTGGCCTGGGTGAGACCAGGGTTCCTCAAACAGGCTGGGCACAACAAAGGGAGTGGGACAGAGATGGTTTGCATTCAAAAGCTCCATTTCAAGGAGGAAAAAAGGTGCCGTAATAAATGCTGCTTGATGTAACTCGTCAGGATGGCCTCGGGTACTCAGGTATGTGTCTCACAGTGGGATGAAAACAAATAATAGAAATTATTTCTTACGAAATAAATAAACTACTCTATGATTGTCAAAGGGAGACAGAGCCAGCTGTTTCTGGGCTTCCGTCAATTGAATAACTGGTGTGTTGATGTTAAAAGGAGATTCTGTCTTGGTTAAGCTTCTGCCTGAGCTGCTCATTCATTGCAGGATTTCTTGTTCCTTTACCCAAAGCACGTGATTGGTATCATCCAAAACACATTTTTTGACAGTCAAAGCAGAATTTCCAGAGCTCTGCTTGCCTCCTGCAGACCTGAGAGATGCCAAGTGTATTGGAAATCTTTAGAGAATTTAGCTGCCAAACTCCACCAAGTTTCTACTTGAACGTGTGTGAACAGAGCTTTGCAGTGAGACAAATTTAGGCACCTTTAAGCCCAAGGAGGAGTGCTAGGCTCAAACACAGACCCTCAAGCTCTCCATCTCCCCATTTTCCACTCTGCAGCTCTCCTCTCTGAAGTCCAGAGCCAGGCCTCAAGTCCTGCCCATGAGCACAGAGCCACTAATGTTTCTGAGATAAGCACTTCTGGAAGAGTGACGGACTGCGAAGAACCTGTGTTTTCATCTTTTTTTGTCCTTAAACTATTACTGTTTTCAACATTCAAGGTATACACGCAAAAGATTGCCTGGGTTATAAAACAACCTTTCTACTTTTGAAAATTCAAACAGAAATTTAAAATGTCAATATTTAGAATCGCTCGTGTGTCTTTTCCTTTTATGAAGAGTCTTTATGGCAAACATACTATTAATCCATTTGGTTATTCTACCACGTGTATTGTTTTGTTCAACTGCATTAAAATTCTATGAAATATGCAATATTCTCCTGTTAATTCACATAATTACAGTTTGAAATAGCATGTTTTGTTATTCCAACGACAATACGAAGAGTGCACCATTCATTGGCAAAGCTTTGTTTTCCTGGGCTCCTTAATAAGTCATTGTAAAACTTCAAGCCCTGCAAAGATGCTTCCACAAATACATTAAAATTCCTTCCAGAAAAGCACAAAAAGAGCACAGAAATTGTTATGTTGATGGTTGTAATGGGGGAGGGAACAGAGCAAGGGAGGAGATGGCCAAAGCAAATAAATAACTGTTTTGGAAATCTGCAGGGAAAGACCATGCGTGTGAACACAAAACAAGAGTTTAACCTCCTAAAGTCAGGAGGGGAGGGCCGGTGCCCCCCGTTGGTACTGCTGCTTCCGTGGGTGCTGAGAGCCCCAGGTGGTGCTCGGTCAGGGCCCCCCAAGTCCAAACTCAGGAAATAAAACTTGCCAGCCGACATCACTCGTAAGCTTTTAGCCCAGCTCCACATTAACCCAAGGGGAATTTAAAACACAACATAAACATGTGTTTAAACAAAGCTAGAAGAAAGCTTGTTGTCCTGTCTCCTGGTTTAATTAAATGTATTTTATATGAGAAGCACAGCTTACAAATGCAAGCTATGTGGTTTCTCTGGCAGCACTGCAGCTCTAAGTAAATACACTATAGTATTATTTTGTTTGCTTTCTTCCCTAATTAAGTTTTAAAAGTTTCCTCAGCACTCTGTGTGGCTGCTGCAGTTTTGGCAGCGGTACTGTGGCAAAGGGGACTGGGAGGAACATGTGTTCTCTTTCCTCCCTCTCCCCACCGAGTAAAACAACCTCGGCTGAAAATCCCATATCTTTCGGAAGGATCTGCACTCCAGGGGTGAAGCAGGAGCCCTGTCACACAAGCATGAGAGCCCGAGCCCTCCTGCTGCGAGCAGCCCGCATCGGCAAGGGGCGGCGCACAGGGCTGCACACACGCTTTGCAGCAGGAATGAGAGCTGAGATGCTAAATTGCAACCCAAACATGCGTTTTGTTGCACTTTGAGGGTGTTTGGATTTGTCGCTTTACTTCAGCGTGAAAGCAAGGGTTCAGATGTGAGCTTCCCTTAGAGGCTGCGGGTTTTCAGCTTCAAGGCTTTCTTACAAAAAGCTCTTAGCATTTGCTTATAAAATGCTCTTAGCATTAGCTTATAAAATGCTCTTAGCATCTGAAGAATCCCCATCGTTGTCTGCCGTTTAAAATGAAATATGCATAACCCAACACCATTCAGCATTTGGGCATAAACAATATGCTATTGGCAAAACATTTTTCATATCTCAGACTCTTCCTAGCCCTTTGATAGAGCTCCGCATGCATCCGGTTTGTGCAGGGCAATTTGGCCAAGCATTGACCAAGCACTGGAAACATTGACCAAAGTGACAAGCACCAAACATTGACCAACCTAAAAGTCATTACCGTGCTGCAGACTGAGGGGTATCACCATGGTCATTCACCCCGTTTTTGTTCTTTGCTGGATCAGGCAATATTTGGAGATTAATTTCTTGGTAGCCAGGATTTTCCTTTGTGGCTTGTTGATTTAACATCAGGTATTAATGGTTGGGATTCAGGAGGGAGCTGTAGGATACCACATGAAAAAAAGCATCTTTAGCATAAATAGTCAGGGTTCCTTGAACCTGTTTCATGTAACAGCACTATCACTGTTCATCAGTTCCTCCCTCCACCCCCCTCCCAAATCACCTGAGGGCAGGATTGGTAGTGATCAAAAGACACGCTGCATTTCTTGCTATTGAAATGATCACATCTGTGAAATATGGATTTTAATAATGACTTTATTGCTGTTTGCTTTGTGAGTTACGGCTTTGCGCTCCTCCTAAACCAAAACAAAAGTTATTTACAGGGTGCCACAAGAGCAGCTTTTGGCCTGAGAAACAAGTTAGCAATCACAAACTCCCCACTGTTTGGTGAGAGTTGTATTTGCTTTCTACTTCTCTGAGATTTTATTTTACGCTGAGGGGTTGAATGTTGGCTTCTTCTTATATGTTGTGGAGCAGCTCTAGGTGCTACGGAAAGAACAAAGTCTTTCAACTGCAAAAGCAAGGGCAGAAAAAAAAAAGGTTTGACTATTTCAGGCTGACATGTTCGATGGTAAGATGGCCACAGTCTCTTCAGAAGAAAAAATGAGGAGACTTTCCACCAACAGGGGAAAGCAGCTACAAAGTGTCACAGCATCCTTTATTTTCCTGATCCTTTTATTGAGCAGATATCCACTACAACACTTTTACAATAATTAATGGAATAGATTAAAATAATATATATATTTGAAAACCCTCGACAATGAGTATTCCAAGCAGAGTGTTTTATGATGCAGTGATGTGCTGCTGAGGTTTCTGCTGAAAATAGCATTCTGTAGACTGCCAATTTGTCTGTGAGCGCTGAAATTCAAACATTTCCCAGGTCAGGCTGGGAAATCAGAGGATGCCATCCAGGTCTAGGGTACAGTCTGTGTTTCACATGTCAGGTCATCTAAGAAATGGATACCCAGAATGAAACTCACCTTTAAAAATATTCCAGAATTAATATCTAGCAAGTCTCACTGTGTTCAAGGGATCCTTTTTTATTTGTTTTTATGCATGGAGGAACACAAGCACACCATGAGTTGTACTGGAGGGGATCAATATTTCAGAAATTCTTTAAAGGAGTTGTATCCTTTCTGTTGTTTAGTTTCACATATCAAATGGTGCTCCTCACAGCTTCCAGAGGGCTTTGCTCTGACTCATTTACTGTCTTCCTGCATTCTGTTTTCAAAGTTATGCCCTGGGAGCAAAGCTGCTCATTTAAGAGCTGGATTTCAAAGTTCTCTAAAATCCACAGGCATCTCCAACATGTTTTGAAAATTGTTATACCTCATCAGAGCCCGGGGCAAAATTATCCATGCAAGTCTGAAGTCCTTTGGTTTAGCAGGTCTTTGGATAATACCCCTTCTTTACAGCCTTCATGGGAAGGACTGCGTTTAGTACACAAGTTGCTCTGAAATCCACTGGGATATGACTGTCCTAAAAACTCAGTCATGGCAATGACTGCAGGACAGTTTGCAACTGTCCTGTGTATATATGTCGTGTATATACATGTATATATACACGATGGTCTCATCCTGAGCTCAGCTCTTCTGCTTACTGAACTAGGAAATACTTAACACTACTGATTAATTGGAAAAAGAAAAAGTATAAAGCAAAGTCCAGATTTGCTTTTGTGATTCTAGAACACAAATCCCTTTTTCTGATACCCGAAAGTGCTGTAGATTCCTCTCAGCTATTGCCTGTATGATACATGGCTGTTGTGCAAGCAAAAGAGATGCACCATGAACCGTTAGCGTGTGCCTATATGTGCATACACCTATTTTTATATACATACACCCCCACACCCCTCCAAGCACACACACATTTGCCCACACACACACACGCACACGCACGCATGAATGCCCATAAAACTGTTTAAAACTGTTGTGTTATTGTAGCGGTCTGAAGTAACGCCCCGAAACCATACTTCCCTGTTCTACTTTGTAATCAGATTTTTGTAAGGTTTATAATTTGGTGATTTTTTTTTCTTCCTTTCTTTCTGGTAACTCATGCCAGTAGTTCCCACAATATAAACTGTACCCTGTACTTGTATACTCGATGCTCACCGAGTGCTTTACATGCTTGCATTTCAAAATGCGCCTTCAGCTACATGAGGATTGCCTGCCGGTCCTACATCCCCGTTCAACGGATGGGAAACTTGAGAAACCGAGACGTACTGCACGCCCATCATCCAGTAAGACAGTGGCAGAGACAGGACAATAACTTCAGGCATTCCTGGTTCTCAGTTCAGTGCTCTAGCCAATAGCTCGTATTGTTTTTGAGGTTTTGCATAACTTTGTATTAATCCACGCTGTGTCAATGTGATGGCTTTTTATTAAAAACTTTTCGGACAATGCCTTGTCATCGCGTGATAAGTTACCCATGAGACCAGTGTAAAGTATATGGCAAGCTTCGTAAAATCTATGTACAGACACTCTCGAGGTTCTCCCAATGAAGAGAGCACGTAGTTATTGAGGTTTGAAGTCTTAACCCTAAAATGGATTGAAAGAAGTTCCAGCAGCAGAGCCCCAGCAGCGAAAAGACTTGAAAGATGCTGATTGTCTCTGACTGACGTTGAGTAACAGAAATATGTCTTAAGGCAAGATTAAAACATTTATTAAAAGGGGGGAAATAAAACAGCATTACAAAAAATGAGGTTTCCCTCTTACACTCTAGCAGTTACAAACTATACTTCTGCATCTTTAATAGCAGCTTGCAAAGGCTCTATAGCAAGTCATTTAGTTTCTGTAAGTAAAAACCCTGTCCTAGACTTCTTATTGGCATTTACTCCTATGCCACCCACATTGAACTCCAAATCTGGATCCAAGGATTGCTGAGCTGTGAACGCTGTATTTGTATAATTCTGCCAGTAACCACCCATTTAACCTCAGAAGAATCAAAGAGAACTAAAGATATGCTGAAACAGTCAAAAGCCATTTGAACACCACCTACCGGGAGATGCTTACAGGTCTGGGGATATTTTACATGCATCGTATTCCTTTCTCTGGTTGGTCTTTTCAGGGTGGAGGAGGACGAGAAAGGGTCAAAGATGGCTGTTTGTGGTCGGTCATTTAGCAAAAAAGCTTTGTTTTCCATCCGTTTCAACTCCAGACAGTGGTAAATCACATCTCGGCACTGCGCCACGCTGCAGGACCAGAGGAAGACAGCCGAGCATTGCCACAGGGTGAAAAAGCATGTTTAAGGACTAAAAGCTGCTAAGAATAATTAGCATGGCTGTGCTGTTTACCCATTCCACAGTTTGTTCATTCACTACCTAGTAATCTTCCCTTCCTCAGCGGGTAAGTGTCTCCGTTTTGCCTGCTTGCTGAAGAAAATGAAGACATTTACCCAGGGCCAAGGAGAGGTCAGTTGCAAAAGCAGAGCTCTCAGTTCCCATGGTTTGTCTGTCCAAGAGGAGTTTTGTCTTCGCTCTTCCCAGAAGTTGCTGTAAGGCTGGAAAGAGGATGCTCATCGCTTCTGCTGGCTGAGTTCAGCGTCCTAAAGGCTCTGTGCTCCTGAAAAGTGGGTTCTTCCAGGGTGTCTCAAAGTGGGCACCCAGAGGTGAAGAACCAAAACTTGCCTGTAAAACGTCTCCAGATGGAGACTGCAGCTCTGCACATGCAGAGCTCTCTGGCTCAGCTGTACACACGTATGTGAAGAAAATGCCAATTTATACAGCCACATATGCAAGCAGACCTCCATACTGAAAACAAGAAGAAAAAAAAAAATAATAATAATGTAAAGGTCTCTTCCCCACTCTGTTTAACTACCCATAGCGTCATCTGGCACACCTGAGGACAAATACTTTTCCATCTGTATTTTTAACCAGGGTGCTTAGCCCTTCCACCTTATTTTCTGAGAATTCATGAACATTTTTTGAGTATTAATCTGCTTTTCCATATTTCATCATTCTCACAACACAGGCACAACTCAGATAAGAAATGAATTTCTCATCATTTTCTCACCCTACTCCCATGCACTAGCATAAGGCTGCATTGTCTGAGATGCACTGGCCTAAAGGAAGATGTTTATTTGTAATAAAGAGACACCAAAATCCCCTCTGTCCACCAAAAATGATAAACATAGACATATCTCCACAAGTCTTTGGTTTGTTAAAAAACTGTGTTTACGATTACTATCTTTAGCTCCCAGCTTGACGTCACAGCATCCCTTTAAACAAATAACCCGGGCACTGCAATGCATCTCAGAGGGAGAATGAAAGTTACCGCTAACTGGCCTTTTGCTGGTCAAGAGATTCAGCAGACTTTATTTTTTGTTTGTTTGGGTGGAAAAAAAAAAAAAAAAAAAACTTTATTCTCTGAACAGATATTTTTTTCTTAATAGTTTGTATGTAGCCAAGTACATGGGAAATGCAAGTAGAGGTCAAACACTGGAAGACAATAATCAGGTGGACCTCAGAGACATACAGATGTACGCCCACCTGCAAACGTAAAAGGCAGAAGCCATCTTAAGGTTTGTGTTAGCACCAACCCGGGACACCAGTGTCACATTTTCAGGCCACATCTTGGTTACTGCAGCAAGAAAATCAGTAACATGCATGAACACTTACAGAGGGCATGGGTGCCGTGGTAGCTTAGGACAGCAGACCAGAAATCTGCATCTGATTTATTGTTTTATTCATTATTAGGTGTCACTGTGCTTAACACAAAAGTTCGCCGACCATAATAGCTCTGTTTAAAGAACTTACACATATCAGAAAATATGGAAAACATTTTCTTGCTCTTGATTTTTTTTCTCTCAGTACAATATCGCCATTCAGAACCGAGACCCAGGATGGCATATTCAGACGAGCAGCCTAGCAGATACACGCATTCCTGTTTCGTCCTGCACCCTGAATGCTGCTTGTCAGGGACCAAATGCCACATTCTGACACTGAAATTGTCTGAGGAGGGAAATTCAGCCCACAGTTGTCCCATTACAAGCAGCCCTGTAATGGGACAAGCAGGGGATATCTAATTCTGATGTACAGAGGGATAAATATGCTGTATATGGTCTGGTAAGAACTTTCTGTCATATCTGAAATGTCAGATTTTTATTTTATCATTGATTTTTTTTTTTTATTGCTCAGAGGAATACCAAATCTTTATAACAACAGAGTGGACTACTTACACCTTATCATTTTTTTCCTTTCTGAATTTTGGCTTTTATTCTCACACCCCCTTGTCTTTTCTTCCACTTCCCCTTCTCTTTTTTTTTTTTTTTTTTTTTCCTTGAAAACAGCACTGTGAAAAGCTCATTGTTGAGCTGTAGGGTTGTGACATTAGGGTCAGTTCCCTACCCCTTTGCTCACATTCCCTTTTCTGCTCTGTAAGGGATATAAGTGAGAGAAAAACATACAAAATTGTAGAGCTTTAGACTTCTTGCCTGTATCATAAATGGAGCCAACAAGGTGATGCTCCATTTTGAGCCTGTTCTTGTTTCCTGGTGAAATCTATATGTAACTTGTCCTCCAGTCATCCTGGGTTAGGGTGGCTGCTTTTAATGCAGAGCTTTATAACAGCTCATCTTTGTTGACCTTGCTCCAGGGTACAATATTTGGCCATTTTTTGGACAGCTTAGATTTTCTTCTCACCACCTAGAAGCCTGTACAGCCCTGGACTGAGTCTAGTCCATGCTGCACCCCTCAACTCTGGATTGATTTGCCTACTTCAAGTGGAGCCAAAGCTTCCTTTCTGCACAGTATGCTCCTCTTCTGGATGCTATGCCGATTCCCTAGCTGTGTCACATTTCCACCCTAGTGCCTCTCGCTGGGTAAATTGGCACAGCCTACCAGTTTTAGAAAGCAAATATGATGATTTTCTAAGGTGCCGGTTCTGCTGAACTGCATCATCTTGGTGAGGCAACAGAACTAAAATTATAGGAGCAGGGCTGATGGAAGACAAGGGATTTCAAAATAATACACTTCGAACATACAAAGTGTGTGCTGGTGGGAAATCTGTTCCCTCTCCTATCATTAGCATTCACGTTTTCAGAAACAGACATGTTTTGGTTGCCTCCTTTATTTATTTTAATAACATTATTTGCAAGAGAAACACCTTACTGCTGGAGAACCATATGTTTGTGGTATATTATGTATAATTTTCTGCACAAGACTTACAAAGATTGCATCATGGTAAGAGAAAAACACGGTAATAGCAGTGCGGTGCAGAAACCAGGACTGTGTCATTTGGGGATATCAGAGACCTGTGCTTGCACGTATCTCTTGTTCAACAGCAGTGGAGGAGGTGCGTGTGTGCATTTTGGACGTTCTTGGTGGATTTCTTGTGGTTACACCCAGTGTAAGTTGCTTTAACTCCTTTTTTTCATCTGACAGCCAATTCCAAAGACAATAGAGAAACCCTGCACCATCTGAGGATTTGGCCAATGTTTTGTTTGTTTGGTGGTTGTTGTTTTTAAATAACAGTAAACAAACAATGCATGAGTAAAATACCTTGTATTTTATGTCTTGCACAGTTTCCATTGTTTTACTTGGAGTATTTACAGATATTCTTCTGATTTATTATCCTGCCTCCCAGAGTGATGACATCCCCTTTCCTCGCAGAGGCGAATCTGCACAGATTGTTTTGTAAGCCTCATGCAAGCACTCCTACAGCCATCCGAAGCTGCCAGCAGATGTCATTGTGTTTCCACCACAAGAGCACGTCAGGCATATTCGTCTGGCTGCAAATGCGTGTCCAGTCCTGCAAACAATGCTGTTGACTATTTAGGACTTTTTCTAGCCCGAGGCAAAATATTTGTTAAAGATGCTTAGCCAGAAAAGAGTGAAAATGAAGTTCAAGCATTTGATAGCTGTGACTAACTAGCCAGAACACCCTTGGTCTCAGCCAAGATAGTGCCAATGGCATTATACAAACACAGCTTTCTCAGCAGGACACAAATCATTGTTAATAGATTATGACAAAAGATGCCAGCAGAGGAGGGCAGAAATTATGTCTCCTGGATGAGCCAGCTTCTTTAAGTAATCAGCTTTCTTTGCTGTGGGGAATCTGCTCTTCGGTATTTGAAGAGATGGGATTGAGGAGTTACACTTCAAAACTTTTCAGACTTTCCGAAAAGTCGCTGCGGCCTTTTATTTTTCAGCTATTTCATCCTGGACTACATCAACAGCTTCCTAATTTGCATGATATAATAATATTTGTGATGTAATTAGAAAGTTCCATCCAAGGTCAAAATATGGTAGCAATCGAGCCTCTCTTGGCATCCA
Organism: Anas acuta; assembly: GCF_963932015.1. Lineage (NCBI taxonomy): Eukaryota > Metazoa > Chordata > Aves > Anseriformes > Anatidae > Anas > Anas acuta. The sequence continues at coordinate 26,668,197 of NC_088980.1, read as the reverse complement.
TCCCAGAGGTAGGGTTTCCCGGAAAGTCTGACATATTTTTTATCAGCAAAAGCTCCTGAGACACCATTTTAGGTGCTATTTTTAACCATCTTTTCACAAACTTAATTAATTTAAACTGCCTTTGGTATCTACAAAGCTACAGTCTCAATTACAGAATCTCATTTTTCCAGTTAGAGAACAAGCCCAAGATGAACCGGGGGTGAATTCAGCTCACGGCATCGCACCCGAAACTGCACAGAGGGCCTGGATCCTCGCTGGTGGCAACCAGCAACGTGACACCAGTCCTGGTGACATGGGACACCCTGGAGAGCTTCAGCAGAGACCTGGCCTTTGGCAGCGTGCTCCGAGTCCCTGAGGCCGGCCTCTGAGGGAGTGAAGTCAATGGAAATCTTGTGCTTGCTGGCAGCAGGCTGTGGGTAAAGCCATGAATCAGGTTTTCTGGAGGCTGGGCGCTGCACAGCTGCATTGGGGTGAGGCAGCTGAGAGGAGCCTGCGTGGGGTGGAAAGGATGGGCTCCATCCCGTGAATCTCTCCTTGCTCAAGCTTTGCTACCACAGGAAAACCCTGAGATTATGCCGTGATGAATGATGTTCTTCCCTCGCCTAAGGGAGATGCAAGAAGAGAGGTTTGCCCACTTGTTTGCTTCTGGAAACACCAAAACCCCTTAGGCCTGAGGACCTATTTGGCTGTCCAGACCACCAAGCCTTCACCCTGGGCAAACAGAAGGATGCTCAACATGAGACACGTGAGACAAAATTTGTGATTGCCCATCAGCCAAGTGGCAGGGGATGTTATATTCCCCTGCATCTGCCACGTTCCTGTCACACATGGGTGCCTCTTGCTGTCTGAAGCCATGTGCCACCCAGCTGAGACCGGGCCCGGTCTGCTGCACCTCCAGACCCACACATTTAGCTGGGATTGCTCATCTCAGCGAGAGGATTTAGAGTTGCCCTCAGATGACTTTTTGATTCACGAAAATATGAAAAGAAATATGCAGCCACAGTCTTGAGATGCCGTATTCCAGCTCCCTGCTTCCCCACCTGATTCCTCTCGCTCCTGCTCCCTGACCCACCCGCCAGGGCTGCCTGCCACATCAGGAACTTTTTGACTCTCAATTACACCCTATTTTCAGGCCACCTGCAAAGGGAAGATGTGGACACCCACAAAGAGGCAGAGGCACTGGTGGGATGGGTGAGGGAGCCCAGGGAGCTGACATGCATCTGGACTCCAAGTCTGCTCTGTTTCATCCCTCCATCTCAGTCAGGGGAGGTAATACTATTCATTACCTCATTTAACCCAAGGAAAAATGCTACCAAGGTATTTACATACTACATATATCAGGCAGTTCACACTCCTGCAAAAGATTGTGAAGAAGTGACCAAGCCTACTTGTACCAAATGCAGTAACCAAGGCAGAGGATGGCTGTTTTAAAATGGCAGGGAGTACGCTGATCTATCTCACTTCTTAAGCATGCTCTGGATATTCTTGCCAACACAAATGTTCCAATTAGAAAAAAAAATTGTGTGCAATGATGTTTATAAAAGTGTGATGATGGAATTAAAGCATCTCCCTTATGGAAGTATGATCTAACACATGGAGACTTTCTGAACTCTGTACATTTTGATACACCCAAGGTTCGCTGCATTGGGAGCTGGATGTCACTGCAAGAGCACAGCAGGTGGGACTGGTGTCCCCACATCATATCATGACTTGCAAGGTGATCAATCTGTAAGCTACAGCACTGAGAGGCATAAAAAGAGATGTGCTGGTTTGTGGATTTTTTGGTTTGGGATTTTTGCTTCTTTTTTTTTTTTTTTTTCTTTCCCCATGGTATTTCCCCCTGTCACAGGGGATGCTGGGGTGCTGGGCATGCTGTGCTGCTCACTTGGTGCACTGCTGTGCACCAGCAGCACACTACACCCTGAAGCTCATGGCTACCTTCACCTTACCCAGAATATTCAGCTAATTAAAAATAAAAAGAAAGCATCAAAATTTGCAATGACTGGGAAAAAAAAAAAAAAAAAAAAAAAAAAAAGGAAACCCACTCACTTTCATTCACAATAGTTATTTTCAGCATTTTTTTTTTCCCAGCGATCGTGTTAATAACCTATTTATTCTAACTGTTCTTAGTATAGTATCATCACAAAACTCGCTTGGTGTGCTCAGTGTGGAAAGTCAGTTGAGATGCTATAATGATGTCGAAATGAAATGCTGTCAGCGCGAATCCACAAAATGACATAACGGTGTCAGAAATGAAAGGGAATCATATCAGAGTGTGTTCCAGCACCGCTCAAAAATTTGCTAGAGGAAAGGGTGCCAGCATTTGGGGACAATGTTTGTTATGACAGAAATCCTCAAACAGCTTAAAAGGGAACCTGCATTTGCCAGCCACATCACTTTGTAATCCAACAGATTTATCAAGAAGTTGTGTTAATTTCTTCTATAAATATCTCCATGAGCAGAACAGCGCTTTGTGTTGTAGAAAATGTATTTTTTTTAAGTAATCATAACTCCACGTTTCTTCTGAAATGGAATGGAATTTACACTTAAGTAAATGGGCATGGCTCTTCCAAGAGAAGGAAAGGGAAAAAAAAGCTCTCATTCAGTTACTCTCCTTGAGGAAACCCACACCACAGTGCCTGTCACACCCTCCTAAAGAAAGGGCTGTCAGCATCACAGGTCAGAAAACTCTGTTCCTTTTTTTGTGCTTTCTGGTGGCTACAAGTCCTGAGAAGTTCTGACAGCCTTTGAGGAAGGATGTGTATTTTGCAACTGGTCACATCCAAATTGAATAGTTGGCAGGAAATTTCTCAGGAATTTGAAGTTTTCAAGCACATCAGGGAACAACCTCACAGGGCTTGTTGTCTTCCAAGGTGGCCTTTGCATGGAGCCTGGCTGGGCGTTGGGCTGCCTGCAGGACATGATGAGTGATTGCCTTTGCTTCACTTGCTGTTTTTGTCTCTTTCCTTCTCCTGTCAAACTTTCTCTGTCTTGACCTATGAGTTTTCTTGCTTTGCTCTTCCGATTTTGCCCCTGCCACACTCACTGGGGGCTGTGGGGGTGCATAGCTGCTGGCTGGGACCAACCCACCAGAGGTGCACATGCAGAATACCAGGGACATGACTTGGCTAGCAACTCAGGGCACAACACTTCTGAAGTGCAATTTAAAGCCAAGTGCTGCAAAGGACATAGCAAAGCGTGAAACAGCATGCTACGAGGGCAAGCAGCCAGTGGGACCTGCTGCAGCATACAGACATGAGACCAGCTGGTGGCTCCTGTCCCTGCCCCATTCAACAGCTGGACTGCAGCACATCATGGTAAGCTGGAGATTTCCAAAGGCTGGGACCATGGCTGAAGCACAGGGAGAATGCAGGCATACTGCTCGGAGTGGCAGGCTTGCCAGGGAATGCTTTGGTTACCTAAGTGTGAGGACTCACACGCTGAGCTGATGGGGTGTGCACAGGCAGCAAAGCCACCTAGGTGAGCTGCATCCCATGTAAATGAAACTTCCTGACCAGCCATAACAGATTGCATTGACGCTCAGATATAAAACCTTCAGAAAAGACAAAAGAGGTTGCCTAAAATTTCATCTGGTGAGAGGAATATTTCCAAGCACCTACTTTAGGGGCTGACACTCCCTTTTCAGCATTAAGTATAAACAACAGAGTGGGTTCAGATGTCTTCCTTTCAGCCAAAGTTGTCTTCTAACAAAAACTGTACATTTGGTTACTCAGAAATATCCTGAGACTTCATTTCAGAATTTTTTTTTCTCCAACAATCCATGCTGAAAGGAGACAACATAATGTGGAAATTTAAAAATCCCACACAGATGTTTTAAAACACATTTTCATTCTGTGATTGCAAAATTTCTTTAATTTCCTTTATATGGAGCTAAGGGCCATAAAGAAACACTCAAAGCTGAAGTAAAACATTTAATTCCAGGTCAAGCAAAACATGTGTTTTACATGACCTGAAAAAATTTATCAGATTATTTGATTTCTGCAACATTCAGAGTAAATAATGACTGATCATTCAAAGCAAGTTTATAAAAGATCCACCAGTCTTTCTGGTGCAATAAAGTCCTTCCTAAATTGCCCAGATTTTATCAAAAGTAGCTGCCTCATATCACCAATGGCTGAAAATTGGAAGCAATATTGCTAATTCCAATTGAAAGACATTTTCCTACAATGATTTTGCAACTTAGTTCTGTTCTAGAAATGGTGCCAGGAAAAAGTTCAATTAATTTCTAAGAGGATATTCAAGCAGATTAAAACTCCTCAGGAGATCTTGGAAGATGCTGTCAATTTTGACTAGATAATATTTTTCAGATATTTGCAATTTTGACAAAATATTTTCATTTGAGTAGAATAAATGATTAAGCTTTCATTTGTGTGAAATATGCTCCCCAAAGTAGTAAAGAAAGTGCAAAATAATGTTTCACATTATAGTTAAATGCATTTTAAAGTCTTTCAAATAAAACTTGAATTTGTTTAAGGGAGGTTTGATATTCTTGTTTTCTGTCTATAAACAGGATTTTCACTGAAAGGAACTCTCCGAGGTCTTCTGTACGTTCATATATTTAAAAAGTAAGTCTATTACTATGTCAAATGTGTCTCACTGGAAAAAGCTATTGACTTTTCCATTCTATTGCTTTAATTTTCCACTACTCTTGTACATTGGAATACTCCAGGTGGGTACTGTGTGTGCTCCTGATTATGCTGTGTTACACAGCAGGGAAACCTCTTATCTCAGACTGGTTGCCTAGTTGAGAAAAAAACACATTTAAGGTAGTAAACACAGCTGTGGAAGAAGTATTTTCTATTTCCTTGCTGTTTGTTTTAATGTACCAAAATGACATAATTATAGAAGTTAGCAAAAATGCCAAAATGTAAAACACAATAATAATTCTGTGTGTTTCTATTATAGTCTATATGTACTCAGATATAGCTTTAAGCAGTTCAAGATAATATTTACAACTGTCTTTTCTGCCTTATACTCTGTTTTGCCATGATAACTAAAATACAGAATTTCCGAGAAAAGGAATTTAGAAATAATCTGTTGGTTGTGCTGGTACTAAGAAGTGTTCACATCTCGTTCTTGCCATTTTCATGCCAGCTTGGAATTTCCGGCTTGAAGATTTTTGTTTCTATTGTTTTCTTTTTGACTCTGTGCAAACTCTTTAAAGATAGGAAATTTGCAGATCTGTAAAAAATAAAATAAAATAAAAATAAAAGAATAGAGGTTTTGTAAATCTAACCACCGCAACTTCATTTGAAGAAAATGAAATCTGAACTCTGAAAGAGGACAATGCCTCTTATTTATTTATTTTTCCAGCTCGCAAAGAAATAGAGTAATGCAATCCCTTTTATTTCCTATTCAAATGAGGCTGAAGTGTTTTCATCTGTGGCGTGTAAAGTCTGCTTTGCAAAGAATAAATTCGGAGCACACACATTGTAAGTATTTGCCAAGAGCACCGGGCTTGTATTGGTTGAGTAAACAGCACTATAATGTCATAATTATGAAAACAAAACCTGCAGAAATATGTGATTGTCATTTTTATTTTGGCACTCCATTACTCTCTGAAGTCCTAGTGGGGAAAGATGAAATGTTAAGCAGTCAAGAAGTTCTGCTCTACTCCGACCTATAGCCGTTCCCCAACAGCCTTTCACTAGAAGAAGAGCCAGGCTTCGACAGAGATCCTCAGTGCAAATTCTGACTGTAAAAACCCACAGCTATCCCCCCCGAAACCCTGCGTAAGATCACACCAATGAGGTCCTGGCCACTTTGGACTATGGAAGTTTTCATCTTTTACACCAACATGTGTAAGAACACAAAGGACTTCGTGAAGTTCCTTTGAATGTGGCTGGAAAGCCTCGCGCTGGCACCAGCGCACCTTTGGATCACACTGCACCATCCTTTCACTCAGCCCAGAGCTATTATTTTGTTGCCCAGAATTGTTGCAAGATGACTGTCTCCCTCTGTAATCTCTGCATTTTATCTAACTTCTTTTTCCAAAGCCAGAAAGGGTAATAGCCAGCTTTTGTACTCCACCACAAAAAAAGCCTGGGACAGGCTTTGGAGAAATGGCTTTCTCTACTCTCCATCCTCCTGATACCTCCTCTGGACCTGAAGTGCCTTGAGACACAGAGCAGCAGCAGGCACAATGAGGATTTCTGGTCTGCCTACAAGCAGTAAGTGCAAGAGGAATAAAAGATTTTATGCCAAACCCATCACAGCAGCGGGACTGGGAAGAATGAGCCGGCAAGCGAGCAGCCCTGGCAGGAGGCTGATGGGTGTCTAAAGCTCAGGAACCAAAATGGGGAGGCTACGGCAGAAGCTACAGCGATGTGCTTCCAGCTGTTGATGAGACAGAAGGAGCATCAGCACACAAAACATCCATCCACCCCCACTGAAACCCTTTCTACTGGTGTTAACAGGACCTGGATGAAATCTGTGTTTCATACCAGGTAAGCCCCACCAACAGGCAGGCTCCCCATGAAGGGGGAAGAGGCAGCCACGCACACCTTGTTGCAGAGAGCCCTCGGGTTCACTGCCGGTCCTTCAAGAGATGAAAAGTCCCAAATCCAAACGTGGGCATCATCATGTGCCCATCATTCCTAATACAGAGGGAGTCTGAAATCAGAGGGATGTCACATGAATACTTCTTTTGGCAGCACATGAGAAAAAATATATATATATAAAACCGGCAAAAATATTACTAAAAATATACAGGTTTGAAGGCAAGAAGGAACCACAGGAATCATTTGCTCTGATTTCCTGCACAGTACAAGTCATACAACCCTATTTAGTAATTTCTGCACCATTCTTTCATTCTCTGCTTGACTGAAAGGTCCCACTTGGAAGGGGAGTCCATCTTCATGAAAAAGTACAAGTCATGAAGAAGCCACCATGGCCCTTTGTTTTTTCCAAAGATTAATTTACCCTCTTTGTAAGAAGAAATAAAAAATAAATTAATCAATCAGATGCATCTTGTTCCTTGTCCAAATGCATTTTCAGCTAAAAATCTTTAATAAAAATCCTTTTCCTTCTGTAGGTGTTCATCCAGGCAGTACTTTACCTCACAGTACTCGCCTGCCTCAAAATAGTGAGTGATTCTTAAGAAAAACACCTTATTTCTCAGTCCCATATCAAGGCATTTTCCTAATAATAAAAGAACTAGCAGGCTCACGGAAGCACAAAAGATAAAGCCCCAAGAGCTATTTTTCAGTCACTGACTAGAGAACATCGTGATGAAGAAATCTGAGCTGAAGAAGAAAATAACCTCCATTTTCCCAATAAATGAAGATCTTCACAGGAATGTAAAATGAGTGTTAAAGCAGAGCATCTTGATGCTTCTTCCAGCAGGGCCTCTTTCAGGGACAAAGATGTAATTCAAACATGGAGACCAGAGAAAGGAAAGTCTTTTCCTCTACGCTTATGACCATGATGGTGACCTTACGGAGCCCCTTGAACAGCCGGCACGACAACACAGCCACTGACGTCCTGCTGCCCTGCAGGGCTGCCTGCAGCTGCAGCCCGGGCTGTGAAAGATGAAGGAGGAGAAGGTTCCCCTGTGCTGTTTTTAAGAGACAAAGTTTGGAACATGGCAGCATGCTTTTCTGCGAAGGGCATAAAAGTTAAGGAAGGAGATAAAATAATACAGCCCTGGAATTGCAGTCAGGGAAAGTCTAGTGTGTATTTATTTTAAAATAAATAAATAAATAAAGGCAAAGCTGTACTAAGGAACTGAGTATGAAGTGTATTTTGTATGACAGTCACAAGTTAGTAAGACTTATTATACATATTATCTGCTAGATATGTGTACATGAGTACACATTGATAAACTGAACAGGAGAGGCCGGTAGGTCATGTGTTGGGAGTACTGAAGACAGAACGGTACGAAAAGAGATGTGTTTTTTCTAGCTTGATCTTTAACCTGCAAGGTGTCCCGACCCCTTGTGAATGTCACTTTTTGTCTTCGCTGCCTGAGCAGCCTAATTGCTGCGGTTTATTACTGCATTGATTTGTATGCTTTAACGTTGCCTGATTTGTGCTGATTGCACAGGCATTCGAACCTCACACCAAACGCGGAATTAGCTGAACGGGATTTTCTGAGAGCTTTTCCCAACACTGCCATCATCCGCAGATCTGTCAAGGTCTAAATTATGAAAGTTTGGCTGACCTCTGTAGGATAACACGGTATTAAATAATTACGAAATGAGCAAAACCAAGGTGGTAAGCTACACTCCTGAGGCTTGCAAAGGAAGATCCACGCGCCGTGTTGTGCATGGGCTTTCATGAGCGTCTCTGCCAGCAAACCTGCCCGGCTCTGCCCCAGCCACAACAGACCAAAGGGAAACTACAGCCCTGGAAAGCTACGCCTCAAATTCTTTGATCAGTCAGTCATCTTTTAACGGGGATGTCAGCGATCTGGGAAAGCATTCCTACCGCATCGGGATGCAAAGAGACTTATCTAAGTATCTGAAGTCCTGCAGAGAGGCAGCCCTGCTCCTATCTGAGGGACCGAGAAGTGAGTTACGGCTGAAGGAGATGTGACAGGCGGGAGAGAATAAGCAGAGAGAGCTGCCGTACTGGAGATGAATCAGCCCTCTTCCTTGAGGAGCAACCGCCTGTGGCTACTTGGAGCTGAAAGCTACAGCAATAAATTTTAAGGCCTGAAAAGATCATTACAGTCATCCAGCCCAGCTGCCCAGTCACGCAGGTCGCCAGGTTTCCTGAAGCCATTCCTCCTGCCCCTCCTGCCTGCCCCATGCCTGCGGGGCAGCACCCTCAGTGGCCGAGATCCTTTCCTCCTCAGCTCCTGGTCCTTTCCCCATCTGCCCTTCCCCTCGTGCCGCTGTCACAGCCATGCCAGACCTGCCCGGTGGCACCGCAGCCGCTCAGGAAGGGCAGCTAGTGTAAATATTTTCTTGGGAGCGTTTCCCTGCTGTCCTCCATGACCTCAGAGAGGCCGCTGGCGTTACACCGCGGTGGAAGCACATGGGCTGGAAATAGGAAGAAGCCCTGCAAGGGTCTTTTCCTCACCGCCCAGCCCAGGGCAGGTCTCCTTTCCTGTAAAGATGGGTCATGTATGTGCCGAGATGAATCGAGTGAGAGCTCCCATGTCACCAGGTCGCAGGGACGGAGGTCAGAAAGGCCGGGCAGTGGGCGAGGTTGCCAACTATTTCCCATTCTGGAGGCGGAGGCCGTGGGCTGGGCTGTGGTGGCAGGGCAATGCCCTGCCTTGGGAAGGTTGTGATGTGTCAAGAGATGTCTAAGCAGCCCCTCAGCGACCCTGGAGAGGAGGGACAGGGGTCTTGCATCTCCTCAGTATCAGCTTGCCCCACACAGCCCATACAGCTGAGGCTAACATGGAGCCCTGGCTCTTCCCTTCAGGGGTGCAGTTTGGGCGAAAATAAGGAAGCATAAGCTCCTTGGCAAGTAAAAGAGACAGCCCCAATTCGCCCCGAGTTTGTTAAAGGGCAAATTCAATCCCTAACACATTTTAGGTGGCGGTCTTTCTGCGGGATGTGCTTTGCAGGCCAGGCTGAGCCCCGCGGCCTGGTCAGCTGCAGGCCCGGCGCCTCCTGGGCACTCACAGCGGCTGCCACCAGAGCCTGGCAAGTGCTCTAATGGGAGGGCAGGGACAATGTCCACCCAAAAACACCTGGGAGACCTCATGGGCTGTGAGCCCAGGTTCACATGTGCATCCTTCCGTCAGCATGAATGGTGACATTCAAAGGGGCGCCCCCAAAATCCTGCTTTTTGAAGGGCCACAAGTTCCCCAGAGCAGTGTGCATCATGTCTGGGGGAAATGCCCCTTTTCTGCCTCCTGACCCAGCAAGGCTCTGCAGAAACCTACTGAAATCTGACCAGAAAGTCCCAGGGTCTCTGCCTGGATTTTCTTTTGGGTTTATTTCTCTTTCCCACTCCCAATTCTTTTAATTCCAAACCCCTTTCTTGCACGTTTCCCTTCTATCATTGCCCTGTGAACATCCTTCTGGGCAGCCCGCTAGCCCTTGCCATTGGCCTCCATCTACCTTTCCCCCATACAGAACACACCAAGATTTTTACTTTGAAGCAGATGCAATTTTTTCCCAGCCTTAGGCTGAACACGAGGACTCTCAGACCCTTCACCTTTTCTTTCTGAACAACCTCCCCTAGCCAAGCAAGCCCTAAGCCAATGCACTGGATGAAGCTCCAGGAAAGCCCTCAGGTTGTCCAAGCTCTTCGGAAATCACCATTTTCTGATGCTGTAAAACAAGAGTTAATCCATATTTCCACTGTGGAGGTTGTGTGTGTGTGTGTGTGCGCTATTTTTTTTTTTTTTAAGAAAAAGGGGGGGGGGGGGGGGGAGGGAGAATTCCTTTCATTCTTTGCCAGCAATTTCCATGGAAATACAGTTTCCAGAAAAAAAAAAAAAAAAAAAAAAAAAACTCGGTGCCCAACCTAGAATATTTTATCCAGAAAGCGAAAAGATTTTCTCTGAACAATTGAGAAGACTTCATCCAAAACTCTGAGAGCCTTCTCCGAAATACTTCGCCCGTCGGCTGGAGAGAGACAAAGCTCCGAGGGGCGAGAGGGGACGGAACCCACCCCCTAAAACCCTCCCCAAAACCCACCGCGAACCCTCGGGGCTCCCGAGCTGGGTGTCCCCCGGCACCCCACGCAGGGCTGGCGTCGGGGGTGCCCCGTTCCTTTGCAGCCAACCCCCCAAACCCCTTTTAAACCCCCCCCAAAACCCGCGGGGCCGGCCCGGCTGGGTGCTCCCGCTCCTCCCGGCGGCGGCAGCTCGGCGCCCCCCTCCCGGGGCCGCCCCCGCTCGGCTCCCCGGGAACAATCGCCGCCTTGTCCGCCGCCCCGGCCCGCTCCCCGGTGCCCGTGCCCGCCGGGGCCGGCGCTGGCGGGGCCGCCCGGCTCCGCGCCCGCCGCCGCCGCTCAGTCTGGGCCCCGAGGGGGCGGCGGCGGCGGCGGAGCTTTGGGGAGGTGGCGGAGGGGTGGAAGGGGGGGGGACACACACCGCAGGTAGCGCCGCCGAGCCGCTCCCACGCGTGACCGCGGCGTGGCGCTCTTGGCACGGCCACGGGGAGGCTCCGAGGTCCCCCCCCCCCCACGCCGTGTCCCCCTCCTTCTCCGCCCGTTTCGGCCCCGGGGTTCGGCCCGGAACGGGGAAGGGGGGGCCCGGGGCGGCGCGGGGAGCATGTGCGGGTAAACAATGGGCGTATTGTGGGGTGGAAGGCAGGCGCCGGCTCCTGCCCCGCGAAGGCGCTCGCCCCACCGGATGTGTTAAATAAAAACCGCTGGGGGAAAAAAAAGCTGAAAAACAGCAAAAAACAGAGCAGGCGGAAAGTCCAGAAAATCGGGTGCGGGGCGCTGGAGGCGGGGGGCAGGAGTCCCGCAAGGCGGGAGGGGTTGCGGGAGCGGGGACGGCAGCGGCTGCGGCTGCCTCCCGAAAAAATAAATCCGCGTGGGGCTGCTGTGGGTATACCTGGCGGATTCCCCCCTCTCACGCTTGCTTTTTAACATCCAAACTTTTTTTCCCTTTGCTTCTGAATAAAGGCAGAGCACCAGCTGCCGCGGCGGGCACCCCTTCTCCCCTCGTTCCCCCTTATTCCCCATTATTCCCCATTATCCCCCATTATTCCCCATTATTCCCCCTCATTCCCCCTTATTCCTCATTATTCCCCCATTTCCCGGGGCTGGGTGCAGAGGCTGCCGCCGGCCCCGCTCCTCTCCCCGGCGCTCAGGCGGCACCTTCCTGCCCGGGCGTGTTGGAGAGCAGTGCCCTGGAATTTATGGCACCGATGGGCTTCCCCCCGCTCTCCCCCTCTTCATCTGCTCAAAATCTCTCCGACTGGATGCAAATCGGGAGCTTTAATAAACCCGCTTCCCCCCTTCCCCAGTCGTAAACGTGTCCCGCTCCGGTGCCTCTCTTTAGAGAAAAAAAAAAAAAAAAGAAAAGGGGGGGGGGGTATTTCCATAGACCTAAGTGAATCATATAATGAAATGCTCGGGGATTTGTTTAATGTGATTTTATATGAGCTGTGGACATTTCCAAAGCAAACAATGAGTTCAAGTACAACATGCACGGTTGTGTTACAAGTGTTACCCAGCTGGCTACGAGATCTTCGGTGAGCAAACAGGCTAAATCTGGAGGGTAAACAGCTTCAGAAAAAAAAAAAAAAAAAAAAAATCTACAACTCCAGGTCACTGAAAACAGCCTTTTATTTGTTTTCCTTAGTGTCTTGTAAAATCCGAACCATTTTTTTTTCGCCATAGAAATCACCGCGGCCGGGCACAGCCGGAGCGCGGCTCGCCCCGTCCCGGCCGCTCCCCGGTGCCGGGGCTCGGAGGAGGCGGCTGCGGCTGCTCGGGACGGGTTTTGGGGTGCTTGGGGGGCGAGGGAAAGGGGGGCGACCCCCTCACCCCCCTCTCTGGGGGGCTGCCACCCCCCAAACGGGCTCTTGCGACGGCGGTGGCGGAGGTGCGATGGGGGATTTGGGCTCCACCGGAGCCGGACCTGCCTGCAGGCGGCCCGGGGCGGTGGGGATGCAGGAAATGATGCAACCAAAATCCGAGATTTTTTTTTTTGATTTTTTTTTTTAGGGGGGGGGGGGTAAGAGGGTTTATTAGAGGGTTTATTTCGCTTAACGCACACACTCCGGACCACGTCCCCCAGGAGGGGAAGAGCAAGCCGGCTGAGGCTAGACGCTAACCATTACCGCCACCGGAGCCGAAATCGCGGCGGGGACCGGCGGGTTGCTCCCGAGCCACCGGCGAGGCCGGGAGGAGCGAGGCAGCACAGCCCGGGGGGGCTTCTCCACTGTCCCCCCCCTCCGGTGCTGAGGGCTGGGGGCGCCGGGGGCCGGCCGAGCCCCCTCGGAGGCTGCACGGTGCTGGGAGAGGGGGGGGGGAACGGGACGGAAACCTCCCCACCGCTCTGCCTCGGATGTTGCTGTTGGTATTCACTTTAAAAGAGCTTGAATGGGACTTTTTTTTTTCTTTTTTTTTTTTTTTTTCTTTTTTTTTTTTTTTTTTAAGCCGAAGCTTTGTTGTGCTAAACTAGTTGGACGAGTTAGGGTGTCGCTGCTCCCGATTGCTCTGGCCAATGGAACCCGATCCACCCTGCTGTGCGTAAGAGCGCAATTAAGGATTTAACCAAGCCTATGCTGCGCCCCAGCCAGCAGTCTGCCGGAGACAGACACAGCGCCGCAGCCTCCTCCCCCAGCCATGGCTGCTTAGCCCCGAGCAGCCCCAGCAGCAGCCCCAGCCCGCAGCCGGCTCCGAGCTATGACAGGAGTATTTGACAGAAGGGTCCCCACCGTCAGGTCCGGAGACTTCCAGGCTCCTTTCCAGAGCGCCGCAGCCATGCACCACCCGTCCCAGGAGTCTCCCACTTTGCCCGAGTCCTCGGCGACGGATTCCGACTACTACAGCCCGACGGGGGGAGCCCCGCACGGCTACTGCTCGCCTACCTCGGCTTCCTACGGCAAAGCGCTCAACCCCTACCAGTACCAGTACCACGGCATGAACGGATCCGCCGGGAACTATCCTGCCAAAGCCTATGCAGACTACAGCTACGCCAGCCCCTACCACCAGTACAGCGGGGCTTACAACCGCGTCCAGGGCTCCGGCAGCCAGCCAGGTGAGAGCTGGGCTCCGGGGGGGGCGGCCGGAGGGGAGCACCGGGGGGGAGAGCGTCCCGTCCTTGCTCTAGGGACGGCGGGGATGCAGCTGCAAGGAGAGGGAAGGGGAAAAAAAATAAAAAGAAAGAAAAGGGAAAAATAAAAAGGAAAAGAAAGGAAAAGGAAAAAAAGAAAGGAAAATTTAAAAAAAAAGAAAAAGAAAAAAGTAAAATAGAAAGAAAAAAAAAAGGAAATAAAAAAAAATAAAGAAAAAAAAAAGAAATAAATAAAAAGAAAGAAAGAAAAAAAAGAAAGAAAGAAAGAAAATAAATGCTATTTTTTTAAAAGGGGGAAGGCTGGGTGTAGTTTTCCTGCCCACCCCGCGCGATGCGAAGCGCACGAAGCCCGTCGGGAAGGGCTGCTGCTGGTGGTGCTCCGGGAAAGCAGCCGTCGGGCAGCGGCCCCGACCCCCCCCCCCCCCCCAACCCGGCTGCCTCCCTCCTCCTTCCCCCCGCAGGAAGAGGGGGAAAAGAGCCGAGCCTTGTTGTGCGCCTCCGCCTCGGCTTCGCGGTGGCAAAGAAAGTTTTTCCTTCCCCCTGCGCTCGGAGGGGCGGGGGAGGAGAGTGGGAGGGGGGAGCCCCGCGGCGGCAGTGCTGCAGAGCCGGAGGATTTTTTTAATTTTTTTAGTTTTTTTTACCGCCTTTTTAGCGCTTTGCTGCTTTGTGAGATGGGGGGGAATAGATAAAGGAGGGGGGAGGAATTAATAAAACCGGCGAGCCCCCAGCCGAGCGCATGGAGGTGTAGGGGGGGGGGCTCGGCTGGGGACCAGAGCGGCTTTGGGGAGGTGCGGGGGAAGCGATCGCCGCCGGGGGCCGGGCTGCGGGGGCCGGATCCGCGCAAACCCCACGCGTGGGGGGCGAGGCCCCGCGCTCCCGGCCGCTCGGCGCCGCCGCCGCCCGGGGCTGCCCGGCCCGGAGGAGCCCCGGCGCCCGGCGCGGCCGCAGGAGGCGGAGGAGCCCCGGGGGGGTCGGTCCCGGAGGGCAGGGAGCGGCCCCCCCCCGGCGGAGCCCCGGCGGGAGGAGCCCGGGGGGAGCCGCGGGGGCCCCGTCGGGCCGGCGCCGCTGCCCGGCCCGGCCCGGCCCGGCTCGGCTCGGCCCGCGGGCGGGACACCGCCGCCGTCGTGTCCGGGCCCCGCGCCTTAACGTCTGCGTGTCTGTCTTGTCTGTCTGTGTGTCTGTCTGTCTGTCTCCCTCCCGCCCTTGCGCCCGTGCAGAGAAGGAGGTGGCGGAGCCCGAGGTGAGGATGGTGAACGGCAAACCAAAGAAAGTGCGCAAACCCCGGACTATTTATTCCAGCTTTCAGCTGGCGGCGTTGCAGAGGAGGTTCCAGAAGACTCAGTACCTCGCCCTGCCCGAGCGGGCCGAGCTGGCCGCCTCGCTGGGACTCACACAGACACAGGTACGGCACGGCTCGGCACGGCTTGGCACGGCTTGGCACGGCTCGGCACGGCTTGGCACGGTCTGACACGGCTTGGCACGGTGGGATGGGGAGCTGGGAAGAAGAGGGTCGAGGGGCCAAGGGGCTGCGGGGTCTCCCCCGGCGCTCCCATCCTCGGGCTGGCAGTAACGGTGTCGCTTTCCTCCCTCTCCTCCCGTCCCCCCCGTTCCCAGGTGAAAATCTGGTTCCAGAACAAGCGGTCCAAGATCAAGAAGATCATGAAGAACGGGGAGATGCCTCCGGAGCACAGCCCCAGCTCCAGCGACCCCATGGCCTGCAACTCGCCCCAGTCGCCTGCGGTTTGGGAACCTCAGGGCTCGTCCCGCTCCCTCAGCCACCATGCCCACGCACACGCTCACCCTCCAAACTCCAACCCGTCCCCCGCATCCAGCTACCTGGAGAGCTCCTCTTCCTGGTACCCCGGTGCCAACGCCATCAACTCCCACCTCCAACCCCACGGCTCCCTACAGCACCCGTTAGCGCTGGCCTCTGGGACAATTTATTAGAGCCTGACCCTTTATTATTATTAATTATTATTATTATTATTTGTTCCTTGGACTCCTGTGTTTTACTGTTAAGGAATAATAACGAAAGGAATGCATATGGGGAATTTTTAAAGGGAAACGAAACAAACAAACAAACAAACAAAAGATTAAAATGTGTAAAGCTTGTGCATGTAACTTATTGCATTTCAAAGGAAACCCTTTTTTATACGATACGGACATTTTTTGGCTCAGCTGTGGACACTATCAATGGTGCCTTGAAATCTATGACCTCAACTTTTCCAGAGACTTTTTTTCAATGTTATTTTAACCCTGTAAATAATTGTAGATAGAGGAATTAAACTGTATATTCTGAATAAAATAAAATTATTTCGACCACGAGGAGCGTTTCCAAATTCCCCCTCTTCTTCTGCCGGTGAGAAAAGACAAAAAAAAAAAAAAAAAAAAAAAAAAAAAGGAGGAAAAAGGAAAAAAGAAGGCCGGGTTTTTGCGGAGAGGGATGAGGCCGGAGGGTGCTGAGCAGGGCGCGGGGGCTGGGCAGGATGCGGCCCCTGCCACCGAGGGGTTGCGGCGCGGCTCCCCGCAGCCCGTGGGGTTTTTTATGGGGTCGCGGGTGCTGCCGAAGCGAAGCTGGAAGCGGGGCTCTCTCCTCCAGCCGCCCCGAGAGCAATTAGCGTCGAGAGCCGCGCACTCCACAGCCCGGCTAATTACACAAATTGCCTCTCCGTCCGAGGGAGCCGCTGAATACGAGAAAAGGAGAAAACCGAGGGCTCCGCTCCCCCCGTTCCCATTAAAAGCCGGGCTGGGGCGCTCGCAGCGGGTCCGTCTGAAGGAGGGACTTGGCGGAGGGACTTGGCCGGCTCCGCACGCACCAACACCCGGAGAAGGATGCCCGGGCTCCGAGCTGCCCCCGGCCACCGGGGCTCGGCGGGGACAGAGCCCTCAGGGCTTGGAGGGGACCCGAAAATGTGTGTGTGTCCCAAATCCCGGTGCGCTTACCTGCGGGGGGCTTGCTCCCGCCGCCGTGCTGCGTGCGGTGCGCTCCCCCCCCAAGGAAAGCAGCCCGGGGGGGCTGTTTTGTAACAGGTCTGGGGGTTGCTAAACGCTTTGCAATACAATAGCCCGGGCTGCTCGCTAAAAGCTTCGCCCTGAAAGCCGGGGAGGGTGCGGGGGTGCCGCCGGGCACGGTGCCGGGCAGCGGGCAGCCCTGCCGGGGGGAGCCGGGGGGAGCCGGGGGGAGCCGGGGGGAGCCGGGGGGAGCCGGGGCCTCTCCCGCAGCCCCACGGCGGCTCCGGGCAGCGGCTCCTGCTCGTTTCCCTCGCCGGGTTGCGGGGAGTTTCCGCGGCCGTGGAGCTGCCGAAACGCTCGGCTTTGTCTCTGCTGCTATAATTTCCACCTCCTGAAAAGAAGAAGAAAAAAAAAAAAAATAATGCTCGACCTTTTCATTTTCTCCCGTTCTTCTCTTCATTTCGCTCTAGCCAAGCATTGATTTATTTATTATTATTATTTTTTTTTTTAACCTGCAGTAAGAGCTTCCCCCCCCTCCCTGCGATTCCTTCCCTTCGCGGAAAGGCTCGGACACAGGAGGTGGAAGTCTCTTCCCCAGGTCGGTCCACCCCCCCTACCCCCCCCTTTCCTTTGAAGAGCTGCCGGGCTCTTGTAACCTGCAGGGGCAGGGAGCTCAGGAAGGGCTGCGGGGCAGCGGGCTGCGGCCAGAGCTGGGGATTTGCCCCTCCGGGGAGCCCCGGCTCCGGCACCGCTCCCCTCGCCCCCCTCCAGCCTCGGCTCGGTTTCCCCGTGGCCCCCTCTCCACCTCATATTTTTTCCCATATAGAGGGGCAGGAGCCTGGCACGGCGTCCCGGGGGAGGGCAGCCAGACCCGGTGAGCACACGCGAGGTGTCCGCCCGCCAGCCCCCGGGGATGCTCCGGGCCCCCCCAGCCCCGCTCCCCCCGGCGCCTGCCCCCGGCCGGGCGCACCCCGGGGCTCCGGCGGCGGCCGGAGGGAGCCTGGCTTGTCCGGGCCTCCCCGGGAAGGGGATGGGATGAACTGTCCTTTGTCTGACGCTGGGTTTGGGCTCGGCGGATTGCTGGCTCGGGGCTTTTTTTTCTTTTTTTTCTCTTTTTTTTTTTTTTTTCCTTTCTTTTCTTTTTTTTTTTCTTTCCCCTCTCTCTCTTCCCCTCCCTTCTCTTTTCCTGGCGGCTACTTCCATGTGGAGCCGGGGCAGCTCGGGGAGCCGAGAGGAGCCACATTCCTGTGGGTGCCGAGCGGCTCCAGGGCTGAGCCGCAGGGCCTGACACACGCACACACACACACTGCAGCCCCGGCTGCCCCGGCCCGAGGCCTCCTGACACTGCCCGCACCCCTGGAGCTCTCCCACCCTCGGCAGACCCCCCAACACACGCACCCAGCGCTGACCCAGCCGAGGACAGAGGGGAATAAACCCCAGGGGAGCCCCGCCGTACCCTGCCCGGGCATCTCCGCATCCCCCGGCACGGAGGAGCCTCCACCCGGGGGAGTGCTGCCTCCTCGGGAAGCCGTTCCCTTTCCCTCCCCTTCCATCCCCGGGGATAAAAACCCACCCCCTCCAACCTGTCACGGCGTCGAGCAGCCCTCCTCGCTTTTTTTTAGGGCTTTTCTTTCGCCCTCTCCCTCCCCTCCGGCTCCCCCCGCGGTGCGCGGTGCCTGCGCGGGGCTCCGGGCGCTCCACGGCGCGGCCGGCGGGAGCATCGCAGCATCGCCCATGTGGCATCCATTAGGGATTTTCTGCCACGCAATTTTGCGACTGACAGACTTTTAGGTGGTTCGGCTGTGGATTACGGAAAGGGGATCTATTGCTGGGGGAAAGTCGGGCTGGGGGGGGGGGAGAAACCCCTCTTCTTGCTTTCGGGCGTTTCAGCGGTCGCCTGCAGTAATATAATAACCTGTTTTATAGGTCAGACAAGAGCCGTGAAAATAGGAACTGAGGAGTTTACATTAAGCCTCCCTTTCTGTCTCTCTCTCCTTTTTTTTTTTTTTTTTAGGGAGAATCTGTCTTCCATCAATTAAATGTTTCTGCTCTTTGTTCTGCGGTGCGTCTATTTACACGCGAGTTAGGAGGCTGAGCGATGGTTTATCTGCCAGAAACACCGACCCGATAAACCCCGACGCCCACGCCACGGGTGGCTGCGCGTACATCCCCCACGCACTCGACCTTTAAGGCCGCAGGAAAAACTCCCGAGCCCCCTCGGCCTCCCTATTCCCCTCCAGGTGAGGGCCCGGGGAGCCGGTCCCGGCCAGTAGCTGCGCCTGATTCAGCACTTGGCAAGGAGGAGCCTGGCGGTGGCTCCTCGCTCTCCTCCCGCCGGCAGTCCCGGAGAGGTTGCCTAAACCTCAGCCCGGGCTCTGCAGCAGCAGCAGCGAGCCTCGCCGGGCCGGATCCTGCCCTGACTCCGTGCCCTGCCCTCCCTGCGCCCCGGGAGCCTTTTGCAGGAGCCCCTCCGTGCGCACCGTGCCGCGCCTTCATGGGGCTTCCTCCTCGCTCTCCCCACCGAGCTTCCCTTTCCCTTTCTCGGCACCGTTTTTATCGATTGCCAGGGGCTGCTGCTGCCCGGAGAGAGGAGAGGGGGCCGGGGTCTGTCCCCCCTTGCGCCCCCTCCTCGGGCAGCAGCGCGCAGCCCCTCGCATGCACCCGCCGAGCGGGTCTGCGCGCTCCGCGCCCGGGGTTAAGGGAAGCTAATCAGGAGGGGAACCAGCCCAAGGAGTTAACCTCGCTAGCCGCAGGTAGTTCTGTTAGCCAGGCTCTTTTGGCTAATTAATTCCAATTAAGCCGGGGCTGCGCTAATTTCCTTAAGGACCCCTGACGACCGGGCCAGCGGGCGCGCAGAGGCTCCGCGCCTCTCCGCGGAGGGTGCCCGGCACCGGCCCCCCGCGCCCGGCAGCAGCCCTGGGGCTCCCCCCGGGGCCCGTTCCGAGCCTTGGGGCACCTGGGAGGGGGCCCAGGGCAGGAGCGAGGCCGCGTTTGGGGCTGGGGGAGCCTTCGGGGAGCCTTGGGCCGGGAAGATCCGCGCTGCCAGGCGGGATGGTCCCGGCAGGAGCCCGGAGCATCAGCCCCCGGCTGCCAGCAGCCTCGCACTCCTCGAGGTTTGGGCACGTAACGCCGCAGACCACTGATTTGCTCTTTTCTTAATTCCCGCTCTTCTCGTTCCCTATGAATCAAACAGCCTTTTGTCCTTCGGAGTTTGATTTGATCGCTACTGTTCGCATTTCACTTTTGTATTTTTCTCTCCCTATACCATTACTCATTGAGTGCCCCGTGAAATTACAATCGTACATTTTCAACTCAGCAACCCATTTGCAGTGCAAAAATAGGGTCTAAATAATGGCTGAATTAGCCCTACTGGACAGTTTCAGATGTAACACTCTGTAATAATTATATTGCAGGCTGGATTAGGATGCTATTATCATAATCTGGACGTTTACAATTATCTGTAATTTGCAAAGATGCGCCAGGTCTTGATTACAGCAGTTTTTTTTTATCAAGCTAACCATCACTAAACAGTGACAGTAATAACAGCTAATTTTGCTGGCAATATAAGAGGTGCTGGGGTGTGCAAACAATTTCACACCTGGATGTGCTCACTCAACCAAGAATATAGAGAAAGAGCTTCTGCCCTGAGACTCAGAAAAATATCCTACACCGCTTCTGGTCGGTATAGGTTCCTAGACCCCGATCCTTGCCTAACCGATTGGCGCAGGGGGTAAGTTTGGGGGTTCGGCTCGGGTTGGGGCTGCTTGGCGGCTGCTTCTCGCCTCCCTTCGAGGCGCGCTCCGGCTTTTTCTCTTTCCTCGCTGCCTCCCTGCTCCTTTCCCCCGCCGGGGCCGGGCGGCTCCGCGGCTCCGCTCCCCTCGGGCGGCGGCGGGGGGCTCGGGGGGGCGGCGGGGGCGGCCCCGGGCCGGGCCGGGCTCCCGCAGGGGCTGCGCGGGGGCTCCGCGCCCGGCGGAAAAAACGCGCTGGCCCCGCAGCGGGGCGGAGACAGCGCACCGAGCCGTGCCGAGCCGTGCCGTGCCGAGCCGTGCCGAGCCGTGCCGAGCCGTGCCGCGGGGGCAGCGGCGGCAGGGAGGCGGCCTCGCCCAGCCCTGCGGTGCTCCGCGCCCCCGGCACGGCTCGGCACGGCTCGGCACGGCTCGGCACGGCTGGCAGGCAGGCAGGCGCGGGGAGCTGCCGCCGCTCCATCCATAGATGCCGCTGTTTCATGAGAGTCTCCCTGGGCGAGGGGGGGAGATGGCTCTGCCTCCGCTGTCATTCGCTCCCCATCCCGCCGGCGCCCGTGTCACCTTCTCCCACTGCGCTCCGCTAATTGGGCTGCTTTATTAGCTGCTCGCTCGCTCGCTCGCTCGCCGTCGGGGCAGAGGCTGAGCCTGCCCTCCGAATCGCGCGTGGGGTGGGCGCCACGCACCCGGGGGCTGCCCCGCGGCAGCCCACGGGGAGCAGCGAGCCCCTCCTCGGCCTCCCCCAGCCCCTGCTCGGTGCCGAAAGGGTTAAAGCGGAGCGGGTGGGGGGGTGGAGGGGGGGCCAAACAGGCTCGGCTCGGCTCGGCTCGGCCCGGCTCGGCCCGGTTACCGGCCCCCGGGGCTCCCCCGAGCCTCATTCCCGTTCTGCGGGAGCTCGGGGAACCGGCGCGAAGGCAGCGCCCGCGTGCGCGTGTAAACGGGGCTGATGCGGAGCGAGCAGGGCGCTCGCACACGCCCGCACATCCCCGCGCAGGATGCTGTTGGTTTAAATGTATGGTAGCTTTCTCTCCAGTGTCATTTGAATAATTCAGTGAGCCCCACTAGCAGCTGTACTTCTGAAGCCTCTTCCATTCTTTTCAGCATTATAATTTTGGTTAATTTTCAATTTTAGGCCCTACGTCTCTGCAATTTGTGTATGAATAACAGAATAATTTTCCTCTTTTGTTTCGCCTTTCCTGTTCCTGAATCTAAATAAAGATGGCTTTTTAGTATTAAAAGTGGAAGAAAATTACAGGTAATTATCTTTGACGGTAAAAACGCTGTAATCAGCGGGCTACATGAAAAATTACTCTAATTATGGCTGCATTTAAGAGAATGGAAAAAAACCTTCTTGTGGATAAAAACCTTAAATTGTCCCCAATGTCTGCTTCAAATTGGATGGCACTGCAGCTGGAGGCTTTGTTCAGAATTGATCCTGGGGAGCTCTGAACCCAAAGTTTCACAGTGGGAAGGGGAAAAAAAGAAAAGAAAACATTTTTCCTAATGTAACAATACGAATGGTAGAAAATGACAAGACTGATCGGTTTTAAACCACTCTGAAGACTGACTGAGCGTGGAAGTTGCTCAAAAAAAAACAAAAAAACACCCCCCAAAAAACTGGTATATTGGTAAGTAGTCTTTGCTTTGTGTCTAATTATAGTGACTGTCCTTTTGCACGACTGTGTGTAGCTGTCATTATACGGAGCACTCTGAGGATCTCTATTGACTTCTGATAAATGGCTCAGTGGTTTCAAGGTTCATAATTTGCAGGATGCCCAGGTCTCTAGCCATTAATTCTCGCAGTATGGGGCACCCAGCTCGGATGAGGAAAGGGCTTTGCATTTGCGGTGGTCGCCGTGCTTGCCACCAGCCAGGAGGGCTGGAGCTGGCTGGCCAGCGTGGCGTGTGCCTAGGCACCTTTCGAGGCTTTGCAAAGCATTCCTCGGCTTTCATTGTCTGCTGTCGAAAAGAAAAAAAAAAAAAGGAAAAGGAAAAAAAAAAAAAAAAACACAAAGGAGGGCGCCTCCTTTCCTAATAATTTTGCTTCTCCGACCTTCCGAGGCAAAGCTGTCCTCGGGGGGGAAGCGCAGCGGGAGGGAGCGGCGCGATCGCAGCACCGGCCGGGGGTTTCTGAGGGCTGGGCTGGTCCCTGCCTGCACCGGGACCGGCTTTGGGGTCGGGATTGGGATTGGGGTCAGGATTGGTTTGGGATTGGGGTCGGGGCGCTGCCGCGCTGCGCGGGGCCAGGGGGGAGCGTGGGGCCGCGGCAGAGACACGCGAGGCGGGCGGGCGTTTTGTGGCTTTTACTCTCTATATATGAAAGAAGACAAAACCATACAAAGTATATGTACAACTAAAATTCAACAATATATACAGAAAAAGGTTGCTCGGGAGAAAGGTCCCTCTGGCTTCACGAGCGGGGGAGGGACGCCGGCGCTGAGCCGCCCCTGGCTCCGTCTGTCCTGCCGCTGCCCGGGGCTGGGGACCGGGGACCTGGGGGGCCGTGTCACCCCCTGCCCGTGTCACCCGTGGCCCCACGCGTGTGCGAGGGGCTGTGGGCGGCGGAGCCGGTGCTCGCCTCCAAGCCGCAGCCCGCTCCGCTGCGGGAAAGCATGCAGGTTTCGCTGCGTGGCAATGTTCGGGGCTTGCAGCGTTATTTTCATCGTCAAGCAGTTCTCCTTCTTTTTCCCCTCTTCGCTTTTTTTTTTTTTTTTTTTTTTTTTTTATCCCTTCTTCTCTCTTTTCATCTTTTTCCCCAGTCCGCATTTGGTGAATAAAAATGAAGGAGCTTTGACTAGTCTCTCTTTCATCGTGTAATGTCTTTAGCTCATTAAACAAGTAAAAACGGCTGCCGCTGTAGATTCAGGTTCTTCTTGTGGGCAAAGTCAGTAAAAAGTTTGTTTTGACGTATACTCCACAGAGAAAGAGGCTGGTGCCTTGGAGTCCAAATGAAAATATCCTAAAGAGAAGTGTCTTCTGTGCGCCAGGATGAAAATTGTGTCTTTCTGGTCGAGATCAATCGCTGAGGTTACTTTAAAAAAAAAAAAAAAAAAAGGAAAAAAAAAAAAAAAAGGAAAATAAAGCCACTCTGTCTCTTTGCCGCATCTACAAGTTCACACAGAGCCTGCTAGCTGGCACGGCTTGGCAAAGCAGGGGAACTTTTTGCCATGTCGAGACGAGGCGTTCTTGGGAGATTATTTCTCTTGGACAATTCACATCATTTGTGGTCTCTGCATTGTGTCTTGATGTGGAGAAGAATACCAGTGAGAATAGCCAGGCATGTAGCTGTTGGGAGGCATATTGACTCCCTTGGCAGAAGCTGAAACGTCCCAGACTGGAGGCAGGGCTGGCGAGCGAGGGGACAGGGCAGCGGAGCCGGGCAGAGGGTCGCTCTCGTGGGGGTTGCTGCCCTGCTTCAGCAGCTTCTTAAATTTGGAGCGTTTGTTCTGAAACCAGATCTTCACCTGTAAGCAAAACGCAGCAAATATTAGGCTGCCGTGAGCACCCAGGGCCCGGCAGGGAAGATCCCGGGGGCTGTGGTTTTTGCTCCGAGAGAGAGGGTCTGGAGAGTCCACGCCATCCGGGTGTCAGGCTGGGGGTGGGCAGTGGGAGAGGAGGGTGAGCTACTGCTGCTCTTGGGCTCTGGATGTGACCGGAGAGAACAGCAGAGGAAGAGCGGAGCTGGAAAGCGAGGTGGACGCAGGTTTTAAGCCGGAGCGTGATTTTGCCTGGGCAGGCCAGATTGATCAGGCTGGAGTAGGGGCCGTGCTCTGAGCCCTCCTGCTTTACATGTGCCCGCGTGTGTTAATGCCTTCCCGTGGGTGCCCCGGTCAGGGTTTTTGGGGGGGTCACTCGCTCGTTTGGGCACGCTGTTGTCAACCACAGGCACTCGTGCGGGTTTGTGCCAGGAGAGGGGAGCCAAGAGACAAAGGGCATCTGTACGCGGAAACCGCGCATCCCAAAGCATGCACGGCCAAACCGGCCTCGCTTAGGTGACAGGGGAGGAGGCACAACAGAGCCGGGACTGCAGCTTTATTTTTAAAGTCGGTTTTAAGGGAATGAAAATGCTCTTTTCTCAGAGAGCCATCGGCTATCAGGGTTGCTCTGGGTCCCATCCTGCTCCTACCCCAGCAAAAGCGCCGAGGAAGGAGTCAGCCCCCACAGAGGCGTGCCAGGATCGGGCCCGCTGTGGCAGGTCAGGATTATTACGCTAGGGATGCTATGGATGTGAGCCATACGTATAGATATCTAAATACACGTCCCAAAATCAAACAAACAAAGACAACTCCCGAATGTGTTGTCTCTCGACCTTGCAAACTTTGCAGATGTAATGGTAGGACAAGCAGGGGTGCTTGCCTGTCTGCACATTCAGGATCGGGCCCGTAAATCTACATGAGAGGGAGAGGGAGAGAGAGGGAGAGGAGTGCCTGCTAAATACACCAAAATCCCATTTGTATGAGCATCAGGTCTATTTCCGTGATTAATGTTTGCCGAGCATTTAAAAATCGCTGGCTGGAAGCGGCTGTTATCACTGACAATGATAAAACAGCCAAGTTATTTGTTAAGCTCATAAATTCACATGATTACATTTTGCCCGAATTGATCCCATCTATCCGTGCGCTCCTCCGCAAACCCCAGCTCGGGAAGTCTGTAATGCCTCATGTGTCTCTCAGGCTTAAATTAGCAGAATGGCACAGCTACTCCAACCACACTTAACTATGGCTTAACCTGCTATAATTTCGTACATGGCTGCTTTGATCTTCAGATCTATTATCACCTTCTGTACATTTTGCCCAAGGGTAACCACTGCATTTGCGTTAGTCATCCAGGATGAATTAACTATTGATTTTACAGGTATTTCCTAACGTGTTCCTGCTTTCTCTCTACCTCTAGGTTGCTACGATGCAGCTTTCCTTTGCTTTTAGCTCTACATCAGGCCCAAGGCTTCCTCGCCTTTGTTTTGTTCTCCTTTCCACAGCTGGGCAATTGCACGTCGGTGCTGGAATTAGTCTCATCCGAAAAAAATATAGGCAATTTAAGAATTTTATTTGTGACATCAAAAGGGGAGCGTTTGCTCAGCAGGCGGCTGAGGGAAGGAAGGGCACGTTCAGTTACTTCAGCAGAAGACCGTTTTCTCTGTCGTGCATTAAATAAGTCCTATCGCGATAGATACGGGGCCGTGTGCGTTACCTTTGCTACCGTTCCTGTACAGAGGCCAAAACGCCTAGGGACCAGCGCACCGTGCTTGGCCTTTATTGCTCGAGCCGGATTTCAGTGATTTGGGATTCCCAGTAATTACCTGTGTCTGGGTAAGTCCTAATGAAGCTGCCAGTTCAGCTCGCTCTGGAAGTGCCAGGTACTGAGTCTGCTGAAAGCGATGATTTAAAGCCTGAAGTTGTAGACTAGAGTAAATGGTTCGAGGCTTCCGAATCTTTTTCCCTTTGCCATTGAATCTGATTTCACCGTTTTCGATCACCGTTGTTTTTTGCTGATCTGCAAGCAAAACAGCGCAGTTGAAATCTCGGCCGGGAAAGCCGCACGACCCTCCTTTAGCTATTAAATCGTGGTTTTTGCTTTTTTTTTTTATTTTTTTTTCGGTCGGGACGGCTCCTAGCAGCCCCGCAGCCTGCCTCGGAGCCGCTTCGGCAGCATCGCTGCGGGATCAGCACGGCTCCTCGCGGGGGTCCCCTTGCAGGGTGGGCACGCCGCCCTTCCCAGGGGAAAAAATAAGAGGAATAATCAGAAAAAAAAAAATAGTAAGCAAAAAAAATAAGCAACGGAGCGCCGCGCCGGCTTGGCGAGGGGATTGCTGCTTCCCCGGCCATCCAGGTTTTCCCCCGGCTCATCGACTTCGCGTCGCCAGTTTGGTGGTCGGGGAAGCAGCAGCCCGAGACTGCCAACAATGCTTCCCCCCCCTGCCCCCCTGCCTTGCCCCTTCGGGTGAATACATACAAACCATCGGCTCCCGGATTATTTTAAAGGAAAAAAAAAAAAAAAAAAAAAGAACACCATAAATCAGGCGGCCCCAAAGCAAAGCGGAATGCGACCCACTCGCCCGGAAACTTTCACTCCTCAGGTGTTAGCAGGAATTTTGCCTCCAGCCGGCCGCAGCCGAGCCTCGCCGAGCGGAGCCCGGAGCCCGACGGGGACCGGGTGGGCTCCGCCGCCCCGCACCGGGGGCACCGCGGCCGTCGGGGGGCAGGGGGACGCCCCGGGGGGCTCCGCGCGTCCTGCTGCGAGCGCCCCGGGGGTCGGGGGGGTTAGGAGGGGATCCGCCAGGGGGGGGATTCTCCGGGAGAGCCGGGCCCCCCCCGCTCACCTGCATCGTCCGCCCGCGTCTGGCTGGCCGCGCTGCTGTTGTGGTAGGACTGGAGGTAAGGGCTGTGCTGCGAGTGGCTCACGTAGGGGTAGGCGGCCAGCGAGCGGTGGTTGTAGGAGCCGGCGGTGCCGGAGTAGGGCGAGCTGTGGTGGTGGTGCTGGTGGTGCGGGTGCGAGCCGGCGGCGGAGTGCAGGCAGTGCAGCGGGTAGTGGGCGCCGGCCATGGCCGGCGAGCTCTGCTGGGAGTGGGGCGGCGGCGGCGGCTGCGGCGGAGGCTGCTGCTGCCCGAACTCCATGAAGGCGGACTTGGAGGAGTCCTGCGCGTCCAGCCCGTCAGCCATCGTGGTCATGGTCATCATCGACGCCGGGGAGGCAGAGAGCGGCGCTCTCCGGCTCGCCCCCCGCCCGCGGCCGCCCTGCCCGGCCACCACCGCGGCACGGCTGGAGGCGGCGGGGATTTATTTTTTTAAGGCGCCGTGGTGCGAGGGGCCTTGTTAACCGAGGGAGGGAGGGAGGGAGGGAGGGGAGGAGAGGAGAGAGAGGAGAGGAGAGAGAGGAGAGGGGAGGGAGGGCGGTGTGTGCCGAGCGGGGAGGGGGGGGGGGGAGGGAGGGCTACTCCCGGCGCCTTTCCTCCCCGCTCCTCATTCCCCCCGACGGGTGTTTTTGGGGGCTGGCGGAGTCCCGGGCGGAGGTTTTTAAGGTGGCTTCTGCCAAAGTTGGGCTCCGGCGCGCCTGGGCGCGCAGGGCAGGGACGCCACAAGTCGAATGGTTCGGCTCCGGAGGGCAGCGCCTCCCCATTGGTCACTCGGCCCCCTGACGTCACCGACACGGCGCGCCGGCGCGCGCCTCTGCGCGCGGGGGCGCGCCGCGCATCCTCCCCGGGCGCGCCACAACCTCCCCCCCCCCCCCCGACCCCTCCTTTTGCGCGCTCTTTGCGCGCCCCGCGCTCCTGCGCGCAAAGCGGGTGAGGGAGGGCCGAGGGGATGCGCGCCCCCGCTCGCCCCCCTCCTCCTCCTCGCCCTCCATCCTAAATCCGCGCCCCCCCCCCCCCGCTCCATTTTTCTCCCCCCTGCGCGGTATTTTCGCGCTGCGCGCCGCCGGCGGCCGGGCCCGCTCCGGCGAAGCGGCGCATTTTTTCCGCCTGAAAGCAGCGGCTCCCGTAATCGCTTTCAAATATATGCAAATGGCTACGTGCGGTTAGTGGTTTTGGCAAAGCTTGATTAGGATATAAACGACCCAAGGAAAAGCGCCTTCGCCCTAAATTTGTCTTTAGATTACAATTCCGGTTGATTTTATTTTATTGTCAACATTGTTAATGATAAAAATAGAGTCGTTTTACAGTTATTTTTACTTTCTGGAAGGAGGCAATTAGACTTCTAATCAGGAATACACAAAAATCTCCCATGATTAACTGCAGTACTTTGTTCAAATTGCTGCTATAAAATTCAGAACAATTTGCCTGTAATGATTATGGACTGGGTTTATTTTGGGAGGTGGAATAAAAGTGGATATAGCATAAATTATCCTCTAATTATACACCAGTGTCGCCTCAATTATCCTCTTATCAAAATGGTTGTCTAACTGCCGCATTTAGTTTCAATTCTCTCCTTTTTTCTATAAAAAGAACTTCATACCTTGTTATTATTAATCCATTTATTATTTGCAAGGGGATTTATATCCGAGCATCCAGGTGGTATTACCACTTCTCTTTCAAAGATGGACTGGGGAAAGACATTAAGTTTGATCCAGCACCGCGGAGGATCTCTCTCTCCTCTCTCTCTCCCCTCTCTCTCTCTCCCCCTCTCCCTCTCCCTCTCCTTTTTCCCTTTCCCTCGCTTAAATCTCCTGGCGTCCAGCTAAGCATGAACTCCAGAGGCAGACCCCACCGCAGAGGACCGAGGTAGGAAGGGCACGGCGGAACCCGCCGAGCCCCGAGAAACCCGCAAGTTTCTGCGGGCGGGGAGATGGGGCTGGAGGCTTCGGGCTCGGAAAAGCGGCACCGGCACCAGCAGCCGCCGCTCGCAAAACCCCCGTGAGCCCCGAGCAACCCCCAGACCACTCACAGGTCCTGACACTGCCTCTCACAGCGGCAATCCCAGGGGACTGGTTTCTAGATTTCGCCGATTTTTATTTATTTATTATTATCGTTATTATTTTCAACGCATCGCTTTGGGAAATCTTTCAAGGGTGGTTTTATTATTATTGTTATTATCAGATTGTTGTTTTATTTTTTATTTTTTTTAATTACTAATATTTTTTCTCCGTTTCCTTTCCTCCTTCATCCATTTCTGCTGCTGGCTGCCCCGCAGCCCAGCGGGGCGGGTGGGTGCCAGCCCCCCGGGGGTGCCCCGCGCTGTCCCCGGGGGAGGACGGGGACGCGAAGCGACCTTGGGCGGTGCGGGGCAGGAGCCGGGCTCAGCTCGGCTCGCTTGTTTGAGGGGGATCCGCGGGGTCTTTTGTCGAGGGCTGCCGGGCGCGCT
Organism: Anas acuta; assembly: GCF_963932015.1. Lineage (NCBI taxonomy): Eukaryota > Metazoa > Chordata > Aves > Anseriformes > Anatidae > Anas > Anas acuta. The sequence continues at coordinate 26,639,023 of NC_088980.1, read as the reverse complement.
GTGCCCTCTCGCCCACCCTCTCATCGCCGTTTCACTTCTTGAGCCTCTGGAGTCGGTTCAGTAACTCTGAATGCAGTTGTAAGTGTCTTGCCTTGTTCTCCGGCTTTTAACAAGAGTTCCACTTTAACACGCGAAAGGGTAACCCGATCCAGGCGTTTACAAACCTACAGTGAATAAAAATATAGAGAAAGGGGAAGAGAAGGGAGAGAATTCCTACTGGGACTCTTTATTCATAGGTGGAGGTAGCGCGCTCAATGGGAACAGGTACATTTGGCAGTTTTATTGCTTTATACCCTCCAGCTCGCTGTTAACATCACGAAGGCGTTTTTTCGCAGGTGCACACACACTGGCATTTTCTTCGCCGGCAAGAGCACGCGTAACAAAAGGTGTCAGCAAATGGGCTAGGGAGTGCTGGCAACACGTCGCTCTCTGCTTCCCAAAGAGCTCCCTCGGCGTAATGGATGCTAACCGGGGCATCGGGAAAAGTTGGGCACGACCGGAGACCGCTTTGCGGCGGTACCTAGGAAGGGAGAAAGGCGGCCGAGACGGGAAACAAAAAGGAGAGGAGGAGGAGGAGGAGGAGGCAGGCACAGCCTGCCGGGGCTGCTCCTGCCGCAGGCAGCGAGCGCATCGCATCCCTCCCCGGTCCCGGCTCGGGTGCCGGGGGCGCTCCCTGCGCTGCGGGGCGCGCACCGGGGCCGCGGGGGTCCCCCGGGAGCCCCCCCCGGCCCCCTCCCGGTGGGCACCGGAGGAGGGATGCGCTCGGGGAACGCCCGTCCCCCGCCGCGTTCAGGCATCCTCGTCTTTCGGCGGGGCAGTTGACTCCATCCAGCCTCACCCCGCTCATTTCCCCCCAATTTAATTAGGCAAATCTCCCGCTATGGAGCTGCCGTTGATTGGTCGCTGTTAATGACTCGGCTGCAAGGAGTCACGCTGCTTGTCAATATTTATTGTTGTCTTTGCTTTTTCTCTCCCCCTCCAATATCCCCCCCGCCCGTTTTCCTCGTGGCCTCTGGCACGAAGGGACCGCGCTTGTGGGGAGGGGGAGCGCGGCTCGGCACGGCTCCGCTGCCCTGCACCCCTCTCTTACCGCACCTCGGGGCGGAGGATAAGGGGGTCGGGGACGCGGGGAGGGGTGTGGGGGCCCTATGGAAGGCCCAAGCCTTGCTGGGGGGGGCAGCAGGTGTCGGGGGACGGCCACAGGTTGGAGAAATCAGACCTCGGTCAGCGGGGTTGGAAGGCACCGGAGCAGGGGGGTGACTCGTGAAATAGGGAGAGGGGGGCGCACCCCGGCCCCTCTTGTGCCCAAAGCGAGCCGGAGGGCGCGGAGGCCTCTGCACCCCCAGCTCCTTCCCTGCTCCGCGGTCACGGGTGGAGAACCGCGCGTGGCACCGTGCCCCGGGCCGCGGTGACTTCGTGCCGCCCGTGTCGCGGTGCGAGCCGCGCCGCCCTGCCGAGGGCTGTGGGTAAGGCTCGCAGAAAGCCCCGAGCGTGTGCGTGCCTGGGAGTCGCGTTCGTGAGCCGAGAGATGTCACACAACAGACACAACAGTCAGAAGGAGCTGACGAACAACAGGAAACGGGGTTCTATTTTTAGGGTATAATAGGAAGTTAATATAAGCGGCCAGAGGCTTCCTATATGCCTCGGAGCACCTTCTGTTCCATTCATTCATTCATCCATTCATTCATGCGTTCAACAATAACAACAGGGGAAAACAAACATTCCCCTTTCATTTCCCATCCCCTCCTTCCCCCGAAGTCCTGCTCTGGTGTTTGTGCGGGGGGGCTCTGCAGGGGGATCCCCTCTTTCGGCTCGTTGTTTGGGGGGGGGGGCTGGTGGCGTTCAGCAGCTGAGGCTCCCCAGGAGCGCGCTCCTTGGGGTGTCCCCGGCCGCGCAGGGAGTGCGCGGGGCTGAGGGATGCTCTCGGCGTGTGTCCCCCCGTCCGACCCCCCCGCAGCTCACATCAGAGCCAGGCAGAGCATTTGCTGTCCCAGCGTGGCCGGGAAAGTCCGGGAGAAGCTGATTTCAGGAATGGTGTTAGCGTGGCCGGTTGCTTTTCTTTCCTTTATTTTTTATTTTATTATTATTATTTTTTTTGTTTCCGCGGGAACCCCACGCACATGCCTGAGGCAGACCTTGCTGTTCGATTTTCAAAGGGACAGGGAAATGCTGAAAGTTGTCTGCGTGGCCGGGGGGTGCCTGGCCCCCTGATTTTTTAACACCAGAACCGAAGGAACAAAGGGAGCGAGAGGCGCTCGGAGCTGGGGTCTCCAGTAAAGTGGTGGTGGTGGCGGTGGGGAAATCCCAGGAGGGGCGCAAAGCCAGGGAGCATCCCTCCCGGAGGCATTTCTCTGCTGAGCCGGTTTTCGGAGCGCCCCCCCCGCAGAATTGCGCGGGGAGCTGCCCCGCGTCTTTTGCAGCCCGGAGGGGCCAAACCCAAACGCCTCGCCCCGCATCCGCAGATGGCGTTATTATTATTTTTTTTCTCCCTTTCCCTCTCTCTCTCAAGCCTGTTTGCCCCCAAAACACACGGCCAGCATGCCGCATCGCCGCCGCCTCGACAGGCGAGCACAAGGAGGGCACCTCCCCAGGCTGCGAGCGAGCTGTTTGGAGGAGAGGCTGGGGAATAAGAGCGCTGCCAGCGCAAAGAGCGGGAGCGGAGGCTCCTCCGGCTTTCCAGCCGCTGGATTATAACAGACAGGCAGGCGTCGATGGCTTTCCGTACCGCGAGTGTGAAGGAAGTGGCAGGGAGGCGGGGGCGGGGGGGTAAACCCCAGCCCAGCCCCGCAGCTGGATCACACACGCCGCTCTCTGTGCTGTAGCGTGGGTCAAAATAATGGGAGTCAGAAGGGGAAGGATCCAGAGGGAACCAGCCACTGTCTCTTGTACAGATTTGTAGCGAAGGCTTCGCTGTAATTAAAACCTTACAGGCAGATTCATTCAATGTGTGGCTCTGCAGAGAGCCGGGGCTCGGGGCTTTTTGTTTGGGCAATGTTTTGTTTGCTTGTTGTCGTTGGTTGCTCGCCCCGATGGGATGGGGAGCTGTGTGTTTTTGGGGGCGAGGTGGGGGGGCAGATATCTGCTTTGATACGGAATTAGGCTTCGGGCTGCTTGGCTGGGGACGGGAGCCCGGCAGCCGGGGCAGGGGGCCTGGCCGGCTGCCTCCCCCTGCACCTGGCCAGGTGCGCACCCAAACCACATCCCTGAGCCAAAAAATGGGGAAGGGTCCCCCCCCCACACACCCTGCGCACACGGCCAGCCCCGTCCCCTTCGCTCGGGGTCCCCGGGAGCAGCCCGAGGGGCTGGGTTTGAGCTCCGCGCCCCTCCGCGGGGGGCTGCTGCCCTGCCTGTGCCAGCCGGGGCCCGCCGGGGGCCCGTCCCCTTTTGGGGTCGGGGGGAGCCTCCCCTAAAGGCAGCCGCAGGTTTGCAGAGCTCTGCCCGCCGGGCTTTTATCTGGCGTGCTTCCCCGGCCGCTCGGGCGCTGCTGCAATAGAGATGTTGGTTTTAGCGGGGACTTTTGTTGTTTTGTTTTCTTTTCAAATGAAAGAAGAAAAAACAACAACAACAATAAAACCCCTTGCTTCTGGCAGAAGAAGAAGACGCCATCCAATTAAACAAAAACATAAAAAGAGGAAAAAATAAAAACAAAAAAGAACCACCGCTCTCAAGTGCCCATCTTGGAAGGGCTGAGAGGCGGATGGAAACTCGAGGCTCTTTTAAGTCAGGACAGAGGCTGCAATTTCTCCTGCGGTCGCGGCCGCCTTCTCTGCCGAGCCAAACGCCGTGCCATGCCGAGCCGTGCCATGCCGAGCCGTGCCATGCTGTGCCGTGCCATGCCGAGCCGAGCCGAGCCGAGCCGTGCCGGGCCGAGCCGCAGCCGGCTCCCGGTGTCACCCGGCCGCGCTCGGCAGCCCCCGGTGCGGGCGGGTGAAAGCAGAGGCTTTAATCGCAGCGAACGAGCGCGATGTCCTCTCTCCAGGCTGTTTCGCCTCCGTTTATTTTTAGTACACTTCAGATGCCTACACATTTCCCTTGTTGAGATCAGTGCAATTATTTACTCTACCTTTAGGGATGCATTTACCCAAGCATTGAATAGAAATGTAGTAAACACTGCGCAAAGTCAATGCAGTTATTGAGGTTTATTTAATAGGAAAAGAAGTAAATATCTCGGCTTTACTTGTTCCTTCAGGCAGCCTCGTTATCTAGAGTAGATTGCAAGGAGAGTTCCTCAGTCGTTCCCGTGTAATGAGATTGCTTTAAATGTTTATCTCCTATCTCCATCGAGCTATAGCCTCTTTTGTCAGGGTCTCAACAGACTATAAAAACAAATCTAAAAGTTAATTTAGAGAGGTAATCCGGAGGGATCCATTATCTGATCTCCCTGCAGAAACTCATCTAGGCGAGATCCCGTATCTGAGGGCGCAAAGAGGAGCAGGCGAGCAGAGAGCATCGCCTCCAGCGCCCTGAATTCCTCCTGCGCCCAGCGGCCGGAGGGGCAGAGCTGCTGGCACCCAGCGCGATGTCCCCGGCACCGCCAAACCGCGGAGCCCGCTTTGCTCATCCCAGGCTCACCACGGCTCTGCCCTCCACCTCCGCCCTGCCAAGAACCGATTTCATTTTATTTATTATTATTATTATTTTATTTTTTATTTTTTTTTTGCGGGTGGAGATGGTCGCCGCCGTCCACCTGCTTGCCCCCAGCCCCAGCGCCCTGCACACAGGCGGGGGGGAGAAGGGGGCAGCACGGGCAGGCTGAGACGCGGGAGGTATCCCGGGCTTCTGACAGCTGGATCTGAAACAAATCAGATCTGGATTAACTTGCCTGTTTTGTGAATTGTCTGCATTTGAGCGAGCAGCCCTCACCCACTCCGCTTCTGGCAGGTTTTGTTACACGTGCCTCTATAAATATATTATCCCAGCCCTCTCTCCTCGTTGGAGCTCTCTGCTCAACAAAACAGAAACCAGAACGAGGAGAAGCGATTTTCCTTTTTAAATGAAGACATTTATAAGTAACCTAATTTCGTATCGTGGAAGTAAATTTCATGCTAGGATATATTTTGCACAACATGTAATCTTTTAGAGCCGGAAGACATTTAATTAAAGCCATATTCGGAGAAGTACAGCTTAAAAGCAGCCGTACGACCACATACCTCATTCATATTCAGGATCCATCCGCGAATTCATATTGTTTTAATGTGGGACATCGCCTTGATGGCAGAACTCGGCGAGGCCTGGGCAGCACGAGAGATAACACAAAGGAGAGCAGAGGAGGCACAGCTCGGGGGGCTTCTCCCGGCGGAGAGGTGCCCGTGGGACCCCAAATCCCCGCTCCCTGCGTCCCACCGCCCGCTTTGGGAGCTGGGGAGGGGGGGGACACCCACGGAGGCAGGGTCAGGGGGAAGCTCCCGGGGCTGGGTGCTCATTTATTGCCCTGGCAAACTCGTGCAGAGGGGGAAGGCTGGGGTTGAACCCCTCTTTTCGCCCTGCCTCCCCCCCCCCCCCAGCTTTTGGCCACCTCCACCTGGGGAGCGCTGAGATCTGCCCCGAGCCGGGGCTCTGCTTCTCCGAAGCAGCAGCGAATGTTGCTAAAGGACCGAAAACAAATTTATTTCCTTCTTTTCTCTCCCCAAATAAATATCTCCCCGTCCTCCAGGGGAAGCCCAAGCCGAGGTAAAGGCGCCCAGAGGAGCCCCCCCCCCCCCCTCCCGCTTCGTTTCACGGGGGGCGAAACGCGTTGGCCAAATCGAATCAGGAAGGCTCTGGTTAGTTTCCTTGTAGGGGTAATTAAAAGTATTAATTGGTTGTGTCGACAGCTCAAAATGACAGGTGTTGCTAAAAAAGCCTCATTAATCTTCCAGTCAGTGCCGAGCGGCGGTGGGAAGCGGGCTGGGACAAGGAGCCGGCTGTTTCCAAGGGGGCTTCCCAGGGCTGGGGATGGCAACGGTGCCACTGCTGGTGGCACGGCTCGCTGTGCTCCTCTGAAAGAAGAAAAATAATAAAAATAAAAGAGAGAAAAGGGAAATCAAACGGCCTGCCCGCCAGAGCGGGGCAAAAAGCGCGTCGTGGACGGTGAGGTGTGAGGGGCTCGGGTGGTTTCCGATAGGAAACCGGGATTAAAGGGGCTCTGCTGCTTCCCAGCGAGTTATCTGCGTGCTTGGGGCTTTGTGCCCCGCTTCTTTCCCACCCCCGGCCCGTCAGGAGGGCGAGTGGCACACACACCCCGCGCTGGGCTCCATGGCTGAGCCTGGGGGGGGGGGGGGGGCTCAAAATCCCCGAGCCCAAAGCGAGGGGGGCACAACACCAGCCCCACATGGCGCTGTTTGTACTCGGGGGAGGGGGGGAATTTGGGGAGCCTCTGACCGGGGCTGCGGGGCCCCTGCCCTGAGGGAACGGAGCCCCCCCCCCGGCGGGGTGCGAGTGAGGGAATGGAGGTGGGGGGGGGGGGGGGGGGCGGCGGTTGCCTCTCCTCAGGGCCCTTGGCGCGCGGCACGTGACCGCCGCGCGGGGCATGCGCGCGCGGCGCCGGGCCTCAACCGCCCCAACGGCCCTAACGGCCCCCCGTGGAAAAAAAAATAAGAAATAAAATAAAATAAAAATAAAAAAATAATGAAATAAATTGATAAAGAAGCCCCCCGAGGAGCCGCCCGCGCCACCTGCGGCCCCCTGCCCGGGCTGCCCCCCCCCCCCACCTCCCCGACGGCGTGCTCTGTGCGCTGACAGAACGACGCCGGCTTACCTGGAGGGCCGAGGGGATTTTTATTCTTATTTTATTTATTTTTTATGTGATTTTTTATTTATTTCCGTAGCCGGGGATATTCCCCGCGTGGCACAGAGGCGCTCAGCAGCCAATGGAGGCGCGGGGCTCGCTGCGCGGCTGTGACACCGATAATTGTTGCAGCGTGCAGCTTCCCACAGCTCGGCTTTAATTTGCAGAGAACCAAACAAAGATATTTGCAATATTTTTTTATTTTTTATTTATTTATTTATTTTTTTAAAATAAGCGCTCCGTGTAATAAATGGGAACATTGTGCATGAATGCTGTTTCTTCCCCTTTTCTTTAGAAGACGTTATTAGCTCTGACAGCATGCAGCTCAGGTTTGGAGGAGAGGATTTTGTAAAGGGATGACAGACAGGAAGGGCAGCAATCATGGGCTTCTTGGGCTAAAGCTTTTTTTCTTTTTTATCAGAATGTTCTGTTCGATGCCATTTATCCTTGATGATAGAAAATTGCTCTGTTGCCAGGACGCTGCTGCTGAAATAGAGGGCAGGAGCCACATTTCCATTTTGCAGCTTGAAAGCTATTCAAATGAATTTGCAGAAAGGGGGAAAAATCTAGAGATAAACAAATGAGAATAAATCGAGTTCCCCTTTCCTCTCCTTTCTTCCTCTCTCTCTCTTTTTCTCCCTCTTTTTTTTTTTGGGGTGTGTGTGTGTGTGTATGCGCGGAGGAGCCATTCATTTCCTCCATCAGGATTTTGGTTCATCAGTGTTTGCAGCACCTGGGAAGTGCTCTAAATCAGGGAACGCTTCTTTTGCTGCGGTTCCAGCCCCTGAGCACATAAACATATTAGAGAAATTTATGTACGTGTGTGCAGATATGCAGCCACCTACCATTTCCTCGTGTGTGTGTGTGTGTGTGTGCAGACAGACGCAGGGACGCGGTGTTTGTGAGAGGCAGAGGGGATACCAAAAGGCAGACGAAATCCTCTCTCGGGGTGATCGCTCCCAACATTCAGGCGTCGCTTCTGGAGAAACAGCTCCTCGTTTCAGAGCGATTAAAACCTGAAATGCTCAAGCCACGGCACCGTCCTGCCGTCCTAACTAACCCAGGGGCAACTCTTCATTTTCCCTCCTGGTCCATTTAGATATTTCCGGGGTCCCGAGGAGAAGTGACAACGCGCCTGGCTATAACCCAGCACGTAGCCCAAGGGCTAATTTTTAATCATTATTATTATTTTTTTTTAATAAACGTTGAATAAAATAAAGCCAGAAACATTATTTATAAATCGGAATGAATGGTGATTCGAGGCTCAGCTCCGCTCCTCGGCTCCAGCCCGAGTGGACGCGAGGTGCGGGGCTCTCCTCTCGGTCTCCTGCAGCCGTGTCAGGCCAGAAATATCGGGCACACGGGGCCGGGGCCGCCAACACCCCCCAGCTCCGAGAGCCGGGCAGCCACAGGAACTTTAAATGAGTCCTAATTTCGCTGCCTTTAGCTGAGGAAGAGCCGGGGCCGGCGAGTGCCGGGGGCTGGCAGGTTGTGCAGCGCGCCCCGGACACCGCATTTCGGGTGACCCCGCCGCGTTTGGTGGCACGCTAAATTCGGGCAGCTCGGGCTCTTTCACCGTGTCGTTTCAACAGGGTTTTACCCCTTATGAACCTACAATTAGCACTTTGGCTTCGGGAACGATGCGTTTCACCGCGGCACCTTGCTAGAGGAGGGCGAGACAACTCCGGGGACGGGGGAGAAACGAAGGGGACGGGGGCAGCAGGGGGAGGATGGATTTTTTGGCTTCTCCATGGGCAGCCAGGCGTGCGGCCGCCTTATCGATTGGCGGACCCCCCCTCAGCCGAAAGCACCGCCGGGCGGACACCGATAGAGCCTAATCCCGCTGCGAGGAGCTTAAACCCGGGGCTGGGGCTGTGCCCGGCCCGGGGGGCTCCCGGGGGGCTCCCGGGGGAAGGCAGCGCCCGCACCCCGCGGCCGGGGCCGGGCGAGAGGCGCACCTGGGGGCACGGCCCGGCCCCGAGCCCCTGGCGCCGGGCGGGCGGCGGCGGCCCGCCAAGGCGGCGGGGAGGGAGGGAGGGAAGCAGGGAAGGAGGCAGGCAGGGAGGGAGGCAGGGAGGCAGGGAGGCAGGGAGGGAGCCGCCTCCCTCGCCCGCGGCCGCCCCGCCTCAGCCTGGCCCCGCCACCGACCGGCCCCGGCCCCGGAGCTCGGCTGCGGGCGGCTGCAAATCTCAGCCCAAAGGGGCTGCGGCACCCAGGGCGCTGGTGTCGTGAGGACTGCTTGGGAGGCTTCTGCTGGAGAAAGATTTAGGCCTAGATGAGTCCCCGCTGGCTGACAAGTGGCTACGTTGTTCAGAGGGCTAGACAAGCAAAGATTGCTAGACCTGGGTGTAAAGTTTCAAAGGCGCAAGGCTGAACAAAGAAATATTTAGAGAGGAGGTGGCAAAAGCCACGGGATTGCCACCAACCCTCCCCTCCGACCCCAACAAAAATATTAGGAAAAAAAAAAAACCACCCAACTTTGTCAGTACTGTACTCATAATGTGAACCAGATTGCCACAGAAAATAAAACGGGTCATAGGCTAGGGAGCAACCTTGGCTGCAGTCTAGCCCTTTTTGTCAGTGATTCCCTCGGTGCGGTACCCACCACACAGCTGCAGCCGCAGCCCGCTGCCTTCCCTTTCTCCTTTCCTCCTCACCTGCCCGTACAAGAGGTCACTGCACGGTGGAGGGAAAGGACCTGTTGCCACCACCGCAGGGCAGTTCCACAGCATCCAGGGCAGAGCTGGGCTGCTCTGTCCATTCCTTTAGCAGTCACACAGACTGCTCCAAGTGTCTTTTGTTAAGACTGTCCAGCACAGCACAAGATATGATTCCGCTGTTCCTTATGACTTTGCTCCTCTAATAAATCTAGCATATGTTATCGTTGTCCTCCTCATGGAAAAAGTGTATGTGTCCATGTAATTAAAGCATGTCTAATCATGAGCTCATATGAGGAACTCAATTTGGGTTGCATATGTAACCTCATGTCTGGCACTTTCTACCTTTTGAATGACTAACTTCTCAATCTTATTGTTCTTTTAGCTTTGAGGGATATGTGTGTGAGAAAGATTTTTTTATGTAAACTAAAGCAGAATAAGCAAGCCCGACATTCTGCAAAGCTTTTTGAAACTGAGGTTGTCCACAGTTTGGGTTCATGCCACGAGAGCAGAAGTGTGTCTGCTGTTTGGATTCTGGCAGACGCAGCGCCTACAATTCTCCTCTCTGATTTGGGTTCACACATAGCCGAAGTCTCATGAGAACGGCTTGAGACACAGCATGGTTATCGCTTCATCTCTGGCGCCTTCTCTTCCCCACAAGAGAATTCGAATGCCTCTTTTCTGATTACTGTCATTTAAGAGATTAGGTGTTGGAAAAATTAAAAAGAGAAACATTCGAATATGCATCTGTCTCCTTGCTACCACTTTAAAATGGGCAGGTTTTAGTGGTACATTCCACCCAAACCCCATCATTTTCAGTTTTAAACCATAAGGCTTTTGTTGCATAACATCTTCTTTTCAACAGATTTACATTGTTCATGCAAGGGGCAAGAAATCCTAATCCCACGTACTGCATGCAGCGTCTGTCAGCCATGAAACTACAGAACTGTTTGGTCCTCTGAAGTAACACTTGCTTGAACGAGCTAGGTTTTAATATCCCAACAGGTTCTTTTGCCCTTTTAAGTCGCAAGCCATTCTAGAGTCAGCTGGTCAGAGCTAACACTAGTGCCATGTAGAACTTCAAAATGTTTGTAGGTCATGAATTGAAGGAGGGCTGTGTGCACACCACAGTGCTTTCTGGCCCTGGTTTGTCGTGTCTGGGACCTGTCTGGAAGGTATTGCAGATCCCCTTGGGTATGTCCTTCCCCAGGTGGCAGCGATGTTTGGGAGAGCGACTCTTACCCTGGGATGGCATCAAGATAAGGCCGGGGCACGCGTTCAGCCTGGTGAGCTTGAAGGGCATTCTAGACCCATCCACGTGCAGTAACTACTTCTCCTTGACCCAAATTGATAAGGCTACCTTTGCAAGAGGCCTGTTGTATGCATTTGCCATTGTTACACAAATGGTAAAGCTTCTGGTCTGTTAGAGTGTCTGTTTTGCACTGTGTGATTCCAAAAAAAAAAACACCCAACTTTATAAGGTGCTTTTATAGCCATCCATCACCTGAACACAGCTCTGTGGTAATCGCCTGTATCTGAAGACCGATTTTTTTACAATCAAGTCATGTATGGCTCAGATGAACTGTAAACAAGGTTAGACACCAAATAAAATTTTGTAACAGTATTATTTGAAAGCATCCGTGGCAGAAAGTTGTCATGTTGGCTTTGGCTGGCTCCAGACAGTCCAAACTGATGCTTGTATTTCCTAAGTATGTAAAGACCGTGGAGTTAAAGAAATTAATCTAGTCTATAATGAGTATTTTTTCCTGTGACTTACTAAGTCACAGGAAAAACTACCCCAAAGTGAGAGCTCATACTTCAGGTTAAAATCCTGAAGAATTTTGTCACTTGACCTACAGAGAGGGTTCCTCTACTGAAGACAATCAGAAAACCTTATGTTGTCCATGTGGAACAACATAAATCTTCATGGGCAGCTCCTACCCCTTAGCTGAACATTCCCACCCCTCGGCTAGGGTGCATTAGCTCACCATCTGCAGTGTCCTTCCCTGTTGTAAATGGGAAGGAAAGTGTAAGGTGGCTTTGCTAAAGCCAAACACTGTTGACTATTGGAGGATAAATTACATCTGTTCTTTCTACAGATATTATAAATTAGATACAAATTGTAATAATTGTACTTAATTGCTACTTAATTACTGATTAAAAGAAACCTTTTTATTTTTCTTTATTGCAGTCCCATGCTTGTTTTTTCAAGGATGTTTAATCAGGCAGACAGAAGAAGAACAGCCGCAAATTGTATTTTAGTTGAAGGATTAGAAAAAATAGAATTCCATACACCATGTTGAATAAGAGCAATTTGCATATTACCTAAACTTCAATACAGTTGGATCGTTTCCTTCCAAGTGTTGCCAAAGAAGTACGCAGCTTTTTGGAATGAAGATATTTGGATGCACAGAGCACACTAACTTAGATTTTTTTTTTTCCCCATATCATAGCCTTTGTTAAGCAGACAAACTGTGGAGGCAGCTATGAGGGAAAAGAAAATAACTCTTAAAATACCCTCAGGATTTTTACACTTCACAGTAAAGCCCTTACACCAATGAATCAAGAGGAAGAGGTGGAGGAATCTTTGCATGCCCTCTTGTAGGGCAGGGAAGATAGATGGGGATGTTATGGAGACACAGACAGAAAGTCTGAGAAGTCCTCAGGCAAGACTGAGATCTGGGCTCAGTGGCCTTTTCTGTACTGGGTTTTCTATTTGCATGACTTTGTGAAGTCACTTAGGCCTTCAGACTCATGTTACTTGATTCGAGAGGCAATACCTTTGAAATCGTATGGCTCGGTTCCCCAGCTGCTAGGTGGGAGAGTGGCACACTCTGCTCTGAGGGGTTTCGTAGAGATGCATGGCTCAGAGACCACAAGGTGCTTACGTGCTGAAGTGGGAACAGTCACCCAGCGCTCGCAGTGCCCATGCAATCATGTTCAATGAGGATTATGTAGGCAGAAGTCTGCTTGAATTCAAAGTGCCAGGTGAGTCATTAATCAAGATCATGCCTAGATAACTGGCTGAACATCTACAGCAGGGTTGGTTTATGGCTCTGAGAGAGCCACTTGTGGATAGCAAAATGATTTTGACTGTGCAGCAAGTACTAGTCTGGGACAGTACTTTTATATGTGCAAACTGACTGTCCTTTTGGAAGTCAGTGCAGGTATGGTGGTAACAACTGCTGAGATCTGACCCGAGCTACTTACAGTCTAAAAAAATCCGGTTTTGTAGATATGAAGTCTAAAATAATTTTCCAAGCATTAAAAGAGACCAACTGCTGTTAGCTGTTTAAAGGGTTGGAGTAATTATGCCCATGCACTGCACAATATAAAACCCTTATGACTACTATATGGATTGTTTTGTTTGGGGAGGGACTTGTCATTTGGAAAGGAAAAATAATCACCTATTCTCTTCTCTCTTTGCTTGTTACAAAGCCCATTGAAGTCAATGGGAGTGTTGGCATTGATTTGTGTGGGCTTTCGTCAGGCCCTGTATATGCTACTGTAAACTGGAGGGTGAGAAAGGGTATGGTTAAAGGGAAGAGAAGAGAGGGGTGGAGTTAAACACAGGAAAAGAATAGAGCCCTTTGTCTATTAATTAGGGTTTACACAGCTTGTGGAAAGCAGCGTTCCTCCAGCACTGCATCCCTTTGCCCCACTACTTCATTTTTACATCTCCCATGTTGGCTCTAGAATGGCAATGAGCTACGCGCTGCATAGCGCTAACCACGCAGCCCCTCCGCTGCACGGGAGGAAGGCATTGAATTGAGAGAGCTTCCCTAGGGTGAAAAACGCTTCTTGTTTCTGCAGCTCATGTCCACTCTCCTCGAAATGTATGGTGTGGCAGCAACTCCTGTATGGATCGCAGGAGCTTTCTTGGAGTTACTCACCAATATCTAACAGCTTGTTGTCTTTGGGGAGATGGGACCTGGTGGAACCGGGCAGTTCTCCTGGTGAAGCCCTGCCAGCATGCCTCTGCTGAAGCTGGAAGGTCCCACTGGACAGTCCCAGTTCATTCCCATGTCCATTTTCTCCTGGTTACACCCACCAGAAGACAGTGACAATTGGTTGCAATTAGAGAGGAAAAGTGCCATTGTATTTGACACTAGGCTGGACTCCGGAGATGTTGTTCAGTCGCTGGGTGTGTCTCAAACTGCTGGGTGACCTCGGGTAAGCCAGTTGGGACTCAGACTTATGATCAGTTTATGACAATTTAACAAGCTATTGTGTCTCAGTTGAACAGCAGTGACTGTCCTCGTGTGCACTCTTACCCAGGGCAAACACAGGCTGATGTGATCCAAAGCGTAGTTATACCAGCAAACCAAGCCAGTACAACCAACTCTGCTGCCATGAGACTGTATCCTTGGCAGGGGAACCGATCTGATTCAAAATGTGGGAGGTTTTTGGTTTTGCTTTTTTTCTGGATTGCTTTTAACCATCACCAGCTCCCCAGCGCAGGGCACTCTGCAGGAACAGTTATTTTGGGAAGTAAAAAATGTCTGGCATGCAATGGCAGGGCTGTTGCTTGAAGATATATTAACGTGGTTGTGAGCCTGACCTATTAGATCCAAATCAGCAAAGCACCTACGTATTCTATGGATTAAAGCATTTGTTCCCCACGTAAAAGGGAAGGAACAAATGTTTCCTTTATTCACTCCCACCCCTATTCTCTGCCCAGATCCTAAGCTATATAGTGGAGGTGCTCTTGCTCCATGTTGGTACAGAATCCAACATAATGATGCACTGATCTTATCTGCATGCAAGTAAAAATAAATCACAAGAGTAATAGAGGGAGCGGTGTGCTCATCTGTCAGTGGAGAAAGGCAGAAGGCAGCAATCAACTCCAGGTTCATAAGCTTTGTTGTCTGCCAATTAGCTCTGACCTCAGAGTAGTGATAAAGGTATAATCCAACCCCTCCTGAGCCCCCTTTCATAGGTTAATTTCCCTCAGTAGGACTTTTTTATTATTATCATAAGTGCTATTTTTATAGAGTAATGAATTTGCTACAGAAACATTTATCTTAGTAGCACGGTAATGTTGAGTTATTATTTCACACTATGCTTCCTATTCTTAGGTCAATGTTTTAGTCCAATTTTCTACCTCTTTCGGTGTACAGACAAAATAACACATGTATTGTCTGTGTGAGTTAAGGAATTTGTAGGACCTACCTGTGAGCACTGAAGAAGAATGAAGTCAAAAAAGAGTTTATGGAGCAGAAGATGGGTATCTGGCACCACAGAGAGGAGCCAGCCTCTTGGGGGTTGCAAGGTTTTATCTCAGAGAATGGGGAGGATGGAGCCCAGCCACCACCAGGCTGGGAAAAACAAAAACAAATACAAAAACACTTATTGCGTAAGAAGCTGTACATCAATTTTACTACATAGATTTAATTTCATCTCTGGAATTCTGCTGAATTGATGTGCATTAGCTCTAGAGAAATTGTTCTTTGCTCAGCTGGCTTGCACTCAAAAGCAGAATATTTGCAGTTTGTTCTTAGGTGCTGATTAATGACAGCTATGTGTTGTTTCTTATAATGATGATCACATTTTACCGTGACAGTAAATATTGGAGTTAAAAATAATGTGCGAAGAGTGGGATATGTATGGGTCACAGTCAGGCTGCCACCTGACTTCTCTAACAAGAGCTTCACAGCAGCATGTTCCAGGTCCCCGAAACGGCTTCTTTTCTGATGCAGTAGCTACTAGCTAGCAATTAAATCTCTGTCTATAGAAAATGAGTCCAGCTGGCTCTGCTTCCTCTCTCTTGAGAAACTCTTCAAGGTTCTAGGTTCCCACAGCCAGGCTTCCATGGCTTCAAAGGCATAATTTGGCACCTGCCCCCTGGGCATGCGTTTGTCAAAGTACACGTACAAAATTTCACTGTTGAGGATTTGTGCCTCAGGGCAACTTCCACTCTGAGGTGAAATTACTTCTTTCCAAATGCCATACTTGAACTATGTAAGCATACACCCTTTAGCATAATAATAGTGACTTCTAAATGCAAAGACATAGCCTGATTTGCAGCAGGCATACCTGCCACAGATTACCTCTTAAGATATCTGAAGGCAAAGTATTATAGCAAGAGCTATTTACCCTGGATTCTACCTCATTACAAATCGTCCTTACACGTTATGCTGGAGGAACAATAAACCAACCTTCTATTACCCCTTATAGACTGGCAGACAGATCGAAACGCTCTCATTTTTTACTTCTCCTCTTTCAGACAACCATGGTGCTCAACTCTAACCTCCAGAACAAGTCACACCTTTCTGACACAAGTACTTTTCTTTTTTTTTTTTTTTTGTCCCCACCAGACACATTTTGCGGTGGAGGAATACCAAATGACACATTGTGCTGCTTCATGGAAAGAAGCCAGGTGAGGTTTGCTCCCCAGATGAAACACTGAGGCAGATGAGACTGAAGCAGAACAGACCCTGAAGCACTCTCACTGCTGAGAGCTCTCCGATGTTCTGCTCCTATAAGCTCACTACCTTTGGCAGTGTCTTTCTGACACACATAAGAAAAGTTTCACAAGCAGCATCCAAACAAATGGTCCTCCAAGTCTGCACTAGCCATGGTGACACAGATGCAAATGCAAAAGCAGGTGATGGTGGGCAGGCAAAGAAAAGTTACATCTGGGATACCACAGGTGCTCTAGAGAAAGGTTTGATGGCGCACCATGTCCCAGTACACAGGAACCAGTATTTGTGTCACTTGCCTTCTGCTGTCACAAAGGAGAGCATTTAGACCTACTTGCTGTCTAGGCCCCCACTGCAGTCAATGGTGGTAGAAAGATGGGCTGTACTATTTATCAGAGATACCTAACTTAGGTTTATTTGTTCGGATATGGCCAGTTGTTTCCTGGAAATAAGCATGTATCTCCATAACTGTAAGGGAAATCTATGAAACAAAGTCATCCTAGATGCCTATCTCTTTGACAGCTTGATCTAAGCAGATGAATCTTATCCAAGTGGATGAAACAAGATACCTAGAGAACAGCCACACAGGTAAAATAAAGGTGTGTAAAAAAAAATAAATAAAAATCAGCTGAGACTTATGTTTGGCATCCTACATATTTTCTTCCATGCCTAGGCTCTGAAGGATCAAGATAATTTCCATTAAGAGCAATGTTGCTTTTCAGTAACAGCTGCTGAAGGGCTGTATGGTTTTAGCAACAGAGATCCAGATGAACTCCTGCCCAGGAGGGGATGTGCACTACCTGACGCTACACGGGCAGTATAACTATGTAATTTATACACAGTATAAGTGTACATGGGCACGTACACTTTGGGTTACTGCAGAGGTCATCACGGTGATCATGTGTCCAACTAGTTTTCATCTCATCTGAGGGTTTCAGAAGAGAGGCTTGTCCAGGAAAGGCTGAAACCAGCAAAATATTTAGACCCATCTACTATTTTATGTACTGCTGGGTACATAAAATCCAGTCTCCTTGGTTGTTTTAGGGGAAGGAGAGGATAGGACTCTAGATACCTAGTTATGTGTTAGCTGTGTGAGCTACTTTTGAGGATGAGGCCTAAGCACCCACGTAGTGAACCTGGAGATGGTTATCTCAGAAGGACCCTGCTCTGGAACTGGCATCCCACTTTGGCCTCATTGGACCTGAACCTCTCATCCTGCAAAGTACTAGCATCTTCCCAGACTCATTTCTGAGGGCTGGCTTAACCTTCAGAACAGTTCCTTTTACTGAAAAAAAAATTGCTAGTGTCAGTGTTGCTATCTGTGAAAGCATTTTGCATTTGTAATAATTTCTGAACATGTGGCTTTTGATTCATTACAGCATAATGAATTTAATTCATTACTACAAGATTTAATTCATTACAACATCCTTAGCTTTCCCAGGTCACTGTAGGCTTGTCTGTAGTCTTTATTTTAGTCTGTTTCACTACCTGTAATGCTCCGTTCTTTGACGCAGACGGCCACAAGCCTTGTTCTGGTTAGGAAGCTAAGATGTTGATGGAGTCAGGTCTTTCTTGAATGCAGCTCTACCTACTTACACACAATATGCAGACTCCTGTTTCTCTGACTGCAGATGCAATCAAACCACTAAACTTTGCTTGTAATACCTTTTTTTTTTTTTTTTTTTTTTTTTAAATCAGCACCCCAGATAAGGTTTCCCTTTAGGCGTTTATGCCTAGGTAGCTTCCTTTCAGCTGCTGTGCTTAAAGCTTTCTTTCTTTCTGTTTCAGCTGGCTTGTTCTCTTGTACCTACATACACACAAATACATCCTTACTCAATGCAGTAACCAGCAGTACCATCTGCCCACATTGTTCAAGATTTAGGGTGTACTTCTGCTTTGTCTTGGAAACCTGTATTACCTCATCAAAGAACTACCTTGACTCTGTTATCTTAAATGAAGGGTGGTGGTTACTTCCATCAGCCTCAATGACTCTTCTCCCAGTCCTCAACAATAATACAGCATATTCACCCTGCCTTTGCCCTTACAGGGTTTTCTACTTGTTTATCTTTCATTTATCTCTGTATTGCTTTGTGTGCCATTAAAATACAGACTGGAGGTGCTGGGACTGGATTCACCTCTCACTGACAACAGTTCCACAATCATCTGTCTCCACCATTGCTAGATAGTGCAGGTATATTTGATGCATATCTATGAAAAAAAGAAGAGACAGAGCCCTGGGTTTTCATTACTTTTTCCAGCTTATTTGTTTGTTTGTTTGTTTATTATTTCTCTGATACCTCAGCTGTTTTTAATTGACTTTTAAAGAGAGCGGGTAACTTTAAGGAGCACTAAGGGAGAAGACAGAGCTATCTGAGGACCACAAGGAAATTATATTGCAGTTAAACAGGAGTTAAAGCCAGTTTTTTTTCCCATCACTCATCTCTGGAATTAAGCAAATCATGCTCTCACGGTTAGGAAGATATTAAATGAGAAAGCTTTTAGCTGTTTTCCCTGTCAAACAACATCTGATGACCAACAGCGATGCTGACAGGGATTCACTTACGTCACAGACTTTCTTTGGGGTGAACTACAAAGAAACATGTGGGTCAGTGTGACCCATCCCTTCATTACAACTGTGGAAATGCATTTTTTTTTACAACAAAATAACATCTCTGTGATACCTTGATTGTCAAAAACCACAATTATAGTCATTGTTTATGCATTAGGGAAACCTCATCCTAAATCTGGCACCATATGGGGGTGAAAAGAGCAGCTGCTGACATTTCAGTATAATCATTGTGATCTAGCTGCAGATATGACTCAGCATGATGAGTCTGACAACAAGAATGGGGAAAAAAAAAAAAAAAAGCAAAGCAGCATGGGCAGGTTTCAAATGTCACTTCGAGGCATCAGTCCAAGTGCATTTCCAAGGGGAGAGACTTTCAACACACAGAGTGGGACAGCTCCATACTAGCTCCAAACGGGAAGCCGGCACAGAACTGCAGACCAGCATAACCGAAAGGGTTGTTTATGTTTGTGTGTGTCGTAATCCAAGGGAGAAAAATAATTAATAAGTGCCTGGAAGTGTTTTAGGATATTGTTATTCTCCCCACATTTTTGTGAAAAATGAAATCATGCCAAGCTAAACTATACAAGCAGCCCCACCTCCCTGTTTTCAACCCCTCTCGGAAGCACTGGCTCATTGCTTTTCACTGAGTTTGGAGTTCAACTGATTCTTTTTGATCAGAAAATAACAGAGATATTTCATTTCTACCATGCAGCCCCACTGGTAATTTTCAGTTTCCCTGAATTCTTTCACCTGACCACTACCTTCTCTGCTTTCATTCTATCTATTCCCTTCCTATGATGCCTACAAAAAATCTCACTGTTGATGACCTTGAACATTTTAGCCCCAAACATGCTTTTGCCCCTCTGTTCTCAGAGTGCTGACTTCCCAAAGCAAGGCTGCTCCTTTCCTGCATACACCTGAATCACATAGGTTTTTGCTATCATGAATGAATCATTGTGACAAAAAGACACTATTCATGTTCAGGAAAATGCTAGACTTGCTACTTATCTCCAAAGCCAAGTTCTGGTGCATTACATCTGGCAACACATTATAATTGTGTTTACTCCATAAATATGTACTCCACATACCTTGTGTCAATCCCAGCCCTTTGGTCTAGAAGATTACATCTTCTTTTATGAAGGAATTAATACACTATAACCTCTGGCATGATAAGAACATCCATTAATCAAAATGCAAGTGCTTCCTTCACAAAATGATTATTTTGGGAATAGATGAGGAGGTTCAAGCACGGCCTGTCACAAGGCTGAGATTTACACACATTTTTGTCACAGGATTGTTCTCATCGTGTGGTAGGGACATGCCTGGACTAGGACAGATGCAACTCCTATCTTGCAGTGGTGTAGAGGCCATAGGACGCTGTGCAAAAATGATGCTAAGACTAAGCTGCTGGCCAACTCTTTGCCAATTTAACAGCTTGCAATTTATTGCCACCCTGTTACTGAGGGCAGCAGTGAAGGACGTGTCAGTAAAGTGTGGCTATTGGCTGGTTAAGTTACTGTGGCCTTTGGAAGCTGGACCAGAGGCTACCCAGCCTATGGTTGTTGGGTATTTCTCCTTTATTCTAAAAAAAAAAAGTCATATATAGGATTAATTGAATAAGAAATTGAGGCCTGCAATTGATTTGTAGGTACATGTTAAGCACTGCATAAAACTGAGATGTGTCACAACCTCTATTGTCCCGTTTTGAAAGAAAGTCCTTGCTGTTCTGACTGTTTTTGTAGATTCTTTCATAGCTCATTTTTTTGTTTGTTTTGTTTTTGTCCTAATATTATATAAACTCCCAGATATAAATTAGCAGCCTGACTCACCAAATTCCTATCATACCAATTTGAAAAGACACTACTTACTAGCTAATAAATGTATTTCAATAATTTCTGTGTCTACTTTTGGCTGTGTAGGAAGGGAATGAAGCTAAAGAGTCTATGACCTGTGCTCTTCTTCTCTTGTAGACAGCTGAATATTTATGTGTCTATAATGGATACATGTTCAAGGTTCATTATTGCTATCTGTACCTATTATTACTGTTGTGTTATCATCATTATTATTTCACACTGTGGTCGAGGTCCCCCTAAAGATCAAAGTCCCTCTGTATTAGAATCTGCATGAAGAAAATGAGAGGCCTTGTTCCCATGCTAATCACCTCTTATGCTTCAGCAGCACAAGGGAAATGAGTTTCTATGGTGCCATGTGGAACAAAAATATTTCCTTTGCACCCTTCTGGGTTGGACCAATGTGTGAAGCCTATACAATGCTTCTTCTTTCCCATACTCTCTAAAACATTTCAAGTGATTGAGGAGAACTTGCACAATGGCAAGCCAGGGTCCATGGACTGATATGCAGCATGCAGACAAGTCACTGACCATGTTGTGCTGGCATACTGTTCCGCTTGAGGCCCATTCCTTTATGACTGGTGAGATTTCATGTCTTGTCTCATAGAGTTCAGCAACACAGATAATTTCCAGAGAAGAGGTGCATTTTGCTTGCAAAGTAGCCTTTGAATGCACAGTGTTGGACATCAGAGATTGAAATTATATATCAGCTGAACTACTTACTGTCATACTGTTCTTTTTGGAGAGTATGTCTATGGCTAGATCTCTACAGATGAATGGATATGTGCGTATTTATACAGATTGGACTTTTTACCTGCTCTATTGATTGCTCTAGTGATGGCCTATTAATGACCTGGCACATTCTGTCTAATGTGTTCTTGCACAAAGTTGAGATCTTTCCTCTATAAAGTCTAAGTATCACATGACTTGATTGACATCAGTGATTTTTTTTTTTTTTTTGAGACAATTCTTTGCAATTGAGGACAAGGCATGTGGTTGCCTTATTCGTGCTGAAAGTTTAGACCTATACGGGTATGGAGTTTTTGTCTTCTACAGTGTGTTGGAATGAGCTGATGTTTCACTGCTGTTCTGGAAAATCTGTTCTTCTGCGATGCTAGCCAGTTCTGGTGCGTAAAGAGAATGAACATAATTCTCCTTGCAGAGGAGCAATATGTGATTTTAATTTAACATGGAAGCTCTAGATAATTCCTCTCATTACTGTCGGAAAACCAATATATTTCCTTCATAAGTAGATGACATCCATTGTGCATTGGAATGACCAGTACTCACGGGAAGGCCATTTAGGTAAAGCTGTGCTGTATTCTGCAGAACTGTTAACTCAGAACAGAAATACATTTATGTCTGAGGTGTCATGAGTAACTGCTGTGCTGCAGTCTGCCCATGAGGATTACTGCTTCATTTATTTCTTGATCTCTAGGGTGAGTTGTTATAATTCTTGATTTTTACTGTGATCTCTGATAAATAATGGGAAAAAGTACAATGCACTGGATATAAAACCCCATACATTTAAAACACAGGCAAGACCTTGCATTGTGACTGGATAACATGCTCTGTCAGAAGAGTGAAACTGGTGTAAATACACATAAGGTTTTTGCTGAACATCAACAACACTGAAAAAATTGTTGCAATATTTTAACTAAACCTTCATTCTTAATCTAGATCTCCACGGCCTACAGCGGGACAACTGTATTCATTGCAGCCATGGTTAGAAGAGACAGCTGTTTTTCCAGCTGAGATGTTGCAATCATGACTTAGATGCCAAAACACAAAACTTTTTTTTTTTTTTTTTAACAACAATGGTAGCAAAAACTATCCTTCTAACAAATGTATGGTATTATTCCTCAATTCGTTTTTAAGACATTATGTTTCTCTTCCTACTTAACAGTATACAGAAGGAAACAATAAAACTTGCATCACAGATCTGAAGAGTAGCTTTTGGGCTGTGCCCTCATGCTGGTCTAGAGGAAAATAAGGAGCAGGAGGCCAAGCCAAGAACATGTGTGGAGACTGGCACCATGAAAATACTCCAAATTCCTGGTCAGATCCCCTCTGCTTTTTGTATGCCCATTCTAGGCAATGTGACAATGTGTTTGCTTACTGGTTATATCACCACTGGAGACAGAATGTCCTCTGGGGCTCCTCCAATAGGAGGATGATTTGTTGGTTTAGCAATCATTAACTCATCCCTATTTTTTTAACGCAAATTAAAGTCGGCAGTAGAGTAGGCTCATGCTGCTCAGTGGCAGCTCCTTGGCAGCTCCT
The DNA here is from genome assembly GCF_963932015.1 of Anas acuta. Lineage (NCBI taxonomy): Eukaryota > Metazoa > Chordata > Aves > Anseriformes > Anatidae > Anas > Anas acuta. The sequence goes on along the minus strand of NC_088980.1, from coordinate 26,616,476 downwards.
TATGCTTTCTGGTTAGGTCCCCTCTGCCAACCAACACATGGACTTCAGCAATTGTTTGGAGTGCTTCAGCTGGCTTGTAATCAGACTTACCCGAGCAGAGCTATACTGGCAGGTAACTTAAAGACCTCTCAGAAAACATCGAGGGTTTTTGCTAAAACCACTAATGCGTATATTAGCTGAGTTATTTGCAACTGGAAGTAAGCAGCTGGACACCATGTATGCATGTATCAAATCATCCAGCAAGCCAAGAATTTTAGGTTAGTGAACAGTTAAAGCCAGAAACATTATTTAGGTACATGCAAATACTTTCAGTTTAGGATGAGGTCAGTAGTCTCCACTGATTTCTGAGGCATTGATGGGAAGGTATCTGTAACATTCAAAAGGCTGCTGACAACATCAATCAAAACCTATTATGTGACACGTTATTTGCTTGGAGATTTGCTGTATTAAGATGCCATGTGGTTGGAATCAGATCATTTTAATTGTTATCATATGTAATTGTCAGCCACATAATCGTGTCTGACCAAGCTTTAACAGTGTTTGTTTTTCAGACTTCTTTCCTGCAGCCTGAGCTCTTTTTGGATAATTTCAGTGTCATTTTTTGATATTGTTGTTTGTTTGTTTTTTAATATCTAAAGAAAAACTGAAGTTTTCACAGATTGGACATTGCAGTGACCTTACATCTGAACAATAGAGGGTCTGATGTTAAACAAACATTGTAATCTGACTTTCCCAAAATTTCAGAATACATTATAAAATGCTATCTAGCTGTAAAAGCAGCAGTGGACCTTTTGTTCTAGTCACGCAAAAGCAAACACACAGAATCTGCTTTTAGTCACATTGTTTTGAATGGATTTACTCTCTGTTGCTGCTAATGTAGCTGGCTCAGCAAGTTTCTGGGAGATATAATATACTACAACGTGGAAGAGAGGGGAGGATGCTAACAGTTCTTAATTATTGTTATTTGATAGAAGCAGAAAATATCTGAAGTTCTAACTATTTTAAAATTAACACAGGCACAATTTAATGTCATCATGCATTTCAGAAAATACATGGTTGTAGAATTTTCATGATTAGTCTATTAATATCTGCTCAACTAAGATTAGTTGCATTTCTTCCCTCTATTTTACCTCAGGTTTGTAGCTAACAAATAAGGGCTATTCTCTCTAGCAACTTGCCATGTTGCATGACAATTTGTGTTGTAGACTTTGTTACACATTCTAAATGTCTCATAAACTTTTCTTTTATAAAATTCCTTAAGGTAAGACTAAACAATGATAACCTGCCTCCTTAGAAGACAGTGCTTAAGTAACTGAACATGAGTTAAGAAACAAATAAAGGCTAGAATTCAAATGTAAAATAAGCTTGCAGAATTTTGCTTGAATTCTTACATAGATGGATAGGAAAGAAATTCTGATATTTTTCCATTCTTTATACCAAATACAGATGTGGAAATGTTGACTCTGGTAAATTTGTGTAAAACCATACACACAGAATATGATCAACTTGTCTGTCTAGATGTCTTTACACTATCTCCTGTTATTCTTATATTAAAACAACAACAACAAAACAACCGTTTTTGGCTAAAGCATTTCTTCCTCTTGTTTTTAAGAGATCACACAGTGTATCTGGCATATCTGTGGAAAATGTTTTCCAAAATACAAGCTCTTTTATTATAAGAAAGGCACCTTACTTTCAATTTTGTTGTATCTGGCTTAAGTTTCCAGCCCCTGGTTATTTGGCTAGATGGAAGAGTCTTTTTTTGGTGTTTCTCCCTGTGAGTTACATATATATACAACTCACCTCTCCCCATCTTCTTTCTGATAAAACAAAACAAAACAAACAAACAAAACCAGAAGAAACTCTTATGTATGTATGTATGTATTTATTTATTTATAATTTTTACTGCAAGGAATTATCCTTTGAATATTTTTGTGTCTCCTTCCTGTACCATTCCTGATTTCTGTTTGAATGCCCAGTCTTCATCACTGTATGCTATCCTGCCAAACTTGTGTCATTCACAGATTGTATTCAGGGATATGTTTACATGACCATTGGTGAAGTTGCTAAAGAATATTAGGCCTTGTACAGAGCCCAAGGGAACATTGGGAACATTCAGACAGTCTCAAATCCCAGCTGATGCTTAGTTTTTTTGAGATCTGTCAGCTAGTTTTTAATCCATTTGATATGTGCTTTATTTCTATTGCACAATGCTAAAATCATAATAGTATGTCAGTTTCTGTGGATATTAATTTAACCCTTCCTTTCTCCTTTTTCCTTATATACCACTGCAGTATCAGAGTGACTCCCACATAGAGTTGTGGTGGTTTCACACTGATGGGCAGCCCAGCTCCACCATGCTCTCTCACTCCCATTCCTCAACTGAACAGGGGGAGAAAATATGATGAAAAAAGGCTCATGGGTTGAGATAAGGACAGGGAAATCACTCACCAGTTACCTTCACAGCTGAGACAGACTCAACATAAAGGAGATTAATGTGATTTATTGCTCACTAATAACAGACTAGTGCAGTGAGAACTAACAGTGAAGTAAAGACACCTTCCCCCTATCCACCCTCTTCTATGTCCTCCCCTTGAGCATCTCAGGGGAATGGGGAATGGGGGCTGTGGTCAGTCCCTGATGCTTTGTCTCTGCCGCTCCTTCACGGTCACTCTCTGCCCCTGTTCCATGTGGGGTGATCCTGCGGCGGCTGCCCACAGGCAGCAGCTCTTCAAGTACTGCTCCCACATGGCTCTGTACCATGGGGTCCATCCCCCGGGAGCAAACTGCTCCAGCACAGGTCCCCCACGGGCAGCAGCTCCCCCCAGACCCCTTGCTCCTGCGTGGGCTCCTCTCCATGGGCTGCAGCTCTGGCCCGGGGCCTGCTTCTGCGGAGGCTTTCCATGGGCTGCAGCCTCCTCCAGGCCACATCCACCTGCTCCACTGGGGGCTCCTCCATGGGCTGCAGTATGGAGATCTGCTCCATGTGGGACCCATGGGCTGCAGGGGGACAGCCTGCTCCACCAGGGGCCTCTCCACAGGCCGCAGGGGAACTGCTGCTGTGTTCCTGGAGCACCTCCTGCCCTCCTGCTGCACTGACCTGGGGGTCTGCGGGGCTGCTTCTCACTCCTCTCTCCCAGATGCTGTAGCATCTCTGGTCAGCTCTGATCATCAGAAGGTCCCTCTTGGAGCTGGCTGGAGCTGGCTCTGATCTAACATTGGGCAGCTGCTGGGCTCTGCTCTCAGAAGCCACCCCTGCAGCCCCCTGCTACCAAAATCTTGCCACATAAGCCTAATACAATAATAGATATCATTAAAGAAGTACCATTAAAGAAGACTTCATAGTATAGCTGGCACTTTCCCCACATTGGGGGGTGTGAGGGTGTGTGTGGGAAACAGCAATTAGTTCATTTTCATTAGTTCATTAACAGCAATTAGTTCATTTTTGTATTAAGCATTTTTTCCCCTGCTTAAATACCGACTGGATTAGGCTGGTAACAGTAGAGGTTCTTGTGGTGTCAATGCTTACCTGTGTATATGTATTGTGAATTAACTTCCAGTCTTCATCTTGATTTGAGCAAAATATTACAGTATACATCCAGAAAGTACAAAAAGAAAGGCCATTAATAACACACAGAGAAAATATTACATTTTAAATTGTGACTCCGAATTTCAAAGTATGATGCACGTAGTGTCTCATGCTAAAAGCTGATCCATTGTTAAGTGCTAAAACCAGCATACGTACTATTGAAATTGGGAACCTATGTTGTTGGTATTCTTCAAGTTACATAATTGAATGAGACGTGCGTAACCAGTTTAACTATAATGCAATGACAGGGAAATTAGCTTCTACAAGCTTTGACTATTCAGTATGTTTAATGTACCTAGAGCCCCAAAATACATGTATTTGTTACCAAACCCTGTAGATAAACAGAAGTAAATCGGCCCTGAAAAACAACCTAGTGATAACAGTATTCTGTAGCTGGCATTCAGATAAGTTGTTTTCAGTGTTACTACTCCATAGTATTGTACATAGAGACTGAAAGACATTAAATGTCAGGCTAAGTAATGCTGGAAAACTCAGTCCTGTAGCTAGTATATATTAATACTAACTGCATGTATGACATAAGTATGCCTACATACAGTGTAATTAATACAGAATTTTATAACAGATTCTGCTCAGAAAGTGAGGAATCATTATATCTGAGTGCAAGACTTCATTTGAATCTGATTTGGTTGCTGGACAAGGAGATGGACCTTGTTTTTGCTTGTTTGTTTTTACATGCATATCTCTGGCAGCTCCTCTCTAGTTAGTCATTTGAAGAAGACAGATATGATTTCATTAAAAAAATAACAGAGTAAATTAGGACAAAGTCTAGGAAAATATGCTATTTTAGCCTATAGGGAATATCAGTTGACAAAAATCTTCACTCTGTTTGTTAACAGATTCCTTTTTGACTGCAGCAATCTCAAAGTTGGACATCAGGCAGACCAAGTGAATCCTGAACTCTGGAGGTCATTGATGCTCTTCCAACTTCAAAAATAAGCAGGGATGATATTGGGATATTGACTACAAATCAGATGACGGCTCTCGATCATTTTCTTCTGGATCACTAGTATGAAAAGGAATTTGTAAAACAGAAATGTCTCCATCTCCTTTAAATAGTAATAAAGATAAATCCATCAAAACAAACGAGCAGCTAGTTAAATTCTTTGTCCATATACACGTGCCATTTCCCATTTGTAATCAATGAGAAACTTCTGTATACACCCCAGGGCAGAATCTCACTCATCATATATAACACTTTATTGTTAATTTAGGATGATTAATGATCAAGTCAGTAGCTGTGTAATATTTGTGAATTCTATTCTACCACTGCTTAATTTTATATTATTTTAAAATTTACAGCTGCCATGGAAAATGACCAGAAATCTACAATCTGAGAAAACCCATCCATCATCTTCAGGCAGTCTTCCAATCTGTTAACTTTAGCTGCTACTAATAAGTGTGTCCAGGAAAAGCAATTATTACAATGTTTCACAGAATAGCTTCCAGATAGCATATGATGTAAACTGCTCTTGGGCAACATTTCTTCTAAGGAAGCAGCCTTAGAAGCATTTTTTTTTTTTTTCTTCAGTAAGCAACTTCACTGATGCCGGTATTATAAAAACAGAAATGGAGATCTAGAGCCTTACATGTTGGAAATGGGGATTGACCATAGGTACTGTGCCCACTTACACCTTCCAAAGACTCGGATCACTATGCTTTGTGAAGTGCTCGCTACAGGTTTGATCAGTGTGCAGACTCTTTCAGTAAGGAAGAGTTCTTACCTGGGTCTGAGATGTGGCCATTAGGATAATATATCACACAGTGCCAAATCAGGCACCCTGTTTTGACTTTGTGTTCCCCTCCAGGAAATGATATTTTATCTACTATTTAATGTATATTACCAGCAATGGAAACCAAGCCCAAACTAGCGCATGAAGATCTCTAAGACTGCCTCTCTAAAATCTCTAAGTGCATGAAAAACCATGAAGATTGCCATTCTGAGGCCCTTAATAAAAATTCAGCATCACAGCAGGCTGCTCCGAAGTAACACCTCCCCAGCTAATACCTCCCCAGCTAATTACCTTCCCAAAGTAATAATGGAGCATTGTGACAGAGGTGGATATCCTGCAGTTGTAGAGAGGCCAGTGCAGGAACTCAGCTGAGCTCCAAATACAAACACCTTCCTCACAGAGAAGGGGGCCAATGCTAGAGTGTGTGGCTTATCTGGGTCTACTTTCACTGTAGCCTGATTTCTATAATGAGCAACCTCTGGCAAGGGATTGAAGAGGAAAACTTGAAAAATCCATTGTGATGAAAAATATGCATTAGTAAAAGTTTTACATCAGGACCTTAGAGCCAAAGCATTCACCAAAGCATTCAGGATCAGTCAGATAATCATACTGTGGCATCTCATCAAGCCTCTCTGATTAGTTTGGGGGCTGGTTAGTATCGCACCTCTGTATTGGAAGTTCCTCACTGTAGTTCCTGGCTGTTCTTCACTTGTCCTTGTAGGCAGATGTTAGCTCATGAGTAACTTTGGAAGCATTTCAATATGCCTCTGCTAGGCTCCTTGATCTTGATGGCTGTTGCTAGCAGATGACATTCAGCATGCTTCCAGACACCCGTCTAGCTCATTGGACTGAATGACTTGTCTTTTCAATTCCACTTCTGCAGCACATTATAGATCGTCTTGGCATGTTTGGATTTTGGATTGCAGATTTGCTTTCTGAACCATGAAGAATTTGACACTAAGAGGAAAGCATGGTCTGGACTGCTTCTGAAAACTTCTGATTAATGTGCTAGATCTTTCTGCATAATATGTAATCCAAACCAAGACACCCATCTAATTATTATTTTTATTTTATTATTATTTTTTAATCTTAGTCATGAATACCATCATTAAACTGTTTGCTAGGAGAAATGAGATCAATAGGATCATGGTATGCTTATAATTTTTGTTTGGCAATTGGTTCTTTTCATGAAGAAACTAAGGAGATACACATACGGGAAAGTTAGAAACTGTAATTTGCCTTGCTTAAAAAAAGCTGTTCAGTGTATCAAGATATTTGCTTTAAATCATCAAAGCAGTTTTGGCCAGCAGATGCACATACACACATATATATCTGTTATTAAAATATGTGTAGGCATTCATCCTTATATATATATATATATATATTCCTTATATATATATGGTTATAATCTGTACATTCATGCCTTCATATAAATATGTAAAATTCCTTCTTATATATACATTCACATACATATACATGTGTTCCTCTTTAGTATATCCTCTTGCCTTTAATTGTTGAAGATTGATGGATGCCAGCATGATTGATGTCTAATAAGAGGGTAAGGTACCTTGCTGAAAGGTCAACAAGCAGTGTCTGGGAGTTCTTGGTGTCCTTGACACCCTGAAGATAAGTGGCTGGAAAGGCTGATCTTGCGTAAGACTTCTGAAATGATCAAATTTTGGTTATAGAAAGGGCTATATTCCACATGCAAGTCATAGGCAGTTTGAAATGTTCATCAGCTTGGTTACATGTCCTCTGTTCTCTTGGGCAGTAGCTCTACTGTAGTGAGTTGAAAGGCTGTTAAAAATACTTATTTTCCCTGGGATAGGGAGAATGAGAGCTTAGAAACACAGAATCAGAGAATATCTGGAGTTGGAAGGGACCCACAAGGATCACCAAGTCCAACACTTGGGTCTGTACAGGACCACCCAAAAATCAGACTGTATGTCTGAACTTCTGACTTACCAATTTTTATTTATTTTTTTCTTCATGTGAACTTGTTTTGTGTGTTAATAATGTAAAGTGATGATGTGAAGTGTGATGATGAAATTGTGAGCTGGAAACGTGCAATGGTAGCTGTTTGATTCCTGATGGCATAATGCTATATGTAATGATGAGAAAGGTGAAAATAAAAATGACATTTCCTATTTGTCAGATGGTCTGTAGCACTAACAGAAGTCCAACAGTCAGAAAATTTCTAAGCTAGAAATTATTGTAGGCCTACTAGCGTACTTCTTAATATCAAGGATTCTTTTAACTAAATGTGTAAATTAAGATGTGTCTGAGTAACAAATATCAAGTTTAAGGTCATGCTTTGCTATTAATTTTAACAGAAGCCATCGTTGTTTTCCTAGAGACAGCAGTTTGCAACAAGAATGACTCTGGTCTTTGTGGAATTACTCTGTTATTTTACAGCAATGTGCTCAGTGTGGAGAGCACATGCCATTAATGAATATATATTTTTTTTAAATCCAGATACTCATTTTATCGTACAAGAAAATCTCGGTTCCTAAATCTTTTCAGACGTATCACTCAGTTTATGTACACAACAGGTTTTTGACTGTTCTGTATCTCTTCCTGAAGTGAAAAGTCAGAGAAAAAAAAAAAAAAAAAAGAGGAGTTCTTATGTCTAAGTATTTGAAAATTACTCTGGTCTAGATGCTACTAAAGCAGAAGTGTAACAGCACATGTTAAAAAATAAATAAATAAAAATCACTAGATGTAGAATACAATGTTCCAGACACACTGGATTATATTCAAACTCATATGAGCCTGTTGTCTGATTAATTTACCCTCTTGAGAAGTACTAGAAAACAGGTGGCGTTTTTTCAGTTTTGTACTTTGCTACTTACTAAAGTCCCCAAACACGTTTCCTTATATTGTTTCTCTGTGTGTTCCTCTGGGCTTGTCAGAAGAGATGTGTGAATGAAAATAAACCTGAATTCTGTGTTGCTTATAGGGCTTGGTTCAAAGAGGATTGGCAGCCACAGAAGGATCTCACCAAGGCTTCCATGACTTCTAGTCACGTCATTAATGAAGACCTTTTGAACGTTTTGGTCTTCTACCTTCTACGTGAAGAGAAATAATGATCCTGCCTTTGAAAAATGACTTAAAATTGACAGGGATGTAGATATTAACCACTCTTATACCTCCTTAGAAGCAGTAAGAAATGAAAGAGCATTTACAGAAAGACTGTGTTTTATTATATTTACAACAATGGAACTGGAATATAACCTTTTTATTTAAAAATCAAGCTGCAGATTAAGTTTTGATTGCAGTATTTTGTACTGAAAATAAGAATAATGGAAGCAATTAAGTATTCATAGTCCTGCTCTCACACAAACACCTTCCATGGTGAGCCTGTTTATGCAACTGAGTGTGCCATACAATTGTTTTTATTACCTTCTTATAAAACAGCCTGTATAAAACACTTTCTTTTTGATTGTTTCTTTGTGTATTGTTGAGCGTGTTTGCATTCTAAAGGGCTTTGCCTCATTAAAGCAATTACTGTAAACTTGCTGTAGTTTGTTGCTTTTTTTTTTTTTTTTTTCTCTTCTCCCTCTGAGCACTAGAAATATCCATAAAGAGCTCTTGCCCAGTCAGGATGTTCTGTATCTACCAAGGCTAGCAGTGGGAAGCTTCATTCTGAGCACAAAAAAAATCGGCGGAGATTTTCTTTAGCTGGAGCATCAAAACAGCGGTGAGCCTGAGGAGGGAACGTCGCCGAGCTCTGCCTGCTCTGACAGCCCCCATCCCCCTCTTTCTGATACAAGCATCAGAAGAGCAGAGATTTCCAAAGACAAGCTCTGCCATGTGAAGGGAGGAAATAAAAGAAAGGTAGATGGGTGTGTTATGGGGCAAGATTTTGATCGATTCTCTTATGGATTTTGTGGTTTTAGAGGGGGAAGGGCCATACACCACCCCTTCCCATGATAGTTCCCATGCTCTGCCCACATCTCAGATTCACTTAATCAGATGGAAGGAACCTCCAATTTTCTCCCCATACTACATCAGGTACCCCCGCTCAGATGGTGAGATATAGCATATGTGTAACACCTGCTCATGGTTTCAGTAATTTGCTTCCTCCTGGTGATGGGGAACGAAGAGAGACCTTCTCTTTAGGGTGACAGCTCGGTTAGCATAGCTACAAGCTGACCCTTCACATGGTGAAAATAAAAGGCCAGCTTATGCTGTGGAAAGGCCGAAGTGGTCTCTTATATATAACTTAGAAAAACAAAGATGCACAGGTGGAGGAACCTACTGAAGATCTGCAGGTAAGGGTGAGATGGAACACAAATGGTTGAGAACTTTCTGAAAAAAAATGTCCTCTAATCAGAAAATGCTGATTTGCCAGACCCGTAACTTTCAACAGGAAGTTGAACACTGGTTCAGTAAGTTTCTGGTTGAAATAAGAGACCCTTGTTTGCTGTCTCAGGGCAGCCAGAAGTTCCTGGGTGGGATAATCAGATCCCAAACAGCACACTGCATGTAAGGCTGTAGTCCCTTTGAGTTGACCCGGGGAGGTGAGAGTCAGCACCCCACAGCCCAGGTGGGTTTGGCATTGCTGACTGTTTCAAAAGGAGAATTTCTCCGGTTGGAGCAGCTCCAGCTCATGTACATAACAACACAACATTAGGCAAGAGAGTGAAAGAGCCTGGGCTGGTAGTCCAGGAATTAGCTCAGCGTGCTGGGAGGAGCAGGTGGAAGTCCCTGTCTCCTCTCAGACTGACGTGCCATTACTTGCACAGAGTGAAACACCTTCAGCTGGGGAGATGAGCAAAGCACCACACCCTCCTCCAACACACCGAGCTGATCCCGGGCTACAGCAGCCTTTTATTCTTGTTCCTACAGAGAAATCATTTTACCCAGTTCTCCAACAGCTCCAGTGAGACTTAATCCCAGGCTGTTTACTGCTCTGAGCAGGAAAAGAAAATATGGCTGGCAGCATGCCTTGTTTGAAAGGCCTTGGTAGCACGCTGAAGCGGAACAGGCACAGGGACCTTCCTGAAGCTGTGAGATCTTTCCCCCTTCAAGGGAACCATTTTTTCTACCCAGCTCTAACAAGGAACAAGTAGTTGAAAAAAATAAATAAAATAAATAAGGCCAGGGAAGTGTATAGCACTGTATCACTCAATAAAGTGGCCCTATATTTTCAGGAGTACGCTTAAGTAACCGAGTCTCGTGATACCTGTAGAAATGCTAAACAGAGCCTCAGGGAAAAGAGTTAGTCAGGGACGGAGCTTTGCAGTGCACTTGGAGCCAGCCCCAGGTGAGGAAAGCTGTGATTGTTACTGCTGTCAAACAACACGCAGTACCATATCCACAGAGGTTTCTCCCTTCAGATCACAAACCGAGACAGCTGGAGATACTAGGGCTTGTTCCTCACTGTCCCGAAGCCCATTCAGCCGTCCCTTTCTGCATATTCTGCTTACAGGAGGTTTAAAGGCAACTGCTTGTGCCACTGAGTGGTCATGCCTGCTGTGTCTATGGTCACTTTGATGAGAGCAGTGGGAAGTTGGCTGCTCTGGGCTCTGCTTCCATCACTTCACTGGTGGTGCTCTAATGTGAGTGTCCAGCGTGGGAGCACTGTGTTGGTCTGGCAGCCAGCATCGCTGCTTTCTCAGCCCCTTGCTCTCCTAATGGACACCGGGGGCATATTCAATGGGGGGGTGCAACTGGAGGGCCATTGCTGCCTGGGAATTCAAGGCTGGTACCAGGATTGAGGTGCCACATCCAGTTAACCCAAGAACCTGGTGTTGCTGGTCTTTCCTGCCCCCCTGCTCTGCTCACCATGAAGGTGCTGTGAAGAAGCAGCACACATGGGAAAGGGCCACAGAACAAGCCTGATGGGCATCATTAGGAAGCCTGAGGAGAACCTTCAGTGCACAGATGTAGGAAAACAACTTAATCCTGCTTTCCCATTTCACACAAACTCCCATCTAACTGGATTTTTACCATGTCATATGCTCCTCTAGCACTGCAAACAGCGGGCTAACTGCCTGCAAACCAGCCCTATTCCAGTGATGACTACAAAGGGTTACTCCAGCAATCCATAATCTCTCTTCTTTCCTGGTGTGTTGCTGCTCATGCTGTTGGCTCTAATCCCTGGGAGGTGCTGAACACCTACCTTTCAGCATCCGACTCCAAATCGCTATTCTTTAAATACACACAAACCATAAAACCACCAATAATTGTTTTCTTTATGATCGTATAACTTAGAGAACATAATTCCCTCCAAATACCCACGTTAGCTCTGAGTTTGCCTTGACGTTGTTTTCATTGCAGTTGTGTTACTTCGATGCAGGATTGTTTGAGGCATCTGCATTGTTATTATGCTATGATTTAAATTTCAGTAGCTGCGAGTCTGCCCGTGAGCTCTAAAAGCGCTCACGTCAGCATCGCCTCTGCTTATCTCTGCACCGTCACACTATATCTAGTGCTAAAGAAGTGGTTTGTGTTTATTTGTTGGGTGTCTCAATCATTTTGGAAGCTGCCAGTGACTTTCCTAATTCAATAATGCTGCTACTACAGTATTAATCATTCATCATATCCCGAAAGCAAAAGTGTAGTGATTTAAGAACAAAAGGATTTAAAGAAAAATAAACACATGACCCACTGTGGCTGCTCTGGGGAAAGGAGCAGTATATGCATGGCAGAGGCAGTAATGAATAGCATCTGCTTTATCTGTGGAAGAGCAAACAGTTGTAGACATTGATCATTTCTCAAAAAGAGTGGTGTTGACCAAAAACATGGAGGAAAGCCATCCAGAAGCTATTTTGTGCAAATGAAGTGCAGATTTGTGTATATGAGTCGATACCCCATTTGCTGTTTCCTTTCATTAAAACCACAACATTAGCACTGGAAAATGATTATAATGGTTACAGTCAAAGCCACTGTAATGCTCAATTCACAGAGAGCTCAGTGAGGGCAGGGAAGGGAAAAAACAGAAATCCTTCAGATCTTAAAAAAGTGGGCTTTCATGCACTGGAGCTATAGCGGAGCAGGCTCAGGTATTGTCTCTTGTCATTGTCTCACTAGGCTGCAAGTAAGTCACTGATTGCGTCCTCAGGGCCATGCAACAGCACAGTGCCATTTCCCAAAGCACCCTGTCACCACCTCTGCTTCCCGGCTGTACTGAGGCCAAACCCTGGTTCTCACAAGAGCAGCTCCAGCAGGCCAGAGGAGTTCACGGTGTCCCTCGGCTGGCTCTATCCCAAGAAACATTTCAGCCCCCTGGCTCCCTGAGGCAGAGCTCTGCGACCCCCTGGCACCCCAAACATCTGTACACTCAGCGCTCAGTGCTTCCCCCCGGCTTTGTCCCATGTGCAGGCAGAGGGGTGTCCAGGAGCTGTGCAAACTAATAGCAGGGGAATGGCTTTGCCTGTGGGAATGGGTTTCTCTTCAGGCATAACTGACTGAAATTCCTCCTCGTTATTCAGTGCTGGTGTGCGATGCTTGCAGGAGGAGGGTTGCAGGTCTGTGTCCTGTGACAGAGATGTTCAGCCTTGGGCAGGTGACTGAGAAGCATTTCTTTTTCCCCTATTTACTGTTACCTCGTCACACACTTTCCCTGTTATTGGGTGACTCCTCCTAAGATTACCCATGCTTTCAGTGCTGGTCCTGAGCTTCTCTCCCAACATAACCAGCAGCCAAACTTCCTCTGCTCTCAGTGGCATGGGACAGGAGCCCATGCTCCCCTTTGCCTACAGCTGTCCAGGGAAATCCTCCTCAAATTGCCTTTCCAAACCACACCTTGTCCCTGGAGGTGCCCAGGACCAGATCCCACTTGACTCTCACCATCAGGCAAACCTTCCCAAGCCAACAAAATCCTTCTTTCCCCGAGCAGCAACTCCTATTCAGTATCCCCTCGCTAATGAGGGACCTTTCAGAAACACAGCCCATAATTGCGCTTCGAAAACAGGGATGCAAAATGTCCATTGACCAATTTGCTGCCCAGGTTGCCTACCCCTTCCCTCATAAGACAGCTCTAAAGGGAAAAGGGAAAGAGAGATCCTTTGGCATCGCTTTCAAATGAAAGTTGAGTTCAGCTAATGGCTGGTCCCGAGAGCTGACTCCCCTCTTGCCTCGTGTGCCGGCTCTCCTATAAAGTTGCAGCCCCACACTTGAGCATAGCTGGGGTTTGGCACACTAATGCTCTACCTCTGCATTGCTGGGAGAGGCCACTGAAAATATACAATCCCCAGACGGGAGCGATTTAGTGAAATTAAAAACAGACAGGGGGCACTGGAACAAGGAGGTGTCAAATGTTCCCCCTGCCCCACGAAGAGTTTGATGTGGCTGCTATGTATACCTGTCTGTCTCCTCTTCACTGCTGTCTAATTTTGAAAGTTAAAATGCACAGAATGAGAGGAATTAGAGCAAAGACACACACACAATCACAGACACGCACATGCGCTTTTAATTGTGTGTTATTACCAGTTAATTTCGGCTTGTCCAAAGGCAGGAAGAAAACAGCCTACAGTGGGACCTGGGCCTCCAGAGGTATTGTAAAACATAACATCCAAAGGCCTTCCTTGACTCCGTTGCTTCCTCTAGCCTGCAAAGAATGTATTAATTCACATTGTTTGATTTTTCCAGATGCTGTTGCTTTCCCACTGTAGTCCTATTTTTTTTTTTTTTTTTTGGTTAGAAAATAGCCTCTAATGCACAAGTGAATGATAATGGTGTTGCCTTTTAGCATAGAACCAGCAAGAGAAAAATTAGGGAGTCAAGATGGCTTTTTAAAGGCCAGAGTAGCTGAGTATCTCAATAGGAAGAGTGAATAAGAATGGTTTATTTGAATATATCAGAAGCTTGAAGGCTTCAAGAGAATCGCAACATTGCTTGGGCTCATGGGAATTGAAGGGTGAGCTATGAAAGATTTTTATTACATAAGGTTTTGGAAAGTTATCTGTTCTCCACCTCCTCTTTTCTAGTAGTAGTAATGATAAGAGAATGTGAAACAAAGGTGTCACTGAAGCAAATGGTAGAAGAAAAGCAAACACATTACCATACAGTACAAACCTATTACTGCCAAGTGATAGAATAAAATTTACATTTCCTTATTAATGATAGGAGTAGAAAAAATTGTAGACTTAGACTTCCAGTATTTAGACATGCAGGATGATCCAAGATTTATGGACCAGTGGGAATCTTACTTGCTCCCATTAGATTCATCAAATGCCACCTAAAAATAAAATGGTAAAAGATCAGGAATATGTGTGCAGGTAAGGCTCGACGCAGATTTTGCAGAGATGAATTGTACCTCCCTAATCTCTCTGAATTTTTACCCATGCCTCTGGGTGGTGGACAGAGGCAAGCCAGCCCACCATGCTCCTGGACTTCCAGTAAGCCTCTAACAACACACACAAAGTTATGGAAAACAACAAAGCACCATGCAAGTTAAGCTGAATCTTTCTATCAATCAGACCTGGCTTGAACACAGGAAGCAAAGCAGTCTTTATACCTAGTGAATAAACAATTACTCACATAGGGATTAAATGGCTAGCTTTTGACAAAGTCAAAGGTTTAGTGGCATTGAGATGCTCCATTTACTAGGATCAGTGTCATTATTTACTATACTACTACTACGATGTTACTGTTACTACCATGCCTGCTGTACAAGTGGGCATTATGATGAAAAATGAACAGTGGACATAATATTGCTTTTTCAGCCTGTGAAAAGAGCATTTTGAGAATATTCACATGGCTACAAGCAGACTAATGAGTAACGAAATGACAGTGGGAATTCAGGGTTGATAAAATATTTCTATATAAATATTGAAAACAAAACAAAGAACACCTTTTTCCAGAGACCTACATTTAGATATGGATTTAGAGGGGAGCCCTAGGAATCCTAGTTAGCAGTTCATTGAGGATGCTCTACTAACATGAAGCAGTAGATTGAACCCCTGGACAAAATAACGGGGTGCATAAAGAACGGGATAGCAGAATGCTGTTATGTAAAGCACTGCTAGAGCTTCCTCTGGCACTGCGTGGATGGGACTGGTTGTTCCGTCTGCAGAAGCAGAGGGGTTTGGAAACGAGCTCAGAAATTACTCTGACTCACTAGTGGAGAAATTGGAAAGCTGGGGCAGTTTCTCTTTGAAATGGATAGAAGGAGAAAGGGATATGATAAATGAAGAGAAAATAGTCAGTGTACACCTCTCACACACAGCAGAGAGTGGGCACGATGGCAATGAAAGGCAGGTAATGCCAGAGCACGAGAAGGCATGCCTCCTGCCCCCTGGGCACTCTGCCTCTGGACCTTTGGCTTTGCCAAATGGGTACTGCTCCAGCCACAGATTCAACACCATCCAAAGGTTCTCGGAGCTTTCTTTTGGACAATAAGGCTCTCTGCAATGACAGTAATTAAGGCTGAGGAAAACAACAACAAAGAAAAATAAGGAAACATACTTCAAGCTGGTCACTCACTATTTTAGAGATTATTCTGACATCTTTGTTAGGCCGTGGACCAGGCAGGTAATACGTCTGGTTATTGTGATCTCTATCAGGTACAGAACAGTGAGCAGATGGATCTGGGGGATGTTCCAGAAAAATAATTCCCACATTATTATCCTGCCTAAGCTGTAAACTTACACTTTTGTAATGCCATCTGATAGCAATTGAGTGTCAGTTTTAACAGCCATGGCTTTCCTCTGGTATTTTGTAATGCATTTTTATTAAGACATAAATAACTAGGATTTTCCAGATTGAAGGCTGAGTATTATTTCTATCTGGAGAGCTGCTGATAAATATATATTTTTAAAATTGCTAACCTCATTTTAAAATCAGATCGATTCATTAAATGATGGAAAATGGCTCAAGAAAGACATGCCCCGCTTTAAGCCCTCTGCTTCTGTTCTGTAACTTTTTACAACACACCAGATCCGGGATCCAGACAGATAGGACGCTTGGTATATTTTATTTTCTTCAAATACTCTGTATTTAAAATACTACTCCAGTGGTTTCTGACAACTGCTTAGGGCAATTTTGCTTAGCCTAGCGGAATGTCCTGGAAACTACTGGCAATGATTTAGCTCCCAAAATTGGAACACATTTAGCAGAGACAGAAAGCCTATGAACAAATAATGGACAAATGCCAGAGTAAATAAATGTGGTTCATGAGCTGTGGTCAGAAATGTCTCTCTTTCAGTATGCAGTGCAAATCTTTTGCCAACATTTACCATAAAGTTATTACACAAAGCAGTTTTTCCTCTCAGTAAGACAAACTCAATGAAAGACTGCTTCTAGTCTAGCAGCCTACCATTAAGGCTGCGATAGCCTGTCATGCCAGAAGAAAACCTGTGTGCAGCGGTCTCATTTCAAGCTGCGCTGTTCATTTTGTTAGTCAGGCTTCTGTGCAAAACAGAGAGGGAGCGAGGCAGAGGCTCCTCACGGTTCAGCACTCCTTCAGGAGACCACGACAGGCCCCGGAGTGAATCCTGGCCCTCTCATCTCCCAAACCCAACTCTTGGCCTGGCTGCCCAAGTCCTTCTCTAGCACTTCGTGGGGCTTTCCTCACAGAAGAAGGTGTCCCCGACATCCCCACCATCTTGCAGCACCACTTTCCTCCTCATGCACCCTGTCTGTGGCCTTGAGATGGGAAAGGGCAGGGGTAAATTGGCATCACGCCGGTGTTGCTATTGTTTTCAGAAGCCAGCTCCTTCACTGTATTTTTCAGGATGACTTCAAGCCTTGTATTGTGCAGTCCCTATATAGTCTGCTGGTGTTTTGTTCTGCTCTCGGGTCATGGGTCTCAGTGGATGGGACTTCTGCTCTGCTCTCCCACAGTCACAGCCGTCCTTGGAGGAGGTGACCGATGGCATCTTCATAGTTCTGCAAAGAAACTGAATTTGCCAAGCCTCTCTGTAACATTAGGAATCCCGACTCAAAAGCTACACGGCCAGAGGTGGCTGTAATTGGCCATTTCCCCACCAAAAATGCCCTTCCAGCTACCAACTTCCCACTGAAATAATAGAAGGAAAAAACGGGTGGAGGCAGGGCTCAGTCTGGGGCTGAACCAGCACCATGTTAAAATAGACGAGGAAGCAAAATTACATTGTTCTGCTCTGTGTAGTTTTCCTTGTACTAATATGTGGAAAAGCAGAAACAGAGCCTAAATTCATCTCTGCAGGCTGCCTGTCGGTGTCAAGCCTGTGTGTCAGCCTGGGCACACTGCCACGCAGAGCAATAATGAGCCCCATCTCTTGGCACGTGAGTGAGAGGGCATCTGGTTGAAGAAGTGTAATCCTAATTATTGATTAAGTAATCTGTGTTATCACCCTATCTTTCCTACCGCACGTGCAGATATATGGCCACACACTGACCCCTAACAGCTATGGAAGCACAGGAGTGAAAGCAGAAGAGGAATCCTATCTGAAAGAGTTAATGGGAATCTTGTCATTTGCAACTTTATGAAATTATTAATAGATGTTGTTCTAGCAGTTTTCTGGATTTTCACTGCTGACAGAATCCAGGCAAACAAAGCTAAATGATTTCAGTGACACCAGACAGAAGCTGAATTGCAGCTACAGAGTTAGAAACCATGCTACTTTTTAAATTCAGAGCATTTCTGTATATGAAAATCTCCAAGCCCACTCAAGCTGTCTCTAACTAGAACTGAACGAATTTGCTTTACTCTAACCCTATTCCTCTAATGAACATACATCATTCTGTGCTGTGCCCGGCAGATGTAATAATAGCAATGTCTGGCGAGCTTCTGCAAGGAGCCCTGCAATAAAAGCACCTTCCCCTCCCGCCAAGTTAAAAGAGAACAGGCTGACATGTATTGGAAATGCACGGGCAGTATAATGATAGCAAATTGCTTTGAAAAGAAAAAGGTTGCGCGGCGCACATGTCATTTCAATCCCCGGCTATGAGGCAGTGCTTCAGCTCCATCCTTTGTGCTTCCCTCCAGACCTACCCCCTCCCTCACCCTGCCTTTGGGGAGAGCTGTCCCTGCGCTGTAGATCAAAAGCAGCATCCTCACTACAAAGGAGAAGGGAGCCTGCAAATTCCTGCCACCCCCCCAACTCAAGAAGAGGCAGCCTGGTCTCCCCTTTCATTATTATTTTAAGAGGACATTGGAAAAAATCATTCCTTTTGGTGCCTCCCGATGAATTCCTCTGACTGGGACGTTCCTGCTAGTGCCTGTTTTCCTGCTAAGCCCCATCCAGGCTGTGCCATGAGGCTTTTGTCACAACAATGGTTCTTCTGAGATGGTGACAGAACATCTTCTAACACCCAGAAAAATGGGGCTTAGCCATTATTGCTAGAATATATTTAAGCCCTTTGGGAGATTGCTATTGAAAAGGCCACGGATGCTGATTATCGGTTTTTTTTTTTTTTTTCTTTTCTTTAATTCTGATGTCTAACAAATATAAGGATCATCCACAGCAGTAAGGACGAGTGTAGCTATCAGTATGCCAAGTGGGCGACCGCCGTGGTCCTGAGCTGCTGGGCACGGAGATGGAGATCATGTTATCCCCTTATTTATCCCCCTGTACTCTTTCCTCATCCACCCTCTACTTCCTTGACCCCTGGGCTGTGTTTGTGCAATTCTGAATGCATTTTACAAAGCACTGTTTTTATTTTCGCTCAAAACTGTTAGGCTTTTTCAGCTGCGTGAAAAAAAAAACCAATTGCGAAATGGTGTAAATCACACTCATCCACCTTTCTGATGTGTAATGCGGTCAGAGTATCTGGACATTGTCAGGGCATTGTAGCACATATCCCAGAGTGACTTTGTTATAAGAAAGGAGTTTAATTTTTTCCTCTTTTGTAACCTTGTGAAATTTCCACATTAAAAAGCAATCACATCTTTCAAACCAGCAATGATTGTGTTTGGCATAATGGCTGTAAACCCCCAGTGTGCAGGGCTGAGCTTGTTTTCACTAAAACGAAATCAGCTTTCAAAATAAATGATCTGCAACAACATTATATTCCCCAAATCTTATAATCCTATTAACAGGGTTGATTTCTTTTTTTTTTTTTTTTCCTTTTTTTTTTTTCCTTGCCACCAGACTGACAAGATTGGCCCCATTTCAAGGGATAGAAACAGAAAGTCGGTTGAGGATGCAGCCAAGACATGCACTGAGAGCCTAGGACCAGCCCTGCCAGGGCCTGTGGTTAGAAGCTCTTAACGACTATTGTAAGCCCTTAAATATAATCATCTGTATTTCACCTCCACCTAATGTACTTCATGTGTAGCATGTTTATCTGTTCGCACAGCCTTCCGAGAGACTCAACAAACAGCCCTGCTGGACGGAGCGGGTTGCCATGACTCTCCCGATGAATGCGACTTCTATCAAAATGACATCGCGGTGCCAGTGCGGTGGAGGAAAATGTGTCCAAATTAGCCCGGACACAAATCTCTTTGCCAGAAGTGGAAATTACGTGGTAATATCAAAAGGCGACCTTACTTATATGTAATTCCAGGTTTCTCTGCAAGTGTTTTTTTTGGAAGGAAGCCAGGAGGGCTGAATCTTGTGCTGCTCTCGCCGGTCCTGCCCGCTGTGCCTTTGCCGCCGAGGGACGGGGCCCTCTTCTCCCGCAGGCATGGCACACCTTGAAGCACTTTTCTATCTTATGCTGTGGCCAAAAAGCGCAGTAACAGGCCCAGGAAGGAGAAATACGTGTGATGATGTCAGAGCCCCCTGCTCGGAGGCTCACGGGGTGAACGGAGAGAGGTTATTGCTGCGTGCCCTGCTGCTGCTGCTGCCTGGTTTGTTCACCAAATGGCTTTGTGACAGCTTTAAGTGAGATATAAAAGTATAAGGTAAAAAAAAATATCTATATCTATATCTATATCTATCTATCTATATATCTATATATATATATATCCAGGTAAAGAAATAAGATTATAAAGGTTAAAAAAAAAGGATTGTAAACAAAAAGGTACAGTCCCCTCTATGAAAACACACCTGCTTCTCTTCCCCTTGCATCCTGCTGCCACAGGCAGCTGAAGCACTTGTGATGACTGCACGATGAACAAGTTACTGACCTCCGGCCAAGCCTGCTCCCACTGCCACCCGGGGGAGGTGTGCTTTTGGCAGTGCTGGGAGCCCCTCAACTGGTATCGCAGTCCCGGTTATTTAAATACCAGTGCTGAGAGCCCTGGCATACAGATCTGAGCTTAAAAATCACGAAATCTAGGAAATGGGGACTTTATTTTATCTGATTTTTGAGCCTTTAGAAGATTATACAGCTGGGCTTTTTTTTCTATAACCAAGAAGGTTCGAGTCGTCAGAAAATAAACAAAGGAAAGCCGATATTTTGCCAGCCTGTTTCTGCCAGGAGCTGTGATTGCAGCAGGGCAAACTATCCCATGCTTGCGAGAAAACCTCCAGGGCTGCAGCATAAGCAGGCCTGTAGACTGATCAACATTTTCACATCCGGCTGCAATTCTGCAAATAAATGACCTTCTGGGGAATTGTGTGCAACTTCCCGCCCCCCCGGCCGTGAATGGGATCCTGTATGTAAAACTGCTGCTTGGGCAGGTAATTTCAGGATCAGACTCAAAATTTCTTATAGTCTCTTCCACTATTATGATTTTAATAACTGCAGCTAAGGGTAGGAATTTTCCATGCGAATTGCTGTTTGGATGTTATTATTAGCTTTCCGATAATAAATAAACACACTGTGGAGAATGGGTCCAAGCTGCATGGGTTTGCTGTATTCATTAAATGCCTGTATTGTTCCTCAGGTGTGAGCCCAGATACTAAAATTAATCATACGAATAAGGCAAGAATTTGCTTACAGTTTCTCCTATGCACTCTGCTTAGACACAGGCTCTTTTCTGACCGAATATTTTATTGCAGTGTCCATACTCACAGGCATCTCAACTCGTCTTCTCTGGACTTGTCTGCATTCTCCTTGCAGACCTCCCGGTGAGATCACAGTGAGGATTTGTTTGGAAATTACATCTAGATAGTGCCTGTTACATAGTTCATTTTTTAAATTTATTTATTTAAAAAAAAAAAAAAGATAAATGATTCAAAAGGCTGCCTGGTTTCAAGCATTGGAAGTTACTAAGTCCAGTCATATCAGTGGGAGCACCTAATGGTGTGTACAAAACAGAGCAGATCCCTCACAGGGCTTCTGCCCTTGTTTCAACAAAATGATGAGTGCTTCAGATCACTTAATATCTGGATCGGTTAGACACGGCCTCGTTCCTCTTCCTGCCAGAGCAAACCCCTCCGTGCATTTTGATGCTGGAGGGGGCAGAGCGAGTGCAGACGGCTGCGTGCAGAATTAGGCATTTGGATAAATATCTTGCTGAACTGGAATCTTTCTGTGAAAGGCTGGATGTGAGCACTGAAGTGTGGTGCTGACAGTGGGGCTGTATAATCTTTTTCTTCTCAGAGCTCCCCATCCAAGAGCAATGCTGTAATAACAAACTAACGCAGGCAGGCAGCAATCTGGGGAGAAATCTAGGTGAGATTTTCAGAGGAGCAAAGGAGATTGAGATGCACAACAAGTCTCACTTTTTATTTGGGTTTTGGTGAGTTCAGATCCTGAAACAGGTACGATAATGTCAGTTTATATGCTAGTTCCTAACTATCGAGATTTTACCATAAACAATGGTAGAAAAAATGCACGGGAATAATTATGAAAAATATACTGACATTTTCCTTTTAAGAAATTTCAGCTTTTTTTTTTTTCCTGAAGAAACAGTTTTCTAAGGCAATTTACTCAGACAATAATAGAAGTGTATTTATGTAGCTGAAAAGATTAGTAACTCTCTTGAGAGAAAACAACAGATTCCTTCCAGCCGTCAGGAAAGCACTGCAGGCTGCAGCTGCAGAGGGGAGGAATCAGCTCCCGCGCCAGGCAGGACCTCCTTACACCCCAGCGCTGCCTTCCACTGGCAGAGCCCGGCGGCCGTGCGTATAGGCGAGGAGCCCGACGGCTGGTGTTTGCACTGCAGAAGTGTTCAGTCAGCACGGCATAAACTTCTGAAGTGCTCTCCAAACAGGCGGAGGGCTCGCTGAAGTTTCCTCTCCGGTTGTTCCGAAGCCCCAGCCAAAAATCTCAGTGGGATTTCCCGGAGGAATTGCAGACCGAGTGCCTCCGTGCTGCGGCAGAATGGGGCTGGAGGTCTGTGCATTTGCTGCCTCTTTGGAGGGCTCCTGGGACGGATCCTGCTCGCCACGGGCTGGCTGAGGCTGTCACCAGCCCCACTTTGCACGTTCACTGTCATCCTGTGTCCCTTGCCCCAGTGTTTTCTCTTTTGTCGTCCCTCTCACTGCATTATTACCGTCTTTCACCGCTTCGCAGAGACTCTGCAAAGGTTATTTTCCTTAAAGTTCAGTGCCAGGAGTCACTTAATTACATGTAATCTCAGCCTTTGTTCCAAATTAAAATTCTCGGCCCTAGTGATTGCAGTGCAAAGGTTGTACATTTGAGCACTGGGGCTTGTGGAAGGCAAATAAAAATACCTAGTGCATATATATTTAATTTCATGGTTTAGGGGTGGGAGACTCGTGTTTCGGTATCACAAGGTTGGCAATAGTGTGTTTGGTTTCAAACCAAGCTAAGAAGGCTTTTATAACATAGTTCCAGCAAGACTGACTTTTCTTCTCTTGGCCCTTGTTTATTTCTGGAGCATGATGTGCTTGTGGCTTGGCAAATAAGTCTCTCTGGACCATTGTAATACTTTATTGGTGCACACACAACTATTGGGACAACAGCTGTAAACCAGAAGTGAATTCTCATTTTCTTTTTGTTTCATACTCTGGCATGGTAGACATTATAACCTTGGTATTTTCTGAAAAGGCAACAAAATGGTTTTAAAAGTCTTACATTTTCTGGTATGAAAAATATGGGCAGAGAAAACAAACACCTCCAATCAGCAGCTTTTTCAGCCTAATGGCCCATTCTGGGGTGGATGCCTTGTACCTCTCTGCGCCTGCAAAGCCGCATATTTCTTTCTGAGTCTTACTCTAAATGTAGGGGTTATACTAGGCCAAATATGGTTGTCCTCAGCTAGATTTTATCTGCATTTTGTGGTAGGAGAGCAGGCTTCCAAGAACTCTGTCTGTCTGGAGAGCTCACTACCTTTCTGCAGCTTTCTTAGCTTACTGGCTCACATTTCTCTTTTCTCCCTCTGTTTGAAATGCATGAAAATGCTTTTAGATGATAACAAAAATCAGTTTTTCAATACAAGTACAGGTAAAATAACAAAAGGCATAAGAAAATGCTCAGCAGGGAGAAAGGGAGAGGTTCAGGTTGCGTGCCCCATATGGGCTCCATAGTCACGAATGACAACTGGAGTGCTTCAGAGATTTTTCCATGACACATTTCCACTCCACAACCTTAACAACAGAATTACCCATAACTCTTCCCTGTTTGTTGTTGTTTCTTCTTTTTATTTACTTATTTTTTTCTTTCTTTCTTTTTTATTTCTGGTGGATGTCAAGTTGTTAGTACAGAGCAGCCTGATGCCTGCAGTTGTCCATGGCACAGCTGTGAGGTGGGTTGGGCCCTAGGGCTCGAATACAAGTTTTTTCTTACACTTTTGTCCCACCCCATGAGCTGCTGAACTTCAAAGAAGCCCTTAAGTATCCAGGCACTGTAGGATGGGATCATGATCCAAAGACCATTGCCATGCTTTAGCCAATTTATGTGCTATTGTAATTTGCCATCGATACTTGAGTTCCAGCCAGCAGTGACCAAACTTCATCAGCTACAGGCATGTGAACATGAAAAGAGAACCAATAACCACAGATGTGTCAATGCTCAAGGGTTAATATTGTCAAAAAGAGTAGGCATCTCCGGATGAAAAGGTGAGTACCAACATGACATATCCAGCTGAAGAGAGGACAGATTAGCCGTGGATGATGGGAATCCCTTAACGGTGCTTTTGCTCATGTTATCTGCTACCAACCAACCTCGATCCTTTTCATCAGGGTTGATGTTATGGTTTTTCTCCTTCTCCCGGTTGGCTGTGTCTTGCCCCACCACATTTCTCTGACTCTTTCCTCAGGGTGTGGAGTACTGCAGAGACACAGCTCTGGTGGGGAAGCGACAGTGAAGGAAGGAGCAGAGGGTATCCACGTGGGTGACACTGGCCTCTACAGAAGATGTGATTTATTGAGACACCTTCCTTTTCCACCAGAGTGGTGGGAGGAAGGCAGACCCCAGCAAGGCTGGAAAACATTTTGAGAAATCTTGGTAAGTGTTTTTTTGGCCTCAGTGTGGGCTTTTTCCACTTAAAGGTACAATTTAACACTTAAACTATGAATTGCTTGCTTCAGGAATTTCTGCCTTATGCCTTAAACATTGATGACACTTAATAAATAAAGTGCTGCCTCTCTTCTGCCCTGCTCCCCACTTTTTTATTTTCTCGTTGATCTCTCTCTCTCAGTATAGCTGCAGAACTCATACACTTTCACTCCAGGCAACCTGGGATCACCTCTCAATCTCTCAATCTTCCCCCATGATAACTTCTCCCTCTGAGTTCTTGATTTTCCGTGCAAAATCCCGCAGTGTGTGGAAAGTGACAATATGAAAGCAGGATGACTGGAAGGATGGTAAAACTGGAAGGCATGGGATCAGCTATGTTGACTTTTGTTCAGTGTGCATTTATTAAAGGCCTTCATATTTAAGAGGTAGAGGAAGCTGGGCAGAATGTACCACCTCCTGCACAGATAATCTGAGACTCCCAGAATATCATTTGTTAAAGCTAGTTTAAACTCTTCACGGTGTATGCTCAATTTGGAGTATGCTCATTAATTTTAGATGGAACGTCTTTTCATTGAACATTTATTTGGTTGGTATTTGACTAAATTACTTGGTATCGTTTGTATTAAGACTAAAATTATTGATATTAAGGCTAAAATACCTTAATGGAGATCAGGCTCCCTTGTACCTGGCGCTGAATGCATAGGGAGCTCTCTGCCCCCAGTGCTTCACCTCTCAGTACACAAGAGAGCACAACTTGGGAAAGGAAACACAGGGATAAAACGATGCAGGAATTTGTCCTAGGACAAATGGCAGGACAGTAGCAGTGATTCGATGAGAAGCAATGTCTCCTAGCACCTAAGTCAATGCCCTTTCCACTGGGCCACAGTAATAACAGCAATGAGTCCTGCTAGTAAGGAGGTAATTTTGGTATTCATAGCAAGATTAACCAAAAAACTGTGTCCAGTAGAGACAATTCAGAATTCATATATACAAAGGGCACATTTGTCACAAATTCACTGAATCCTTTTAACCTTTTTCCATTTATGTCTGATTATTAACACTGTGAAATAGTCAGGACTAGGGTTTAACAAGCTAGAAGAGTTAGATTATGGATTTTACTGTGCTCCTTCAATTTCATTAAATGGCACGCAAAGTAATTATCAGTCATTGAGTTTCCCCTCCTCAGAGACAAAGCAAAGGGGCTCAATTATTGCTGCAAAACCAATGAGGAAAATGAAAAGAGAGACAGATTTAAAAAAAAAAAAAAAGTAGTAAAGCCATAGTGCAAGTTGGTTGTTCCAGGATGAGCATGGACCTCACAGCCCTGAAAAGAGATCAGCAGTGATGCTGTATGGATGTGCACAGCTTCTGGATAGCCCCCAAGACTTTTGGAATGAGACATACCTAATGTCCAGAGGTCAGAGTGAGCGGAATTAAAGTGTTGGATGTGACGCAGGGAAAACAATGATTTTCTTAGCTCCCCCCTCTTGCAGGTGGGCCAGAGAAGGACAGCAGACTGCCAGTGGCCTGGCTCACAGAGGAGCTGGGGTTCATTTCCAGCCTGGGCAAGTCCCTTTGTGTCTCAGTGTATATCTCTGTGGCAGCTACATCCTTTCTGAGCACCTTGAAGGCTCTATGTGGGAAAGCTGTGTGTATGGCCTCCTATTTTATGATCTGGTTTTGTCCAGGGAAAACTCTGAGCAGAACTTTGTTTCCAAGCAGCTACCATCTAACTAAATTGCTTTTCTGCTAATGGTGCTGGCTGCATTCTTGATCAAAAGATGCATTTTAAAATAAAGCTCGTGTTATTTTTCTTGGGCACAAATAAAGCTTTAGACCATTTCCAGATGACCACTGTATAAACAATACTGTAAGGAAAACGGCGAGTTTTGAATGTGAAGTTTCAAAGAGCTTCTTCACAAAGGAGAGCCATCACAGTTTGCCTGCGAGGAAATTGGAGGGGCAGGGCACGGCCACCTACCCCTGAATGCAGCTCCATTTTATATGTCTTTTTCCTTTTCTTCTGGCAGGCCATTAGTCATGATGACAAAAGTATTTACCAGATAACTTGAAACAGGCAGCATTCACAGCAACGGGGAGGAATTCGACAAGAATTCCAAATCAGGCATCTTTCATCTGAATTCCTCCACTTGCTCAAAGTGCCTGAGCAGAGCTGCCTGCACTACAAGGACAAAGCATCACTGGCAAAGCTCCTTGGTCAGCAGAGTCACCTAGATGACTCTCTAGCTCTTTCCTGACACATCTAGCCATGCTGAAGCGCACACCTGAGCAGGATGTAGCTGTGCTAAGATGCAAAGAGAGAACAGCAGGGGATGCCTTCACTCTTGG
The DNA here is from genome assembly GCF_963932015.1 of Anas acuta. NCBI lineage: Eukaryota > Metazoa > Chordata > Aves > Anseriformes > Anatidae > Anas > Anas acuta. The sequence continues at coordinate 26,589,599 of NC_088980.1, read as the reverse complement.
GTGGAGTGGCATGGAGATGCTGGATGAAGATGCATCCAAATTATGTCCCTCTCTCCAGCAGGATCTGAGCCTCTTGTGGGTTCTCTGTGGCAAGCCAAAGAAGTTCTGCAGAACTTCAGAGTTTAAATGCCTCCCATGACAAGGAGGTGGAGAGAAGGTTGCTATGGCCAACTGAGAAGTGAAACCAAACATGTAGTAAACTGGAAGAAAAAACAAAACAAAACAAAACAACACCTTCTTTCATATCCTGTGACCCTTGTGGATGTCTGCCCTGAGACCATTTGTTCAGGTGCCTGTATGAATTAGCTTGTGGACACCTGAGTGTGAAACTCTGGTTACAGGACCTGAGTTCACCATTACAGGTGTTTTGTACCACTTGAAGCACAGACTCACACTGTTTGTGTAGCCAGAATTAAAGCCCCTTTCCTAAAAATGTGTCCTGTTGAAGTCATACGCTGCCCTTCTTAATATCAGAACATGAGGTATCTTCTATGTGGCATTGCCTGAAACAACTCTAACAGTGATCACACTACATCTGATATATTTACCATGGAGAAAAAAGTGGCCCGTGATAAGATGGGATACAGTTAAAGGTTCAGCTGGTAGGTTTTCAGATCTCATTGTGTAAATACAAATGGCCCTGAAATAAATGCTTGAAATTGTGAAAGTTCTGAAGCTTAGTGAGGGCAGCTTCGGGATCCAAACCTAGAACTGGCCACTCCTGTGGCTTGTCCTGCCCTCTTCCTGCCCACAACCAAGAAATCAAGAGGAAAAGGCAGATTTCCAGCTCCAAAGCCTGGAACTACCCTTGACAGAAAGAACAAACTTGATGCTGTCAGAGCACACTGGAGGTCCAAAGACCTTGGCTCCTTTCCTAACATTTGGACTTTGCTAAGTTGCTCTCTCCCCCAGTATTTTTCTTAATACACTGAAAATGAGCCACAAAAAATCTAACATTCCCCAGTGCTTGCATTAAAAAAAAAGAGAGTGTACTCGTAAAATGCAGATGACGGGTGGCTTTCCTGTAGTCACAAGTCAGTGTAGTCGAATCACAAACATGTGCTGTTTGCTAAAAACAAACACATAAAATCAGATTGGTTCTGGCTCAAAACTAGTTTAATTAGCGATTTAAAATATGACACCTTGTTCATCAGCTCTCAGTTGTCATCTGAAATAGAATTAAAGTTAATTTGAATGCCAAAAGATCTCTCAATTTCTGAGTTGATTTTTCTCCTACATTCAGAGTCTCCTATAATTAAGATTCTCTGTTATTATAACCTTTACTTATCTCCATTTTTTGTGATGAACATTTTTTTTTTTTTTGGCTACTAGATCAGCAGTGGTAGTAGGGTCTTCCCTTCATAATTGCTTTGTTTATGTCAACAATATTTGGGATCCCTATGGGCTTGCATCCCATCACTGTTCAGGTCCACAGCATTTAAACTTCTAACATCAGGCAAGGATGGAGCCATTATACCCGGTAATGCTAAGGCACAAATAAGATTAAGGTAATAAATATCAAATATCAAAGCAGCTTCAACACAGCATATATCAGAGTTGTGGAAAGAAAGATTTTTTTCTGATTCATCAGCAGATCCAAATAATAAAAAAGCTTCCTGACCACTTAAATGAAATATTTTGTTTGATCCCCAAATGAACTGTTCTATTTTGAAATTGAGATTTTAAAAAATGTTTTCAATTTTGTTTCAAAGAAAGTTGAAAGGCATCTCAAAACAAAAAGTCGTTTTGCAAAGAAACACTGAATCCTTAATTTTGAAAATGTTACCACAAAAGATTTTGATTTTCAGGGAAATTTCTCCTCAGTTTTGTGTGTGAAAAAAATAAAAATAAAAAAAAATATGGTGAAACGGGACATTCCTGGAAAGCTTCAGTGTTGACAGATCTGCATTTTTGATTCATCAGAGTCCTCATGAAAAAGTATTGCCCACTCTATTTAGTCCACAGTTTCTTAAACCAGATGCCATTCCTTCACCTTCCCAATAGTATCTACATTTTTAAGGTGAATGCAGTGCTTTCCTTAGAGAGAAGATGGCCATTAGGAGGACAAAGTGTTGCATTCAAACCCAGGGTGGCCACGTCCTGCACCACAAGCCATCGAAGTTGCATTGGCTCTATGGAAATAATGCAACTCAAAAGAATGTTTACAATAACAGGATGGTTTTCTATCAATGGCAACTCATCAAAAATGTTTCCTAGCCTAACACAAAGCAGGTTAATGACCAGCTGACGTTAGTGAAGTTTAGGCTTCCTGTTGCTCTTCAAGATCTGCTAACATCACTGGACCTTGGTGGGAAAGCTGTGCACCCTTGGACTTCCTCATACCTCAGCTATGGGGAGCCTACAGAGGGATACAAACCCCAATCCATCCAAGAAATGCAAGATGCTGCCTCACTGTAGATGATTATGCCATTAACCTCTTAACTAAGTCTAATGTAAGAACCTTTTGATAAAATTTGAGGATTCACTTTTTGTTGTCATTACAATGATTACTTTCTCTGAAATGAAACTCACTTTGAGACAGAATCAGTTCTGTATTTTCCACAAGTTTAGCAACTGTGTTAACATTAGCTTCCTTCGGTGTTTTGAGGAACGGAAAGGTAATTTCGGAGTATGGAGTGTTAGATACACTTTTGTTTTGAATACCAGACAGAAGGATTTACTAATATTAAAAAAATGGTAAATAAGTAGGAAAAATCACAATTGTATGATCTGTGTATATGTTTTTTCTTCTGAGAATCTCAAAGAGATAATTATACCTACCCCTACCCCACAGAGGCCATGACAGGGGTGTCTCATGTCAAGCATGTGTGGATGCCCCATCCCTGGAGGTGCTCAAGGCCAGGATGGACGAGGCCCTGGGCAACCTGGTCTGCTGGGAGGTGTCCCTGCCCATGGCAGGGGGTGGGAACTGGGAGATCTTTTAGGTCCCTTCCAACCCAAGCTGTTCTGTGATTCTACGAGTCTATGTCCTGCTGGAAGGCTTAGAGAAGAAATCCTGTAGCAACCACACTCATCTTAGAGAGCAACAGGCAACGGCTGCTTTTCAGATTTGTTTCTTTCCTCTGGTTCCGTGAAGAAATACTTTATCTCTAATTATTGTTATTTATTGTATCAAGAATGCTAATGTCAAGAAGATTAATGGACAAATGTTACCAGCTTTGTGTTTGTGTGAAAGAAACAGACCCTAGGCCATCTGGAGAGGTTTGGTTGGGTGTTGGGCAATCTGAGAACCAAAGTTTTTGTCTGTGATTCCAAAATGCAGGAAGAAAGCATGCTGTGCAGCCCATTTTGGAGCTTTTTCATTCCTCAGGTCCTCCTCCCCTGAGATGATCAGGTCGGAGCTGTGAACTTGAGCCTTCTCCAGTTGAGCAAGCCCTGGTGTCCAGGTCTCTGTCTTCCTGCATGAGCCCTGGGCAGGTGCTATCAGCGCCTCTGCCTCCTTTCCTGGCACTGGCAGGAGACGTGTGTACACCAGCTGAGTCCCCTGCTTTATTTCTGAGCCAGGCACCCCGCTTCTTGGTGTGGGCACTGTCTTGCTCCCGGGAGAAGGGCACCGCTCCTCCTTGCCTCCGTCACTGGAAGCTCCAGCTGGCCACATTGAGGCCTTTCGCAGATGTGAGTTTGATCTTTGGAGTCTAAGTCAGCACCGTGAACTTCACACCTGCAGCGGCTGCTTGATTTTTGAGTAGAGCAGGACAAGGTCTTGTGATGTCTGTGTTGCTCTTTGGATTAAGCCTCGAGAGACTGCTTTTAGGACTGAAATTGCAGTCTGTCAATCATGCCCAGCTTCTAGGTGCGTAAAAGGAGAGAAAGAAGAACACGCTGAGCCTGCCAAAATCCCTGTGTCAGCATGTGCTTTTTCATCACGAAATATCAAAGTATTAAGCGTTCAAACTTAATCCTGCAACTCTTCCTGCAGGACAAACAAGTCTCTGAGTCAATTGTGCACACAGAAAAGAGCCTCTTCCCTTAAAACTGGGAGGTGTTGTGTAGCAGAAACCCTGCCAGGCGCACGCATGCACGCACATCCAGCAACACACTGAAATCGGAGAACAACGGTGGGGGCTTTTTTTTTTTTTTTGCCTCTTTGGCAAAACGCGAGAGGGTGGAGACAGACACTTTGGCTCCACGTTCACCTAAAAACCCTTTCAAACTCCCCGCACGTTGAGCAACACGGAGGCAGGAGTTTCTGTGCTCGTTCCTGCGTGTTGACAGCGCGAGGGGAGAGCTTTAACAGGACCAGCTAGTTTCCTGCGGCGAGGCACAGCCGGACCGGGCGTACCAGCAGCGAGGCGCGGTGGCGAACCAGTGCTGCCGCGACGCTGGGAAGCAGCAGCGAACTGGGACGTGTTTTCATGGGGCTGAAGCTGTAGCTACCGCTCTGAATCCCAAACTGAATCCAAACCCAGGGCCACCACATGAAAGCAGCGTGAGGCTCCAGGTCTGGCTCACACCACCCTACGATGCACAAGAGATCGCCTGCGCGAGTGGAAAGGCTCTGGAGCTCCAAGCCACAGGGAAAATGGCTGTTTTGTGTGATTCTAGCCAAAACCACTTCCATACAGCGCCTGCTAACGAGGTCTGTGCTATGATAGTGTTACGTCCTGACCGTCTCTGATTTTTGTACAAGTTCTCAACTAAAAGAAGAGTTGTATCATTTTCTTGCTTGGACTGCTCGCAGTTGACCTTCCTGCCTACCTGAAGAAAATGTCCAAGAACAAGAAGTCGATGTGGTTTAGAGTAAATAGAAGAGAAACTGGCCCCCAAGTGGGAAACTGCAACATGCTGCTTTCTTCTAAGGCAAATTTGCCAAGATGGAAATGCTCTGGAGGCGAAGGGATTACACCAGACATGAACCTGTCTTGCTGTGTTTTGTAAAAAATTGGGTGTGTAGAGTACAGCTGCCTTCGGGCATGTTCAGCCTGCAAAACCTGTTCACCTTGGTAGAAAATAGGATTTACTGCCCTCAACTGCATCATGAGAGCTCTACTCCCATACAGCACAGTATTTATGTTATTAAAAATCATTTATAGCATTGCTTTAAAATGTATACAAATGGAAAGAGATGCTTTTCCTGCCTCAGCAAGTGTTGGAGAAAACCCTGACCACAAAGATATGAAGCCAGAGCACAGCGGTCACCTGAGACTCACTGTGCATACGCAGTGCTGTAAGTTGGATCTAGTTTGTTACATGAAGTTCACACAAAATTCACTGACGTGAGGCCGGTGTGACTATTCCTTGCAAATGGAGCATCTGCTGCTGCCAATTTAAATCCAGAAGTCCACATGCACATATATGCATGCATCCACACATGGACAGCGAAATATTGTTGGCATTTATGATGCAAACTTTTCCTTAATGACTGAGTTTCCCTGTTCCTTTTAATGGTGTACCAAGAGCACCAATAGCAAAAGTTCATGCTTCTGTTCTGTGATCGTACTGCACCTCTCTATTGCAATCAATGCCAGGTACATCCCTAGATTAAGATCCACCTTTAAACTATAAATAAACCCTCCATCTCTCTGATGACAATTCAGTTCTTTGCTCTTTGTTCACTCAGAGACATCACATAACATCACAGAAGAAAATTTTTATTTACCGCTTCAAAAATTAAATGTATGTCAAACTCTCCCCCCAGACCCAAATGAAAAATAAACAAACAAACAAACAAACAAACAAAAAAATAAATAACTACTAGGAGATACTGCTGGAAAGGATAAAAACCCAGATGTGAATATCTGACCAGCTAGCCTGTAGCTGGCCCAGTCCCCACCGTCACATGAGGTGTCTTTGCAGTGCTTCATGCTTGGTGCCACAGCTTTGAGATCATCTGATGCACTTCCCATAGTGACTCACAGATGCATTTGGATTTGAGGGGAGGAGGTGAAAGGGGAGAAGAGATGAGCCTGTGTGTGGGTACATGCACAATGCAATTTGAGGCATGCAGGGCAGGTGATGAATCAAGGCAGGTAGGCTTTTCCAAACAGTCACTGGGAAGAGAAGGCTCCCAGAGGACAGCTGTCAGCAGCCTATCATGGGTGCACTGCAGGAAATACTGCCTATGTGGCCAAGGTCACTGGTGCTCTGACATAAGTGTTATATGGGATGCTTGGGATTATATGATACGAATATCCCCATAACCCTCCAAAGAGAAAAAACAGCACATCGTTTTTTCAAAACATCCCCTCAGCACATTGAGAGGATCAGATGCCTTTGATATGAAGGAGTAAGGGCCTGGATACAGAGGGTTACCATAGCTCTGCCAGCACAAGGCAGCTTGCTCCACTGCGGGCGATGGTGTAGACTTAGCCTGGGGCAAGAACACTTTCAGAGGAGGATCTGGGGCTTGGTGGTGCAGGGCTAGGAGCTGAAATCCTCTCTGGGAAAGGTGGGATGCTCCACAGAGAAATGGGTGGTGCTGAAAGCAAGGGCCTAGGGGTGGGAGTTTGACAAACTTGTAGAAGAATTTAAGATTCTGCTTCTAAATCTGTGACTTCACCAACAAAGAGAGCAAGGGCCAGATTCTGATCTCAGTGATGTCACTGCAAATATGGATAATTCCTCTCACGTAATTCTGGAGGTGATAATCTTGCACCACTAAAGCTAATGGTGAAACTCTCTGTGATTCAGTGGAGTTGAGAAATCACGTCACCAAGACACCAGCAGCATGGCCTCAAAAGCCAGTGTGTCAGAGTCCAGGAGCCCAGTTATGCTCTTGCCTGCATCTTGATCAGTAGCTTTAACACAAATGATCTGGGCTTGTGTGTGCTTTAAAACGAAGCTGTGCTGTGGTAATTATTTGAACAGCCATGGAAAATATATTAATTCAGCTCGTTCTCATATGCCAGTTAGCATGCAGAAACATACTGCAAGGGCCACAGTACCCAGACCTGCCTGGTTGTAGGCAGCACCTCAAACTCCTTCACGAAAGGGGGAAATCAAAGTGGAAAACACATAATCTCAGATAAAATCTCAACAAGAACTTGTAAAATGTCATTAATACATCCTTATCTCCTTTAGGCACTAGTTCATACTGCTTCTGCAAACACAGGTACAAAAAGAATCAGATCACTGATTTGGAATCAACTTGTAGCTGTGAAATTAAGTGTAAATGGTACACACACTTTGGGCAAATTTGCGGCATTTGAGAGTAGTCAGCTTTCTGTCAATATTTGTACTTCAAAAGTATTTAGTAGATGGGTTGGTGAAATCTATCTTACTTAAATTATAATGCACAGAGCAATAACATACTTGTATCATCATTGTGATATTAAGACTTGATCATATCTATCATTTAAAATTACCAAATAGCAACTATTCTGATGGCACAGCATCCATAAAGCTTCTTGAACAATCTATAGTCAGCAAAGCTGATAGCACCATTAACAAGATAAGAACCTAAGATAAAACACGTCTGTCAATAAATTGGCCCCTGTGCAACCTTGACTTACTAAGCATTGCTAAATTGCGTGGTACTAGGGTAGTAGATAGTGGGGAAAGATGGCAAGCTACCTCCGTACTGGCAGCCAGATCTGTGTTGAGACATGAGCCCGTGGGGATGGCTTCAGGTAACCTCTCATCAGGTCCCTCCTGGCCAGTATCCTGCGCCCCAATGACAAACAGACAGACAAACAGACTGGTGTGCAATCAGAGCTGGAGACACAGGACACATTAATTTATTTTTTCCAGCTTGTCTTCCTCTTCAGTGCTGGAGCTCAGAGGAGTTTATTATAGGGAAAAAATTATTTGACAAGAAAGAATAACTAGTCAGAACTGAGTGGCAAGCATGAGGCCATGACACAATACCACAACATCAGCAGAAGGTCTGAGGAGAGAAGTTTTTAAAATATTTGTAATATTATCAATTCTTGCTGAATGAAGGTGTAAGGCTCTGTGGTGACCTTTGCCATTTGGGCACTTGGTTCTCTCTTCATAAGCTTTGCCAATAGGGGAACCTCCTATGGAGACAATGATTTGATGTCATATTTACAAAAAGAACAGAAGGAAAATGTGAGCATTCAGCTGCGACACCATTTTCTTTAGTTCCTTACCTAAATACCTAACAAAAAGAAGGCAGTTATTCCAATTGGACTGACTCCTAGGCTAAAAGAGGGAATCTGTTCTCCTCCTACAGAAAAATGGTATGCAGCTAGGTTGTTAGAGGCCAAGATGTAAAAGGATTCCCTTTACACTCTCTAGGGCATCCTATAGCATCACTCAACTACCCCAATGGGCAATGAACAGCTGCTGCCAGCCCTATCTCCCCATGAGAGACTGTACCAGCCTCTCTGTGCTTCAGGCTTTCTTCGGCCAGTAGGATGGGGCTGTCCTTTAATGACTTCTCTAGCCTTCATGATGCTGGAAAACAGAGTCTTCTGTGGAAACATGGAGTATGTGGAAAAACAGGGATCCACCCAACTGGTCAGGGACTCACCTCCTCTTCCCATGACAGACCGGTGAACCCGCACTGCAAGTGGAGCTCACTGGAGCCCATTGCATGCAGCACCATCACCTGATCCCCACCAGGAGAGTCAACATCAGAATTTGTAACTCCCTTTCACCTTACCTGTAACCATATTAGTAAATAGTTATCTGTCTACAAAGTATTCATGCCTTTCTTGATGGCATCCAAAAAGAAGTGGCACCTCCCTCTGCAAAACAAAATGAAGGGGATGAAAATAGCAGAGGGATAAGCAGCTAGGGAAGACATGGTGTGGCCTTCTCCCCAGAGAGATCTGACCTGCTCTTTGGAGGAAAGATAGAGCTAGAGCCAATAATAAAAGCTGCTTGAAATTTCTGCGATGTTTATTGTTCTTTGCAATAAAACTTAACAACGGTTTACACAAGTTGTCCCCAGAAAGATTTACAGTTTCCACACATTTCTGTTTTATTTAGTATCTTCTGATGGATGTCTTCCATTTCACAAACTGCACAAATAAATATTACAGCCACGGATCTCTGACAGTATTGTATTTCCATGCATTTCCCTTGTATCTCCCAGCAGCAGGTGACATTGCCCAAGCGTGCCAGCAGTGTCTGGCTATGACTCTTCTGACCTCCTTATCGGGGTAGGCAAGGAACAGGCCATCGAATATTGTGAAACCCTTGCCTCATTCTGGGAAGGCATCCGCAGAAAGTATCTGGGGACACTGCCCTCCAGGCTTCCCCCTTGAGTTTTTCCACTGTTAGTAATGCTGGTATGGTCCAGAGACAGCAACAGGGGCTGCTGCTGGCAGTGTTTGCACCGCCCTGGCCTGTGCTGGTTCATGCTAGGTGACAGAGGAGCAGGAAGGCTGAAGGCAGGTTTACACGAGCCTTCCCCCGCACAGCAGCACCTGTGGCAGTGACCTTGCCACATTGCAGTGAAAAACTGCTGGGGGGAAGTCACTGGAGGCTGCTCTGCAGGCCCAGGGCCTGCTGGCTGCAGGGAGGTGTATGTTTGTGTGTCGCAGGCACTGCCCAACCTGCAAGCCCTGAAGCCAGCCCATGGGCCAAGGTTGGCCTGAGGCACTCTAGAGGGGCAGCCAGAAATCTCTGTGAGCCGTGGCCACCCTTCTCCACCACTGCCTACTCACTGCCATTGGTTTTACTGTCCTAGCTACCCCATTGTGTGTGGACACTGGTGCTGCTTTTCTGCTTTGCCTTCCTAGGTAGCAAAGTGAAGGAGTATCCCTGTTCCCTCTCAGCTCTTCCCAATGACTGAAATGCAAGTTGAGCTTTCTCTGACTTTTTACAATCCCTGTGTCTTGATAATTCACAAGAATCATATTTTGAGAGTGACGCATATCGTGGCCCTGATGGTTGTTTACGTTCGTTGCCTGTTTAGTTTTATTTGTGTTTGAATTTGTGGGCTAATTACACAGGCACACACACAAAGACTGAGCCACTTTGGCCCGTTCCCAGAGATAAAGTAACCTAAAGCATGCACTACCACCATGCTCAAAGGCTTGCTCCACCATTTATCTGATAGATCTTTAAAACAAAATGTTTTAATACGCCTTCAAATGAAAATACAGAACCACCATAACACGGGTTACCATGCCAAAGGCAACCAAATCACAACACATCAAAGCCTCTCCCAGTGTAAGTCACACCACCCTGGGGTGCCCATCTGAAGCTCCAGAAACCGCAGCCCTCCTTCTGTGCGGACACTGGCACACCGCAGGGCATTTCTCATCCCGGAGTAGGTGTCAGTCCTCCCAGTTTGCCGTGGTCCTGCCACTCTTGCTCACCCAGGGCAAAGATTGTGGCATGTAAATGGTGATGCTTCTTTTTACTGCCTCATTCACAGAGTGCCTGGGAAGTCCCAGGAGGGAAGTCCACCCAGATGGGATACTCTTCAGGCTGGGAGTGTCTGCCAAAAACTTGCCTGTCTCCAACAGTCTGGGCCAACTGGGATTTCCTTTGAACGCTTTCTCTTTCCTATGTAGCCAAATATCCCATTAACCTTTTGGGAGCCTGACCAGGGAATCCAGAATGCTTCTGTAAATTACACATTTAGGGAAAATATTCTGGGCCACACCTTTGGGGGAGGTGCCGTGGTGTGGCCGCATGTCAGCATTATGGAGGGGAGCACCCAAAGGAGGGAGGCTGCCAGCAGGTAGTGAGCGGGGAGCTGTAGGGTTATGGGGCACACGGTTAACTTTGTGTTTTGAAAACCACCTGTTCAGTGGAAAAATAAAATATGAACAGGATTTTTGGAAGTTTATGAACCTTGCTTACGAGAGTTTTTAGAGGTTTTCCTTTTCTTTGCAACAGAGAGATGGCCAGGGAAATAACCTTCCTTCCCTCTGCTGTGTCAAGTCAGTCAGAGCAGGTGACTTGAAGGCAAGAGGAGAAATTTTATGGTAAAAAAACTCCCCAGGCTGAGGAGAGGACGGGAGGGGACTCTGGGCATAGGTAGGGCAGGTCATACTTCGCTTTCAGCAAGTCACTGAATTGGGTGCCAGCACTTCCCATGTTTTCACTAAACTCAGAAAAATGCCAGAAGATTATAGGGTTTTAAGAACTGTATTTTCACTGTAACGGCATTTAAATTTTGTTCTTAAAATTTGTAGTCCACAGACCTATGTTTGGCCTATTCTTCAGTTAGGCTTTAAGATCTGTCATGTAATACTGAGTATTTTTCTTTCTAAGCTGTGGTAAGAAATATGACTCATTTTTATATTTGGTAGCATCACAGCTAAGGCTATTAAGGATGTCTTCAAAAGATGGATATTGAAATGCTGAAAAATACACCAAGAAGGAGATGGTGTTCATTTTTTTTTAAGCTAAAACTCACATAATTTATATTAAATAATAGTGATCAAGCCTTGAAGAAGCGGCTAGTGATTTGAGGTGTCTGGTTCTGCAGGGGCATTTGTACTCCTAGTGTATTAGGACCTGGAACCAAAAATTGTCAATACTGTTGCAAATAATTCCCTTGTAGATGTTAACATTATATATACATCTATACATATATCTACACGTGTATACTGGCTGAGATAATGCTTAAGAATAATAGGTGACCAAACACTGGCACACATTGCCCAGAGAGGCTGTGGGGTCTCCTCCTTGGAGATCTTCAGAAGCCACCTGGACATCTCCCTGGGCACCCTGCTCTGGGTGGCCCTGCTGGAGCAGTGGTGGGACCGGGTGGCCTCCAGAGGTCCCTGCCAACATCAGCCATTCTGTGATGCTGTGGTGGCTCTGAGGACTTACACAACCTCCTCTGCTTTTGTTTTTGCTTTCACCTTTCTTTCTACTTGAAGCCAGCCTTTTTTTCAGTTGTGGCACTGTTTCTACTGCTAACCAACAAAAAGCTTGAGGGGACCAAACCACTCTGGGCTGCAGCCAGCTGGGCCTGAGGTGCTGCTGTTGCTCCAACACAACCGAAAAAGTCCTGGCAGTCACCAGTGCAGAGGGACATAGGACGAAACACAGCCCAGCCTGCAACAGGTTCAGCATTCACGTAACCACTTGGGAAAAGGTTACAGGATATGGTGATGAAACCACCTCCATGTTGTCTGTGCTGCACCCCCACAACTGCAAAGCCATGTACTCCTGGTGAATACAAGCTCAGAGTCATCCTTGGAGGAAAAAGTCCTACCGAAGTTCAATTTTGTAGGACGCAATTTTTAACCCATAAAACTTCAGAAAATTCAACATCTCACATCAAGGTGAAAGGAATTTGCCTTATCCCCAATATTAGGAAGTGTCAGAACAACTCAATCTCCAGACAGTGCTGTGACCCTTTGAAAGCATTTTTGTGGTCAGGGTTTGCTTCTATGTCTAAAATTAACTTCAAAGCAATTTTTCCCCTTTTCTAAAAAAAAAAAAAAAAATAGGGTTTAGGTTCATAAATAAAAGAAGGCAAAGTAAAGGAGACTAGATCTTAGCACTTCCAAAAGCAAAGGAGATTAAGAAGTTTTTAAAAACTGCTTTATGAGCCATGGACCCACGGCCTTCCCTTGATCTGTGTGTGCATGAGAATGAAAAATGGCATGTCTAGCTGGAAAGATCTTTCTTAGATTGCAAGATTCTTTTAACATTGTAAGCCCTCTTGAGAAGGCAGGCTCCACCTTTCCCCTCCTGGGTCAGGCTTAATGTACTATTGGCACTTAATGCACAATACTAGGGACTATGGACCTATGTTTTCAGTGATGGCTCATTACCATTTATCTGTATAAATTCCATAGTTCCCAGCCATGAAACCTGAGATTTGTATAAATAATAATGGGAATGTTTCAAGTTATGCCCCTCCACTTTCCCTGGCATGCACTCATGTAAACAGGCACTATTGCTATTACACAGTTTTGAGTGATTACATGATAAAAGTGTTCATCTGGAAATGGCAGTGAGATATGCAACCTGATTTGAGCCTGGGGACTGTGGCAATAGGATTATGATTTACAATGTTAAAAAATAATAAAAGGAAAGCGAAAAGGTTTTGTCACTTATGATGGCACAAAACTCTTTGAAAAGTTGGCCTTTAATTCCAGTGGTAGGCTAGGACCGAAGAATGAACCTATTCAAGAGCCCATCTGCACAGCAAGATTCCTGTCCCTCAGAGGTGTTCTTGTCCCTGTCGGATGTCTGGAGGGGTAATCCTGCTGGGTATTTGTTGGTGCTGCTTTCTCAGGATAGCCCAAAAAACCCTACATCAAGTAAGTCCCCATGGACATGATGCCCCATCCACTACAATCAAAGGAAAAGGCTGGAAGGGACTTGGATGGCCAACTCACTGTATCCATGCAGTCCTCCAGAGATTTGTCCAACTAGTTCATAAGGTTTGTAGTGTCCGGTGCTTCACTGCTTTGCCAGACAGCACATCTCAGTGCTTCACTATCTGTAGTGTTAGAAGGCTTTTACTGAAATACCTAGCCTGAGTCTTTCCTGATACAATGAAAGTGTGTTGATGCTCCTTGCCACTACAGAAATAGAGGTCAGTTGTTCCTCTTCTTGGCAAAGGCCTTGTACGTACTTGAAGATGGATCTCCTTCGGCGTCCCTATCCCAATTCCTTTGACGTCTCCTCAGTCCCTCCTCAAAGAATACACACCAATGTGACAAAAATCTTTACTAAAATTGAGCTAAATAATCCTGCAATACCCTGTGACTGTTTTCCTGGTTATCCATTTATTAGGTTAATAGACTAACAGGATCCATTTGTGGTGGATTAGGAAAGTCTGGTTTCATGAATCTCTTCACCATGTTTTGGTCTTGATTAATGTAAACCAGGTACTGAAAAACAAACACCCCGTGAATTCTGAGGGGTCCTAAATTCAGTTAAATACAACCCAGCTCCAGAAGCGAAATTGGCATCTTTGTATGTGACTTCAGCCCACCAGGTTCAAAGGATTGCATAAATGCAATACTCTTTAATTTTCTAGCTGTACTTCCAAGACATGCACTGACATTTTCTCTGTCACCTCTTGAAGGCTCCATTCCACTTACAAACATTACATGTGTGTACAGTAGGTCTCAGTATGAAAAGGTGAAATCTTGATTTCTATTATTTTTAAGTGGACTTTTTTTTCCTGCAAAACTGTAAGTCAGAAGCATACGATTGAAAGGACGGAGTAAGGTAACAAATGTTAATTTCATTGTATGGTCTATTATATATTGGAAGTGAAAGCCCCAAATCACACGCTTTTCAGTGTGACACATAATATGATTGCTCTTCGATATTGGCCTGCTTTATTTCTGAGATTTTAAAAATTACTTTGTGAATACTCTTACTGATAATAATAAAACGATTGCCTGAGAAGTGTGAATTACATTTAGCCTTTTCAATGAAGCACTTAGTGGGCTTTGTGCCGGGTGGGCACAGCCTTAGAAAAGGCCTACCATTTGACTATGAAAACATGGCTTAGTTCCAGTGCTAACAACATGGTTCTGCTAAAATAACTTTGGTGGGTGCAGTGACCTATAATTTTTGTAACATCATTGAAAAAGATGTTTTCCTAACAGCAGTGTTACTTGTGTACTGGATGTTTTTTCATACACATTAATATTGGTTTGATTAGATATTTTCAGCAGAAACAGTGAAGGGTGATAGCACTCAGATCCCACGTTAGTAGTGCTCAGTGCTCAATTCTATTCTCTCCCCATTACACTTTTTTTTATTTTTTTTGGGGGGGGGGCAGGGTGTTTTTTTGAGTGGGGTGGGGATGGAAATCTCAGCAGAGCAATTTGAGTCACATCATCCATATACTATCAGATGGTATAAAAATATGATTTGGGAGAAAATATAACACTGTGTATTCAGAATTACAACCTGAAACAGGCACTGGTAGAACAGAAATTGTTCCTTTGACCCTCTTCTCACTCAACCTGGTTACAGAGAAGCTTAATTCCTAATTGCCACCAGAGTGAAATCTGGCCCAGGGAATAATATATTTGCCATCAAGCCACAGTGGTTTGTTTTTTTTTTTTTTTCCTTCCTTTTCAGCTGGCATGAATGGTGAGGCTGATAATCTTTCCAGGCTGTATCCTCTAACTGGTGTCATCACTGCCGTCAACGAAAAGAGGAACATAAAATGCCACTTTTTCAGCTGAATTGTGAGCCACTATGACTGCACAACGTGAAGGGCTCCCTATTAGTCTTACAGCATGCTTGCTGTAGAGGCGTTGGGAGAGGTGTTTTTGTATCAACTCCAAAGGATTTGGATGAGAGCAAGTGCCCTTTTCACTTTTTGGTTCCTTTTGCCTTGATATAATCCTGCTATCTGAAACCCCAAGGGGAAATATTTCAACACAGAGACAGTCTTTAGTGATTAAACTGTCATGAAACACAGACGAAGCTGGTAGGGTTGATTGGCTCTCACTGTGCCTTGACGCAGCTGTGGCTTGGATGAAGCTGAACTGGTTATGAGTCAATCAAAGGAGGATGGGATTATGCCAGAGGTCAGGGAACCAGCTAGTTAGAGAAGGAAAGGTGTCTACTTTTTCCTTTTTTTTTTTTTTTTCTTTTTTTTTGGTGAATTGTGACACTTGCTGAATGATGAAGGCATCCCACTGCTGTCCCTACTGTTGTGGACCATCAAGACCACTGGGGTCTGGTGCTTCTGACCCGCACCCTCAGCAGGGCCAGTGCCAGGGCTCTGGAGGGTTTTTGTGCAAGAGTTGGTCACAACCTGTTTTCTAGATTGTTTCTGCACGCAGGCCAGGAGTACATGTTAAATGATTCCTATATGGCTTCATCTCTGGAGCATCTGCACAGCTGCAAATCAGGGATAATGTTGGCAACAGTGACTCTTGTCCTTCCACCTCTAATCTCTATCCCATTTTCTTTGCACATTATTTTAACTATCCTGAAGGAACTGGATCTCAGCCATATGAGATGGCATCCTTCCTTGTCTAGTAGCAAAGAGGCTTCGACTATTGACTCCAAACCATCACATGCTGTTGAAAAGTGAGGGGACAGTGGAGCTAAGTTGCTGTGTCAGTTCACCAAAACCCTTGACTGATTGACCAGAAAATTATGCCACCCATAATGGTTAATATCACCCAGTCCAATCAGCTTAGTGGTATGCTACCTGTTTTAGTAAAGCCTGTCTGCTTCTTGTGCTTGGAAATGTTCCTCCTGTAGGAGGAATGCATGAGGAACATCACATTAGTCTCTGAATAGAGAGCTTCGTAAACTTTCTCAATCACACTGGAAAGAAACATAGCGTCAACACTTAAGAGAGGTTGGAGATTGTTCAAGGATGGCTATTTAAAAGCATAGAAATAGCTGGGAGCAAATTATGTCATGACAACACCTCGTGATGCACTTCATGCAAAAGTGTCTGGCTGTTAAATGGTCACACCGCAGCGCTGGCTAAAGTTGTGGGGGACTTTCTTCAGGAAAAGTGAAGTTTCTAATAAAAATCCCTAAGCACTTTGAATAATTGCTAACAATAACGTGGACTATAGTGCTTCAGTTGTACAGTTCAGGAACATTAAACCTCTTAACCTTTGAGTTGCCTACTTGATTTTAAATGAATATGATACTCAAGATGATAACAACTGTGCTGCTTCGTTCTTTATTAAGGACACACATGATTTCTCCTCTGCACATTAACGCTCTCATTATAATAATAAAGAATGGCAAAAATACAGGTATCAAAAGATTATTAGTACCTTCTAGACACAGTCTTTTCACAGTTCCTGTTTCTAGAACTACACCACTCTAATTAGCGTAACAACTATTGCTACATTCAGAGTGTCAACAATAACATTCGATGACACAGAAACCTTGAAGAGACTCATTTCCACTATTGTTCTGCCGGGAGTTTGTTTGAAAAATCTATTCCATGTCTGCTCTTCCACTGTGTTTCTTCTGCAGTGTGCAGAGAAAAGCAACAACAATAGCATCCATTTTGTTGGGTTAAGGTGAATTGATCTGTACATCATAGGAAAAATCTGCTTTCTTCCAGAACACTGCTGCGCAAACACTGCTGCATCCAACATGAACCATTCTGCTGGGGTGAGACGCATTTGCATGCTAAAAGATCTTCACATCCAAATGTAGATGCCACACAAAAGAAAAGACAGACCAAGAAGAAAAACATGTTTTGCTAAGAACAACAAAGGCAGCTCAGCTTTTAGTAACGGATAAGATAAACTATTTTGCCCAGATTCAGCTAGCTATGTAAAGTGTAACATTCCTACCACAGGACTTAATATAGATGTGGGTTTTGTGAACCAAAACTCAAAGGACGTTTGAGAAAGGTACTCAGCTTGGCTGCCCTAAGCCTCAGCAAGGTGCAAGGCAGGTTGCTGCATACAGCAGGCTCTTGGGCAGACAGACCAGGTGAGATATTAGTAGCGCAGCATCGACACGGCCAGGAGAGATGAACTGAACAGTGCTGAGCTCTCACCATCTCCAGTCAGCTCCAAGTGCTGTGGCTGTGTATGCCTGTCTTTACTCCCTGTGCCAAATAACCATGGGAGCAAAGAGGCCTCGACTATTGACTCCAAACCATCACATGCTGTTGAAAAGTGTTGAAAACCACTTCTGGCTTTCAGACAGGCAGCCCACGGCAGCAGGGCACCTTTTCCCTCAGCAAAATGCTGCTGGATATCCCCAAATTGGAATACAAGGCAGTGTGCTCCAAAATCAAATAATTTTCTCTTAAAATGGCAAGAAACACTCTTACCACAAGAAAGATTTGACGAGCAGGCACAGACCCGATTAATTGGACTGCTGGCAACCCAAAGCAATTCCGTGCACCAAGGTTTGAGGAAGGCAGAGAAGCACTTTTGTTTTTCCATAAACACTGTGTAAGATTTCAGCCCACCCTCAGGACATCATCGATTCTGCCAGTCACGTTCTAGCCACCCTCCTCTATAACTGAAGGCAAACTGCATGTGCTGAGGATCTGATTTTTAGCAGAGGGTTAAATATTGCTGTGCAGCCCTCACCAGATGAGCCCATTACATGGATTTTTTTCAGTTCCATTAGACCTCTCTTGGTTTTATTAGCCTCCTTCATTTCCAGCCCCCACCTCCTTCAGATCCCAGTTTCAGAATTTCAGAGATTAACCTTATTTACATGCAGTGGATTTGGACTAGATTCACAAAGAAGTTTGTGAAGCCTAGCACCGCTTACCTGCCGCTGTGCTTTTCAGCACCACCATTTGCATTCTCATTGAGCTGCTGTGTACGCCTGGAGGTATCTATTTCCCTGCCAGAAAAATTCCTAAATAGTGGCCCAGAACCTGCCAAGGTCTTAACCATGTGAGCCTCCAAGCACCTAACTCACATCTAAGCTTTTCTGAGATCTGCAAACAAAGCATTACCCCCCCCATGCCAGGCCTGACCTGACATGCTTTTTCAGAGCACGCCTTCCAGATCAGGCAGCATGCAAAACTCAGGAAGAAAAACGGTGCTGCAGCGGTCAGAGCGCCCACGCAGCACGTGTGAAACCAGGTTCATCCCCTTCGAGCCAGGGGAGCCTGCCTGCCTTACACGCTCCTGCCTCAAGTCATTGTGGCTGGCCTTTCTACTCCTCCTCTTGCAAACGTGCCTGTGGGTGGGCCAGTCAGGTACTCACAGGGCCAAGTGAGGAGAAGAGAGAAGTCGTCAGCAGTCAGCATGGGTGAAAACACCAGCTGTGGCTGTATGGCACCAAAGTGAAAGCCACCCTCTTTCTCACGCTGTATCTTCTCTGAAAGGGTCACTGCACAAGAGAGGACTTGCTGCTGCAGAAACAAGAGAGATGCTGCCTATCAGCTTGGACAGTGCATCAAGCTCTTTTTAAAGGACAAGGTTTAAGTTTTTCTGTCTCCTCATTATTTCCTTCTGCCTGTTTAGCATCCTATTTTTTGCTGTCCCCCCCCTTTTTTCAATACAGCAGCTTTAAGGCAGTATATAAACAACTTCAGATCCATCAGACAACACCCCCAGAGTCCTTTTGAATCTTCTTCAGAAATCACTCACTGCCCTTAGCTAGTGCAGAGCCATTCTTGAAATGTCCAGAAATAGGATTATGTGTTCCCACGGTACTTCTCTGTCAGGATAACTTATGTAGGGCTTTTCAGGTCGCGACAACCTGGTTCAGCATCAGCAGACCTTCTGTCACTTTATAAATATGAACACTGGGCATCCCCTGCTATCTAACCCTGCTGGTTAATTTGCAAGTAGCACCCTTTGTCCTTCACTCAAACTTACCTTAAAAACACTTGGGACCCCTGTCATGGTCTTCCATCCTTGTACTAAACATCAAAAGAGACATTTTGGGTCTGTCAGTGGGCTGTTATGTTCGGTAGGGTAAAGGAAAGAGAGATAATGTTTAACAACTTCAGAAGTCTGGCAGAGGATAGAAGGAAGCAGTTGGCCTTCAGTCTCTTGGGAATCAAGAAAAGGGAAAAAATGTTGCCTCTGTCACTTTAGGACAGCTATGTAGGTTGCTGGGTACATCTGGAAGCATCCTCAGTGTCTGAAGGTCAACCCAAATTATATTCTAAGTGGAATGAAGCATTTTTCCGTAAGCTTAAAAAAATCACAGAACCGAGGAAAGGGCCCTGTATGCCTGTTGTGACTCCCTGCCTGTTGTGGGATAGCTGTCCCACAGCTCCTTTGGATTACTGGTTAGATTTATTGTGCTTTGAAAGATGCAAGGACCAAGCTGCATGAGAGCAGATCTCAGGAAGTCTAGTCATAATTATTTTAATCCTTATTAACAACCATTCCAAGTCAGAATAGTCATGGAGCAAGTCTTAGTAGAAAACAGATTTGCTCAGTCACTATAGGTTTCATAAAGCCCTATCAAAACAACCAACTGGCAATGGAAATGTTTGGAAAGCATTTCAAACCATATTAAAAACAGCAACAATCAAACAAACAAAACAAACAAACATATTTTGCTTTCAGAAAATGTTGATGCGTGTCTGATGTGTTTGAGGAAAATGCCCAATGCTGTATCTCACTACAGGACGTGGGGCCCGACTCTAGGCAGAGAAGGACAAGAGGGGCAGCTATGGCTGCACAGACTGCAGGGCCCATTCATCCTGAGCACCTTGGCAAGGAACTTTCCCAAACCTACTCTACCACCATTTGTTGTACCTCTACTGAGGTAGAGACATCCTCTATTCTAGCTCTGCTTACACTGAAGTGAATGGAATAACTCATATTCTGTTAGAATCACTAAAAAAGATGTGGCTGGTAGGGATCTCTGGAAAAAGCTCAACGGGCTGTTACTGTCATCCAGGACAACTAACCTCTTTCTCAGGCAACCTGCTCCACTGTTTTGCTACCATTACTCCTCAAGAATACCTCCCACTAAAGCTCAAGCCTTGCTTTATCCCCTGCAAACATGCAGGACAAATCTTTCCTTTCATCTGTGCAACAGTCTACCACAAAGTCTCGTTTGTTTTTTTTTTGTTTGTTTTTTTTTGTTTTTTTTTTTTTTTGTTTTTTTTTTTAGGGCTAAGAAACCCCAGTTATTTTGCCCTTCCCTCAGAGGTCCTGTTTCCTCCTGCCCTTCTCCTAGTTGCTCCGTGAAGTCTTCCTATTTTTCCTGTGTTATTCTGGAATTCTTCATGTACAGGCACCCCAAGAAACAATGCTTTGGTCATCTGAAAGCCAATTCTCCAACAACATAAGCTATACTTTCCTGAATACATGGGAGCAGGATCCAGATGCTGCAGGTATCCCATATCTCACCTGATGGAAGAATAAGCCCGATGTGGGTGAAGAAGGTGAGGGAAGGATATGGGTCCCAAGCAGTCCAAGAAACCAGGTGCATGCAGTCATGTTTGGCTGCTATTTGCTTGACTGTGAGAGAGCAAGTGGCATTTTGGCAGCTGCAGGAGGCAGTTGGTAGGAGGCAGGGCATCTGGGGTTGTTTCTGGCATGGCAGCTCCATACACATCCCCTTAGTGCCTCTCAGCATTGTAGTTTGGAATAGGGGAGGATACATATTCAGCACTCAGGAGGTGGGATGAAACCAAAGGAGATTCAATCAATCCACAGCGAGGACCTTGCATTTCAGTAGTACCCACACGTGGCATGCTATTAAAAATAACTGCTTGGAAGCAGTTATTTTGACTCCATCCAGGAAAAAAAAAATAAAAAAGATCATGTGGTAAAATTCAAATGTAGTGTTGAATGTGGACAGGCGAAAGAATGTTGAAACCAACAACAAAAAACTCACCAACTTCAAAAAGGCTAGGAGCTGCCTCTTTATTTTAGTACGGATACACCCATGCGATGAATGCCGTGAGATTTTATAATCATGGATGCTGTGACTGAAAGGACCTGTCAGGTCACTCCGTCTGTTCTCCCAAATAATAAATAATTTGTTCCTTAGTGATACCAGAAAGGAATTACAGCTCATACCGAATTCAATTATCTGCCTAAAAAGGCAACGAGAATCTGAGGACTTGCAAGCAACCTTTATCATCTTATTTATTTCCAGGTGATTTCCTGAAAGTAGTCACAGCTTGATGCTTTTGTGAGGTCCCATAACTCCCTTCTCAGAGAAGATGTATTTAAAGTAATCATCCATTTATGCCATTTATACCTGGCAGATAACTGAACACTAAGCACCATTTTAGATTTGTCTGATAAAAAAAATTTGAAAGAGATTTCCATGAAAATAGGATTTCAATGATATTTTGGGGAAAACACTCTGCTTATACCGTTTCTTTAATTTAGGTGCTAAATTGCTACTAATGGGCAATGGAAGAGCCTCACGTGAGGCTTCCGTGCGCTGTATCCTCCTTTAACCATGGTGGTGGGGTCAGTTAAGAAGTTTCTCTTTGCTCCAAGGTACTTGCAGTGCCGTGGAAATCAGTGGAATTACAGCAGCACAAATGGGAGAAATGCAGTTGTGAATCAGACCCTGAGCTAGCAGCCTATTTTAAGTCATGTTCAAACTGTGTTAATTGGCAAAAGATAAAACAGCCCCACTGTTTGTTTTGCTGCTGTAAGGAGTTTGTGTTGAAAACCATGACTAAATAATAATTAACAGGCTTCAAGTAATCAATCAATAGCATTTCATGAAATTAAGTTGTAAACTAGAATCTTGGACTCAGCTTTAAAGTTCGATGTTTTGGGCTTTTTTGTTTTTGTTTTTGTTTGTTTGGGTGTTTTTGGGGGGGCCTTTTTTTTTTGTTTTTTTTTTGTTTTTTTTTAAGACAGCAATGATGCAAAGCTGAAACTAAATCCAGGCTTGCACTTGATTAGCAATTCCTTATTGTGGTTTTACAATGTTAAATTTGTACAAACAGATTAAGTGTGTTTTTTAAGCTGTTCCTAAATAGCCTGGGAACTAAGAATTAAGTGCAGATTCTGCCCAGCCCCTCAAAAACCAACACACCCTTCTCCAAGCCCAACACCTGCTGTTAAAAATACATCACACAATGGCTCTGATCTTATATACCAGCAGATGTGAAGATGCCCAGAGGTCTCTCAGATGTTTGTGTTCCTGGGTCACGTGAGGGCACCAGGAAAGGGAGGGAAATTATGCTGGAATTCCAAAGGTCACCGCTGGACAAAAATAGTGAAAATTGCACACATGTTGGGAAAAACAAAGGTTCACAAAACTGGAAATTCGCCCAGGAAGACTTACTGAGGGCAATGTTTCATCCCTGAATTAGGACGAAAAAGAAAGGGGAAGACAGTATCAAGAAATGGAAAAGAATGTCACCGGGAGAAAGAAAGGGCTCTTAGGATCAGCCTCTAGCCTCAAGCTGAAAATAATTAACAAGTTACAGCCAAAAAAAAAAAAAAAAAAAAGGAAAAAAAAAAGGAAAACCTTTCCTCTCTTGCAAGACTTCCCTGGGTGAGCTCTTAAATATTCCTACCTGCACCTAGACGGTAAATTTTCAGGTTACAATGAAAAACTACACTTTTTGTTTCCAGCATGCCTGACTGGCCTGAATTT
This sequence comes from Anas acuta, assembly GCF_963932015.1. Classification (NCBI taxonomy): domain Eukaryota; kingdom Metazoa; phylum Chordata; class Aves; order Anseriformes; family Anatidae; genus Anas; species Anas acuta. The sequence goes on along the minus strand of NC_088980.1, from coordinate 26,566,724 downwards.
GCTTTCTCTTGTGCATTTTTAGCTAGGGGAAGGGCCTAGAATTTGGCCCCACAATTTTACTGGTGTAGTCACCCCCATGATAAATCCGACTGATTTTAGGGAGATTGTTCACACTGGCAAGGCATCATTTAAACCAGAAAATGTGTGGCAGCTCATCCCCCAGTATTAGCCCTGTGTGGATCGGCATGCTTTTCCTTGCTCCAAGGCAGGTCTCACACAGTCCCTGCTGGAGGAATGGGTGCTTGAAATGCTCTGGTACACATGTGGAGGGGGTGAAAGCCCCGGCCACGCACACACAACACATGGCAGCGTTAACAGCGCTCAGGGCTTCTCAAAATAATCAACCAAGCAGCAGTGACACAGCAAAATACATCATAATCACATCAATTATGCAATCACTATTTTGTGAAAACAAGCCTCTGGGATTTCTTTTTAAGTAATCAAAGAAATATCAGACAGGAAAACAACGAACCTTCCTATTACAAATGAGCAAGTCTCCACTGGGGAAGAAAAAAATAAAAGGGACTGGAAACTGGCCCCAGACGTGCCACAAAAACACTGAGCTCTGCCTGCAAGGAGATGACCCCAGGCCCTGGCATTCAGCCCTGGGAGAGGACAGAGATGTTCTGTGCCAGCTCCTCTGTGCCCGCTGCCCACCCGTGGTCCCCAGGAGGTGGGGAGCGGTGGCAGTGCCACCAGCAAGTGGGGCCTTGCCAAAACCCTGTTTTGCCACAACCCCTTGAAAAATGCATGCAGTGCTACATCCACAGAGACTTGGAGGATGCCTCAACCTTCTTTCTCCCCGCCAAACTCCTGTGAGTGCTCCTTTCCGAGCTGCTCTGCACCAGGGATGTGCAGGCCTCGGGGCTGGGTTACAGCTGTTGTGACCGCAGCCTGCATTTGGCAGCAGAGCTTTGGAAGGAACTATAAAGAAACGTTTTGCCCTGCAGCTAAAAATCCTGATAAAATCTGCAAGCATGTGAATGGCAAAGGGGGAAAAAAGGGTCAATTCAGTCCTCTCCCTTCCTCTTGAATTTTCAGATGCCCCTGGCCACTCGCTGGGGCAATCTGGCATCTCTGTCTGTCCTCTGTGCCTCCTTGTCGTAAGACTGACTATGCTGGGGTGCAGTCCCTGTGCTGTGGCAGCACCCAGGGCTCCCACACAACAGATACAGTGCCAGTACAGACTAAAACGTACACAGTATGTGGGCCTGTGTCCCCTTAGTGGTGTGAGGGGCAATGGCAGGGAAACACAGGGCAATGGAAACGTGCCCTTGGTGCTGCAACAAGCTCTCTTCTTGGCCCACTGGCAGCTCGCACAGGTCTGCTGCTTTGGTGAGGGCAGAAGAAAATTTCTCCTTTATTATTTGGCCCCTGCCCAGGCCATGTCACAACATTTCAAAAGCCCCTGCCAGCCTTTGCAGGAAGAGGGAGCGATGTTGGCTAGGGCTGGGTCCAGGGGCCGTGGGCCAGTGCGTGCTGAGGTAACCAGGCCCCTTGGGGCAAGGCTCCAGCAGCAGCGGGTAGCGGGGCCTTGCCTTGCTGACATCAAGCGTGAATAATTGGGCTTTCATGTGGCTGAAAGGTGGGAGGGCGAACGCAGCAGCCCAACACCTTCCTGCCCGGGGCCAGGGCACGGGCGGCTGCCGGCTCCCACCCCTTCCCTCCAGCCCTCCTTTCAACCTGGGGCCGGGAGGCTGGCCTTCCCCACCCCTCGCAGAATGCTTTGAGCTCCAAGGAGCTCATAAATGCACGCCCCCAATGCTTCTGGGGTGTCCCTGCCTCCACCTGGCCTCTGCTGTGCTGGGGTCCCCACGCTGGCCAGGCCACCAAGAGCACAGGTCATGAGGAGGACATTTTTCTCAGGCCCCACCAAGGGGTGACCAGAAAGGATTGAGTATTTCATCAAAGGTTGGTGCTTAAACACCTTGGATGCACCTGAACAGCCAAGCCCCAGATTCTGTAGGAAATCCCTACAGAGCTATGGTTTCTTTGGTGGTACAGGACATTTCCCTCTTACATCCCCTATCACAGCCACCTGCAGCACCCCTGCTTGCTGTACCCTCTGGGATGCTTCTGTCTGTGCTCAGCAGGAGAAGTCCTTCATGGTAATTTTAAAATTAGACACACGAGATGATCCCGGTTTTAAAAATATTTTTAAAAGTGGTATATTTCCTTAGCTCAAATCATGTAATGATGTGGTGGAAACTTCTTAAATCAGCTTTGCCACTGGAGGAAACTTCTCCATGCATCTGCCCTTCAATGTTAGTGAAAAACGTACAAGCTAGGACTTTGCCAGGCTTCATAATAAATGTCCCACATGAAGAGCCTTCCAATGCAGTAGTGAAGGAGAGACTTAACACATCCCCATTCCAGAAGGAGAAGAAATCACTGTACATCAGAGAAGCTGCTCTCTCTTCCTCTCCTTCCAGCCTAGCTGTTTTTATTCCTTACTTTCTGGTTCTCTCCCTTCATTTTCTTCCAACTTGTCTGCAATTACTGTTGCCAAGGTTGCTTATCTCACTTCTGTGTAACCAAACTGTACAGACCTGGCTCTACAGATTCTAGTGCATTACCAGGCTAGCCAGAGGCAGGCAAACCAATGCACAGAAAGGCATTTATCTCAGAGTTGGATCTTTTCTTTACACTTCCTTACAAATCTAATTACAGAATTGCTCTGCAGCAAAGCGTTTTCAACCTGCCTGCACTTTCCCCACTCTGAAGGATGATCTCAGGGGACATGTGAAGAAATGAGTTACCACGTTGATTTTTCTTGTGTTTGAGTTTCAGGACTTTTCAGCCTTGCTGTGCAGTGAAGGTGGAAGAAATTGCCCAGTAATTCTTTCTCTTTAGACTGTGTTTAAATATGCCCTGAGCTCATATAGCTTGATTCCTAAGGGGGAGGACGCTGTTGCTGGGTGCTGAGCATAGACCATTGTCATGGACTCCAATGGAAAGCTTTGGATACTCAGCCTTATGCAGGATTGATGCTCAGGAAACAAGATCGATACGACACATACAATACACCCAAATCCTATATAAAATAGAAATTAACACATGTAAGGGAATCTTGCTATCCTAAAAATTTCATGTAAAAAAAAAAAAAAAAAAAGATCAAAATGGCAAACCAAAACAACCTTTGACTAGTAGCCACTAGCAATTCATAATTTTTGAATTATGGTTTTGAAGCAGAAAAAAAAAAAAAAAAGTTAATTTGACAGAGCAGAGGAGATATGAGACAATGTATTGTACACAGCACACCATATGAAGACCAGCTAATGAATTCAGATATCTTGAAAGGAAAGGAATAGGTGCATTATATACAGATGATTCTCATCGTCATTTAATTTATTCTAATTCTGTCTATGTACAATTATATTTCTCCAGTTTAAGTTCATAATAACTCTAAGGAAACCAACAGTGTGCTAAGGTAGAGATACTAAAAGAAGAACTGGACCTACATTTAACAGTCAGTATTTAGTGCTCTGAAGTACCTAGAAGCAGTGGAAGAAATTATAATAAGCTTGAGGGAATCAGCCTTGAATCGGTCTTACAGCTTTTAATTACTGGGAATTCTCTTCTGCCTTCCATGATACTAGAAGTGAAACAAATATGTCCTGAAAAGATTTGGAGCTTGGATACTCCTAAGGTAAGAACTTCCCCCAAACCCGATGCACACCTGAAGAGGAAAGGTGAAGAACTAGTAAGGCTGTGGATTGAGACTCAGAAGGTCTAAGGGAAATCTTAGCTCTGTTCCAAACTTCCTTGTACTCCTTTAACTCCTTTAACTCTTCTTCACTTCTACATCAGTAACAGTCTGGACTACAACTCTACAACTTTTTTTTTTTTTTTTTAATTATTATTATTATTTTTTGTAAGCAAACCTCTTCATATCAGCTAAGCACCAAATGCTATCAACTGGGGCAGTCGGGCACCACTGCAAAGACACTCCAGATTATACATACACATACTATGTATAAATAAAATGCAAACATTGATGTACAGAATGGGAGATGCAGACACTGGGGCTTAGCTTCTACAGCACTGCCAGCACAGCACATGTGCAGTCACACTACACAATACACTCCAGCCACCCCTTCCCTCTGACTCAGATTGAAAAATCCCTGAAAAAGAAGGTTTTATGCTCATTGTTTGATTAAAATAGTGCTAATATTTTAATTTTAAATGTAAAGGCACAGGATAGAGTCATAACCAACACCTTGCAAACAGGAAAAAAAAAAAAAAGGAAGAAGTGCATCATATTCTGCTTTTTTTTTTAATATTATTATTTTTTTTTTCTTTTTTTTTTTTTCCGTGTGGTCTTTTTAGAAAAGAAAAGGGCACGAGAGGGAGAAAGAAAGGTCCTAGTTGAATAAATGTAAATGTATGAATGAGACACTTCTAAGCATACCCAGGTGTCTTGCCAGCTCAATGCATAGAGGTCACAGAGAAATAGAATGTCTAATCATTGAAATAAACACAGCTGTGCATACTTACATTTTCCATACCTATTTTGCTAGTGGGGAAAAAAATAATCATTCCTCAGAAGATCTTTTCCAGCCACTTCTAGCTTCTTTATTTTTTATCCAAATTTTTGCTTAAGATGTGTGTAAGAGTTAGGGCTTTCTTTCTTCTTTTCCTATTTTCTTTTTCTTTCTTTCTTTCTTTCTTTCTTTCTTTCTTTCTTTCTTTCTTTCTTTCTTTCTTTCTTTCTTTCTTTCTTTCTTTCTTTCTTTCTTTCTTTCTTTCTTTCTTTCTAAATATCTTTCTAAAAATGAAGATGAAAATTAAGCTCCACACTCTAACTCCTTGTTCTTTTTCAGATGGTTTCTATCATTTGGAATGTTACTTTGCCTTCCAAACATTTTTGGTATCAAATTGTGTGGAAGTGTATGAAGACAATTTTTTTCCCAAGTGGAATTTAATATTTGTGAAATTTTAAGGTAAGGAAGAAGGAGACAAAAAGGATTTTTGGACTGCAATTACAGAGCTGGAAGACTTTGTCTGGACAAATCTAATGGGGGAAAAAGAACAAAAATTATTTTGCTCAAAGCGAGGTACACAAAATTCAGTGGGAACCACTGAGAATAATCACATTTTTTAAATTTCCACAGACTTTAGAAGAATATTTGAAAACAAAGATAACAAAACAAATATTTGAAAAAATATTCAAATTCAAATAATTTGAATTCATCATGCATATTTTGAATAGATACATTGTTTCAACATTTTATACACTTAAATTCAAATCAAGGAATTTGACATTTAAAAAAAAAAAAAAGGAAGAAGAAAGAAAGTGATGCCTTTGGATATCAGCTGGTCAAATAACAAATGTTAACTCTCCTGAAAAACCTTACCACACTTATATCTACTTTTAAAGAATTTATTGTCACAGCATTTGGTAAAGAATCTATACAGAGTAATAGTTTTCCTTGCAAAATTAAGTTGAATAACTGAAACTACTTATGGCTTGTGGCTAGAAAGCTGCTTTTAACAAATGCTTTGAAAACAAGGGGCTCAGGCACCAATTATTGCTGCAAAGTGCATGCAAAGTATGCATGCATAAAACTTGTAGATACTGGCCTGCTACTGGGAATTACAGCAACTGCTGTCTGTTAACTACCTTTGCATCAGCATTTCCATAAGAAATATACGTTTTTACTCTGTTTGCTTTGTTTTCATAATGGCCAAAAACTTTGCTCCAAGCTTTAATTCATAGGACAGAGGAACATTGGTCTGTTGCTTTATTAAAGTAATCTTGATTCTGATACAACTCAAAAATTATATGACATGAGATTTTAGCATCATTTTAAGAATGTGACACATCTGTTACTTTGGAGATAGAGCGGTGAGTGACTGTATTTACTGGGACTGAAGCCCCCCAGTTTTCAGCCTCCCTCCACAGCTGCTTTGTCTGCAGCAACCGTCCTCCAGGAGACTGATCCCACCCAGCATAGAAACCATCACCCCTTGCCTCATCCAAGGCATCCATCCCCATGCAGGCTCAGCCCCCCTTGGAGCTGGATCTGGACGGCAGAGTTCACCTCTTTGGAGGCAGAACACATTAATCAGGGCAGTGGCATTAGGTGGGGAGGATTTTGTTGGTGTGGCTTTCTGTCTTTGTGTGTACCCTTAGCGCTCCTTCCCGAAGTGTGCAGGCCAGCAGCAGGAATGGGTCTGACACAAGAGACCTCGTCAGAAACCCAAACAGAACTTCATTAATACACCACATTCTTTTTCTTTTTGTTTTCTTTTTCTTTTCCCTGGGAAAAGTAGAAAAGAGAGGAAAAGAGACAGAGAGAGATCATTATGGCTAATTCTCTTTTAAATATCCAGGCCAATTCAGATAATGTTATAGCAAGGGCCATATTGAAACAATTTTTAAATAACCTTTCCCGCCTGCTTCTGCACAACCTTATCACTGTTTTTCCTACATAGGGAAACAAAACTCACACCAAGGCTTCAAGCGGTGCACAGGGCTTGCAATGTGCTCCAACAGCAGCTCCCTTGAACACACTCTGCAAGTGAAGGGCTCTGCTTCACCTTTTAAGGTACAGCTTCATAGCTGTGTGCTACATGGTTTTTATAAAACATTTTTAAAAACCACACTGCTGGCAAAAAACCACATGAAGTGAAATCATCTCTTTAAAATGTATTTTTAAACAGTTTTTAAACAGTTCCCTCACACAGTGGAGCCCATTGAGTATACAAATAGCCAGCTGTAAATAACTGGGGGACGCAGAGCTGCAGAGCAGATCAAATACCCAAAGGCAGGGATATTCAAAGCCAAGGTTTCATTAGCTACATTTTAAAACCTAGGGCAGTTGGAAAGAACCAGAACCAACTTTGTGATTTTGGTGGCCCAATGCAGCTGTTGACTTCTGGAAGTCTCCTTCAAATCTGCTCCATAGTGAGAACATCTCCAAATCCTTCTCTGTAGTAGAATCAGGAACATGAGATGGGTGCTGAGCCTCTTTGGTGATGGAGGCTGTGGAGAGAGCTCAGGAGAGTAGCAAGAGTGAGACGTCTGTGTAACTTGCCATGTGAGAAAAGCCTAAGGGAATGGGGAAGTTCAGCCTGGTGAAGAGCTGAGGGCAGCTATAAAATCTCTCTAAAGATACAGAAAGGAAGGCAGGGACCAATTAATTTCATAAATCTACAGGGCCAGAAGAACAAGTAACAATGTTTGAGTTACAAAAGTGCTGCAATAATAAAAATGCTGCAAAACATGCTCCTTTACAAGGAGTAAGAAGAGAAAGTGTTGTCAGGGAACTGGACCAAAATAAAAAGGCGTTGATTTATTTCTGGATCTGCTGTAGATTTCCATCCTGTCTTTAGCTTTTTCATCAGTGAAGAAGGTTCCAGGAGGATCAATGAATTGCTGTTGATGCAGGGCCCTAGTATGCAAGTTATAGTAGAAACAGTGATTGAACTTATATCACATTAATTTTGCTCCCATGTAGCTGCAAATGCATCAGTGTACATGAAAGGAAGATAATAGACAAAAAAAAAATAAAAATTAAGTATTTTATTTACAGTACAGGCCTTATAAAAAGTGAGTCACCTGATGAACCATAGCTTTTGTATAGCCTGTTCACAAGTCATTCCTAGAAAGACAGCATCATTTGGGATTATTAGGTAATTTTGGGGTTTCTGAATTAGCAGCCAAAAGAACAAATGTTTAAGAAAAAGTTTAAATGAGAGTTTAAAATGCTTTGATTCTTGTATATAAAAGAAAAAATATTTTGCTTTGCTCGGTATGAAATGTTCCTTTGGGGGATTTGTAAGAGAAGTATATTAAGCAGTAGACTGAAGTCCCAGGGAGGGAGATGGAGGCAATTTTTGTCATCCCTTAGCTCTGACTCTGGAGAAAACGGTGGTTCAATTGTCCTCTATCCAGAAGCCATAGCTGGGAAGCTATGGCCAGGATACAGCATCACAAGGCAAACGAAGCTTTCAAGTTCTCTCTCCTGCCTTTTATGATTATATTTATTTTTTTCAAATGAGTTGAGATGTTCTACCTTTGGAGTTGGTGTTCTCCCACCAGCATCAGGACACATGTCCACCTTCTGGCTAAATGATGTGTCAGCGTCCCATGCAAAGAGTAGTGTCAGCAGAAAGAGCTGCTGGAGACTCCCTCCTAGAAACACAAAGGAACTGTGTCAGAGCCATGCCAAGGACAGGCATGTCATAACCCTCTCAGGCAGTTATGGAAATTTAGCTTGGGCTCAATTCAGCCTGTAATTTTACTGAAATTATTCCATGAACTGGAATATCCAGCTGGCATTAGCTGGTAGTATCAGCGTAGCCAGAGTCAGGGTTGCTAATTTTTCTATCCAACAACCAAAAACCTGCAAAAGAAAGGAATAGCACAGTTTGTTATCATTACAGAAGGCTACATATCCAACGTGGAGAAAAGGCTACAGAAGAGAAATAGGACTTCTTCTGAAGAGGGTAATAAACCTTTGGATCAGCTTGGATAGGAACGTGGTAGAGCTTTGGTCACTTGCAGCCTTTAAGTCACGATTGTCTGTTTTTCTGAAATACAGGCTGTGAATTTAAGGGCCCAATGCCCATATTATTAAGTAAGGTTTGATAACTTTGTGGGTCAGAGTATATACCAGCTGTGTTCAATTAGTGCCTTTATGTCCCCAGTAGCAGATGAAATGAAAGTCAAGAATGGGATGGCGACAGTGACTGGCCCTACTCTTAGCATTGCGTTTGCAGTGTTAGATGGGTCACGTTGAAGGCTGTGCATGCACAGGGATCCACAGAAAAGCCAGTTCTGGTTTCATTTATACACTGAATTCATTGAAGGCAAGTCTATGTGTGATTGCTCACTTTATATTCACTCCCAGAGCTCTCACTTCTGATTTATCTTAAGTGACTTTGAACAAGTTTGAGCTCCTTTGAAACAGAGCACGCGGAGATAAGAACATCCATGCACAGACTCACCCTTCAATTATGATCTGAATTAAAACCTCACTTGTTCCACTTCTAGGCTGTAAGCAAACCAAATCACTGAGGCACCGCACAACCCAGAACGGCGTACAACTTAATTGCTAATCACCGCTGACAGCCGGCTGGCTTGGTAGGCCAGCGACACGACGTACGGCCTGTCAACAAGAAGTGAGTCAGCAATACACAAAGATAAGGATCCTGGGACTTCAGCTGATTCCAGCCAGCCTGTGGGGATGGCAGAAAGAGGAATTTTGAACCCTCTGATCTCTTAGGGAGCTGGTTCCAGCCAGGCCCAGTGGAAAAGGAGCAGAGGCCGATTGTTCCACGTTGCGGCCCAGCCTGAGGTGGCTGTTACGAAATGCCATTCTCTGTTGCGCAGCTGGTGTTTGAGAGCATTGCTGATCCTGAGTGTACCGGTATGGTCTGGCTAGGTCGGAGTGCCCTGCAATCACTTGATCCTATTTCGTGGCCAGTTTGCACCGCCAGTCTAGTGCATGGCAGAGGCTGTCCTTGCCACTTCTCCTGGTGGTAGCCAGAAGGGATCTGCTGGGCCCAAACCAGAGAGACTCAGCAGAAAAGTTGGTTTTGCACGCACGAGCCTGACTCATCTTCCACGTACTGAGGAAATGGTTTTGTCCAGGAAATAGCCTATACCATCAAGGTCTTTTCACAAATAATGCTGTCCTCAGTGTTGTTCCTAGAAAACCATTCATGCACAAGCACTGAACCAAGGTGGGTTAATCTCCAAGAAACTGAGGTTGCAGCGTTGCACAGAGTTTTCTGGGCCTGGAACACACATATTGGGAATGGGTGGCAGGTGAAGAGGTAGTACCCCAAGATGGGGGCTGCACCAGGGAACATCCTTCAGCAACAGGCCTGAGGCCCTGGCAGATGCCAGGGAGGGGTCAGTCCAGCTCCAAGCACAGGAAAATCTTTCCACCCTTCACCCTCACCACTGACTGTCCAAGAGGTCCCTTGGCTGGATCTGAGGAGCGGAGGAGCAGAGGACAGGCAGCTTGTCCTCTATCACTCCAGCATCTCCCAGGCATAGTGGGCACTGAGCCCTGTTCAATCCAGAGAGTTGCATTTCCTCCCCAGTGAAGAGAAAACACAAAATAAAGGAGCTTTCTCTGAGGAAAAGAAGTGATCAATGAAACTGTTGCTTCTGTGGTGCAGCTGCTCGATCTTGTGGGATATCGATGAGCAGCCCTTTGTGGGTTGGTACAAAGAACCAGCGCTGTCATGTTACCAAGATAAAATTATTCAGGTGTGAATTTCCCATTCCTTTAAGACATCAAAAAAAACAAAACAACAACAAAAAAATACCAAAAGACACATTGACAGCAACCTCTGAGCACATCCTATTCTTCTTTCCTCCTCAGAACCATGGTAGAAAAACAGTTTATTGATCTCTGCTAAGAAATCAAATGTTGTTATAACTCCAAAGGGTGTCCAGTTACAGAGAAAATCGGTGGTAATCGGAAGCTTCGCGCAGACCTCATCTGACCCTGCTCATTCCGGAACAGAAAACTGTTTTTGTCTAACTCCGAAAGAAACCAGACAAGCCTTGCAAGGTTACTTATAATCCTGACACCACTCTCAGAATTGCCATATGCTGGGAACATGCCTTCTTGCCTATCTACAGTATGTATCTGAAGGACTTTGTTACAGCCCTGATATTTGGCATATCTTAAGCCTATTTGGAACATCAACACCATCAATCACTTGGTATGGGGCCGAGCAGCTGGATGAACCTTGGCTATCATGCAAAGGCTATTTGTCATCTGGGCAAGTCTGTTTGGCATACAATGCTCCAGTCCCAGAACAATTTTCCCTCTCCAAAAATATTCTCTTTGATTCAGGAAACACGTGATTAATAATGAACAAGGGTTTAAAGATGGAGGTCAAGGCTAAAGTCTTAACCAAACAAGTGCATTGCTTGCTAATGTTTGCCTCAGCCTTCAAATATTCCCTTGAAGAGCACCCTCAGTGGAGAAATCCAAGACTGTTCTCAAATAACACAAAATCCAAGAGTCCTGAGTGGCTGTGGCCGCAACAGAGGTTTTCTTCAGCTGTGACGATGTTGTTCTTACAAATCAGCAGCTAGACAAGACATCTGTAATAGCAACCTACATCTAGGATGAACCGTGCCCACATTAAATTCCCGTTCTCTCTAACACAAGTGATACTTGGCACATCTGACATTTAGGCAATTAGCCCTCTCTTTAAAATAAGAAATATTAGCTAAAGGATCTTAACCATCTGTGTGAGCCAAAATAAGAGCAGGGGAGTTTACATAAACAGGCTTAGCATGCTTAACAAGCGTGTAGCTAATGATTTATTTTTTTAAGCCTCAACAATAGAGGCTACTGGATATAAGCAAGTACTTCGTCACTCGTGTCTTTGTGCTGCTAATGAAAGACTAGTAATTAGTGGGTGACTAAACTTCAAAAGTACATGTTACTTCAATACGCTGGGTTGTAAAAGACAGATTCTCCCCAGCCATCTGCAGAGCCAGAAGGAAAAGGGAGGAGAAAAATATTTTGAAAGTTTGCCTTATCAATTAGGGTATTTTGTTCATAGCTGCAGCCCCACTTCTTAGCCTCTCTTCATCGCTTATCTTTCCCCATCTACTCTGTGTTTGCCAGTTGTCTAATCTTGTTTAGGATGTAAATAGACAGGGAAGTTGTGTGGTGCTGCACTTTTATAAACAGATCCCAACAGAAGGCAGTGCAATCTAGCATCTGACTTGCTGTGGGGCTTGCCGGGTAGGGAGCACATGCCGTGCTTCTGCTTACAGGGACAACCCCGCTAAGCAATGACAATGCATGGAAAACCCAAATTTGTTAGTGCTCATTGTTACTAAAGCAGGGTGAGTGACCTTGTCATATTTAACAGCGTTGAGCAGACACAGTGGTGTAGATCCTGAGGGCAAAAAAAAAAAAAAAAAAAAAAAGAAAAAAAAGAATTTCCACCAGTGATGTAATAACATACCCAGATAATTAACCCCTTTCCCGCTTCCAACGGCTCAAATAACTGCATAGCCCAGCTGGCAAACTCACAATGCTCCGCACCCATGCAGTCAGCATTTGTATAAACAAAACCCCAAACAAAATCAGAAACAGTCTGGCTCATCCCCAGACAAGTGCAGCATTCGGAGGGCAGCATGGCTCCAGCCCTGCCGTGGCTGTGCTACCTCCGTCTCCCAGCAGGCACAGGAGGTACAAGTGATGGCAAGAAGCAACCCAAGGGTATGGAAAAAGATGCATGTCTTAGCTGTTTTTCCAGTGGAGCTGAAAGCTCTAGGGACTGAGGAGTGAAATACCTTGTTTACCGCTAAATTCCTGATTCATGTAACTAAGCAACACAGCACTACGGCTCCAGAAAATGGAAGCAAAGTTAGTTTTTTAACAATGCCACATTACCTTTGTACATCTTGTTCCAACTCTCCCTCAGGGTCTTACATGAATGAATCAGAAAATTGCTCCCTTATGCGAGGCTTGTGTCTGCACCTGCATTAAATTCATGTCAGAGAGGGGTGGAGGAGGCGATGCTGGGCGCACCAATGGGATGGTACATCCGGATCGCAGCGCTCGCTCTGCTCAACACGACAATTGCCTTTAATAGCTTTTTGAGGGAAGACAAGAAATGAGCCTTGCACCAGTGGTGGTCCCTTCAGATTAAAAAAAAAAAAAAAAAAAAAAAAAAAAAAGCACAACAATTTGGGGGCTTGTTAGACTTAGTGCCTGTCTCCCATATGGCTGGTCATCCCCCTGCAAACAGTCAGAGATACAGTGTCCATGTAAATGGGAATTAATTGCTGACACTTAGAGCATTAAAAAAAATAAAAGTACTTTCTTTGCACCAGACTAATATTTTCGATGGTAGAAAACTGGAGTTTCAAACGGTCGAGTTTGGGGCCTGCGGGTGTCTCGGAGACGGATTCCTGGACCAATGCCCACAGCCCTGGTCTGGCACGGAGCCAGACGCGGAGCTGAAAGGAAAGGGCCTGTTTTCTGGTTCTGGTGCTGGAGGCTGCTTCCACCACTCTGGCACGGGCAGATCAGAAATTGGGCTCAGCCTTGAACCCGAGCATTGGACTAAACCTAATCTGAAGCTTCGGCCCGCTTCACATCATTCCCGGTGGTTAATTCCAGCTGTTCAACTTCTCCCCCCATCCCCGAGCCAGGGAGGGTTTTGTTGACAAATTTGCCATGCATTTCAAGGAAAGCAGGATCTGGCCAAGGCTTTGGGGTTATATATTTTTTTTCCACTTCAGGAAATGGAAGTGTTGGCAAAAATATTCTCCGTTGTTTAGGATAAGAGAGTGTTTGGACATATCCAGTTTTAAGCGGTCTGCTTAGTCTGATACTCTTGATATATGAGACAGCAAAGAAATATGTCTAGGAGTCTTGGAATGAGGCATCTTTTTTATAAGATGAGTGAAATACACACGAGGATGAAATATTACTTGCATATTACCACCAAAGCTGGTTAAAATTCACTCAATTGACTCCAGATGTGGGTTTCTTCAGCAATTTTAAAGTTAGCACTACTGTAACTAGGTGTGAGGCCAAGGCAAACTACTCTAGTGCTTTATAGCACTTGGAAGCTACAGTAGTCAAATCAAAATATGTTACAAGAGAATCAGTTTCTCTAAGCTTAGCAGCAGGAAGGATTTAATATACTGAATACAGCCAACCCATCTTCATTTGAAAGAACATAAAATAAATCCTTACCACATTTGTGACTTACTATTTGCATAAAGGACCCGGTTCACGAAGCAGATCCCTGGCATTACTCATGCAAGCAGGGCCATGCGGCTCCACAATACTTTTCATTTATTTGATTTCCATGAGGTTACAACTGCAGTCAAGGTGAGTATGCATCTCCATGCTCTCTGCTAATGCAGGTCAGCCATCTGAATATTGTAAGCTACTTTTCAATATTTATTTAGTATGTAATGGAAGATATAACTTCTACTTTTGTACTCTTTTCCTCTGCATGCTCATTTGCCATGCAATTGGGAAGTCTGTGTAAAAGCTTCACAGGGGAATCCACTGCAGTACTCACCAGCAGGAAGTTTTACTCGTCCTATATTGAGTGGCACAGGATATTTTAACAATGCCTTTTAGTATCTTATCTGTGAACTAACCACCTATGTTTACACTGGCACAGAACATTTCAGTTACTGTCTTCAGCTCTCCTCCCCTGTCAAGCACAGCCAGGACACCCGTCCTCTGCCCTGCTCAGCAAGGAGAGGATCTCCATGGTAAGAGATATTCAAACACGCCAAAACATAAAATGACTACATTTCCCCAGCAGCTCCAACCTTTTCTGCTTTTTCCATTGCAAGTCTGCTAAGATCTTGGTATTAAGGCCTCAGGTTTAAGAGCAAGGAGTTTGCCACCTTTATTGAACTTACTTGAGTTGGTGTTCTTTTTATTCCTTTATTCATTTAAAATTGAGGGGCCCTTGCAAAAATGACCCAAGTGCACCCAGAAAAACAAAACAAAACAAAAACAAAGATAGATAGAGAGAGAGAGAGGAACTAGAAGACAAAATGATTTATTTTAAAGTTAGGACATTGTGCTGTGTACACCAGGCCCCTGGCTTCTGAACATTTAAAGCTGGTGATATTGCAACCATGCTATACTGGAATGACAGACGTGCTGCACTTCCACCATGGAAAATACTTTTCCTGTCTGTAAAGGAAGAAGTAAGATTTGCCACAAAATTGCACAGCAACCTAAGTGTTTAAGACTTTCTCTAAACCACTCAAAACCAGCTCCTTTCTGCATGATGTTTCCAGTGTGGGCATATTGCAAGAGGATAATTTTAATATACAATTTAAGGTGGTCAGGTAAGTCTCTTTTAATATATTTCATATAGTAAAGGTTTAGAAAGAAAACCTGAGGTCATCTAGGGGTTTTGATTGACATTCCCTTGAAACAGATTTTTCAGACAACTGTGTTAGTGTGTGTTGGTGATACAAGGACGTATCCTCAGCTGGTAAAAATCAGTGTGTAGCTCCACACATGGCAGGGGATCTTTGCCAAGTTGCAAAAGGTCTCATGCAAATTTTCTCTGATGATTTTAGAATACTTTAGTTCTTTGGTAAAACATCGTTTAACTCAAAGTTTAGAAGGGATGTGAGCAGCAGAAAAAAGTGAGAATAAACCAGATGAAAATATCTCACACTTAAGAACCCTTGGCATGCTACACAGCACTATTTGATTAAGTGAAGTTGTAACACAAAGACAAGGATTAATCACACAAAGGAGCAACATAATTAATTGCAAAAGCTAAGGGAGAATTTCAAGAAAGAATGCATCCTTTCATTTAGCTTACAAAAATACAATTAGTAATTATTACTGATTTCCTGGAGAAAGTCCAGAGCAGAATTAAAAATATCTTGAGTCACAAGGAAGTTCATTGGTCTGCAGGGACAGACATGCTTGGCTCTGTGAAGCTTGTATTTGTTCAGCAAACTCCTTGTTTTTAAAGTGATCCGGGCTGAGTTACACATCAGGACACCCATGACTGGGTCTATGCCAGCACTGGGGAACTCTTATTTTTAAGTGCCTTTTACCTAGTTTAAATAAAATCAGATTTCTGCCTGAAAATTTTGTAACAGCTGCTGCTACGGGTAATATTTAAAGATCACTGTAATTCAGACAGATCGTTATAAGCAATCAGAAGAAAAAAAATATCAGAAAATCATCCATTTAAAAATAAATTCACTCTAAAGGCATCATGAGCAGATCAATTTTACCTAAATTATTTTAGTTTGTGTGGGGGAAATTGACGCACTTGAGAGGAACAATATCCTTTAAGAGTTTATCCGCCTGGGATCATCTGCTCCTGCCCGTTTGTTCCAGCCTGCAGACCAGCACTTCGATCACAGGCGTCTGATCAAAGCGTGCAGCTGAGGGCCCCGTTAGGGGTCCCATGTGGGGCCCACAGCTCCCACACAGCACTGCTGCCTTCTCAGCCTCTTCTTCTTTTTTAAAACTCCCACAAAAGCACTGAGCTCTGTATTTTCTGCACTCGCTTGCAGCCTTCGCTTGCACAGAGTCTGCTTGGTAGCCCCTAGGTTTGGTGGAAAGTTCCCAGTTTACTTCGGCAGGAGTCAAATGAGACCACAGGGAGCTGTGCTTCCTCAGCCTGACAGCAAAATGCCTGGCCTCACATCTCAGATTTGTGTAAATAGCTTCTGATAAAGAGTTGTAGCGTATGGAAATTAGTGTAGAAAAATCAGCAGAAAAATCTGAGAGTCTGCTCAGGACCTTTTCAAGGGCAAGGCGTATGCCTGCAGCACCGCACTGGTGCCTGTGGATACGGACTCAGTCTACAGGCAGATAGCCCGGGTAAGCAGTGAAATGTGCCTACTTGCCCTGACTTAAGCCAAGCTGCCTACGCAAGTTAATTTCCAGGCTTCCTTCATATGCTGTCTGCCTTCAAAGGCATCTCCAGGCAATGCTGTTTCCAGTGCAACAGTCCTGTTATGTTATCCTCTTGAGTATGAGCACAAACTGCAGCACAGGAGGTTCGCTCCGAAGGCCAGGAACCCTTCACTGTGCAGGTGACCAAACACTGGCACAGGTTGTGTGTGGGGTCTCCTCCTTGGAGATCTTCAGTATCTGCCTGGACGTGGGCCTGGACACCCTGCTCTGGGTGGCCCTGCTGGAGCAGGGCTGGGACCAGGTGGCCTCAAGAGGGCCCTGCCAACCTCAGCCATTCTGTGATGCTGTGACTATTTGAAACGGGATTCATGCCTAAATTCTCACTGAAGCTTGGCCCGTTGGTTCCAAAGAGCCAGACTGTGGCCTGCAGCCTCAGCGCCTTGTGCTGCTGGCTGAGAGCTGCCCGCTGCCTGAGGGCCTTGGTGGGAGCAGGGCCAGCACGGCCAGGTGCACACCAACTCCTCCTGCACTGCCCAGCAAAGGGAGCAGGAACAAATTATTCTGGGAGACATTCCAAAGTGGAAGGAGCTTGAGCAACCCTCAAGTTGTTTTAGCCCAGCTTTGGGATAAACGTGGCAGAGAACAAGCCTCAAAATCTGGCAGCCAAAAACGCCTCTATGTGCATCCATGCATCCTCCACACTTAGCTGAAACCAGCTTAGTGTTACCAAAATGATGTTGCTGTTGAATACACACTTTGTACATCTTCTGTGGTGCATGAAAGCACAGATAACCCATTTTATTTAAAGTTGTTAGCATTTTATTTAAAGTTCTTAGCAAATGCCCGTGTGGCACTGATGAAAATACAGACTCTAGCTGTGAACTGCCTCAAATAGAAAACACCAGGGAGACTCCGGTATTTACAGAGAGATGGATGAGTTACATGATCTAATAGGTCTTTTCCATCTCAGTTTTTATCATTATGATTCATGCTAATTGTTAGTGGGAAATTACTTAGTGTCAGTAATAGAGGTGACACATTCATTTCTTTGTAGTCATTGCACATACATTGCATTTGAGGTGAGAGAAAGGGTTTACTTCTCCTCTCCTTTTCCCAGATGCATGTTTGGATTTCATGCATAAATAGTCTTTCTTCCCTTAATCTGATTCACATGACAGTATGCATTTGCATAAAGCTTCTTCTTGGGAAAACCATTCAAACCTTTATCTAGAGACAGTAGACATGTCGCAGAATTATGTCCTGCTTTACAAGACAGCTTTTTTTTTTCTTTTCTCCTGATGCATTATTTGTATCATATGCTAATTTATTATAATGGTTATTAAGAGCACCAGGCCTTGCCTTTCAGCTTCCCACATTTCCCCAGGCATACCTTAACATCCCTCGCTTTTCAGCTGTGCTCGTCTTCTGTCAGGAAATAAAGAACAATTAATACACACTGCAGATAAAAATGTTCACACCATCCCACTCACTATTTGTTGTGGCTACAACTCCTGTGTGCTCTGTGCTTTCTAGGCATCCTAGCTGGATCTGCCCCAGCAGGATGTGAATGGTAACGTAACATAAAGCTGCTCATTTTCATCATACCACCTGTGGTTGGCCGGAGGGACAGTGCTATAATTTAGCCTAAAAATCAAACTCTGCTTCAAATAAAGCTCAGATTCAGACCTGGGACTTTAAAATCTTCCAGTCTGTGCTGCAGAGCTACTTACCTGTTGTCAGGGAGGGAAGTCAGGATAGCAATTGCCCTCGCTGTATTTCTGCTGTCTTGGGCTAAAATCTCACCCCTAGTACCTCCACTCATCCAAGCCCTAAAGACCAGGGCTATAGAACAGCCCTTATCACTTCAAAATCACCCAGTTCTCTAACCAGCAAAGGAGGTTTCAAACTCCTACCTCACCTCCTTCCTGAATTTCTTGTGAAAAAGCTCCTACCGCAGACAGAGTTCACACTCCAGAGCTTTGAGTTGATGTTCTTAAGTCAACAGAGTTACAGTGGGATGGGGCTAAGCTGTGACTCTACCCCTGGCTTCCACTTTGGCCCATTTCGACTTCTTGGATTCAGGGCAATATCCTTCTGAACTCTGACAAAATGTAGTGCATGGGATAACTCATTTTTGTGGCTATGTAACTGAAGAAAGAGAGATCCAGTCTTTACAACCTTAGTTTTGAAAAAGCTTGTGATTTATAATGTAGCAGCAAATCTAGGTATATTTTATAGCTTTTAATAAACAGTGAGATTGTGCTGGACATTTTTATGAAACTAAGTTCCTTTAGTCCCCTTCCTGAAGTAGAGGTTTGAATGAAGCCAGTATCAATATTTTTCTCTTGATATAGTATCATGTGTTTCAGAAAGCCAAAATCTGTATAAACTTCACCTAAAATGGTACTTTTCCATGGAGTCATGATGTCTCAAGTTGATACAATATTTATCATCATCGCTGAGTTATAAAGTGTCTTCTTGGGAAAGAGAGACGTAGATAGATTTTATATCAACATTAAGTCAATAGTTAGAGTAAGAATAGATTAGCATCCATTCAATACAGTGCTAGAATGGTGTCAAGGGGGTTTGTGACACCATATACCACAAAAGCACAAGTCAATTAGGCTGTCCTATGGGAAGATTTCGAATTTGCAGCTCAGCTGAAGTGGCTCTCTGAACTAAAACAGTGATAAATATAGCAGTACATCACTGTGTGTATGTTTAGATACCCACATAAAATTATTTCAAGCAGTCAGAAGGATGCAGGTAAGTGCCTTCCAATGAAACAAATGAAGGCAAAATTTTAAACCTAATCATCTACATTTTAAACTCACAGCTATTTTTGTATCAATTATTTCACTGAGATAATTGGTAAGAGCAATAGTTTTCTGAATGGGGCCCTAAATTTCCAAAATGTAGCAACAGTCCTCAATTATCAAGCTTGCTTAATGTGCACACAAATTAAAGGAGGTGAAGGTTAAATATTATATTTGAAATAATTCAGTAATCAGGAAATGGATCTTTTAAAAAGAGACAAAAATGATTCAGTGGGAGGCAAGCGTGCTGCTGCTGCTGCTGTTCAGTGCAACCTTTGCATTCCTAATTATTTCGTGTTGAGTAATATATTACAAAAAGGAGAAAGTGTTATGTACGTGCAGTATCAATCCATTTCTTAAGGAAAGGAGAAGTAAAGTAAATCAGAGAATTCATCTATTATGAGCCATCGAAGGTCTCTGATTCAGAAGCACTCTGGTGCTCAGCACACTGAAGTACTGATATCTGTCACCTGGGCTGATGGAGATAACCATCCATATGAAGACTTCAGTTTTATTTCTTGGATATGTTCAGCTGTCATTAAAACAACCACAGAAAAAGGCAACACTAAGTTATTGGATAGACCTAGACCCCTATCTTTAACCAAGTTACACTGCTCAGCAGAGAGACTCAAACTCACCCCTACGTTTTGAAAGAGCAAGTGCTCACAGCACTTGTGACACTGCCAGCTGCCTTGCTGCCCGTGTGTCTTGCACTTTCTGCTGAAACAGGGGGTTCATTCAAAGCCTACAGAGTACTCTGCCATGTACACGTAGTATAAACAGTGCCATAGAATCATGAGATTCTTCCTCAAGAGGGACTTCTCTTTCTGTGTCCTCATAATCCTGTTTCCACCTTCCCCAAATCCCATAGAGAAATCAAATGGAGAAATTTACTGAAAAGGGAACAACTCCACATAAGCACACCTCAAATATATTCTTTTGTATCCCCTGCAATGAAACACGTACACAGCTCTGAGATATAAATAGCTCTTCTGTAACGAGCAAGCAGCTTCCCAGGAGAGCAGTGGCTGCTCTCAGGCTCAGGTTGGATTACACAGCACCCGCTCGAGTTTCTCTCTTGTTGCTGTCTGCAGAGTTGAAGAGGATGCACAGGAGAGGGAGACTGCCAATGAAAGAAGGAGCTATTGGAGCTCACCCCCGTTTCTTCCAACAAGCTGGATATGCAAGATGTTTGCACAACACCCGTTCAGGGAATGCACATGTCTACATGTGGTTCCTAGCCTGCCAACAATGCTAATTCCCCAGGGAGAAGCTGGGGAATGCCCTATAGCTGGAGGACAGCCAAAGATAGTGACAGCACCAAGTTATCTCTAAGCTTTTGTTTTACGGTGGTATATTCCTTCTCAACATCTGTTGGTTATTTACTGGCAAACACTGAAATAATAAATAAATATGGTATTCAAATGTACCATGGTGAGCAGGGCAGAAAGTGTCAGGGTTTTAGGGACTGAGGTGCACAAGGTCAAACACTGGCAAGGGGATGGAGGGAACTGCTCCGCTCCCTGCCCTGTTCTGACTTCAGCCCTGCTATCTCCATGCAAACACCGTCCTGCTTTCTGGTGTGGTGTCTTTTTCCTGTCCAGCACATGAAGTTAACCTGAGACTCATGGGCAGGATGGTTTGAGCAACTGCGGTTCTCAAGTGTCCCAGGACCAAAGGAACAGTGCTAGCTGTTATGAGACTTTCCTGCTTCTTGATTTCTAAAGAGACGCTGGGGAAGCATGTCCTGAAATGAGCAATGAGATGGTAAGGTCAGAAAAAAAAAAATAAACAAACAATTAAAACCACAATAAATCAAAACAAAACCCAACCAACCTCCACCACCAAAAGCGTCCCAAACCCCTGTGGATAATTCTATAGAGCCTTAGCTATAGAATAAAGGGAGAACCCCCCACCTGCTAATTGTAACAATTGCTCTTCTCACAAATACAAACCTACCATACCAGGAGAGCACTGCATGTTGAAAATGGTCATTCCCCAAGGGTGCCCTGAGGACAGCCAACTTAGGTGTGCCCATCCCCAGAGATCTCCTGTATCCGTAGTTAACTAGAAATCATAAAAACCTGCATCAGTGACCAAACATCGTTAGGTTTCTGAGGTGAGGAATGTCTGCTTTTTGCCTGCTAAGATCAGTAACAGCTGAGGAAATCCAACAACACTCTTTATGAGCCCCTTAGAGCTTATAAAATGGCATTAGCTATTATCATAGTTAATATTGCTTGATGTGGAAATATAAACTTGGGAAAACAAGTACTAAAACATTTGTGTAAATGTAACTCCTGACATTTATATTTATTAATGTGCTTTTGAATAGTATTCCATATTAAAAAAGAGATTGATTACTTTGAATGTGGAAAATACCACGTTGTCACTAATATATTTTATTTGATTACAAAAGCAATATAAAAAGGTTTTTAATATAATTCTTATGCACAATTCAGTATGCAAGATTTTTTTTTTTTTCAAATCTAACACACTCTTGACAAGAAACAGATATGTTGAAAGACATCAATAAATGTACTGATTAAGAGTTTGAGACACTTACTTTAAAAATCTGGAGCAAAGGATGACTATTCTAATTACCTGAGACATGTGAAGTCAATTGTCCTTAATACTTTAAGAATGACAGATTACAAATGAATAGATATTAGGGCTTTCTGCTCTGTTGCTTGCTGAAGAAGCTGTTGAAGGACAAGTACTTGGATATGTCACCTTGTGTCTGGGGAGGAGGGGAGCGAAGAAGACTGAAAGGATGATGATGGGAAAAGTGAGATTATCTCAGTGTTGCATTCTTTCCTAAATCCAGAGTGGGAACTGACTCTCCAAGAGAAAACAAAGCTTTGTGTTTTTCAATTAGAAATACTTAAAGGCATATGCAGCTAAGCTCCAAGTCTTAGGCTCTCTTCACAACTCTGGGTACTTCTAAGAAATTGCACAGACCATATTTCCCATATATAAAAAAGATTTATTTATTTTTTCTTTGCTGCTGGGATGACACACC
This sequence comes from Anas acuta, assembly GCF_963932015.1. NCBI lineage: Eukaryota > Metazoa > Chordata > Aves > Anseriformes > Anatidae > Anas > Anas acuta. The sequence goes on along the minus strand of NC_088980.1, from coordinate 26,544,519 downwards.
CCTCAGACCAAGCTTTTTGCTGCTTTCAAGAGAAAAGGCTCACACGGCTAAATGTGCAATGATGTTAATACCAACCTCCAGCTAAATAAAGACCCGGTCTTTGTTCTAAGCACCCCCGCGAGCTGCTCTGCCTTCAGACAGGAGAGGCACACCTGGGACCCAGCCCTGCTCCTTGGCAGGTCAGGAATAGAAGAGCTGAATTTTAGATGGAAACAAACTGTGAGCATGAATTCTGTAGGTGCGATACTCGGGCTTTTATCCCAGAACCACAGCGTGAGGCTGGAGTTAGCACAGTCACCTAGTTTACATCTCCTGCATGAAATAAAACACAATTTGCTGCTTCCAGCTTGCAAGCCCATTAGGGAGCCTTTGCTGTTGCGTTTGCAAACAGCCCCATGAGGTAAGGCTCAGCAGAAGTCCCACAGCCAGCACAGGAGGTGCCATGGTCCATGAGGTTACCACGCAGAGCAGCAGCCCGGCCACCCCTCCTCAGAGAGGGACAGAAGAGGACCGATGTCCAACTGCATCCTCCCCATGACCGACACTCGTGTGCTAACGCCTGCCTGCCACTCTTCATACAAACCTCCCTGAGAGTGGTGACCTCGCCACGGAGGTATTTATGACATGTTCATTACCCAGCACCTGAACACCTGGAAGAGAAAGGCTCTGTGCTCCACTACCAGCCCTCCGAGTTGAGCTGTTCTGCTAATTGCATTTTATTCTCATTTATTATAAATAATGTGGCTATTTCTCTGTCCCCTCTTTCTCTTTCCACATTTTTTGAGGTACAATGTAGAAAAATGTTTTGCTCTTTTATCTAAGTCACCAAACAAGAAAATGAGACTATATTTCTGTTCTAATCCACAATAAGGAAAATAGCTTTAATAAAAAATGCTTTATACCTAAAATAATAATGTTTATTTATGGAAATCAATATTGGCATCTATTGTCCCCAGCCAATTAACATTCCATTGGCACAGAACAGTCACGGGCAGGGAATGAACACAAAATGCAGCCCTTGAGAAGATTTTAGCAAACACATAGAAATATACCCAAGTTTATCACAACTGGTAAGGGACACAACAAAACCAGCAAATCACTGATAACCATTATAAACTCAGCAGCAGATCTTTTAATATCTTGGTCCCCTAAATATAAGGGATATTTACTGAGCTTTAGTAACACAACCTCCCTTGTAGAAACAAAATGCCAGTTAAATAGAGGCCTTGTTCTTCTGTGGCTTCCCCAGAATTTAGCCCAAGATGAACTCGAGCTAGTGTATCTGTGTTGCCATTGGGTTCAAATATCCCCACCGCACACGGGACTCATCATCAAAGTTTTTGTGGCTTTTTTTTTTTTTTTTTTGGAAGGCCATTCTCTTCAGAGTGGACAAATTAAAAAAGTAGCAGACAAATGACACACATTTGAAAGTCCAGAACGTGGACTCCTTACTCCTCCCCCTGTGATAGACTTAGAAAAAAATGTGTGTAGTAGCAGAGCCCAAAATTTGTCTTACAAATTATATAAGAGTATTTGCTTATCAAGCCGTATGAGTCAGTCACAGGACCTGACCATCCTGCTTGTGGAGAAATAGAGTTTCCCAAAAATTCACTGCCCTGCCAGTAGGGAACCACAGTCTTGGCTACAGTTGCGATGTCCTAAAAATTTATCTGCTCTGGAGAGAGGAAATGTTTTTAAGAAGCACTCAAGAAAACAGGACCAAAGTTACGGGGTGATGTTCTCCTCCAAGTGCTTGAGGTAAGAGGGAAATGTGAAATTTGAAGGTGACAGAACAGTAACCATCTGCCAGGGCCAGAAAATAAATTGAAAGCTGACTTATAAACCACTTATTTGTAACATAAAATGAGTGAAGATGTAGAAATTGAACTGCAGAATTGTCTTCTCATCCTCCCACTTTAGCCCCTCCTTGAGAACAATCAAAAATTCTCAGTAATTTGGCACAGTGGCCTCTTCTCCTGCTAGTCTCCTGGGTGCACCTCATTTCTTCCAGTTATTCTTAAAGAGCTTCGTTAGGCAACCAATTATATGATTCATACACATCTAGGAGAGAAAATATTTTAGTGAAATCTTACAGTTCCTGACTCTACATTCTTATAGTCAAAACCACAGGGACACAGGACAAATTTATCTATCTAACCTCACAAATCTTTCCATTTTCCCCAAGGTACAGCAACTAGGTTTAATTATAATTAAACCTTTACTTAAACGAAAAAATCGCAATATTACTTCTGTCCAGGTGAGACGAGGGGTAAGAAAGAGTTGTGATACAACTAAAAGATTTTAACAGACTGAGCACACTGAAACAAGGTCATTTCCTCCAACAACAACAAAAAGAAAGTATCAGAAAATAGATTTTAGGAAAGAAAAATCGCAGCTCGAAGCAACCTGAAGATGTTTCAAAGCACCTTTGCTCCCAAGAGGGCAAAAGAAAGAAGAAAATCCAGCTAACCCCAACCATAGACGTTTTGTTGTCTGATAAGTCCAGAGCCAGGTGGCTAGAATAAAAGATTTGTGTTTATCTGTTGGGAGATCAGCACTGATTCATTCTCATTACACTGCAGCGAGCTCACCTGTGAGGCTTTATGGATGCCTTGGGGGAAAGAGCTCAGCAGGGGTTAACTTCTTGTTGAGGGGGAAGAAAGGAGAGGTGAGATTTGGGTTTTAATTGGTGCAAGGGGAAATCCCCTCTCTTTTATATACGTGGTACAGAGAAAAACACAGGTACTAAGAGCAATAATAAAAAGTGTTAGGACAGGGTTTTGCTGAGCACAATTCTCTAAGCATTTCCAGGTCAGCATGGAGGTGGGGGAAGGGAGTTATCATCCTAACAGCTTCCCCTGAGGTTCGGTGGGGAGCTCAGTCGTGAGATTTGTGGGAAGCTTTAGCAAGTGTGAAAGCAGTGAGTTTATTGCTTGAATTAACTCTGAGCTGAGGAATAAAGTACGCTTAATGCACTTTTAAAGCACCATGCTTTACCTCCCCGTTTGTTTCTATAAAAGGATGCTTCCTAAGCAGATCTGTGCAGTATATTTGTCCCTCTGGGTTTTACCTTGATTTGCTTGGTTGATCCAGACCTAAGAGACTTGAATATCTGCTCCCAGAAGTCATTCTTTCACCGTGAACCACTGATTACTCTCTCGCTTTCCATTTAAAAGACTCCAACTTGCAAGACTGCAGATTTCATGTGCTGGAAACCTAAAATGCCAATGCTTCTCTCTGCTGCTCTAACTGCACACATAAAAGAAATCAGTTAAAACTAGCCAGAACAGTTGCTTTAGCCCGTTTCGCAGGTGATGCGAAATAAAACGCCAGGCTGTTTAAAAGCAAGAACAAAAAGAAAAAAAAAAAAAGAAAAAGAAAAGCAAAGAAAAAGAACAACATCCAACTTTTGCATATGGCTGCAAGGCAGTCTATTTTGAACAAAACCCTCTTAAGTTATTCCAAAAGGACTTGCTTGTGTAGGCAAAGCCTTCCCATAGCAGCGAGCGTATTTCTTTGTGTTGCCCTCCGCCTGCTCAGCCGCTGCCTGCCAAAGGCCACAAAGAGCCAGCCCTTGCCCATTTTATGGCAGACAGGGAGACTTTTCCAGGGCCTCCCCACCAGTTTCTTCACTCCACGATAAAATGCACAAAAAAATTATATTACTCCCCCCTGCCAATTTGAACAGGAAGCACTTACTGCTGGCAAATAATAATGTTTTGTATTTGTGAATTTTTGTTCTTTCTTTTTTTTTTTTTATTTTATTTTATTTCCTGCATCTAGCTCCTTGTTAGGGTAGGCAGCTGCCTACTTTGCGTAACCTTAAAGCTGTCCCTGGCAAATGCTGTGTTGTATTCCCACTGAGCCTGTGAAGTTTACAGAATAACAGGGCTGCTTTAATGTGGCAAATGGAAAGGCCGGAGATAGGCCAAAATTACTTTGACATTTAAAAAATCCAGCATCTTTTGCTTTACACCTTCACTTAGTGCTGGAGTTAAGAAACATTTAAAAAATAAAGCTTTACAGATTCCTGTTAAATCTAACTATTTCATACTGTGTAATTAATTGTGCCCTTGCTCTTTCAATCCTCTTGAACTGAAATTAACAACATTGTGGGAAGCTTTGACTTTTACAAAGATGTATAGTTTAGAAACTGTTAAGAAATACCGACTCCAAGAACAAAGCAAGAGGAACGTAATAAACAGCCTGTCTGGGGGAGAAGCAAGCCCATTTCTTCATCTTTTTCTTTGTCAGCTGCAACTTCCCCCACCTCAGTGCATCTCACAAAGTGAGTAATTCGAAGTAGAACGGGGATGCGCAGTACGGTGACACAGAAATCTGCTGGCTCCACAACACCCATTTACTTTCACCTACGTTGTGCTCTGTCAGCTGCAGACTACTGAAAAAATGCTCCCTTTACCTTTCTATCCTGTTTAATACCCAGGATCTGTTGAAGACAAAAAATTGGGGTGGGAGTTATTTATTCTTAGTCCTTTTCTTTTTTTTTCCATCATGAGGAACAACTAGCTCCATGCTATTGATATTATTATTTTGTAACTCAAAAAGGAAGCACTAATGTGTTTTTTCATACTATTTTTCTGGAGCCTGGCCTACTCTTCAGGGAGCATGAGGGCAAACAGCAGGGTCAACCGTGGCTGGCCAACATTCGTGCCACCGCTTCCCCTGTGGGTCCTACCAGCAGCCTCTGCACCTCTCATTCGGGGGTCTCGGCCTCCAGAGGCATGTGCCAACCTGCTGGGAGAAGAAACAAAGGAGGTTCACTGCTGCAATGAGAGACAAAAGCCAGTATGAACTCTTGGTGGTCAGAAGGGCGATTATTCCCCAGAGTTGGTCATGACGACTTCGGCACAGAGTATGAAGACTGACTGGTGTACTCCTAACTTAAATGCCTATCTTCTGGCTTTCTTTTTCCCCAGTGAAACAAGAAGATCAAAAATAAAGGAGCCTAAAGTTTCTGGGGGACGTCATTGACATGTAAGTAAAATACTCAAAGAACTAAACAGGCATCTTGCTTGAAAAAGAAGTCAGGATTTCTACCACCATCTGGGCAGCTCCCATGCTGGTGCCAGCTGCCACGGGGATCTCTCATCACCACATCTCTGCATCTGACCCAAGTGATTTCTCATCGCATTGACCTGAGCTAGAGTCAAACCACGTTGTTTAAAATAGCAGAATGTAGCTTATAATCAAACAAGTCCTTTCAAAGAAACGGTGGGGCAGGAAGAAGGAGTAATTGGAATGGGAATAACACAAAAAAAAAGAGGGAAGGTTTGGCTGGGATCTCTCAAAGAGGCTTGGGAGGTGAGTATTTGCCATGCCCGCAGTTAAGCATCCTGCTGCCTGCAGGAGTGTATTACCACATCTTAGGTGCTGAGGGTCTGTGCAGAAATTAAGTTTTTCACCTAAATTAAAGCAATTAAAATAAGCTGTTCACCAACCAGGAATGAGAGTCCTGAAAGCCAGCACGTGCAGGAGAGAGCTGCCTGACCAAGGCTGGTAAGAAACACCAGTGTTCTTAACGTGTTATATCACAGCAATTTTCTTTTCCCTCCTTTCTTCATCTACAGAGATACCGGACACCCACCTACCAATTTGTACACACCTGTGGAGAAGGGTAACCTGGCTTTAAATGAAGCTGCTCCCAAACCACAGGTAAAACGAAATGCAGAACAAAATGTAGATCTGCCTCCTTCATTTGTTGCTCTTTAAATGAGGCAGTGAGCCTGCTCCTAATGAATAACTACAGAGACAAAAGAATGAGGAGGCAGGGAAGCAGAAGGCAGTCAGTTCAAGTGGAAACTTCCCAGGAATTTGGGAGCAAAATCCAGCTTTTCAGGGAGGTGAAACTATTATCTGAATTTTTACCCTAAGACAGCACAACTCAGACATTAAAAATCTGTATTGCCTAGGGAATCAAATCTCTAGCTCCTGGAGTAATTTATTCCTGAATCAAAATATATTATAGTCTCTTCACTTCTATTTAAAAAAAAAAAAAAAGTAAAAAAGTTAAAAAAAAAAAGTTAATATAGTCAACATATATGCAATGCTAAGGGAATTCTTGTTTGTAACAACAGTAAGAATACAGTGAGATCCAAAATATTCTAGGTGGAAACATACAGGAACACAGAAACTGTCACTCCGATATTTTGATCTTTTGGACAAAAAAATAGCAAACGTTATTCTGCTGTGACACAAATCACTATCCTTTAGCACTGATTAGTTTCACAGACACCTGCAACTACTCCACGCACCAAGAGCCAATTTGTACACTATACCAGCTTTTACTGTTTCTTTTCTCCCCACCTTCCAGCATGATCCATGTTTATCCCAATTCCCACCCTTTTCTAATAGCCGTTGTGTAGGAACATTCTGGGGCAGGATGTGTGCTGCTTTGAACCAGGTGTTGAACAATGTGCTGTTGCTGCTGTCTTGATCTTTCACAATTATTACCAAAAAATAGATTTATCAGATATCTAATAATTATCATGGATGTTAATACTACTAGTAACAGTTTTTTTGTCAGCTGTTGTTATCTATTTACACAGTGCTATTCAAACAATAAGTTATGTGAATTGATAAAAGTAAAACTGCAAGCTGTGATACCACATTCTCCAGCTTCATTTCTCATGCTTGCTCCCTGCCTACCAGTGGGACGCATCCAAGCACCAGAGGAAAAAATATCCAGGTACATGACAGGTGGGAACTCAGTCCTGTTGGGAGAAGAATTATTTGCCATAGCTGCTCATAGTAGAAGGCAGCTGAATCCCCAAAACTAGGAGATCCATGCTCGTCCTTTACTTCAAGCTTTTTCAGTACCATTGTGAGTGGTGGTTTCTGTGCTGGAGGCCACGTGCTGGCTCAGCTCTGCTCATCCAAGTTGGTCCAGCCATGGGAGTACTGTGTGAAGCACGTGCAGAAACTTTCAGAGAGGGGTCACTACACACTGCCTTCATTTTCTGAACATGAGTCTGTCAAAGTTAAGAAATTTCCTACCTTGCTTGCTATGGAAAAGATATTCCAGGGTAATAATCCTCTCTCTCTCTCAATGTGCAAACATAAAACAGTTTTTTCAGGGAAAGAATGAATCTTACAAAGCAGGCTGAAACCTGCTAACAAGGAGGTTGCTTTTCATAGTGCTTTTTGCACTCTTCCCTGAAGTAGCCTTCCTCTTTCCAGACTTCCTCAGATTATGGGTTGAAAACCACTGTTCTGAAGTTGGTTTCCAAATGATAAAATAGTGCAACGAGGGAAAGAAATAGAAATCCCTCTGGCACTAGTATTTCAAATCTTCTAAAACTGCAGAGAAAATTGATGTTTCAACAAAGAAAAAAAACTGTAAAGTTGTTTCATTGGGGTATAATCTAATATTGACTTCAGAAAAATGTAATTGAGTCATAATTGATTAGACAATTTAAAAGCCTTTAATGAGTTAAAGATGTGTTTTCTTTGTGGTCGCATTACGGTCAGACAATTGATTTCTCAGAGACAAGGCAGCTGAAGCTTAACCTGGGTTACTGCGCTGTGTCCCACTGATGATCCTCAGATGAGATTGAGTTTATAAAGCAATTTTACTTTTCGCTGTGTTCTTATTTAGGTGTCAGCATCAAAGCTGCTCAGAGCTACCGTTACAGGTGTGAGGATTGACTTTATGTATCCTTCCTTGCCCTCACAAGGACACACATATCCGAGTGAGATGGGCCGGTGGCTGGTTTTTGACTATGGACTTTCTCTTCTGGTAATTTTGTGAACTGTCTTGTGGGAAAAGGGGTGGCTTTTGAAAGTGGACTCTGGGGTTTTAGACACTTTCTGCTTCTGTGGCATCTCAGAGCATAAAAACAATCACATGTGGATTTATAATGAACTGCTTTTCCAATTTCCCTTTGCAAATCAAATTAAAGGCACAAAGTGGAAAATGTCATGTTTGAAGGATTTTTTTTTCCTGGTAAGTTTCAGAGATGGCAAATAGACAAAGTAGATAAAAGCTGATATTAGCATTCCTACGTTTAGTTCCTGTGACTATAGACATTAACCTGTTTAATATGAATACTGTCTCTATAGGCCTCACAAAACGGCCATAGTAGGCTTTATGCCGGTAATAAGAGCTAAACCTTGCTGTATTTCATTTTGTTCCCGCTGATAGCATTTATCAGCAAAATCTGGATTTAAAAACCCCCAAAATATGCAATTTAAGCCTCATCATAACTGGATGGCTGAGGAGGAAAGTGAGGGATTATCCGGAGCCTGGAAGCACAAATGTAAGAGAGTATTGTCAGCGCGGGCCATAGGCCTTTTGGCAGACTGTAGTGTAAGCTTCAGCTGACAGGCCTTTTCGCAGCTGACAGACGAAAATATGAAACTTAAATTCTTCATGACAGATAGCTGTGCTGAATGAAGAGGCCGACAGGACAGTGCCAGGCTGGGGGCAAGAGCGACCTGTGCAGGCCCCGTGCGTGCTGTGCGGGGCAGCTCTTTGTGTCCAGCACAGCAGAAATTCCTCCCTGAGATTCTTTACCAAGCAAACTCTTCCACCAGACTGGTCGCTTTTTTCTTTTTTTTTTTCAGATATTTTTTTTTCCCAGCAGATGAATGCAGAGTCTTAAAAGACAGGGGTGGCAGATTAAATTTAATATGTAGGCTTGAAAGATGTTTCCTGGATGCTTCTCCATCAGATCTTTCCACCCAAGCTAACGTGCTGCTATTGTAGGAAGCTTATTAATTGGCTTATGAACTGCGCTTAATCCTCAGTGATGGCAAGCTTTGTCAAAATGTAAAAGAAAAAAATTATAATTGTCTCTGGAAACGATTGCTGCTTTCTGTCAGCACCCTCCCTCACCCCATCCCTTTGGCCTGCCTGCTCACAGCTCGGGTCTTGCATCCCACCAAGGGAACCCACAGGACAGGGTTCCTGGGGTGGGGTGGAGGTCCTGGGATGAGATGGAAGTTCTGGGATGAGATGGAGGTCCTGGGACGTCCTGCAGGATGTCACACTAGCTAATCACAAAGGTTTCCTCCAGCCTTCGAGTCTATAAAACAAGAAGAAAACACCCTGGCAGGCTGTGTTTTCTTGCTTGCTGTGTGGGGTAGGGGAAAGGCCCTGCTATGGAGCTGTTATGGTCTCCCTTGTGCTTTCAGCCTCAGGGCTGGGCCATAAAGAGTGGAGATGGGAGCCAAGAATAACACGCTCAAAAAGGCTGCTGGCCTGTCCTGGAGTCATTACCGACAGAGTTCCCACTGAAGTCGGTGGTCTGTAGGATCAAACCCGTAATATTACTCCTTTTTTTTGAAATACAATTTGTAATTATCAATACGAAGTAAATAAATAAATAAATGGAAAGCCCTACGGTAATATGTTAATTCTTACCAGATGTACTGTATGTATCCTTATGTGCTAGAAGCCTGGCAGGACTGCAATGTCACAACAGACATTTACTGAAGTACCTGGGGAAATGTAACAAAAAGTGTTAGTAGAAAATGGTCTTTCAGCTAAATTACCTAATATATTTGCTAATGGTATCTGATTTAAAAGCCATAAAAATACTAAGTTAAAAGCACATTAGAAGATGTGGTATATTTATAAGTGTTTGTCACCTTGGCAACAAAAGCGAAATTCCAAATCTAACACTAGCTTTGATGGGCCAAGACCTTTGAAAATTGATAAATACCTGCTCTTTATAGCAATGATCTGCTTTCAGTGAAGAAATACTGCACTGTAAAAGGAAGTTCTTCATTGCATAACAGGATTTCTGTTAGCTTTCAGCGATGGTTTTGCCCTGTCTGCCCACTGTAGTACACATTTTTTAAAGTATTGACAATGAAAACAATACACTTGCAAATATGATAAAGTACCCATCCTTGCTCTACCTTTTTTTTGGAACTTTGAGCCTTAATTTCCTGTATACAGACTAGATTTGTCACTATCATACTGAACTATAAACTATCCTCGGTCAGTTTGTAAATCCATAGCTGGGATTTGATGGCTCTGTTAGGGTCTCTTTCCTTCTAGCATATATTCCCGTAAAACTGTGCATTAAGACTGAAAGGAAAGCTATTTATTTGCTTGTATTGCAAACTATTTCAGTATATTAACTCTGCGTATAACAGGGTACAGAAAGCCTTACTGCAGTAATTGCTGTAGTGCCACTGGCTTGCCTGCTCATCACTTCTTAGTGGGCCCTGAGACAATAGGGACAGATCTACACAAGAAACAAAGCAAAGAGGTATTCATGCTGTCTAGCAGATCCCTTCAACACTTAAAAGGTCTGCTCTGCATGATGACAACAAGCCACTATGAGGAACTGGGAGCCAAAGTAGCAGTGAGAAAGAATGTCTACAAATTTGAGCAGAAGGGTGAGGGGGGGTTACGTGTTTCCAGAGGTATGTAGACAACGCAGTAATAATACTAATTATAATACTGATAATCCTCTGTCAAGGATTGCTTCCATTCCTCTTTTTGGGAGAATGCTGCTAGCAACCCACCTTTGGAAGATAATAATAGAGTTAGTGGAAGGCGCTGTCTGGAGTAAGCCGGTCATTTGGCCCCTTCTGAGATGGAGAAGCATTACCCAGCAAAACTGACCTATACCTTGTATCCTCACACCTGATGGGATTGATTAGCCAACTTGGCCACAGAAAGGAAAGTGGATAACTTCGGAGCAGAGGTGGAACTCCTTGGGTTCAAGGGTCCAAAATGCCCTAATCGATTAGAGAAGCCTTTAGAGAGTTTTAGGTAGTACTAGATAAGGCACTGCTGAGTATCTCAGATCCTTCTTTCTCTTCCTTGTGTGTGCTGTAGACTCTTTCATTTTCCTTCTACTTTGATTTATTAAAGTCAACAAGTGGCCAAGAAAGCCAAAGTGGTCATGAAAACTGTCAGGGAAGGAGAGAACCACAATAAGCATGTGAAGCACAATGAAGGAGTGGAAAGTAGAAGGACTGGAAAGTGGAAGGACTGGAAAGTGGAAGGACTTAGGTAGGTTTGAATATGCTCAGAAATATGTTTTGTATTTTGGGCTTAGGAGATGGAAGTACTTTAATTGTATTTAAGACACAGTAAAGCACAACCAAATTATCCTAAGCTGAGCTGCTCAGAAAATCTGTTGTTTTTTTTTTGCATTCAAGTCATGTATTTAGGGGAGAGAGGTAATATGTCAATATCAATGAAAGCCTTGGAGAAGTTGCTTTGGAAGGAAGAACTTGTAATTTCAGAGCTGTTTAGGACATCTCAGTATTGGTGCATAATTCTGCTGTCCTGAATCTTAACTTGATTTTATTTATTTATTTTTTTTACATTCTGTGTTATGAGAAATTGAAAATACATATATTTCTCTTCAGTTCAGATTTCCCAGTACAAGTGGCAGTGTCTAGCTAGTTTTCCTCATGAGCACACTTTGCTTTTGTCAAAATCACTGAGGACTGAGGGTGTCAATCAGACTGGACCTCCAACCCTGTACTGTGCTTCAGTGGACTGAAGACCAGGCGCACAGCTCCATCCATCTCTATCCATCCAAACGGACATGCCCCGGCATCCCCTGACTGAACATCTCCAGTGAACCACAGAACTGACCCTTACATTAGTGAAATTGCTTTCTAGCAAAATACATGCAATTTGCATGGAGCTGATACAGCACCTATTGAGACACTGGTTAATAGATGTGGTTGGAGCTATTTTTCAAGTATTGATAATAGGATGGAAGAAGGGTTTCAATTAACTGAGGTAGCAAGAAGCATATGGATAGACATGTGCTCTAACACTCAAGTGCACAATTTTCACTGATTGATAAACCTAACACACCACTTGAGACTATATTCTAGTTACATCACTTCACCATTAAACTCTTCATTTACCCCCAAATGAATAGATTAACATTAAGTAAACTCCACTGAAAAATTGTCCAATTCAGCAAAGCTTTAATACAAATTTGCAACAGCCATAAAAGAAAATTACAATTTATCATTTGAAAATCATTATTTATAATGTACAGCTCAAGATTTTTATCTAATAAGTGTTTCAAATGTGCTTGTTAAATGAGTTTACACAAATCTACAAAGGGTCATCAGCAGTATGCATATAACACAACATATGTGTACATAAATTACACAACTACCTGTGTGAATATTAAAAAAAAATAAATAGATTAAGTCTTATTTTGATGATTACCAAACACATTGCTTTAGCAAATTTGCATTTATAGTTTCTGTTTCTTCTTATGTATGCCTCAAATAGGTTGGATTTTCCTTCTGTTTAAAATAAATAAATTGGGTTATATGACCGTCAATCAAATCAGCATTTTATATGTTGAAGAAAAATGACTATGTTGTAGGAGCGTTTCTGAAAGCAATCGAAAAAGGAGAAAAGGTGGGACTGCCATTTTTGCAGCTCTCTTAGCTTCAGGTTTAACCTCATACAAATCAGAAACTACACATTTGGATGTATTCAGTTACACTGTGCCAACAAACCATGGTGTGATAACTGGTTGGGAAATCAGATTCTAAATTTAGTCATATTTATGGGAACTGAGGAGCCATTGCTTCAGTTGCATCCCTCAGATCTGCATACAATTGTTTAAATTTATTTTTCCTTGTGGCTTACATACAGCCTGCATAAACACCGAACATGCAATTTCAGACTTTACTGTTTTGTTATAGTTATACTTCAGACTGCTGCCACCTCAAACCACTTCTGAGGGAAGACACAATGGCAAATGTGGACTTTTCCCTACAGATGACCAGACAGTGAAAGACAAAGAATAGAAATCTTTTTTTTTTTTTTTTTTTTTTTTTTTTTGAGGAACTGACCTTTTATATGCTCTATAAATTGTTTTCCATCTGCCCAGGGACGTGGTGGCATCACCATCCCTGGGGGTGTTCAAGGAAAGGTTGGACGTGGTGCTTAGGGATGTGGTTTAGTGGGTGACATTGGTGGTAGGGGGATCTGGGGTACCAGATGATATTGGAGGGCTTTTCCAAACTTTGTTATTCTATGCAAGAACTTTTGTGAAGATGGTCCCATAGCCAAGCAGAATAATGCAACTGAGAGGATCTAACAGTCCCAGTATTGCAGAGACTTTGTTTTTAAATAATTAATGTTGTCTTAACTTTAATACGCTCAAGTATACTCTTAAGTATATCATTAGTTTCCTGAAAGGATGGAAATTGTTCTGCTGACTGAAGTTAAGTATCTCACCAGTCAGCACAAAACTGTGGCCTTAAAACACAGAGATCTGTTCTGAATGGTTTTAATAAAGTCTGTGCTATTACGTGGGGGGGAGAAGACTTTGTAGGTTTGCAAGAGCATGAAAACAAGATTATAAAACAATCTTTCAGACCTCAAAGATCTGATCTGCAGAAGTGCTTAACATTGCCATCTCTGGGTGTTCAGGATCTTTCAAAATCAGGCCCAGAGCCTGAATAGGAATGTCACCACAAGACATTTTTATGCTATTTGCAGATTTTCTTTACAATACCTCCAGCTTTTGATTGTGCTAAAGCCTTAAAAGCAAATCAGAGAAAAGACTCCCCTATTGTGTATTACAAAAGATACAGCTAGAAACAGTAAAACTGAGAGAGCTGTTTCCTAATGCACTCGTTCAGATGACAATCAGGTTAGATCTTTTACTTTCTTTCTCAGCCAACCTCAGTAATAATATACTCAAATCTTTTTTTTTTTTTTTTTTTTTTTCTGTAACAAAAGTTACAGAAAAAAAGTTACTGTTTTTTTTTACTGCTGTGAGTGTACCCACCTACTTTTAATTTACCTGATACGCTAGAATAATAATTAGCACCACAGTACTATCACGCAAGCCTGCTTAATTGTATAGTTCACCTGCTGTATTTTAACAAGTACTGTATACATAAATATATGAATATGCATATATATACCACGTAGACAAAAGGATTTTACATATATTCCTGGAAAACCATCAGTTTTGTAGATCGGTTTGACTTATGTTCGCCATTTACTCTGATGCTGTTTTTATAAGCATTCCAGCTGTCACTATCACTATCATATTTACTGTGGGGCTAAGAATTAAAGTTACAAAAGATTTATGTGCTTTGGAAAACCAGTCAGGAACAGAGAGAGTCTGTTTTAAGGGTTTTCTTTCAAATACCATTCCGAGCAAACTCCTATCCAACAGAGACAAAAAAAAAAAACTATCAGTTTTGCCCCGATACATGGGCAGTGGCCCAGGATCTGCCATGGGCTGCCCTCGTGGTAAGGTTAGGTGAGTCCAGCCAGGAACAGGACTTGACCCAATAGCTCCTTGTGGCTCGGTTTTGACACACTGCATCAACTTCACTTGATAACCTAAATTTAAATCAGACTTTGATTAAGTTTTCAGGAGTGTTTGCATTTAAAAAATAAATTAATTGATACCTCTGCATGGTATTTCTTTATTCATTTCTGTGGAGAACAACTAGATGGTCATCAAAACCTCTATGACAATTAACAGGATCTCTGAAGAAGAAGGTATCCTCAGCTTTGCAGAATGGATGAGGGAGGGCTTTGTGGCTCTGTGGGTTTCCGCATTGGAAAACTAACATGTTGGGTCATGTCACAGCCTGCTTTTCCATCCAGGGTGGCCTCTGTCTCTCAGACTCTCTGCCTGTGTGGTGGCACCAGCTCCTGCACTGGTGGTGGTCAGCACGGTGGTGCTGCTCAGGGCAGGCCGTTCCCTGAGCTGAGACTGTGCTGCTTGTGGCATGCCCGTGCAGTTGACACGGACAGTCAGGTTTGGCAAAAAGCAGACCCCAAGGAGGGAGGGGAAGAGCAGCAAGCAAACCCTGAGCATCAAGGCAGAGAAGCCAGCACTCAGAAGCAAGTTCTGAGCGATGCCTAACAGCCAATGCCTCTCCCACCAGACATGCTGGTGAAGCTCCTGGTGTGGAACTGAGCTGATAAGCAAGCTAAATAGATAAACTTTGGCTAAAAATATGCTGTAGGAACATTGCCAGAGGAAAAAAATGTGGCTAACAAGGGTGACTGTTGTTACCTGAGCTTGTAGGAGATTATTTACACGCCCTGACTTTCAGCACGTAATTATGGGGAAAGTCTTCCTTGGCTCCTAATATAGTCAGAAATGAGACAGGTCCTTTCCAAATATATTTTAGGGCTGATACTTAAGCTAGGTGCTTTGAATTTCCACCTGGAAGAGACCATTTCTCTCTCTTTTCTGAACCGATAGTCCAGAGGGACTGTAAGGCAGAGTAAGCTGCCTAAGGTGAGGGTGGTCTGAAGTTCAGTGGGCCGATCCTTTCCCTTGAGATAATCTGGGTATCAACAAGTCCCTCCACTTGCCAATACAGTTAATGAGCAGTAGCCTTGCTCAGAAACAATGCTTGGTAATTCTCCCCAGGCTGCAACACTTGATTTTATTTGGGTTGAGCTTCATCTGGACAGGTTCTGGGCATGCCTTAGCTACCTAGATACATAAGGGTAGAAGGATGTTTTACATGGAGAAAAAGGCCTACTCTGTTCATCCAGTTCCTAATGATTCATACTAACCTACCCAGGTCTCCCAAATTACACCTCATGCAGCCCTGTGTTTTAGGGCATCTCATATGACATTATGAGCCTTTGTTTAAGCAACTGTATTGTGCCCTGGAGGTCTTGATATTTGCAGGGAAAGGCAAGTCATGATGAACAGTAACTAATCACGTTGTGAATACCTCCTATATGTTTAAAGCATCGATACAATTTGCATTGAGGGTCAGCAATAAATATCCTGCTGATATAGCTGCAGTGAATACACAGGTATTCCAGAATTACTCAGCTTTTTGAAATCTGGTTTTGGATGCATCTTGGTTCTCTTCCAGGATTGTACAGTGGGAGGCCAGAGATCAAGTGGGCAGAAAATGAAAGGGGAGCAATATTCAGGAAACTTCCTGCTCTCTGCATGGAGGAAGATTCAAGGGAAAATAGTGGTGAAAATTTGCCATGATGGACTGAGAGAAGAAGAAAGATGATACAAGGGATGGTAAACAAAGACAGGAAATAGCCTGCTGGTGGTGTTAGTTCTTGATTAGGAGCCCGTTAAGCTTTGGCTAGAGGGCTAAACCCAAGGAGACATTTTGTCAGCCCAAATGTGGAGAGAAAACAGAAAGACAATAGAACAATTAGACAGAGGAAGAGAGCAGAAGTGAACAAACATATTGCCCCTATTATGACACACAGCTAGAGCTTTGTAGCAATGCTGTCCAGCTGCCTTTAGACTAACTGAAAATGAGAAAATAAATCAAACTTTCTTTTGACTGTCAAGGGTAAAGAGAGAACTGTTTCTTTTTCAGCCACTGGTAACCTGATAGCTTGCCTCAGTGTATTTCACATAAGGAAGCCTGTAAAGCAACCTCTAAGTGTTCCTTGTGATTAATATTCCTTACGATCTCCAGCCACCTAATTGCATACTGACCTCAGTGAAGGTCAGCTGTGGGAAGGGATGGGCTGTGGGAGCAGGGTGGGCTACCAGGAGGTGCTGGTGAACGATGGAGCAGCTGGAGGGAAAAGGAGAACCATTGCAGACCTGAATAAATAGTGGCAAACCAAAGACACTGACCTCAGGAATAATGCCATGGGTCCAGAGCTGCACAGATCTACACTGAAAGAAGTGGAACAGTCCTTCCCTGATGTCCACATGCACCAAGTGTATGATATGCTATTTTTTTCTCCAATTTAATCCCAAAAGCTGTAGCATGAAATGCGGTGTTATCTTGTGAGGCAAAGTGTTAACTCTGAAGGGACTCCCAGGATGCATGAGCCAGTGCTCGGACTGCCAGACATGTTGCATAATGTAGGATAGATGTTCTGTATTGCATGGCTAATTCTTGCCTTCTGAATTAAAAGCACACGGTAGCAAGTTTTCCTGTATATTTTTTTCAGGACCTGGATGCTTTCCTGGACATCTAACAGCCCACACTGTTAGGTCCAGACAGGTGCCTGCCTCTCACATCCACACACACTCTGTGGGCACAGCTGGACTGAGCCACAGAGGTCAGAGCTGCTGGTCTGCTGGACGTAGTGCCCGTGGATATCACGTGGATGGATGTCACATTACGTCGATGAGACCCACTGGATCAGATACATTGATCCATGCCCATTTTCTTTGCAGTCTGAGGTTTCTCTCAGCAGGCACTGTTTGATGGCCTGGGACCATGCAGATCTTCAAACCAACAGGTTACTCAGGGTATCCCAAATCCTTAATATGCATCTGAAATTTCTTTTTAACAGAGCACCTTTAACTAAGGCTGTTTATAAGGAAATTTGTTACCAATCTGATCTATTTCCTCATTTTAATCTTTTCCTCAGAAAGTGCTCATTGGAATGCCCAATTCAAAAAAATGGCATTGAAATGACTACTAGTTCACCTGAAAAAAAATGTGGAAATCTGAACCGGTACACTGCACACACTTTTGTTTCACCTTGAAGCCAAAAAAAAAAAAAAGAAAAATCTCTAATTCAGAAAAAAAATCTCTATTTCCATTTTTCATGTATGCAAATTACACTCTGAATAAATAAATCTACATAATCTTACCTCCCTGCTAGACAACTTGCAGTAACATTTGCCAAGAGAAAGACAGGCTTTTCTAATACTAATGCATAAAACATGCTGAATAAAAAAAATAAATAAAAAAATAAAACAAATCATATTGAGTAAATAGCTGCTGTGCAGCTCTGGAAAGAATAATACAGGGATTGATGAGTTACTCAGGATTGTCTTCTTCAATTATTTCCGTGTTACCAGTTACGGGTATATTTAAGATAAAGTTTTAATTGAGATGGTCATATCCTGAACCACTGAAAGCTATAGGATTTTTTCTTTAATTTCCTTGGAACAGGAGTGTAGATCTCTCTGATGAAGCACGTGGGAATGTCAGGCTGTTGGTCCTGGACAATCAATCTATTCAGCATATACCTGAGTTACTGTGCAGGGGCTACAGATCCAGGAAAGCAGATCTCTCATTCTGTTTTGGGAATGTAGGAATTGCCTTCTCCAATTTGATCAAAACTTTTCCTTGGTATGTGTGCCCATGTGTGTCCTGGTGGCAATAAGGATTGCCAGTGGGCTTGGGACTGCAACAAGGGAAGGATAAAACAAAACCCAGTGGCAGCATGTTCTGATTGATTAGGTATCAGGGCCCTTTTCCCACTCTGACTGCATAAGGTAGATGCTGAAAGGCAGCTCTTACTCTTGATGGTCCATCTAGAATCAATCAAACACCAAACATATTTCAGGGTTGGATGTTCTCTAACCTTTTAAATATCTTTTCACACTGGAAAAATTATTCTGGAAAGCTGAGTCATTATGCTCTTTTCTCTAAAGAATTAAGAGACATCAATGGGGCTAGGTTCACCAAAAGGCTCAAGGATTATAAATTTAATCACCTAAATTTTAGATGCTGTAATGCTTTGTGGAATTCAGAAATTGCTCTTCTCATTGGAGAAGCATGTGGAAGTTCTTTATCTGGCATGTGGGATGTCACCCACCTCAACCAACTCCTAGGACCTTTTATTGCAAGGTCTGGTTTGGAGACTGCCTTGCAGATCAGCTCCTTCAGGTGGTGTAGGATGGGCATACAGCCACTAGACAAACATGGCATGGCAGATACCTGTGTCCTTGGGAACATTACTAACAAGGGGTTAAAGATTTTCCCAAATTACAGTGAGGTTTACATCCATACGGTCATCTGGTAGAAAGGCTGGATAATCTGGTATATATTTCAGGCTTCCAAAACTTGTGGTATTAGATTTAAAACAATAGATTTAATGCTTCTGTTTTAAAATCCATTATTTTAAAGTCATCTTACTAGTAAAATAAATACGAAATTATTTGTGTTTATATTTTCAAGTTCCTGTATCCAATTGTTTGGGATATACATTTATTTTTCTTTGTTTAAATGAGAGCTAAGCTCCTTATTTACTCACAACACTCCAAAAAAAAGACATGTAAAAGAATCTTCAAAAACTTTGACATTCATAATAAACAGAGGAGAATTTGGCACTACAGGTTTTTGTGACAACATAAGATTAAATTTCGCCTACTGGTGATTTGGAAACACTCAGCTCCGGAGATGCAAAATGCAAAGGAGGACCTACAACTCAACCTGAGACAGACTGTGGTCAGTCCCTATACAAATAAGACGCTGCTTCAGGAGTCTGAGTCAGGAGTCTTCATTTTCCTTGTTCCCCTGTGCCAGCCCTATCCCCTAGGGAAACACAGATTCTTCTCTCTGCTGGCACCCCCTAAGCAGCATCTGGGTAGAGAAAAAGGAGAAAAGGGGTTGGAAAGGACTGTGGGATCTTTTTTTTCTTTTTTTTTTTTCCACAGCAGATATGTAGGTAAAGTTGCCAAAACAAATTCAAGCTGTTTCCTGCTCCAGGGCTGCTTGAAGCTGTTTGTCAATAGCAGTTTCCAAGTTATGTTTTTCCTTAGAAAATTTGGGTGCAGTCGAGCATCTTTATATTCCCGAACATGCTGCAAAGTTCATAGTTTAGTTCTTGGTATGGGAAAAAATTGAGGGCTTGAATAAGGGCCTTAGTGATGCATGATCTGTGCCAGTTTTTGATGTGGCAGACCTCTATCCACTTTATGACTTTATCTGTGCTCTCTGCTGAGAGCAGGATATCTGTCATTTGAACTTTCTGTTCATTGTTTGCCCGATATTAAATCCAGGACACGGTCTAACCCAGCTGTGCAAGCCATTGTCTCATGAACCAGCCCCTTGCAGACCAAGAAAAAAGGCAGCTCTGGCAAGGCGGCAGCTCTGCTGTGAGGTGAGTAAATCAAGAGGAGCCATTGGGGCGCCATGTGCGCACGTGCTCAGGGTGCTGAGTGCTGAATTTTGCCTTTGCTTATGCCACTGATGGGGTCCAGCACCCAGCCCAATGGGGTATTTCAAAGCTCTGGTTCTCGTGTGGCATGCTGGGTTTTGCTGAGCGGCTTGGTGATGGTCTTCAGGACGTTTCCTTGATTCTTGGAGGTGAACGGGTTGCCCAGGGAGCTGGTGGGGTCACCATCCCTGGGGATGTTCAAGGAAAGGTTGGACGTGGTGCTTAGGGACAAGGTTTAGTGGGTGATACTGGTGGTAGGGGTGGTTGGACCGGATGATACTGGAGGGCTTTTCCAACCCTTTTGGTTCTGGAGGTTTCCAATTAGGGTTTCCAACCCTAATGGCGCTGGGATCGAAACAGAGAGCCGGGTTACGGCTCAGAAGGGCAGAAGGCTGATACTCGGAGTTTATAAACGTAGGGTTTATAGATATAGGGTTTATAAATATGAGTCAATAGCGAAGGAATGTAACAGTCATGTATGTGCTTGGTGTGGGGGTGCCCCACACGACGGGGCCATGAGGGGACCCCTGGGCGGGAACCCGCAGGTGCGGGGGGGCGGGGCCAGGGCTGGCGGCGGGCGGGGCGGGGCTGGCGGGGCGGGGGCGGGGCCTGCAGCCGCGCAGGCGCAGTGCGGGCCGCGCCCCGGCGCCATCCCCTCAGTGTCGGCGCGGCGCGGTGAGGGCAGGGCCGGGCCGGGCCGGGCTGTGCGGGGCCGCTCCGGGCATGGCGGAGAAGAAGCAGCCGGTGGACCTGGGGCTCCTGGAGGAGGACGACGAGTTCGAGGAGTTCCCGGCGGAAGGTGCCCGGCGGGGGTGGGGAGCGGGGCGGCGGCGGGGAGGGGGGGTGCGGCCTGCAGGCCGCCGGGCCTGAGGGGCCTGAGGCCTGGCTGGGGGGGGTGGGGGGGGGCAGGGCGCTGCCAGGGCGGCTCCGGGACCCCCGTGGGGATGGGGGGGGGTCGGGGCCAGGCATGGGGAGCCCCCCGGGCCTGCCCTGTGAGTGGCTGCGGGAGCGAGAAGTGCTGGGTCATGGGCTGCGGGCAGCGGTGGGAGCCCTGAGGTGGAAATGAGGCGAGGGGGGAGCCTGTGACCGCCTCGTATCGCGGCTTTCCCGGCGCTGCTGCTGCTGTGGGTGCGAAATGTATCGAGAGAGGGAGTTAGGAGAATCTGGGCCTCAATAATAGAACGCCCCGGTGGGCTTTTGTAGCAATTTTATAGCAATATAGACTTGGAAAGCCCCATATCAGGGCACGGTTCTTTGCTGTGTGCTTAATTTTGCCAGTGTCTCAAGCTGTGGGCGGTGATAAACGTGTACGGCATGGGTGAAATGGTTATTGGGCTATACCATCATCCTTATACGTGACATCTCTGTGGCCGTGCAGCCCTTACGTATCCTGAAAATACTGTGTGCACTTACAGTGAAAGAAGTTAGTGATGTAGCTGAGATGGTAGTTAAACTGAGAAGACCAGCCCTTTCTTCCTTATATGCTCCCTAAAGGTGCAAAAAAGGTTTATTTATTGTAAATTGAGTATTAGCTGTGAGCGTGAAGGAAGCCTCGAAGCATACTTCTGAACCTCAGATTGGCCACTGCGCTCAGTGGCTGTCACAGCACTTGCTCCTAAGCCTTGTAGTGGTAAGAGTCTCCATTTGGTGTCTGCTGCTGATTTGAGTCTTTGTATTGATCTCAACTCATCTTAAAATGCTGTGCCTTTAAGTTTCTCTTATTGTCAACAGCAGAAACTTTCTCATGATTTTATCTTCTCATTCAGTAATTTTTTTTTTCCACAAGAATTTTCAGACCACATTGAAAGTTATCATCAGTTGCTTAGGAAAGAGTCATGATAAATCTCTGATGAACCCCCTGTCAGATTGTTGTTCTTTCACATTAAAGCACCACTTCCTATACAGCAAAAAATCTTCAAGTTCTGCTGCCTTTTTTTATTCCAAAGGAAATTAGGTGATGCAAACTTACATCACAGACAAAAATACTGGCATTTGGGGAACATCTACTTGGATTTTTTTTTTCTTGAAACAGTTTATCAATTCAAGTTCGAAATGATAAAATCCCAAACAGATGTGTCCTTTTTTATTTGAAATATTTCCTGACAAGTTCAAGCATGTGTGAACTCATTACTTACAAACTTATGTACAGTGCTTCTCAGAATGTAAAACATAATGTGAAAATTGCTAGGATTTTGGGTTATCTTCTACTCTGAAAACCACTTTGCTTCCCTCTCCCAAGTACAAAATATGGCAAGAAGTTATCATTATATAAAAACAATTTTTAAGGAGTCCAGCCGTGACAAGTTGATCAGAATCAACATGCTGCTGCTGTTGTCACTGTACACCAGAATTCCCAAGTCCAACATTCTCCATGCTTCAAAGTGCAGATAATGCTACAGCACTCCTTACTGTTATTCCTACAGAGGCGTGTGACATTGCTGGAACGATTTTAGTGTGGATTTCAGGGGTATAGTGTCAGCATACACACTGCAGAATGTCATGGCTACACCAAGAAAGATATAATTTAGGCTTTACTTTCACTATCTTTTTTTTTTCTCTCCCAGCTTCTGTTGTGGAAAAAGACACAGCCTTTTTGACTCCTCTTTGCTCACTGTGATTTGGAACACGCTTCCCCAGTCTCCCCAGCTCCTTTATGGTTGAAGCTGATTTTTTTGTGCTGGATACTAGTTACTATGAAATATACATTTTTTTTAACTTTAAAACCTGAGCTACCTACACTAGTACATAGAAAAGCTTGACTTTGGTGTTCATTTAAAGCTGGTTTGAGCTGTGTTTTTTGTATTTTTAAAGTCCAGCTAGTGTTATGACCAGTAAAGTCTTTCTTTTGACCAAAAAAAAGCTCATTACATATAAATTGGAAGAGCTTCTTGTAAGTAGTATTAAAATGAAACCCTTCCCTTTGAGTAGTGAGCAGTATGCTAGCCTCAAATACTGCATTCTCTTATGCTGCAGTTTTCCTTCACCTTTTCTTCCCAGTTCCTTCCTGTGCTCTCTCTAAAATCAGTAGGATTTCTATGTTCCTTTGTCATTTCTCTTTATATAATTTATTTGAGAAGGGGAGTTTAATTGTAATGTCTTCTACATCTGTGTCTTTAATCAGTTACAAATGTTTTTTTCCTGTTCTGGTGAATCTCAAGCATGATTTTTTTTTTGCCTGTCTACATTAAAAATGCAAGGAAGAACGCACAGACCAACCTTCATTCTTATGAATAAAGTTGTTCACTGTGAATTAGTTCTTAATCTTTTACCCTAATAGCTCTTTTTTTTCCATCTGTCTGTCCATGTTTAATGTTACTTTGGCCCTTAGACCTCAAAGCTTTCTCTGAGTGGGCAGCAGATGGCTTACTAAATCGTAAAGGCTTTGGGGAAGAGGGGAAGAATAGCGTTACGTCTTTAAATATACCAGGAGGCTTTGAGAAATATGAGGTTGGGATTCTTTTTATTTTGGTAACGTTAGAAAAAGTTACTGTCTGTCAGCAAAAGATAGCTGAAAAACTGTGATGGGATAGTTCCCAAATGAAGTAAACTGACTTGTGTTTACAAAAACATTCTGAGCCTTTCTGATTTCTCATTTTTCTTATTTTTCTACACTACCAAGTTAGATTTTTTTTATTATGAACTATCAAGTGGGTGATCAGTAATTTGTCAAGAGTGGTGTGCCAGGTTATTTTATTATAGGAAAAATAGAAATTAGGTTAGCAAATGGACTTCCAGCGTCTTGCTGCTGTGAAGAAATGGCTTCTACTATTTTTGGAACCCAGAAGTAGCTGGTTACTGGTAGCAACTGCCGTTGGCAGGTGCATCTTTCAATTTGCCTTTGCTTCTGCATCACAGATACGTTTTTGGCATTTATCCATAGCCTGTCAACGTCCGATGTGAGTGAATGGAGGATCTGAGTGTGTGTGTGTTTTGGCACAAGTGTTTGACGTACATTGCTTTTAATTGTGAAAGGAGAAAGAGGAAATGCAAACCCAGAACTGCACACCTCTTGGTGTGATTTTAGGAGTCAAATACTCAGTGTTTCTCTTCTCTTACTATGGTGCTACAATTTATCTCTATGTATGCAAAATGTCCCTTCGGAGTGTGTAATCCTGCAAGCCACGATGTGTAGTGTATAATTATTTTCCTACCAAGTTATATTTTTGTCATAATTCAGGATTTAAAAAGAAAATCTCACTGTACTGTTTAGTCTCAAATACTTAAGTATGATCTGAACATCTCTGTTATAGAGGGAAATTTGTTACCATTTGAAGCCCGCCTTACCCAGAAGCTGAGCTAATCAGTCAATACTGAAGCAATGCAGCATAAAATATTTACCTTTTTTTTCCTGCCTTTAGATTGGACTGGTTTAGATGAAGACGAAGATGCTCATGTCTGGGAAGACAACTGGGATGATGACAATGTAGAAGATGATTTCTCCAATCAGTTAAGGTAATTTGATTTTTAACTTTCTGTTCTAGAAGCTGGATGAAATGTTTTAAACTGCACTGTTTAGTTGTTAATATCTGAAAGTTCTGCTTACTTTTAAAAAGAGGTCTGAAAAAAGGAATAAATGAAGGCTCTGCTTTGTGTTTATCTACCTAAAAGCCTTTCTGAACTGGACTTAAGGGATTACAGAACAATTGAGAGTACTGATGAGCATTTCATCTCTTAAAAATTGAACTGTGCATCCTGAGATACGCCTCATATCATCAATATGCTCAGGCTTTTGTGGTGTTACACAGCTTAAGACAGCACAAAGATGTGGAAAATCTGAATTGTGCTGCAATGGCTAATGGCAAGGGAGCCAGGATTCTTTCTTCTGTGCTGTATGGTATGCAAAGTGTAGTAGTATATTTTTTTCCATACCTTCAAATAGTATTGCTGTTCTGTGACCAAATAGACAACTGGAAAATTTTGCCTAGAGCTCCCCTCTCGTGTGTTAAAGAGCATGCTGTTTGTGAGCAGTGATAGCAAAGCAGTGTTTATAACATCCTCTGAAAAAGTGATAGCAATTCAGGTACCTCTAATCCTGTTGTTTAGTCTTCTTGGTCACTTGTAGCTTCGGTTAATCCTTTTAGTGATGTGTAATTATAACCTAAGTTGTTTTAAGAGTCAATACAAATTCACACTTTATAATTAGTCCTTCAGTATGTTGCATGCAGCGCAGCCTTCTGTAATACAGCCTGATTAAATGCTTCCTGGGATGATCTCTTGTAAAGGGAAAAAGTGGCCCTTTGTGTAACAGGCACAAAATGAAGCCTGTTGGTATGGTCCGTGCTTATAAGGCTGAAAGGTAATGAAATTATAATACTGGAAAAAATGTTGATATGTAGTGAAACACAGACCTTAAAGGTGTGGCATAATTCTTGATTACCGCATAGTTAACACGATAAATCTTCAATCTACATCTTATAGCCTGTAGTGTTGGTGACCAGATACTTGTCTTAAAAAGATAGTTGGCAGTGTTGCTTTGTTGCAAAATATTTTTATTTCATCTTTGGAAAGAAAATGCAGCAGTCCTTCACTTCTAAAGTTAAAATGGCACATATGTAAACTAACCTGAGACGTAGACCCACAGTGTCTAGGTACACATGTGCTAACACTGGGATATAAAATGGTGTAGCTCTGGTTGGTGTGCTGGAGGCAGGTAGGAGGTGAAGTGGGGACAGGTTATGGGAAATAACCTTTGCTGTTGCCGACCTTCTGCCACAGCCAAGGTGAACAAAACAATCCTCTTTTCTCAGAATTCATTGCACCAAGATATTAAAATAGTGCTGATACAAAAGTATGTAAGGCAAACTTTGGAAGTAAGTGCATTTAAATTGCTTAGATTAGTGAGTTCGTTGAGTTTTAAGGACATTTTGGAGATAACCAGTATAAGACAATACAATTTTTTTGTGTTGTTACTGTCTTAGAGGTGCTGCTTTGCAGCATAAAGTTGTCCTTCAGCAAGAGTGGGGCAGAGGATAAGTAAATGTGATTAAAACAAATGTTGGAATTTTTCATACGGGATTTACTTCTAGTGATCCAAAGACATTAAGATGAAGTTGAACTGTAAAACAAGTGAGGTTAAGGTTATTAATGTGAATCAGGAAGCAGTGTTACATGTTCATGATATTTCTAAAATGGTAATATATTGTGCAGGGTACTTCATTTTGAAAAAATGCAGATGTCTGGCTATTTTATTTGTATATTTTAATATACCCATCTTTTTTTTTCTACAGAGCTGAATTAGAAAAACATGGATACAAAATGGAAACGTCATAGTTTTTGCTGATATGGAACAAACATTGAACTGTGGATAGACTATATTGAGAAAACATGGAAAGTGAGAAGACAGTAACATTATCTGCTTGGATTACTTATTGTTTTGTATGAAAAATAAAGTTTTTAATCTTAGCCGAAGTCATATGTTCAGCCTCCGCTAAACTGGTAACCTGTATTTCGGTTCTTAAATGCTTTGTGTGACAGCTCACAGAGAATGCTACTGGAGATCTCTCAGTGGCTGACATTATTGCACCAGCTCCAGTGATGGGGAGTCAAATAAGCATGACCACAATGCAAACTACTGAACGTCTCTGTCATAAGTGATGTGGAGTGTTTAAAAAAAAATACTCATGAAAGAAATAAAATGCTTCTGTATTCCAGTCAAAATGCAGCAGAGGTAGAAAGGATTTTTAGGGAGTAAAGTAATAAAACTCATTTTGCCTTAAGGTTTTATTTCATAATGGTTTGGGGTTTTTGTTAGGAATTTAATGTGAGTACCAGTTTGATCGCCTTGGAGATAAAACCCACTGTTAAAGTGTGTCTTACAACAGCAGAAATCCAAATTCTACAATTTTGTCCTGTCATTTCTCAACTCTGGTAAAGAAGAGACCTCTGTGGAGGCGAGAAAAGTTCTGTTCTCATGCTTATTTAATCCTAGGAATCTCTGCTGAAATTGCCTCCAATTTGCCAGTTACAGCAGTTCATCTGTATCACACAAATGCCTGCTGAGAACGGAAATCAAACTTCCAACTCATTTCATGGAGGCCAACAAATAGTTGCCAGATAGATACAATGGTAGTGACTGGATTCGATTACTCTCTGAACTAGAAAACAGAAGGTGGAAATTACAAAACCTATTACCAATTCCATGAATCCTCCCCAAAGGAGCTGTTAAAGCTGGTGTACGCAAAGACAGAGGGAGATATGGTAATTCTGGAAATGTAGGCCATGATTGCAAATAAAGTCTTTTTTATAATAAAGGGACAAATACGACTGTGTATGTACGGAACTCAAATTTGCTTTTTCAGTTTATTGCAGAGGAACGGGATTTTTTTTTAAGCGAGTTTTCAGAATAAAGGTATTAGGTGATGGATATGCTCTAATGGTATTAAATGCTTTCTTTAACCCCGTTCACTAATTAGCAGTGTCTTAACTGCATGTATTAATGCAAAATGCTAGGAAGATGACAAAAGCAAATATCTCCTCCCCCCAGTTTAGGTGATATTGTATTTGTGGTGGAGGAAAGATTTGCTGGGTTTCTTACTGGGAAAAGAAAGGGAGGCATCTTCAGGTAGACTGTCCTTGGCTTGAGTAAGTGGCTGGTTGTGATGGAAATACACAGCCAGTACGGCTCCTTTCAGAAGAATGCAAAGCACCAAGTTCATATTTTGACAAGTAACAAATTAAAAGTCTGCGTACTGAGCGGCAAACAGCAATCCAAACATCCTTACGTGAGGGTTGGGACATTGAAAAGTATGTTGAGAACAATTCTGGGACTGTCGGTGCTACTGATGTGTTAATATTGGGAGGCTGAGTAATGAGGCTGACCGAGAAGAGATGACAGATGAATTATGGAAATGTGCAGAGCAATCTTTGGATAGGGGCAGCTGCTTTCCATTACGGGAGTCGGGAAACCTGGCTAAGGCAGCCCTATCCCATCAACTGCTAGCAGCAGGGGGAAGCCGTTGAGGCAGAAAAGCATCTTTGCCTCAAGAAATCTTGCTTACTTTTTGCTGAGCCACAGTTGCCTCCTGTTAGTATCTTTTTCTGCTTTCTTCACAAAAGCAGAAGTAGAATGAAGTCTTATCTCAATGCCAACATTCAGCTGGTAGAACCTCATTGCTTTTTTTTAATCTTTTGAAGGTTGGTTTGATGACAGTTGCGTAATGCTGTCTGCATAAGAGAATGTTAAGAGGTAAACAAGTTACACGCACAAAATGGTATGGGAACGTAGCTTACTGCAAAATCACAAAATCAAGCACCCCTCACGTTTCTTGCATGGTCATACAGGTTCTTTAAGCTTGCTAGTGTAAAAGAGAAGAACATTTCTGCTTTAGATTGGCCTTTTTTTTTTTTCTTTCTTTCTAAAAATATGCAAACCCAGCTGTTTTTGAGACTGAAGCTAATTTTTTTTTTTTTTTTGCCTTTGAAAGCTCTGCTCTTCTAGAGGGAAGCTGAGGTGGTTGTCAGGGATGTCACTGCAGAGATTCACCTTAGTTTACCTGTTACGCAACTTAAAAAAAAAAATAAAAAAATCTCACAATGTGCTTGGAGGCTTGAAGTGTTTAGATTGTCCGTGTTGGGGGAAGTTTTCTTTGGAGGTTTCTTTGGGGAGCTAACCACCGTGCCACCATGTCCCCCAGCTGATCTGTCAGACTGTTGGACGTGGTGTCCTCACCAGAGTTTGACCCACACCAGGGACATCCCCAGCTCCCTGCTGCGTGAGGTTTTAGGAGGCAATGACAGTGAGGGGAAGGTTGCCTTGCTCTGGCCTGGATGCTGAGGATGTCCCAGGGCAAAGCACCCTTCACCCAACTCGGGGTACAGCTTCACAAGAGGTCCGTGGTCACTGATGAGTTTGACTCTGACTTTACCTCAATCCTTCACAAACTCTGCACGCTTAAGAAATGCAGAGTCACAGAGAAGCACACCAAACGGTGAGCGGGCAGAATGCAGGTTATCCTTAAAGCCTTACAGCAGCTCTTTTGTTACCTCCGAAAAGCTCTTGCTCTTTCCTCACCGGTCCCTGCCTCCCTCTGCTAGCGTGCAGAGCAGCACAAGCACAGCCCCTCTGCATGCTGCTCGGCCCGAGCAGCGCTGGGTTGCCGTGTGTCACAGCAGTCCGTGTGTTTTATCCACGTTCTAGGACGTTTTCCACCGTTCTTGGGAGATGGAGAAGTATTTTCCCCTCTTTGAAGCGTACGCTCAGCGTGAGACCCCAGGACCTCACGTTTAACAGTGTTCGGTGGTGGGTAAAATGCCCGGTGTGCTCCAGGATTCCTTCAGCTTCGGTTACTGCCGTGCACATTCAGCATTTCTGCCGATGGGGATTTATGGGGTATCAAGTCAGCCACCCAGAAAAGGAGGAACACGCATTACAACCTCTGCAGCTTTTTTAACGAAGGCGGCAAGGGCTCTGCGAGTCGCTGGCTTCCTCTGCTAGTTTTTCCTCAATTTTTTGTTTTTTCTTACCCTGTTTTTTCTAGAACACCACCGAGGACTAATAAGTCCCCCGGGGGAGGGGGGTGAGCGTAGGAAAATACAGGATCATAAAATTAAAGACTATGAGAATACATACGCACGGAAAAAGGAATTTATACTGCACAGAGCTACGGTTCCAGCCTTTCCTATCTTCTAAGCATCTGACTTTGCAGCCCTAATAATAATCTTTTAATGCAGGTATGATTTTGTGTTTGCATAATAATGCAGCTAAATTTGGTTTAATTCCAAGGCATGTGGGGAAGTAAGAAGATTGATGCCCAGAAAGTTTTTGTGATGGAATTTTACTGAAGAGTGAATGTTACGTAACATTTCAAACGCGCTGCGATCCTTCAAGATGAAGTGTGTGATATAAATGTAAAATATTTGCAAACTATAATTTAGCAACCGCTGTAAAATCGCAGTCAGCATTCCAACCTCTTCCGTGCGGTGGGTGAGATCCTTTGTCAAGCGAGAGCTGAGGGCAGTGAATGTGAGATTCATTAAGTAATTAGATAGGAACATTAATTTCAAATTAATTTCAACAGTTGTCTCAGACATTAGCAACCAAATTAAGGAGACCAAAGGCAAACAGTAATGCGGCTTAATACTTTTAATAAATGAAGGCATTTGAAGTGATTTACATAAATCTGATGATAAGCCCTCATTTAATGGGCTCCCAGATGCTCCCTGCCTCCCCTTCCCGTTCACCTTTGCACGTTTCCAGGATGTGGCCACGCTCCTCGTCTCCCCAGCTCCCTCATTACCTCGGTCTTTTCTCAAACCCTCCCTACACGGGCTCCCTAATAAATGGCCGGGCTTTCTGGGATTTGTTAGCGCGAGCTGGAACCTTTTAGTGCTTCTGAACCTGCAGCGCTGCGAGGCACGGGGGAGCAGCGGAGCCACAACTGACAAGGCCCCCAGGAAAATAAATGGTGGAGAATAAAAAAAAAAAAAAAGCAAAAAAAGAAAAAAAAAAAAAAAAGCAGATTAGGGTATTGGGGGCTGCTTGCCTCCGGGCAGGGCAGGGAGATGAAAACCAGCACATCAGCAAGCGAATGGGTCACATGGAATGGATAATGACCAGCCCTTTTCATCTGTCCTGCCGCGATCTCAAGGCCCTGGATGAAAAGGAGCAGGCACTGCTCTGGGTTGGCGTGGCACCTGATGGAGGCACGGCCGCCCTGTGGGTTGTTCGGGGTGCAGCATAGCCCTGCCAGCACCCCACACTTCAGTCACCCACCGTACTTCAGTGGCAAAGGTGTAACAACTCCGCTGGTGCTCAGCTCAGCACCGCTGTCTTGCAGCAGAGCGAGCTGCTGTGGGTCCGAGATGCCCACAGAGGGGTGGGCAAGCTCTAAACCTGTGTCCCCCGGCCTTGGCTCAAGCCTGGAGGTATCACAACAGTTAAAAAAAGTAATAATAAACCAGTTGGTAGAGACTTGATTGCAACTCGGTGGAGCTGCAGAAAGTGTGTGACTCATCTTAAATAGAATATATATATATTGCAGTTATAAATAGGCTCCTTTTTGTGGTTGCAATGACATATTTAGAAATTGCTGTTCTTTTTAAAAATAACTTTGATGTTATACAGATATTTGGGGCTTGCAGGCTGCATTGTTTATGGAGAAAATCCACGTTTCAGTGGTAACTTTCTGTCACACCAGGTATGCAGGGTAGTTTTACAGGCACAGCATCGGACTCAGTTCCCCTGCCTGGAGACTCTGAGCAAGCCAGAAATGATGCACTGCAGGAGGGGATGGAAGGGGTTGTGATGGTCGTCGGTAAAGCTGCCTCAGCTGGGGAGTCAGGAGAAAGGAAAGATGAGGCTCCCAAGTGAAGAGGTTGGGAAGGAGCAAAGGATGATCTGGTTCACCTTCAGGGAACAAAATGTACGGGATCCCATTTGCCTCTGGATTGAAAAGTCTGAGGCGAAGTGAGTTCTCCTAGCCTGATGAAGAGCACACCTGAAAGGCAGAGGGAACTTGGTGCATTTGGTTATCTGCGAGACAGCTGAGTGGTGGTCTGATCCTAGCTCTCAAGTTCCTGTGCAGAGAAGAAAATTGTCCCACAAGAAGATGCTTTTTTAACCACACAATAAAGACGGTGAGACTGGGAAAATGGAAGTGGAAGTTAGACAAATTCAGGACTATTTCAGAGGACGAACTTGCAGGAAATAGCAAGCAGGAGGGAAGGGCGCAGTGAAGGCTGTTAACTTGTGTGGCTGTGTGCCCCACGAGTGTGCCAGGGCCTGCACGGGAGGGGAGAGGTGCAGCAGGAGATGGAGAAGGGGCAGCTGCTGGGAGAGCCCCTCTGGGAGGAGCATCCCTGCAGCCAAGGCTTCCCACCAGAGAGGCCCACTGGTGCCAAAGCAGACGCAGGTGTCCCGTTTTGGGTGGGGAAATACTCATGAAGGACCATTTTTGTCTTCACAGGAGAATGCCTCCACGGTGCAGGCCAGTGACTTTTCTAGCTACGATGAGCGACAAGCCCTGATCGTCTGCGGCACTTCAGCATCAGCTCTGTAGTGAGCGCTGTTAATCCTCATCACTGATTGCTCTTACTGAGACTTCAAGTGATTGGAGAAACTGCCCGACATTCATGAAGGGAGAGTGGAGCCTCTTCAGCCTACTGCTGGAAAATCTTGAAAACAAATATATGGTTAGTGAGGGAGGGGACGGGCTAAGTCAAATATTGCACTAGCGTGTTTGGAAAAACATAGGAGGAAAGAAAAATGTAATTGTAGAGACAGACGTAAAAAAAAAAAAAAAAAAAAAAAAAAAAAAAAAAAGAGAGAGATGCAGAAATGCAAAAGAGACAGCCCCTGAGCTGTAGAGGGTAAGAGGTGATGAATGCAGATCTGGACCACCTCAGAGGCAAGGGACCCGCTGATCCTCAGTGAGGAAGGCATTGTATCAGGACGAAGGCTTGCCCTGTCTCCCCACACCTGGGTGCTGTAGGCGTTTTACCACTGTCCCACATGCAGAGCAGCTCCAGTGGTAGAGCACTGCAGAGCAAAATGCTTCAGATGTGTGATCAAGACAAGCATGGGAGAGAGGGGGAGGCGATGTAAGGGTTCCTGGCTGGCTCCTCACCCAGGGACTGGCAGCAGCTGGGTGGGTGGAGGTCCCCATCTGTGTCCCCACCTGCCACCCACCGGTGGGGGACCCTCAAAGTTTGCTGAATTTCTGGCAGTGTAGTTTTCACTATTTTCAGTCACCCAACACATATGTCTGAAATTTGTATTTTCCCATTTTTTACACCTCATTTTTTTTGCTTTGTCCTGCCAAAAAAAGTCCTGCTCAGGTTGCCAGAGCCATCCTTTGACAGGTGTACAGACTGTAGGAGAGCTTCAGTCTCAGTACAGCCCCTACCTGTGCTGGGACTCGACCCAGATGGAGCTGTATTTGGTTACACCTCCCTTGCACCCCGCGTTCTCCAGTCTGCCATCTGTCTGCACACCTCTGTCAGGGGATTCAGTAGATACAGTTGTCCACAGATTTTCACTTCTAACGTGTTGGGTTAAAAGCTCCCAAAACAGCAGAGAGCAACCCCAGGCTCCTCTCTCATTGCCTCTTCAGAGGGGGCAAAGGTAGGCACTGGGATGAAGAGAGGATGCTGCTTTCTTGGCAGGCTTGGAGCTGTGATAGGATAGCATGCCATTTTCAATATTCCACTTAGCTACTACTACTGGCACTCTTATAATTAAAAAATAAGTGATTTACATGTTATTAATGATCACTAGAAATTCCTATCAGGCTTTGCTATTAAAGTGGCCTTTCATGTTATCAGAGGCCAGCGCTTTCTTTGACAGTCACCCATTGCTTTGAGGGCTTTGAAGCTGCTTTTCTGTTTCATTTGAAACAAAAATGAGAAAAAGCAATATTACAATCACAGGCATGTGTTTGTTTTCATAGGGGCTGCATTAGCATTTCAAGGAAAAAAAAAAAAAAACTGCCTAAAAAACACCGGGTGATCACCAGAGCGCTGCTCAAACAAGGCTGTGAAGTGACGAGGTGGAAACCTGCGCTCCCGGTAATGAGATGGAAGTTCAGTAACAGCAAAGGGAATGTACATAAAACAGGAGGTGTGCAGAGCTGCATTACTATAAGGGCCATCGAATCACACACACGGTGTCAGGGAGTTGGTACTGCTGATTTTGCTGGAGATTCAGCAATTTAAGTAACCTAATCAAGTGTCATAATTGATTGGAGGTTCATTTCCTCTCTTGGAAATCATTAAGGGTGGTCATTGCTCGCTAAAAGCATTCGATGCGCCCCACAATGGAGCAACAGTGTTCCTCCCCCTCGCCTACAGAGAGCTGTGGCCAGCATGTGGCAGGGTAGCGCGGTTCAGCCCAGCGGAGGGGTGCCTTGTCCCCGGGCGAGGATGGAGTCCCGCCGGGAGGACAGCAGGTCTTTCACAGCAGCCTCGCCAGCAGTTGATGAGCTGTGCTTGATGCCGGGGAGGAACGTGCTCTGGGAAGGGGCTTTGTGCAGCTCTCAGAGAATCAGAGAATATCCCGAGTCAGAAGGGACCCACAAGGATCATTGGATTCAGCTTCTGGCTCCACACAGGACCACACAAAAACCAAACCATGTGCCTGAGAGCGGTGTCCAAATGATGCTTGGACTCCCTCAGGCTTGGTGCTGTGACCACTGCCCTAGGGAGCCTGTCCCAGTGTCCAACCACCCTCTGGGTGCAGACCCTTTCCCTAACCCCCAGCCTGACCCTCCCCTGTCCCAGCTCCATGCTGTTCCCTCGGGTCCTGTCACTGTCCCCAGAGAGCAGAGCTCAGTGCCTGCCCCTCCGCTCCCCTCGTGAGGGAGCTGCAGGCCGCCATGAGGCCTCCCCTCAGCCTGCTCTGCTCTGGGCTGAACAAACCCAGGGACCTCAGCTGTTCTTCTTGTATCTTCCCCTCCAGACCCTTCACCATCTTTGTAGCCCTCCTTTGGACACTCTATAATAGTTTTATGTCCTTCTAATACTGTGGTGTCCAGAACTGCACATAGCACTGGAGGTGAGGGCGCAGCAGCACAGAGAACGGGACAACCCCTTCCCTCAACCAGCTGGCAGAGCCATGCCCGATGCACCCCATGAGTTCGCCTCTTGCCCCTGCCTCGCACCTAGACTTAAAGCCAGGTGATGAAACCTCTCCCTGGTGAAGGGTTTAACTACTGCAATGCCCAGTCCAAGTCACAAAAAACTTTGGTGGTGTCAAAAGCGTCCTGTCTGATGTGTAGAGAACAAAGCATTGCTTCTTTGACATGCTTTGAAATAACACTTATTGGATTTAGCCCTTACAAGAGGATAACACAATCTCTTAGAATCTGACAAATTAAAATAAAAAATTTCAGTCCTCAGGAAATGATTTTAAATTCTATTTTAAGCACCATTTGGAAAATAGCTTTATTTTTAAATGAAATGTAACCAATATTTAAAAGCTTCCATCCTTGGAAATCAGAATTTCCGACCTCGAAACACACAGCATAGGCTCCAGTGAGCAAATTTTTGCTGGTCCCACAGAAGTACTTTCATGAAGTAGTTAGACTATTGTGCCAACCTAGTATAATTATTGTAATCAGCCAACCCAATTACAGAATAACAACCTGCTATACACATGACATTCAATGTATATATTAAAGATGATCTGTTAGTATTGGTAAAATTCATCTTCCAGCAGCAGGAAGAAATGGCTTCATCATGATTATTTTTTATGCTTCACTTTGGTGAAGACTTAAATATGGTTGCATTTATATTTTGCACCTTGGAAAATATTTGTATTTTAAAATAACACATTAAAGCTTTGAGCCTGAAAACACTAATGCACAAGAGTAACTTTATTTATACATTAGGAATATTTTAGTCAAATGGCCTAATGTTTGCAGAATCAGATTCTGAAAAGTAATGTACTATTTTATGTTGTACCACTATTGGTGCAAAAATTAATGGATGCATTATTTAAATCAGGCATTTAGAGACAAGCTTTGCAGCTTGGCTGTTTTTTGCTATCATATTGTTGGAAGAAACAAGTAAATAAAATCTAAAGGAATGGGAATTGAAAACAGAGGAAATGAAATGGAAACACATGACACGTTCGAGATGTGAGGCACACCTGCTTCAGGCTGAAATGTCCCAGATTCAGAGCAAAGGCAATTTTCAGCCCTCCCTTCGACCCAGGATTTAGTAAAACTCTTGATCCGTCTTTTCACGTCTAAAAAAATCCTTTCATCCTTTCGGTCTCCATCAGCCCCAGAGGTTAAAGCTTTCCTTTCAGCTTTGATTATCACAGATGTTGCTCTGTATGAGTGGAGACCCCAGTTTTACCCGGGACTAGCCTTTGCATTCAAACTCAAATGCTTTTTCTTCCAAAGCACACACACAGCAATTTGTTTAATGCTTTGGATATTAAGTATAGCCTTCAGAGAAAACACTTGGGACTTCACTCAGGCAAGGTCATTTTTTAACCAGAAGAGTGAACCATCTGTGACCTCAGCCAGGACTGCGAGCTGTGCCAGCTCAGGCTGGATTGAAGAAGTTGAAGTCTATGAGCAGCACTGCCTTTTCCAGCAGGGAAATGAAATATTGTCATGTATGGGCCAATGACAAAATTGTTGGGCTAATTAAACAAGTAAATCCTGCCTGATGGTGCCCTACACACAGATAACCATTTTTGCTCCGGGGAGTGGAGCAAAATATATGTACCATATATTTTATTAGCAATCCAAGTAGATGGTAATGGGAAGATTTGCCTCCTGCATCCACCAAAAGCACTTCTTGACTATTTCAAAATTAGATTTTGACCTTAAAGGTGTGGTATCCTTTCTGTTGTTTCTGTCATCCTAAGTACCTACTGTGGTGTTTGTAACACGGAGTCAGTTTGGAGAAGCAGTACTCATGGATGGTTAAGTGGTTCCAGCTGTCATCTCTATCATTTACTTGTAGCAAAATGAAACCAATATTAAAAAATAAAATAAATAAATATATATATATATATGTATATATATATATAAGCCTCATTAAAACAGCTGGCAAAATAACTTCCATCCTGTTCTGTCACTTTATACTCACATTTCACACCTGAGCAACCAATCCTCTTTACACACCTCTCAGGCAATACTTTGGTATTTCATTCGGATGTGCACCAGGGAGTTCCCAAAAGCAGCAGAGCTGGTTGTGTGGGGAAACCAAGAGCAGAAATACCAGTGGGAATGAAATAACTACAGTCACGACTCTGCCTAAAACACAACCTCAGTTTCATATACTGTAGTGTCAAGGCAGCTATAACTCCTAGAGGTCTTCCCAGTGATGAAGTCACAAAAAGAAACCCCTGAATGAGATATTTTGTGATCACCAAAATGTATTTTTACTTTCCTGAGTAAATGCAATGAGGGCTAGTTGAGAAACAGAGCTGAACTATTTCACTTTCTGCATCACAGGTGGTTTTCTACTGCAACAGGAGTTTGGCATCCCCTGTGAAGACCTGAGCATCTCTGTCTTTTTCTGTTTTGGGCTCTCTGCACCTGTCCAGCTCTACTTCCTGCTACAAACATTTCTAGATAAAGCTCTGTTTTACATTTCATGGTGTGCATATACTCTTCGACTAACAGCTTTCAGAAGTGGTATCAATCTGCCTTTTCCTACTAAATAGACCCCTTTTACACAATAACTACCATACATTTGTGACTGTGAATATGTAAATAGGTAAAAATGAAAATGCATCCACTGCCACACAGAATAACATTGCAGCCTTAAACTTCAGATCCATTCAGGATGATTTGCTAACATTTGGTACTCCAAGCTGAAGTGCCAAAATTGCCTGTCTCGTGCAATTTTCAAACATTCCGCCCGCACAGAACTAAGGAGAAATAGCAATCTCCAGGAGAGAGCAAACTTCGTTTAACCTGTTTTACAAAGTACTAAATAGCTTTTCTATTTTAGATGAAGAGCGGTGAATATGTCCTTTGTGCTGTACTTACCAAGTACTTGCAATGCCATATATTCCAGGCAGTTTTCAGTGATAATATAACATACTCCATTACTATGATTATTTATCAACACCGCAATCATGTAACTTTGTCTGATCCATAAGATCTCCAGTGGGGAGAAAACTCTTTTTTATTGCTTTTAATTTCTTGAAGATTTGAAATAATTTCCACTAAAATTGTTTTGAAAGACTAAAGTTTTCTCTAGACTGCTTCCTAAAAACAATTACAGACTGTTTGTGTATCATTCAACCAAAAGCTGAATATCTGTCTGTAGTCAGATATCTGTAATCCTAGGACTGGTACCATCTTCGGTAGTCTGAGGTTTCTGTCACGCTGGAGTTTTTTTATAGACACAGGCAATTATTTTTCCATATGTAAAAACATTTACAGAGTGCACTTTATAAACAGACCTGCTGTTTAATCTGACAGGTGAAGGGTGACTCCCTATCAAGTCTATACAAAACCCATGTTTTTGTGAAGAAATCCTGATTTCAATAAATGCAAACCTGAATTACAGGGGAGGAAAAAGGAAAGGCCCGGCAATCCTTGTGCAATGGAGTTCAGGCTCACTGGGGCTTTGAAGCCCTGAAAAAAAATATAATATAGTTTGCAATTATTTTACTTATTATTAAGTAAGCATTTTCTGTGAGTCGAGGACTGTCCTGGTTTGTAGAAATCTAGTCCATGAACAAAGATGACTGCAGAACATGTACACCATTTTGTTGTATACTACTTTTCTCAAAGATATTTGTTCCTTTTGATGTTAGTAATTGTATTTACAAACTTTTGTAAGAAGCAACCATGTTTTCTCAACACAAGAGAGAATTCAGAAACCTTTGAGATTATTTTGCATTGGGTAATTTTCCCAAATATCTGTGCTTGCTAAAAACATCCATTATTTCCATGTCATTTAAATTGTTTAAAACAAGAAACTTTTCGCTTAAAATAATTAAAGGTTCCATCCAAATTGTTGCTAATTTGCAATCAATTTGTATGTGATATGATGTATTTTGGATCTGGATACAAGGGATTGCATTTTTTTTTCCCTAGACTTGATGTGTTGGATTCAGGTCAAAACCCTGGAAAATAAGGATTTTTCTACAGCAAAGGGAAAACAGTCTTTTGAGTGGGGAATGCTTAATTTGTGAATATGACATAGTGCAGACTTCCTCACCATATTCCCAGCATTTTGTCTTGCCCTCTGGGCTCAAACTACCAGGAGAACAATTTGTCTTGTGATGTTTGGTATTTCTTCTGCTAATGCCAGAGTAAGCTAAGGAGAGAAAAGGCAAATGAAAATGAAAAAGGTGCTAGACACAACTCAAACACTATGGTTAACTTCTAGACTTCCTTCATGTCAGCTCCTCAGTTCTCCAGTATCAGCAAAAAGCCAGGGCAGCCACTTCTGAGGGTGGGTCTCTGTGGTATTCACCAAAACATCCAAAAATCACATAAATGCCCTAGAGTGAAGTCTGGCTGTGCCCAGGTCAGATGCCACAGGAGTCACCTGGAGTCATGGACACTGAGCTAACGCGTGGTGGCTGACATAGTCACGGACAACATGCGTCAATGGGATGCACTGTCAGCACCCTGGGTGCATGATGGATCTCAGACACAGCCATCAGGGTGGCTGAGAGCCAGGTCAGAGAGAAATCTGCCTTTTACAGTTGAGGCAACAGTAGTTTTCCCCGGTGGGAAGGGAAATCAAAGAGAAATTTCAACTTCTCTGCTCTGTACTCTCCCGTGAGTGGGGAGCGATCACTGATGGCCTTGGCAGCTATTTCATCCCCAGCCTCACTGATTTTCCCTGCAGCAGGCATTGCACAGGCGTGCGGCAGGAGAAAATCTCTGATCCAGAGGAGGCAGATTTGACAGAGGACAATTGAATGAGGAAGATTATGGCGCTGTTAAAAGACACCTGGAAGTTTAAAAAACAGTAATGATCTACCACTACTGAACGAGGGCCAGCAAATACAAAAGCACAGTAGGACTACAGATAGATGTGTCCGCCTCGAACTTGAAGCTTTCTTCCGGAAGTGCAGACATCTCCTCTTACACACAGCATGGCTTGAAATTCAACGGGACTTTAGCTCCCAATGTACAGAGCAAGTGCCTGGGCTAGATCTATGCCGCAGTGACTATGGAGAACTTCTCTCTGTTCAGTTCCCAGCAGTTTAGGGAGAGATCATTACCAATGGCTCAGAAACAGCAAATGTTTGGCTGCACTTATGATAATTTCTCACGCCACTCCCTCCGCGTCAAGACGATTATGTATATTCTTTAAAGTTGATAAAGCTACTCAGCTTCGAAGCCAAAAACGTGTGTTGAAAAAATGAGAAACATTAAAGGCTCTTTTCTGGTCCTAGCCATTTCACACACGCTTTCTCTGAGCTGTGGCAGTCTTCCAGCCTAGCTGAATCCAAACGTTGTTCCTTTCACAGGCACACAGCAAGTTCGCATAGTAAACGTGCACAGCACAGCTCACCCGAGGCTCTGATTATTTCTGCTTGCAATGTAATGTTACTGGCCATCACCGAAATGCGGTGTAGGATGAACCTCATGGCACCGGCTTGGCTGGGGGTTTATAAGCATGTGAAAAAAAAAAAAAAAGCCAGTGCCTTGATATGGGGAGTTTTGACATTTTTTATTTACATTTATTTGCACAGCTCTGAGCATTATTCAATTGTCAAACAATCATGTGTTGGTGGTGAGGAGGCAAGTAGGTTATAAAAATGAATTGGCAAGATTCTCATTTACAGAGAGTAATTTGTCTCCACCGTAATGCATGTATGTATTGTCAGGTTGGGAGAAGGAAGCCTTCTCAAGAAATGGGAATCAGATTCATCATCTCAGTTTCAGAGTCATGTTCACTTACTTTATTAGCATAGCGTAGCAAAGAAAATCCAGCTCTCCTGCTGTTTTCCATTTCACAAGAGCTCCCTTCTCCCTTCACACCAACCCTCCCTTTGCTGGTTCCTCATAAATAGAAAATGGTGCCGGCATATTTTTCTAGGTAGAAAAAAGCAGATGTAATCTATTTAAAGATTTCACCTAAAGCCATTCGGGATAATGAACATTTGATGGGTTAGGGAATGGCCATGTGAATAGGGCAGAGAGCTTGCAACCTCCCCCTCCATCAATCACGGCACTCAGCCATGTAGTCCTACCCCTTCCACGAGGTAGAGGGGCTGTACAGCTCTGCCTCTGCTGCAGCTGCATTTCTCCCAAGGGCATGCAGTCACTGTTTGTCTTTCCTGTCTTAGATACAAACCCACAGAGAAAAGGGTGCTTCTTTTTGGTCTGCTTTCCCCAAACCCCTATTTTTGGCAAGAGCTGCGTGGCAGGGCCTGGTCGTGTGGAGGAAGAGGCTGCACTGACTTCTTCTGGAGCACGCCATCACACGGCATTTGGTACACGTGGATGTTGGCACATGTCTGGGATTTGTGATGGTTATAACAGTCTAAGATTCCTGGACCATCCACTTATTGCTCTGTTATTCTTCCTGCTGTACCTGGAGATTGCTTCTTGGTTTTATACTCAGATCATAGCTGGTGTCAGGAATTTACAGAATTTACTGGCTCTTAAAACCATGCTTATTCAGGAAGCTGTCCCTCACTGTATGACAGCAGCAGCCTCGTTACAGTGCCCTCATTGCTGCCAAAATCTTTTGCATTGAAAATAATACATTTGAAGCAAAGATGCTGGCAGGTGCCATACCGTCAGTGGGCTACCACAAAGCAGAGCAGAGTGCAGGAGAAGCACTGGAGTTGCTAGACCATGGCTCTTCGTTAGGCCATGGCTCTTCACAGCTCTTCAGGTATTTTCAGATTTTTTTGTTTTTTATTTTTTTTTTAGATCCTGGAAAGAGCCATGGGACCCTCTCTCCTCCTTGTCTGCTTCTCAGCCTCCAGCGATGGCACTGATCCTCATGTTCCAAGGCATGTCAAGCGTGGTGTGATATATCGCAATTACCCCAAGGGTGGCAGTCCCTAGGGAGAGCTGACAGCACTGTTCAGAACAGCAGAGGTTTTGAGTTATTTTCAGGTAGTTTTAAAGATCATTCAACAATTCCTTTACATATTTTACAGACTCTGCTCAAGATTTTTCCTCTTGTAGTTATCTAAGTCAAGAGCAAAAATCGCTCCCTGTTTCCTCTCACAAGCAAGAGCAAGAAGATTGCACTTCGATATCCAATGGCCACATATGAATTTGGAGCACCAGACTTTAGATGTGGGACTCCAATGGAAAGATATCTGGCCATTTTCTGAAAAATCAAAAGTCAAGGAGATTAAAGCCACTTCCAATGATCTTGAGATAGTTTTCTACTTTTCCACTCTCAGATTTTTAAAATGTTTAAATGGAGGATCCGGGAAAATATCTAACCAGAAAAGTGTGATAGTTACAGAAAAAACAGGGGCAGGTGGGGGAGGGACCTGAGGAAATCTTTGAAAGCCAGATTATGTTATGAGGTTGTCAAGGTCTGTGGGGAAAGTTTTGCTCAACCAAAAATGTCACAAGCTGAAGATATTCTCTGGGTAACGCACACAGGAGGGGCTGTAATCTGTTAAAACTGTGAGTGCAGAGAGACATCGAAGGCAATCAGGGATATGCATAAAATGGCAGCCTTAATACTGACTTAGACTACTGGGTGCCACAAAAAGCAGTTGCTTCAGGCACATGCTAGCATGGAGCCCTCGGTCTCCTCCTTCCCTTACTGGCAGTTGCACCTTTCTGCCTACAGACCTGGTGGCAACTCGGGGCTGGTGAATCCTGTTAGGCCCTTTCTCTCATAGACATACTCTGTGACAGGCTGTGTAGATGCTAAAGTCCCTAAAATGTCAGTGCCTTGGCTGATCTCAGTCCTTGACGAAGGTATTTCAATCAAGCTTTGGAGCAGTTGGCCCAGGGAGGCCATGGTGGTTTCAAGGCCTGACTGGATAAAGCTCTGAGTGATGTTACCAATGTCAAACATGAGCTGCTTGTACCAAGGATGATGGAGGTCTAAATATGGAGGGAGTTTAGTATTATTCAGGACTATGGGACATGATACCAAAATCAGTGTTTTTTGCAGCTTCTTGAGATTTCTCTCTCCTATAGTGTGACTGCCTCATAGCTGGTACCATTGCTAGAAGAAATAGCAATTTCTGG
Source organism: Anas acuta (assembly GCF_963932015.1). Taxonomy (NCBI): domain Eukaryota; kingdom Metazoa; phylum Chordata; class Aves; order Anseriformes; family Anatidae; genus Anas; species Anas acuta. Next base: position 26,502,072 of record NC_088980.1, on the reverse strand, counting down.
ACTCAAGGGATGCTCCCTGATGCCAATAGGCTGACTTATATTGATTCCATCAGGACACAAATTAGAGGGGCAAACAAAGTCACTGTTGTCAACTTTTATGTATTTTTGCAGCCATGGAAATTTTCATTCTACTTGCAGCTCCTAATGATCTTTTTATTTCATAACTTTTGACTTTTTGTTTGAATGAAGAGTACACTTCTAGCCCTTACAGATGCAGAGAAAAGCTTAATGGAGAGGAAACCTTGAGGTCCAATGAGTGATGCACAGACCCTGGTGAAGGAGTTTTGTTATAACCTACGGGTTATCCTCTTACTTCTGATTTTGGCCAGACTGCGTTCAGTGCTTCCCGAGACGTGGTATCACACTGCAGATGGCTGGCTGTAGGCAGACACTTTACTGTGAAGTCCATTTTTCTGCTGACAGTGCCCCCATCCCAGGAGCAGTTTGTTACCACGCTGTGTGGCTGAATGTTCTCCTCCAAGTCGGCTGCCAAAGAGGACAATCTTTAAGTGCCTCTCCAGCCAAGTCAGACAGCTTAGCTAATGGGTTGAGGAGGCTGATCTAGGCTTACCCTGTTGGCTTTGCAGGTTGAATTCAGGTTAACTCAGAGTCCCTTCCACATGTGTTAGGATGGGTACAGCAGACCTGAAAAGGCACCCCCCGTGCACAGCAATGTGCCCATCATTCAGGCTGGATGAAGGTCCCAGGTGAAGCTCCCCGCACAGGCACTGCCTTGTCCTCCCTTCACAGCAGGGAGGTGATGTCTACATTTTCCCCTCTTGGATGCTGTAGCAACTTATTTTGGAGCATCTCCTTCTTGCACTCATGAGAGCTTTTTAACTCCCTTGCTTGGCACTCCATTATAATTTTGCTGTGGAAGGAAGTGGCAATTTCTGCAACAGGGCCATCGGGCACAGAGCAGGACCCGGGTGACGAGTACAATAGAAGGGAAGGGGGCAGATAAATATCTTTGCAAAGCTTTAAAAATCAATTGATATTCTCCTTTCACAAAATGAATGTGTTCCCTCAGTCCGTATTTATTGATCATTCACGGTCACTGACACCTGGCTTGCCAACGAGCTGCACAAGGGACTGCGTGGGCACACGGTGCAGCTTCCCAGCGAAGGCACTTAACACGTGTTTCGTGTGGGTAACCTAAGGCGGTTAAATTGCCTGGTTAGCATCCCTTTTCGCTCACCCCCTGCCTCGAAAAACCACTGAAAAGAAAGGAGACATGGGGAGCGGGAAGGGGGAAGGGGAGCTATTGCAGGAGTTTTCACCTGGATACAGTTGCTATAGGAACCACTTACCGAGCATCTCGGCGCCTCCACTATTCAAGGAAATTCGCTCACCCTTAATCGCGGGCGAAGCTAAGTGGTTTACCCGCGAGTGGAGACATTCAGCCCCTGTTCGTCCCCGGTGGGCTGGGGACCGTGCACTGGTGCCGGCAGCAGGGCGAGGGGCTCCCTCACCCGACAGGGAAAGCAGGGAAGTGGGAAGAGCGATGCAAACAGCAGCAACTGCGGTCAGAGGGCTGCTGGAGGGAATGGCCAAATGGAGGAGCTGTGGTGGAGAGCGGGGATGAGAAGAAGCCAAGAGGTAGCGACAGAAATCAGGACTTTTATCGCAAAGGGAGAAAAGGGTAGAGAGAGTGTATGCAAGCTCTGGAACAAATGGAGTTCTGGAAAAGGCAGGAGGGGAAAAATCAAAGCTGTAGGAGAGGTAGGTAGCATTAGAGGTGGAGACCTCGGCGAGTGAAACAGCATTAGCGGAAAGTGCCCGTCTTGGTGTTTGTAATGTGCTCCGGGATCCTGGGATGAAAGGCCTAAGCAGAAAGAGCAATACTGTGTTTTTTGATATAATTTTGATAGCTTTCACGATAGCTATTAGTTTCAGTCCTTGAAACCTCATCTCGATGGAAGCTGTGGCAGTGCCTCCGTGTCATTATCCCGCCGCCGGGTATACATTTATACTTGATGGTGTGGTGGAAGTGCAGATTGCTGCTGCCGGAGCAGGGGCCTATCAGCTGCACATTAGGGCAACTCTTGACCCTTGGTTTGTGGAGAGTGGCTCATCCGCAACCAGGAGTAGACCATGGACAACAAGTTAATGACCTTTTTCCCACCGGTTCAACAAGAAAAGTAACTTCAAAATTGATACTGCCGAAGGAGCCTGTATGAGAAGAGAACGGCACTAATCACCGCAAGGCAGTGAGGGGAGATCGTGAGGCAGGCAGAAGATTAAACAGAATTACACAAAGGACACCCAAGTTCAGCAAAGCACTTAAGTCGCTGCCTAATTTTAAACCAGAACTAGTGCAAAGTATGAGCCAATTTGCAGCGATCAGAGAGAGAACAATTCTCAGGATGGCTCAACGAAGTGGTGTCACTTAGCAGGAGTTCAAACGAGCGGAAGAAAAGCAGAGGAAAACTTTAAAATGGCTCAGAGTACACAACAGGTAGGCGAGCAGAGGTCAGGTGAAAAAGTGTAAAGTGGCAGAGGAAGAAGGTGGCAGCAATAGGAGAGAATTATAAGCTATTATGATAAACGGCAAATGGATTATGATAAATCTTCTCCACGCCTCTTTGTATGCTGCAAATCAATGAGGGTTGGAACGTATTTACCATGTGATGCGCTTTAACTCCACAAATTAATGGTATTACCTTAAACAACTTCTGATAAATGCACCACTTCACAAAATTACACAATTTATGTAAGGAAACCCAGATTTCACATGTCAACTGATATAAATACAATATTGATATAATTGTATTTTTCAGAGATATGCATTAAAAATAGGAACTTTAAAAAACGTAAATTGAGCAAAATAGAAGTATATAGACTACCACGTGCTGTTTGTGCACTGCTAAGAAAACTTGAAATTGTTTTTCCTATAGGCAGCTCTGCAAAGGTCTGCTACCATGCAGCTCCTGACCTCAACAATTACATACGTTTCTGGGTAAGAATTTGTGCATAGTTTCTTTTAAAAATATTTTGTCATTACTGCCAATGTTTGTTGACTAATCCCACAAGAGAAATACAGCAGAACATTTGGTAAAAGCCAGGAGCCAGTCGTACCAGAAGCCAGACCAGCAGCTGACACACAGAAGACCACTTTAAGTGGTGGTATGCTTTAAAAATGCTGCTGGTGGTGGTCTGCTCCCAGCCGTCCTCTCTGTGGACAAGTTTCCAAAAAGTACTGCTTGTGGTCAGTGAATTCATCACTTTGGGCACATGCCTCAAGTACAACTAATCCTGTGCACATCCAGGGCAGCTCCCTGGGCTTTGAGAAATGGCAGAGCCACCCCTGCAAGAGAGGAAAGTTGAGGTAGGACCCATGTGTGCTCATGCTGGCCTTCCTCTTCACCTGTCACAGCTACAAAACATTATTGTATTTGTGATTAGAGCCATGTTTTCAGCAAGGCTTTTGGGAAAGCTCTTCAGAAATGCTACAGTGAGGCAGAAGCCAAATTTTGTCTCCAAGAGCATCACAACCACCTTATCCTTACTGAAAAGTGAGTGTAAAGGGGGATCTCACTCACCTCTAGGGAAACAACAACACAAATTTACACATCTGTAAAACCTTCCTTTAGGTTCTAGTTGCTGCCATTTTAACATGTCTGACTTTAGACCACTGACAGCTCAGATTTCTCAGAAATCTAGGTCATCCATTTCTCCTTTGACCCTGATGGGCAATGCAGGCATCTAAATGTTGGGTCTCAGAACTGAACTCCCAGAAATCAAGGAAAAGGCAACAGATTTTAAATACCTGTAACACATGAAGGGCAGGAGTCAAACAACAAAACACGTTTGGATTCTGGGTTCACACACCAAGAGGATGTGATTCAAGTGGTAGAAAAAAAAGTGTGAGGACAGACGTTTATGTTGCCAATGTTCAAGCTAAAGAAATACATGTAGGCTGAGCTCTGGGTAGAGGTGAGAAAGACAAGTGGAGTTTTATTACTACCTCTCAGGGCAAAGTGTATATGGGAGACAGGACAGGCTCTCATCTGAGAGAACTTCAGCCAAAGCATCAGGCTTATCCAAAATTTCACCAGAAGGGAAAGTGCTTTCAGTGGGGGGTGGAGGTGGGAAGAGGTGATGAAGACAACACAATATGGAAATGCTGCCAAGGGCTGGGAGATCTGGCAGTGCCATGGAGTTCTGCAGCCTGACCTGTGTAGAATTTTTTCTGGGTTATTAAGGGATTGAGAAAACAAACTTTCCCACCATCGTTTCTCTCATGCAGTCATTCTTCTATTACAAGTTTTTTCACTGACCACAGACCCCGTTTGTTCATTCTTATCACAAAGAAGAGCTTCCCTGCTCTGGCCCAGTGCTCTGCCCTCAGCCGGCAGCATCCCCTTCTCCTCCAAGGTGGGAGGACACAGGGATTTGCCTGTCCTTGCAGACAGGGCTCTGTAACTGCTTTCTGCAACAGCCCTGCAGCACCCTCCATACAACCACTGTGCCATTTCTCTTGCAGCAAATCACTTATTTGCTTTTGGGCTGCAGCTGCACACTAAGCTGATGCCTTCCCCAAAGATTTCGGAAACATTGCCAGTCTCCTCTTCACCAGCCACTAGATTCAGGGCAAGCACTGCATGGAAGGGGCACTAGGTCTGCCTTCCAGCCACCTCAGCAGTTATTTACTCTTCTGTTATGAAAGACAGCATTTCTAATAGAATCACAACCTCACTGGCTTCCCCATGGACAATGATTAATGTTATTACCCGGGCTGAGTAGCAGTTTCCAACACATTGCCCCATTTTTATCCTAAATGTGAACTCCTGGCTCCATTGAAATCCAAGCAGCTCTCAACAGATTTTGCAAGATTTTGTCCCCAGGAAGGTTTGTAACACCACTTCAAAACTTACAGCAGCTCAAACAAGCAGGCTTAGTGAAGTAACACTTGTTCAAATTAATTTATGTTGGCATGAAGTCAGTGCAAAATACTAAGAGACCGGTTCAAAAATATTCAGTGTTTCTCGGTTACTTTGCACTAGCTTCCATCATAGCTAGAACATTTTCAGACGTTTTGCAGGTTTTATAGCATGGGTCAGGATTTTAAGATTTTAAGTTGTCTTTTTTTTTTTTTTCTTCCTGAGAATAATGCCACATAAGCAACAATAGATCCAAGCCATTTTTCCCCCAAAATGAAAACAAAACTGAAATATTTTCCTCCCATGAAATCTAACAGAGAAAAATATCCTGATTGACAAATGATTTTTCAGTCCTTTCATCAAGTGAAATCTGGCTCTCAAGGCTACGATTTGAGACACTGACTCTTTTTTTTTTTTTTTTTTTTGAAGGAGCCTGTCCAACAAGAGATCTTTGACAGGCTTGAAACACTACAGCAACCTTTAATTTAGAGAAATTATTTCCAGTAGGGAAAGCGGCTGGTCATGTGCAGGACTCAAATTAGGACCAACAACAACAACAAAAAAAAACATGCAGAAATCAGGATGCATGCTATCCAGGCTCAGCTCAGCTCTGAGGCTGATTTGTGCCTCGCCAGCAGCTGCTCGAATAAGGAGCTGCCCCGAGGAAATAGGTATACAAATGGCTGGGCGGGTGTTTTCTTCTTCTTTGCCTCTCACCTAAAACCCTGAAACAACCAGTTGCCCTTGTGGTGGATGATTATAATAATTATTGGAAAACAATTGAAGTGTGATCAGGTGGGGAGGGCGGTAATTGAAATATTGACAGGTGGTTGCTTTGTGCTGAACATCAGGTTTTAAGATCAGCTGTGTGCCCGAAGGGCTCCCAGCTAGGATGCTTCTGATAGCCCCTTTAATTAACTAAGGTATAGATTTTACTGCAGGATCTAGAGACAGACCAGAGCAAGCCTTTCTAGAAGAAGCTGTGAATTTCATACACATATTTTTTTTCTATGAAGGAATGCTTTAATACACACGCTTTTATATTATTTTTGATTGATTTTTCCATCTTTTTCTTTAGATAGATGTGTATGAAAATTAAATTTTGTCTCTTTTCTCTGATGTTCAAATGTCATTGACACATGATATTATCACAATATCATTATCACTGTTGGTTGATAATCACATCATGAAGGCACAGGTAGGAAGGGCAGAACATAACACCCAGACAACTCTACCAAGGATAAGAGGAAAACTAATTTTTACAGATTCTCTGAGTTTATTTGGGGGTGGAATGTAGTTTATGGCCTGGACAGCAGATGTTATGAGTTATTGAGAAACTAAACATTTAAAAAACTATATCCTTGCTCAATCATCTCTCATAATACATTAAAATAATAAGAGTGTTTCCAGGGTGCTAACAAATAGATATTCCTCAAAACCACCTTGTATTGCAAATTTTTTTCCTGAAAGGATGCTAAATTTGAACTGCTTCCTGAAGCATTCACTTCTCATCAAAGGACATTTCATCAGTTACTGCCTGTGGATTGTACAGAAGACTCAAACATGCAATCTTGCAAAAGTTTCCACAAATTTAACTTTTCCTTGGAGCATGAGGTCTGAGACAGACTGTGATTTTAATTTTTTTTTTGTGACCTTATAAAGGAAATATGAGCTTTTCAATCAGCTGATGAAGTAGCATCCCTTCCTTGGCCAGCAAAACACATCCCTTGAAAAAAAAAAAATAAAAAAAAAAAAATGATGGGACAAGGAATTGCAGTTCAATTCATATAACACTTGGTGAATGAGCTTCCTGCTCCGTCAGGCCAAAGGGGCATGGCCAACGGTCCTGCTCCATGGATGTATTCCCTGCAAAATGTACCATCAGGCAAAGTTCAATCTTTGTAATTTCAGATAAATTTCAGCCCCTGCCTGCCACACATGAGGGAGAACCATCCAGAAAAGCCAAGCATGATAGGACTTTCCCTCTAGAAAATGCTCTTTCTGAAATAAAACTTCCCTTGGAACAGCAGAGGCTGTGCTTGTCTGCAGCCCTTTTCTCCTCACCACATGGTTGACCACATGGCCAGACCTCTTCACGAACCCCTTCCATGCCTGGTGAGCTGGAGAAGGATTTCCTTGTTGGTACCTGAGGTTCTCTCTTATGTAGAAATAAAATTCAGTCATCCACCTTGTTTTTTCATCATTCCTCCCAATTATCCTCACAAGTATTTGATTGGAAAAACATATGGGAAAACAAAGCAGGTTTGCTGAACATCAATCAGTTCCTTGTCTCGGGTTTGTTTTTTTCTTATCTGTTTTGGTGCCAGACCCGGCAAAGTACATCCTCAGGAAAATTAGTAATGTAAAGCATGAAAACAGACAGGCCAATGTTTAAGAGCCAGGCTGTCTTTCCAGAGGCACTTTCAGTCAGATTTATTCCAACTTCTAACTAGTTTTCAGAAGGGCCACATCTTTGATTTAACAAGACTTGCAGAAGCATAGGTTATTTATTTGGGTAGCTAACTTCAGTCAACACACAGCACAAAATTTCAGCCTCGGTGCTTTGATGGCAACCTTCTCAGTGGGGAGAGTGTGTTTCACGCTGCAAGGTAAAAGCTTGATTTCTCCTCCAAACAGCTGATCGGCCTTGGCTCCTATTTGAGGGCACTCAGCAATTCTCACCGCTATGACACCTTTCTCTCAAGACTTCTGAAAATACACAGTGCTATCTCAGAAGACCAAACAAGGTGATGATTGTGGTAACCGTGGTCTTTTAATGTGCAACAAATCATATCACTGTGTAGCTGAACCATCAGACACAAAACTACATATTAGCTGAACTTACAAAAGGTATGGAGAGCTCCAGCTTTCCGTCTGATGCACAGAGGTCAGAATCCAGAGCTATGGGGGAAAAAAATTGAAAGATTTACAAATAATATAGAATAATAAATAAATAGCCAAGAATTCTTAGAGTTAGATGGTAAACGAGTTAAAAGTTTAATGTGTTGGAAAATTAATATAACAAAGACACCCAGAATTAAAAATAAATAAATAAATAAATACTAAACTGATTTCCCTGTGTCCACTCTGAAGGGCATCCCACTGAGCTGCAGTGATTATTTAGAAGCCTGAAGACTGGACATGGATGTAAAAGTTAGTCCTGCTTTGTACTGATATAAGTGTGGGGAACTCATACCCACCTTGATAATGTTGTCTCTTTATGACCACATGGATTTTTCTTTTTCATCTGTCTGTCTGTCTATCTACCAATCCATCCATCCATGCACCTACCTACCTATCTATATATCTCTCTACTTAATGGAAAATTTGTACTTAATAATACGATAGAATATCGATGGAAATGATTTTAAACAGCACTAACTACTATGTTTTTTTTTCTAAATGAATAGCTCACAGCCTGGCAATAGAGGTAGACAGGGAGAGCCCTGATCTAAACAGGGGTGGTGAGGATGAAACCCCCCAGACTATAGCACATGGTCTGCAACACACAACATCAGTTTTGCTTCAGGGAGAAGGATGTGCTGGGGTGAGGACAGCAAGCTTCTCCCTACCACATCGTAGCACCCCCCAAATCCAGGAAATCAGCATCAAATTAATTCCAGTTTTCCCATTCTTAAAAACTGGGCTCAAACACAGTTGCCTGCTGCCACCTAACATATTGCTTTCTGTATCACTGTATTAATATAGCAGGGGTCAGAGCATCATGATCAGTACTTCTGAAATGACCACAGAAAACTGTCAGGTTAATGACTTTGGTGGTGTTTCACACCGCTCAGCTCTGCTGACCCAGCCCCCGTGGCCAGTAGCATGCCAGCTTTGTTTCTCTGTCTGTGGAATTGCCTCTCTGGTCTTTGTGTAATCGCCTGATTCACTCGTGTCTCGGCAGCTGCTGAAAAATGCATTCTCTGTACCTAGGAAGAACCTGTATAAATATTCTCAATAAATAAATAACAGTTGTCATTTTCAAAATATGACAATCTCCAGTTGCCTGTGCTTAAATTGAATGACATGTCATTTATCCTAATAGATGTGAATGCATGTATAGTACATATGAGTGAGTCACCTAATTCTTATTCACCTCAGCCTTGGTCTCAGTTGGGGGCAAGTGCCTCTAACAGGGTTTGGATGGATCAAATCACAAGCAGAAAAATCTTGGTCAATTATAGATGCCTAAGGCTAAAAGGGAGGTGTCTTTTCCTCTTATTTCCCCCCCCCCTCTTAATCTAGCCAAGCACAGAATGCCCCTCCTATCCATAGGCTTACTGAAGGAGCAAGTCAATCTCCGATCTGTGGAATTTCTGGGAATATCTCTTCCCCCTGTAATTTAACATGACTCAGTTCTCCATCCTGATAATACAAGTGGTGAGAAAAGCTCCTAATCCTATTGGCATACCCCCATGTCAGCACCTCTTTATTTCACTGCTTTAAAGGCTCAACATGTTTTGATTTACAATAAGCACTAAGATAACTGCAGGTGCCCTCTCTAAAAGCAAGGTTAACTCACCTGAGATGAATTCTTTTATTGCAAACAAAAGCAACACATGAGCAGGAAATACAATTAATACAGGTGCTTCCCTGAAACTTAGCAAATGCCATTTGTCTTGAAATGACATAAATCCCCATTATATAAACAGGCCCCAGAGGCTTTATTTGTATTATTTCTGAAGAGGAAGGATTTAAGCAAAAGATAAATGGAGTGGAGATGGGGGGGTGGGGGGGGAGAGAGAAATCCTTGTACCTACAAGGCATTTATTTGACAGTAAAACTACTACTGTGCTATTTTGTGATTGTATTTAAAAATATGTAAATGTCTTAATAGAACCAGAAAAAGGCCAGCCTAGGTGGGATTTCCAAGCTAACTGTTTTTTGCTGGTGATATGTAATATACTGTATATCTGCAACACGCCACTCAAGCACTCAGTCTGACATGAAGCTCTTCCAGAGATTTGCTGTTTGGTGAGATGAAGGCTGTATCCTTGTAGGCATGAAGATTTGTCATGCCCCGAGTGCCTGGGGTCACCAGCACAGAGTAAGGAGGCTTCACCCAGCTCCCTCGAGGAGCACCCTGCAGGGTCCTGGTGTGGCACTTTGTGCTGCCAGAAGGGCAGCTCCAGGCACCCCCCCCAGGTCCCTAGGACTGCATTTCCACCCACCATCTGCAAGGTTGCTGCTGTCTGGGGATGCTGGAGCTCACCGCTGTGACATTTGGAGAGTCCACATTGTCTGCCAGGGAAGAGGCAAGAAGTCATGATGAAGCTATGCTGTCCCTTTTTGGGGAACGGTGCTAGGCCCATTGCTTTGGCCTATGCCTCTTTAGAAAGGACTGAAAAGCCAAGACAGCGACTGACTTTCTCTACACAAATGAAACTGATTGTCTTCAGTAGTAACAGCTCTATCACGAGGAGCTGGAGAATAGGGTACCTCCTGGACAAAAGGTTCATAAGCATGCTAGAAGTTTGTTGACAAGGAAGCCCACTGGGAGGGTAACAGCCTACTAGATGAGGTTTTACTGTCAAAATACTTCGGTTCTCTTTCCAGCTCTGCTACTGACTTATACTGAGAAATCATAGAAAACAACCCCATTTCTCTGTGGCTCTTTATGCCTGTCTTTCCCTTGTCTAGCTTGTCTACTTTGTCTATCTAGTCTCTCACTAGAGGTAGACCACGATACCATTTGTTTGTTTGTTTGTTTGTTTATTTTAATCCAAAAGCTATGGTGCTATGGACAACAGTCTGTATGGCATAATTTTGTGAGAAATGCAAATAGAGTTCCTGAGGCTATGTACCTCTCTTCCTTTTCTCATTAACAGCTTCCCATGAAGCCTTGTTGTTTATCAAGAGATACAAAGAAGGAATAAGGCTCTCATAGCTGCTTAAAGTCTAAAAAGCAAGTTCACACTCATAATTTGGATTATCATTTTTCTTACCTCTTTCCTTTATAATTCACATATAACTGCTTAAAAATGCAACCCAAAATTACCTAAAACAAAAATGGGGAAAAAGAAATTGTAACACTTGATAGGATCATCAGACAAACAACTGCAATTATGTTGACAGGTACATTACACTAGTTTAGATATTCATCTGTATCGTCACCAACTCCAGTATCCTCTCTTTCTTCACCCAAAACCTGTGCTTTATCTGATGAGCGTTTGTGATCCTCAGATTTTAACAACCGAGGCTCTGATTTTTGCAGCCAGTCCTGCTCAGATGGGTCTCAGCAGCCCTGTGGAAACCGTTGCCTCCAGGTTAACTGTGACCCCAGCCAGGAGTCACTCTACAGAAAGCCAATTGCTTCATCTGGACCAGCGTTGAAATACTGAGTTGAGCTGGGCTTCTTGCTATTCCCTATATCCTACTAAGCCAATAACTTCCAGTCTGAAGAAAGCAAAGGGGTAAAGCTTTACCATCTCTCCCCACTATACTTCCCCAGGCTTGAGCTCATTGCACATCCCAAATGTCCTCCATTGGATCTTTAAGTGTCAGAAAAATGTTGGATTGGTTCCTTTTCCCTGAAAATTCAAGATTTAGTCAGACATCTACTGCAACACTTTTCAGCCCCAGTCTGCAGACACTACCTGCTCCAGGAGTGACAAGCTGACATGGTTGTATGCTCAATTAAACCTGCTCTTCCTTTTTAAACAAGTGCTTTAGACTTCTAAATTATGTGCAAAGTTTTCTTCTACACTTTGACTACATTAAACTGAAGATGCCAAACTTTGGCTGCAAACCTTAACTTGGTTATTTGGAGAGGAAAGATTAACACAGCTTTTTTGACAGATATAGAAGACAAATAAAGATTGCTTTAGAGGTTTTTCTTTTTTGCGGAAAACACACAGCTTTCCCGGGAAACAATTCTAAAACGTGTGATGCGTAAAGCAAAGTACAAAAGCCCTAGTTTCCAGAAGTCTCAAGAGCAAGCAGTTCCAGCTGACGTCAGCTGGAGATGGAGAACCATTACCTAAAAATCTAGTCCTGATGTTCCATAAAACTGATTTTGAAAACTTTACCAACTAGTCAACACTATACGGAGATTGCAGGTGTCGTATTTTCACTTTAGGGCTCTTTTCTTACAATTAGACTCCCATGAATGGGCCTTTTCCTTCATGTAGAACCCCACTGAGGTCATCAAAGGATTTGCGTCTAAAAATAGAGGTAAGCGTAACAATTTGGTCAAATTATATTCCAGGCTGGCTGACTGGCCTGTGGATGTAAATGTCCTTTGGGGAAAATGGGACATTTTAATAAGAAAAGCTACTTCTGAAATTTTTTAGGGTTTTTGTTGTCAGATAAATGAATGAGAACTCAACACAGCAGAAGCAGTAGGTTTCTCCTGGTGCTACTATCTCCTTCTAGGGTACTCATAACTCTTTCTTTTTTTTTTCTTTTTTTTTTTTTTTTTTTTTTTTAACAGGAAGAATCAAGCAAGCATCTCTGTCTTCAGAAATCATTTTAATTTTCTTGTAAATGGGTAGGTGATAAGATTGTTTCCAGTGAATAAAAGGTGCATGTGGATCTTTCAGAAACTGAAGGTCACCACCAATTCCTTACTCAACAAATTCAAACTTCCAGGAAAGACCACCTCCCACCCACTGAGCCTTTCTGAGGAGCAGCAGAGGGTGATAGCCTACCTGTCCTTCTCACTGCCATGAGCAGCCACACATGGACATGTCATGTCTGTTGCCCCCATTGTGGATTGGGAAGTCACCTTGCCCTGGATGAAGGCTCCAAACTCTCTGCTTCACGAAGCTGTTTTAATTTCAAATGGTCAAGAGTCTGCTGTAATTCAGAAGGCTGCTATGAAGCATCTGTGTCCAAGAAGCAAAATCCTGAATGGAAAGGCCAATGTAGGAATAGCACTACGGAACTGAAGTGCTTCAGATGTGTTGGCCTTTATTGTAAGACTCAGTCATGTTCCCTGGTCTTCCCACCCCAGCGGAGAAGGGAGGATGAACCACTTTGTTCATAGACATTACAAATTCAACCTTAACCAGAATTAGCTGACCGTGTATCAAGGATCTTTGCATGGAACTAAACTATAAAGAGATGAAAACATCACTAGTGGCAGGCACTGACAATTGATGAAAGGAGACTGGTTGTTGTGTCTGGACATACTGGCCCATGGTGGTCAAGGGACAGACAGACCTGCTGTGTTACAGCTCACAGCATGGTTCCTAGTGAAAGACACACATATGGTGCTGGGCTTTTTTTTTTTTTTGGGGAGGCTGAACTGCATTTTCCTTGTGCTCACTTGCAGAGTACAGCCTGATGTTGCTGTGGCACCCCTTGGGCTGGGGGCTTTTTTTCTAATTTTAAACTGGAGGATTTACATTCAAGATACACAGACATTTAACTAACAACGATGTGTTCAGAGAGCACTATGTTCACTGAAATGGATCTGGAGAATTAGAGCCATATTTCTGTTTGGATTCTGAGAGAGGACTGCAAATTCTGACCATGACAAAGGGAAAGATCTGTATGGTTTAAATGAAATCCTGAAAGAAACAGATCAAAAGGATAAGAACCTGAGTAAAATAGGGCTATGGACAAGGCTTTTAGCAGATGGGTCTGGTGGTGTCAAAAGATGTTAAATGGTCACTAAGGAAGGAGGTGAAGCTATGAATATTTGATGTACCAGAGATCATTGGCCATACAAGCCCAAATACATTGAATGGAGCAAAGGTAAATAAGAACAAGGATTTGAAGAAGGAAAAGCACATTTGGTTTTCCCTGGATTACCATTTTGCCACTTGAATATGCTAAATAGGTACATTTTAGGCATGAGATGAAACTCATCTACCAACCGTTTGTGAAGAACTTAGAATGAGAAGCACTATTATGTCAAAACAAAACACTTCGCGTCTTCAAAAAGATGCTGTTATTTATGGATACGATTTTCAGATGTGCCTGATCCCCAGCTAGTATAGCTCTGTCAAGTCAAAAGGAGTTTTACTATAAAAGCTTGAAGTTTTTGAAAATCACACCTAATAGTCTCTCAGAAGTTATAAGGAAAGTTACGCTAATTCTAAGGAAATGCAGTATCTGCAATACAAATTGACAGGATCAGGTAGAAAAGCTCTCCATGCAGATAGAGAGACAAACACTCATTTGCAAACAAAAAACAGACAGCGTTACCAGGTGCTGGTGCTATTGAGCTGCTGTGGTAGATTTGGCATTCTTATCTCATTCTTGCTTGAAAGTCGAATTGTGTTTGCAGTCGTGGTTCTGATAATTTAGCAGAGCACAAAAGTAATATTGTTCTGTACGTTGCTACATGAAGAAATGTTTCGCACACACGTGATAAACACATTTCCTTCTTTTTAAACACTGTCTTCTCCCCTCCTCCTTGTCTCCAACTATAAGGCAAAATGTATATTAAAAAGGTTTCTGTCCCCTAGTTATTCTCTGTTAAAAATCACATATTGTGACAGACCTTCCACCCTGCTTTGATTCCTATGCCAACATCATGCCGTGCACTGCACAAAAAATACATGGCAGGTTCCTGCTGGGGATTTTCCTCAAGTGGCAGATTTCCCAGGCGTGCAGAAAGCGCCTGACTGGTGCCCATCTCATTGTTCCTGCCACCTCCAGCATGGGAGCAGGACATGGCAGAGGGGCCCCAGCCACCCAAGCCACCACTCCAGGGAGTACAGCGTGGCAGAGCTATGGAGAACCAGGAGGCTGGATTTCCCCAGACACTCACTGTGTTTTCAAAACAAAGCCCCAACCTTAAATGTGTTGGGAATTTTGAAGATGAATGTGATTGCCTTCTCTGGGATGCCCATGGTCCATAGTTGCTGCCAAATTTCTAGTGTCATGAATGCTGGTGGCTAGACACTCAGATGATAGACATCTTATGAAAGAACTCTAAGATGAACAGATGAGTAGAAAGTACCCTAAATTCAGAGCACACAGAGAAAGAGAGGAAAGAGGTTGTGGCAAGCTGGCACTATTTTCATAATTATAAGTAAATAGGCTTTTAGCATCAGCAAAGCCCCCATAATCTAATCCTAGTAATCTAATCAAAGAGCTTGTGAAAAACAGATTCTATATCCATATGATGATGTGATGACCTATAAAATGATGATAGATGTTCCAAGCTGGCATTGGTAACCGGGAGAGAAAAACATGTTTGTTGTGTGCATTATCTGAAAATATAAATAACATAGTTCTGCACTGATCTGGCTACACAACCCCCAAGTTCCACATGTTAAGTTCGCAGATTATTTGGACAGAGATATACAAATTAGGGAATTAAAAGACATTATAAGAAATGTAAGCCTTCTAAAACATCACTTCTAAAGGCCTATACCAAGAAACAAATCTACTCCCACCTAATTCCTCAAAAACAGGCAATACCAGGGAAAATATTTGCACAGCAGCTAGCAACCCTATCCAGCACATCAGAAGCAAGCCAAAATTGGTAGACATAAAGGACCAGCATCGCACACTTCACTACCTTTTTCGGCAAAGACAGGACACCTTTGTACCAGGTCTTCTGCAAAATGAATGTGTTTTAATACGAAACATTAAATCCAGAATTGCTGTTAAGAGAATAGAACACACTTTGTATACACTTCTGTCTCATCCTTCAAACAGTTGTTATACTATTTCGTGCAGTATTCTAAGATGCCAGATACCGTGGTGATATGGAACTAGGAAACTATTAACGAATTAACTCCATAGAGATTTCAAAAAATGAAATAACATATTGAAACAATAAAGAAAAATATATTATAGGATTTACAGACTTACCTCAGAGTCAGCTGGGGTTCAGATTAAGGAAGGATGGATTTCATCCATGTGAGTTGTATAGGGAGGAACTGTGGGTCTTGCTTTTTTAGGTATAGAGTACATATTTGGAATTTCAGTGTTTGTGTTAAAGCCTCTTCACTTTTTTGCCTTGTAGCCACATCCTTTTTATACTCCCTTTGCTCAAAAAAAAAAAAAAAAAAAAAAAAAGAAACTTTAAGTTTAGGAAGAAATCCCTGCTATCCAGCACCATGCAATTAGCATATATGAATAGGAAATGAGTTCCTGCTGCTCTGGACCATTGTTAATCCATATTGATGGGGTAGAAAACATGACATCAACTGTAAAAATCCAAGAACATTCCTTAAAATATTCAAATGATGTGCCTGGCCCTGCATCTCAAATTCTCATTGACTTTGTGGGTGCCTGGAATGCACAAGGAATGCAGGATTAGGGACACGGGTACGTGTGGTATGCCTACCTTGACAGCAAAAACAGTTTTTGATGCTGTCTGAAATTCTCAGAGACAAATATTCAGGTCAAAGGAACTGTACAAAAAATACATACAAATTTCGCACAGCTGCTATTTGTTCTGGGCCAGATGCCACCGTGAGCTGGATGGGGCTCTGTTTAGCTGCTACTGAAGCAATGTGTGCACACTGCACCATGCAGTGCTACGGGAGCATAGAGATAAGCATTTCTGAGCTCCCTCCCTAAACCCACAGTTGTTTGTCCTTTTAACTTATCTTAGTTTTTACAACACTTATGCAAACCAGTAACAGTACAAATTTGTCTTTATTTGATTGTTTGTAATGATGGGAGATACATATCATTAATCTGATACAATTTCCATGATGGTAGAGGCACTGAGCAACGCTGCATTTTCTAGGAAGCTCCCAAGAATTAGCCCTGAGGAATTGCCCTGGGACTCACCTAAGAAGACTCATCAGCCACCTCAAGTGGTGTACATTAGTACTAAAATGTAGTTAAAACCAAAGTTAGTGCACTAGAGATAGAAGTAGCATTAAGAAGTTTCAACTGCATTTACTTTTACAGTCCCCATCTTTTTTGTCCTCTTTTGTGCAGAAAGAAGCATCCCCTTCCGAGACAAGAAATTGTATCTGTGGATCTTAGTGTCCATTAAAAAATACATGTAAAAATACCATAATCCATAAGAAGATAAGTTCAAGTCTGTCTGTGAGAAAATATCTGCATATCCCTAGTCTCCAAAGAAATGTATCTGTCTACTTAATGTCAGACCGCCATGGCGTGGGCTGGCTCAAATGCTTTCTCTCAAAGCCCATTTACTTAAATTGTGGTTCACAGACTGTTGACCTTCTCAACTTTAATGACATCTTCTGAACCATCATTACCGATAGGGGAAGTGTGTGAGCCATTTCTCACCCAACAAATAAAGGTTCAAAAGTTTTGAGCACAAGCTAGTCCTTTACTTTTAAGACCAATCTTCTACCCCAAAAAGTCAAAGCCATTAGTCCATTTTAGGATTTACAGGCTGCGAAATGTCATTCTAAAAAGAACATCCATTTTTGAGTTATTGGAGTACAAAAGCTGTCTTATAAAGGTATCACAGTACCATTGATAATAGCTTTGGCAAAGACCTTTCAGGTCATCTAGTCCAAATCCTGGTAAGGAACAGTTATACTAACCTTTTGTATCAGCCTTGTTTTGAACACCTCAAAACTGATGCAACTACACGACCAAAGAGTTTGTTCCAGCACCTATTTCCTTTTCCTGTAATCCTCTAAACCTGACTTTTCCTTTCTTTTGTGTTAGGCTGCCTGTCTCTCTTTATTAAATTTCAGCAGCACAAAATGTTTCTTTCCTGAATTCTTGTCGACTTTTACCTTAGATGAGTGGAAGGTCTGGTTTGGACATCCAGCTGCTGAACTGATGGGCTCCTCAAACTTTCTAAGGCTGTTTTCACTTGCTTATCGTTTTGCCAGGATTAAACTATTTGAGCTGACATTTTTCTGTGTCTAGCTGATTTCTTTGAGGGTACAGAACTACAGCCAAAGGATCCAGCAGTTTCCAAAATCAACAATAGGAAGAAACATGATATTGAGATATTTGGGTGGCATTTTTTGGCAGAGGGATCTTAAAATGTGGGAGGGACTGCTTTCTGTGGAAAAATATGCTTTTTTCATCAGCACAGAAACCTGCTCAACATAGTATTGGGTTCTGGAAAACATGCAAGGAGAAAGAAGTAGTCTGGGACAGACAATCTGTCAAATCAATACGGTGCAAGTAAAAAACTGGCGGTCTTTGGGCAGTAAGACCTGCCTGGGAAGCGGAGCGGAGCGTTATGTCACTTGGCTCCAGGAAAAACAGACCTTGGTAGTTCTCTGGCTTTGGTGGGATACCAGAATAAATCTCAAATAATGCTGCTGCAGGACAGCAAAAAGAAAATGTCAAAACATTTCAAGGGCAAAATTAAAATCTCTAACTAGGAATCTTCATTGTTAATGGATTTATTTTATTTTTGATGTAGTGAATAGAGCACAGCAATTGCAAATCCTCATTGGATTTGCGTTTAGAATATTTAGTTAGCTTTTTTTCCTATAACCACATTTACCAATCAGCTAATTAATACTGAATTCCAGCTAAAATCTCAGAAGAATCAACTTCCTAATGGCATCTCAGTGTTTATTCTTCTTACGCATGCACCATGAAGCGGAGAAACTCCAAGTTTAAACCTACTGAGGAAGAGGAGGGAGAGGTTGGAGGGCTTCTGTGTCATGGGATTCGGATCTGCCCAGGCACAGAGGGCGTGCAGGCCACCACAGCTAAGGTCTCCTCATGGTCCTTACCTGAAAGACCCCATGACTTTCTCCCCTCAAGCCCTCCAGGCACCATCCCATGCAGCCCCCATGGAGGCTGGGGGAGGCAGGCGGGTGCCATCGGTTTCCACCTGCCTATTTCCCTGTTGCTAGGACAACCCACAGAAAGTGCACCGGTACCCATATAATCAAACCGAGCAGGCCTGGTGACAGCAGGTGACACGTGGGAGGATGTGCCAGCAGTACCACTTGGCTCCTTCTGCAGCAGGGAGCAAGGCACGAGCAGATCGCCTTGCTCAAAGCCACAGCACATCAGCACGGGGCGGGTGAAATGGCTGACTCCTTGCACTCCGAGCTGCTGACATTAAAATGCCTTCACCAGGTTCCATTTTCCTACCACTTCTATCCAAACTTTGGGTGAAGTCTATATAAAATGAGTGGTTATTTCATTATTTCATTAATTTCCTTGCCCTTCGATGAGCTAGCACATCCTTTCCTGCTCAGTATCATCACTGATCTCTTTAAAAATAAATAAATAAATAAATAAATAAATAAATAAATACATGATTGAACAATTTTCCCAGACTTTTACTAAGTTTCTGTGTACATGAGCTATTTTGTTAGATACTGCATGCCCTGCTTTGTGTGCACGGATGTGTTTAGGAAGCAAAGCAGAGCCTAGCTCTATTTCTCAGCTCAGTGAAAGATCAAAGCACCACAGAAGCTGTGTCACATAGTGTGTTTTCCCCTGGTGTATGTCCTTAATTTTCTCCTTCTCAGCAGAGCTCTGTCATTTTAACTCATGAGAGAAAGTGGTAGCTTCTCCCTCCGTGCAAATGGGAGGGAACACTGCCATCGGTATATCAGGAACAGATGAGTTTTTCCCACCCAACCTTCATCCAGGGAATCTTGTCAGATGTAATAGATGGGGCAGCTGTACAGGTATGTGACCCTCAGCCTGCCAAAAAAATTGTCCTGCATGCAGGATGCAAACTGGTTAAATAAAAGCCTCTTTGGTCATTGCAGGGTATCCGCTCCTAATTTTAGCTGCTCAGCAGCATTTCTGAGGGTAGAAGATTGCTTTGAATGGCCCTTGTGATGTTTCCTCAGTTGTTCAAAAGCAATGTGTTTTTAACTTGGGCCATTTTCCCACCTTCTTGCCCACCAGCTTGACTGGATTTCTTACTTATTATGACTCCTACACTAGAAACATTTGCTTCTTTCATTATTTGCAGAGTAGAAGTTACCAAAGCAATATAAATAATTCATGAGCATGCCTGTCATGAGTGGGAATAAATTGTATATCTGAGAGAGGAAGATTTCAGGGGGTACAACAGTTGGAACAAATGAGTGCAAAAGACACTAAAACCAGGCTGGATTTGTGGCTAATTTCTACTAGGCCAATAAAACATGAAGGAGAAAAATCAGGGGAAATGGGCTGGAAGATGACCTAACCTGGAAGCAATTTGAGGCCAGGACAGCGTGTTACAAGTGTGTACACAGCCTGAGTACATACTGTGAGTAGGGGGGGAGTGCAAACTGTTGTCTGGGCGCTACCATAATACAGCTAACCACATGGATATTCATTACTAACGAAAACCAGTAAGTAGTACATTTTACTTCCTTCACAGTAAAGGGGTTAGAATAATAGAATCATAGAATCATAAAATATCCGGAGTTGGAAGGGACCCATAAGGATCATCAAGTCCAACTCCTGGCACCACACAGGTCTACCCAAAAATTCAGACCATATAACTAAGAAAGAGCACAGTCCCAAATGTTTCTTAAACACTGACAGGCTTGGTGCTGTGACTGACTTTACAAGACAGTTTATACAAGAGGGAGAGAAGGAAAATGGTGGTGGGAGATGGCCTCGTTTCAGTATAAATTACAAAACCACCAAATTAGCTACACTGATACGGATCCCAGTTTTAGCTGACCTGCTGCCTGCCTGGGAAGCTTAGCAGAGATGTCTTCATGGGGAGCTATGTCTCTCTGACCGTCCATCAATGCTGCAAGAAAAGACCTGAGATGCTGAATGTTGAGCCACGTGAAAAGGTGAGGAGAGGGCTCAGTGCTCTGCAGATTTTGGTCCAGGTTTTGGTGCAGTTCATTCTTGGAGAAATTCTTAATTCGTTCTTCAAGAGTTCATTCAAAGAAAAAAAAAAAAAGACATAAGACACAATTTGCAGTTACCAGACACAATGACCACCCACAACAAAGCTGTATCTTTGGTGGCCTCAAGGCACATTTGGGAAAGGCATGGGTATTCCCACCTCCCTCTCATCTACCTGCCTGCTTCACCCTGGCTCTGGGACACTCCATGAGCCCTTTGGGCAGACCTGGCCCCAGTTGGGCTCCCTCACTTGATGAGGACGTGTTGGGCCCATGACACCTCTGAAGGGATGGAGAACCAGCCTCATATTCCTCCCCAGGACCGCCTGCCATATGGGGCTTGCCCACGAGGGTGTTGAGGCCAGTCTCTGAGTGCATCAGCTGGCCTAGGCCCTCAAAGGGCTGAGGTGGAGGGAAAACCCAATTCTGGCTCCAGCAGGAAGGTGTGCCAAGGGGTCTGAGCTGAGAAGAAAAGGCGAGGTTCATGGGTTTAAGCTCAGCCTGCCAGCTGTTTTGTGTAACATCTGTCTGGGTTCCCACTGTAGCCAAAGGAGACAAATGGGTTAAAGCACCCCTTGCAGACACACATTTTTTCCACTGACTATTGGCATTGCTCAAACAACTTCCTTTGACCTGCAGTTATCCCCAGTGACTAACGTTGTACAAGCTGGGTCCTGCCCTGGCCCTGAGAGTAGCAGTTCCTCATCCAGCTCCTCACCTGGAGTTGGGCTGTCCCTGGGAGCAGGCCTGTGGCACACGGGCTTTGCTTCAGGCAGCTCTGCCCTGCCTCAAACACAACCGCTGGTGTGTTTGCTTCTTGATGGGAGGTCAGGAAGAACAGATAAATCAAAGGTAATGCTGGAAATTTGGCCCATTGAGTTTTAAAATAGAAAGAGGTCTTAAGCAGCACGTGGACTCCAGTGCTAAGGCATGTGCAATGCAAGTTAGAGATGCCAAGATAAGCTGAGCCTTTTCCTGTTGTCGGTATGTACATCACCTTTGACATTGCTTGACAAAAACATGTTTTATAAAACAGGCACGTTCCTTCTCCACAGCTCATAGAGATACAGAAACTGAAATCATATTTTATGAATGGAAAATGAAATTAGCCTGAAATTACAGTGATAAATGTAGCTTTAGAAAATCTTAATTCACTTCAGTCGAGTGATTAACTTCTGCCACTCCACTGTGCTCAGTTATTGTAAAGTCATTTGGTGACATTAAACAATTAAACTTTAGACCTGGGAATAATTTTGCAAATCTTTATAGAACCATAAAGTTCATTATTGTTTTACATGCTTTCGATGAAATATGGTGCGTAACTCCAGCTGTTTACTCTAGCATAAAGCCAGCCTCTGGATAGAAAATGATAAGGTCTGGGCAAACGACCAACTCTCAGTTGGACCAGCTCTCTCAAATGGCTATTCTCTGCAGAGCAGAGTTTCTTTGTTTCTCATGGTGAAAAGTTCCTGGAAAATATTTTCTACTCTAATAGTCTGATCAGAACGATAACTGCAGGCAATAGTGGTCAGAAACAATCCCAGCAGCAAACAGGCTCTGCTGGGGCCAGCTCCATCGCCGGTGTGCACCGGCCGGCTGAGCGGTGCGTGAGAGGTTGCAAAATGCTCACCTGAAATTCAAAGCGCTTGAAATGCAGGCACTTTAACTTTTCTTCACAGTGTTCAGCCTGGCTCCTTTCTTCGTGTCATTATTCCACCACAACAGGAACATTTTCATTGTAAATAGCCCTATTTCTGAGGAAGAAAACTGGGGCCCGTTACAAGGAAAATTGTTGTTTTACTGAAAACACATGTGAAATGTCATGATTTCTCATTTTTTCACAACCAAATTACCATTTTGTGTGACACGCAACAAAACCATAACATATGTATGGGTGTGAAAATGGGTAATAGCACAGTAGAAAAATGCAGTGAATGTTCTCAGCTATTTCTCAAGACCCTGCTCTTTTAATAGAGTTGCTTTAATACAGATTAAACTAATATGCAATAAGTATTGGATTTCCCTCACGTCCTTGTTGACAGTAAAGGCAGCTAATTAACGTAATTGATATTTGTATTTACTTCTTGGCTGTTTTGTTGTTGCAGTTTCGGAGAGAGAGGCTTGGTAAAGCTCTTTCTCCAAGCTCCATGCATAGGCAGTAACCATGCCAGTGGGCCAAGGGTTTTTAGAGACGTCCCCACCCGGCCCCTTTTCAGCCCTGGGGTCATGATTTGGTGCACCCACGCTGCAGCTTGGGAACTGATTTTTGAAGCCTGCAAAAGCTAATTTCCAAGCAGAAGCTTATTGTTTGCACATTCTGCCTGACAAACGTTATTTATAATACGCTACAAGACTCCAGAGGTGATACCAGCGTGGCAACAAATCGCTGCATGACAATACTACTTACTGTAGCAAGAAACAGCTTTCTCTGTGACCACATTTCTAATTGGGCTGTAAGAAATAGCATTAGAGCAGTGGTGTATAAGAAAGAATCATATTTGCATGAGGCTCATGGCTCGCTGTGGCTCATCCAGATACCACTTTACAACTTCAGTCATCAAATCAGCAGAACCACAACAGGCTCTGGTACAAGCCAAAGGGGAAAGTGCCATTGTAAAACTGAATACAGCTGCTTCCATAATAGGACTAATTGCATATTGCATCGCAGAGCTAAATTAGTAGTGAAAACAGTTATAAAACCAACAGACAGTGAAACATGACTCACCGAGGAATTGCTGCCAGTTCGGCGAATTCTTATTGGCCCCAGTTCAACAGCCCACACCTGCATTTTCTGAATGGTAAATATATAACAAGGCATAATTACTAGAAAAATACGCAGCTCTCCAAATGTGACAACACGCTACTTGTTTATTGGGATAGTGAATAGTATATAATAAGTTTGACCTGAAGTACTTCTGAGCCACCTGGGGTCACAGCGCAGAGGGGAAATGGACAGCACAACCCCAAAATGTCTAAGCCACAAGAGGTTATCTGCTGATGGCTGCTTCCAACTGACATGCTAACATGATACAAACCTCCCCGTGCTACTAAATCAAAGGAGGATAAATAGGAAGAAAGCATAAACAATAATCACCATTAAAAAAATAAATAAAAATCAGATATTTATAGCCTAGCTTAAATATTCAGGCTGCAGTGACTTGGGATGTCTCAGCTGACTTTACTCACAGTAATAGCTTGCTCAATACAAAACAGATGGAGAAAGTGAACTTCATCTGTTTCTCCTGCTTCTGGTCCCTTCCTCTCCTCTCTTTCTGGAAGAGTCCTGTGTGACTGCTCTGCCCACAAGTCCCCAGAGAGATGGAAGTCAGACTCTTGACTCAGGGAGTGCATGCCTGGGTTTTCCTTGCTCCACTGCAAAAATCAAGACCCTGCTTGGGTACATCTTGGTTCCTTCAAGAACTATTGTTATGCCAGTCCCTGGAGATGACAGGGGGAGAACAAGGAATTCAAACGTCTAAATCCATTTAGCATTTCCACAAGCGGTTCTGTAGGTAGCTCACTAAAATGCTTTCCCTCCTCCGGCTCAGCTCTCAGAGGTGCTGAGGTCTCTGCTCTGAGTCACCTTAAATCTGTGAGCAGCCTGGCTGAGCTCATCCTGGCTCTGGCCAGGGAGCTGAGCAGATTGCAGGACTCACCTCGCAAGAGAAAATTAATTTGTGTGCCTTCAAGAAACAGCTCTCCCTGCTTTCAGCAGTATGGTACAGCCTCAAACAGTAGTGTGATACACTGCCTCAAAAAAAAAAAAAAAAAAAAAAAAGTATTTTATTTTTCACTGCCACGAGCACCACCTTTTGAAACTGTTCTTTGAGCAGTGAATAAATCCTCATAATTTAAAGGTTATTCCTCCTGTTAAAGAGGAAAAGGAGCTTTATCTGCGTTTCTGGGGTGGCACGTGCTACAGCTGGAACAGCTGGGTGTTTCCAGGGTCAGCAGAGCAATCCCTGTGTCATCGAGCTCTGGAATCAGGGACTTTTGTTTGCTTGACTGGACACGTGGACATTTTGCAGTACATCACATTTCTGCCATGGTTGGAAAAAGTAACACACTTAAACTGTGTGCCAACCAGAAGTAGGTGCAAGGTGGAAGGCTCTCCATGCCCATAAGACAAAGCCAAAGTGCACAGGGATACAGATGACAAATGAGGGCTTTCCAAGCATCTCCTCTTCTATCCAGAAATTTTGCCTTGACAGATTTTTAGAATTTGGGATTTCTTTGTGGCTGGGAGAGCTCTCGAACTGGCAGCCACACTGAATCAGATTCGCTGTGTGTGTGATGAACCATGTGTAGTCTGGAAATGCCACAGGGGGAACAGGTAGATCTGTTCCTGTACAGAGTAAAGCAATCAGATGAAACAATGGGAGCTTTATTATCAATGCTACAAGGCCAAGATTTCATTCCACACTTCAATAAATCATTTTAAGAGGTAAGGATTTGCCCATGACAATACAATTTTGGGGATTACTAATTAAGGCAGCTTTTTATTTCCAAAGATACAGGTTCAAATGCATGTTATAGATCTTGTTCGGGTCCCACCTCCATATATTTTCCATTAATTTCCACAGACACAACACTGGGGGGCACGCTGCCTGTCCCGGAGAGCTCAGAATAAAAAAAAAGCATAGATGCTATAGTTTAAGACAACAAGGCATCAGTAGCACAATTGTAGAGAATTGCAGTGAACTTTTTGCTGATAAGCAGCAGAAGTCTCACATAGTTAGAAACAAAAATTCTCTAAGCTCTGAATTAAAACTGTACTACTAGGAAGGAAGGAAGGGGAAATGGAAAAGGAAGAGAGAAATACAGAGAAAGAAAAACAAAGAGAGAGAAGAGCAAGCATCATGATCTCACCTTATTGACACTGGAAATAACTAAAATGTGTTGGGCAACCAGGAGCACAAGTCCAACCCAGGCATTAGGTCGTTCGTGTGTTACAGGTGAGAAATTAGGGTGCAAAACAGAAACATTTGCCCTATCATTTGCACTTAATCTGCACGTGTTAAATATTAGCATTTTCTTGTGTTCAATGTCAGTTTTCCTCCTGCTGTACACGCATACGTGCGTGGGGGGTACTGGCACATCTGTAAAGCCACTTTTCTCCAGTAAACTTTTTAAGAGCTTAAGTGTAAAAATATTAGGCAAGCAAGTATTTCTGCAAAGCTTTGGAAGATATTCAGAAAGTCTTGTTATCAGCTTCTTGTTGGCAGGCTAGTGGCATTGCTTAAGCCCTGGTGCCAGCCAGCGCTCACAAACAACCTTTTATTCCTGCACCACATCAGTTCCTCAGTGCTGAATATTTCTACTCATATGGCAATATTTTAGCAAGCTGTTGAGTTTTACTTCAGTGTAACTTCAGGGACCAAAGAACTGCTCTTTTTCAAAGTTTCAGAGGAATGGAATAAATTTAGGTTAAGTAACGATGATTATCCTAGGCAAAGATTTCCTTCGTTTAATCTTCCCATAACCAAAAAATGCAAGCAGCATTACCACTCATTTAAAAAAACTAATGAATTTCCAAGGGAAATTAGAGAATGAGTCCTAAAGTATTTGGATTAGGGAATCTAATTCTGCAACCTCTTTGCATATGAGGCAAAGAGCAGGGTGGATGAGAGCCACATGCTATGCAGTTTCTCAGCCTGGCAAATTTATTTTTCAGCCCCCCCTCTCTCTGACCAGAGTCTCCGTTTTGTTCTCAGCACCCTTCTTGCTCCAGTAACGTTGTTTTTCTTTAATTTCCCCTCAGTGGCTGTGCATTAGACCCATATTTAAACTTTTGCAGAGGTCTGGCCTTCCTTCCTCCCTGGCTGAGCCAGGACTCGACCTCCCCTTCAGAAAGGACCTGTGGTGGTTGGCCAGCAGCAGGTGAGACTTGGTGATGCCTCCAGTGAGGAACCCGTGGCTGCTTTGCTGCCTCAGGACACATTTGTGTGTCTCCAGCATGCATACAGAACTTGCTGACCAGCATGGTAAATTGCATCTTTTGAGAATTCCCTATATCCTTCTGATTTTGAAGCATTGACAAGGAAAGGGAACAAACCAAGAGCAGATGCATCTTCACTGGCAGCACCGGGGGAACCGTCCAAGCTCTGATGTTGCCGCTGGTTTTGGTTGTCTTAAAAAGGAGGTGGATATTGTGCTGCTTTGTTTTCAGCAGTACCACCCCAGCAGGTCCACCCTGCTTTAATTGTACAAACTCCAAACTGAGCTAACAATTAATATTTTGGTCCTGCTTCTGGACTAGCCACCAGGCTGATTTGACTCTAGAAGGGTTTTGGGAGGTGATGGCCTGGGAGGAGGGATTTCTCCTGTGCTGAGGGACTGGCCACCCTTATCAGGAGTTGGACTTGGTGATCCTTATGAGTCCCTTCCAACTCGGGATATTCTCTAATTCTATGATTATTCTCCTGTAGCAACATGCTCAGGAGCAGATCAGATAATAACACGTCCTGCAGAGATCAAATTCCCACCCAAGTGGGAAGGAAAGGAGGAGGTTCTTGTGGTTACATTGCTGGACAAGGACTCAAAGATCTGGGCTTAATTCTTTGCTAGACCCCAGGCTTCCTAGGCATTGCTCAGATTTTTGTCCCATGCTTGCTGAAGCCTGTCCACCGAGCTGGTTGTGCTGCGCAGGGACCTGGGGGAACACTGTCCCCACCACCAAGTAAGCTGCCCCCAAGAAAACATTTTGTGAACTCATTTCAAAGTGATGGTCAGATTCCCAGAAATTCACATCTTTTCACGGACATTTGCCAGACAGGAGGACCTGGCAGCATCCTCCTAATAAATTGCTCCCGCGAGTGATTTGCCCTGCTGCTGCTGCGTGCGTGCGTATTGGGCACTGCCTGGAAGGTCTCTTGCAGGGATAGCTCAGGCTGCATCTCGAGTCACTGGAATATGATGGGGAAAAGAAATTCTGGAAAACAGGATAAAACCAGAAATGGATGTAAACACAATTAGAATGTATGGTTTGCCGTCTGCATCTTTAATAAATGCTCGTCTGCAATGAAATACAATTAACATGTAAGATAATGCAGTTTACCTCATTTAGCTCTTCACTGGGTTTATAAACAAATTCTGCCAGTTAACTGTCCTTGTTAAGCAGATGCACACACCATACACAAGCTAAAACACACCGCAGACTGCAAACCGGAACAGGTGCAGGGAGTATAATGGGATGATGAATTTGTCAATTTACCAGCTCTAGATGTTGACAACAATGAGTGCATTTTATTTAAAACACTCGACATTGAAAAGCACTTTTTTCTCAATGTAGGGAGTCCAAGGTGAGGGGAAATAGCGCAATAAAACTTCATAATCCATACTGATTTCTAATATTAGGTGCTGGTGCAGAAGATGTCCAAAATATATTTCAGATAAATTCTGTGTAGTAGCTAAGAAAGGGCATAGTTTGTTTTTGGGTACTGTGGTGCTTGTTACAGCGGAGTCAGTAAATTGAGGTAGCACCTGAGGAAGCAGATCTAAAACTTCTCCTTCCTCCTGATTACCCCCTGTGGGCATCACGGCATGACAAATCCTTGCCAAGCCAGATATTCCATCTGTTTTGAAACGGGGGGACTACTGGAGGAAAACATAAGGAGAGCTTCTGATTCCTCCAAGGAGGCTGTGCGAGCCAGCTCTTCCTCTCTGTGTGATGGGGAGGAAGCCGTGCAGGGAGGGCTGCTGAGGGGGAAGGCTGCACGTAGCAGCAGATGAACTCTACAGAGAGCTGCCTGCTTATGTTAATATTTTATTCACATTATAGTTGATCTGACTGCTGGTTTTGTTATTATTTGAATTACTATACAGTCCAATTTCTGCAGGCATCCTTTAGCCTAATGATGCTCATGGGCACCTCTCCAATTCAAAGACACCAAGAAAGGTATCTCCTACAAGTTAATTGCCAACTTGCACCTTTGTGTTCCTAAATAGCTTGAAATCTGGGCTCTAGTGCCCGAGTCCCCTGCAAGGATCAATGCTTTACTCTCAGCCTTGCTCAGAAACATGCAGAGGAACAGGCATTTCTCTCTAAGAATGTCTTCTTGAACCCCAAACCTTTGCTTTGTGGCGTTAGCTGATACTGGAGCACATTAATTATGTCACCAGTCTCCAAGAGCAATTCAGTTTAAGTGGAGTTTCTTTGTCTTTGCTTTTCAGCTCAGGCTGGGTCCTCACCCAGCACAAATCAAGGTAATTCCATTGTAGTCAAAGGAGCTAAGCCAACGTACGTTACTAGGGAACATTGTGCCTATAGTGTGAATAACAACTGAAATGTTACTATTCTCAGCTGCTTTTTTCACATAAATTATGCCATGTTTAAGTGTAGATAATGAAAGCCCGGAATCAGCCCTGGTGTAAATGGGTATAACTTCTCTGACAGCAGGAGTGTTGCATTTGGTTACCCCACGGCTGGATTTAGCCCAGTCAGTTCAGTTTGGCATTATCACTGGGAAGACGTGGCTGGGAGTTCATGAAATGTCACAGTCTTTTAGCTGTAAAGGTGACACTTTAAATTGTCTTAAAGAGTAAGTGTGCATTTAATTTACATTTAACAGGATGGGTACTGTATATCATTTAAATACTAAATCAGTCAGAGGTTTAGTACATGCACTAAGGTTTAGCAGTTACAGCTGTTGGGCAAAATGGGTCAAATTCACCCCTAATAACGGGGTGTTGGGCTCAAATGAGCTTCAAAAGGGCACATTTCTGATACTTTTTTTTTTTTTTCCAGAATCCTTCCACTTAGAAGGAGCTTGAGACAAACTAAACACTTTCTTGCTCGTGTTTTCACCTGCCTAGCGAACCTAAAGAAAGATTAGCATTCCTGAAGGCTGACTTTTCTACTGCACACATAGTTAGTTGCCCCCCCAAATTTGAAGCATTTATTTTTCAACCACAGTTCAACTGCTGATGCATGTCTAAAAGGATGTGTATCCAGCTCCCAAAGACGTGGGATAAGCAGCCAGAGACACAAAGGCAGGAGGCGGGTTGAAGCCAGATTTTCCATTTTGAGGTGAAATTTGAAAATGTAAAAACGTGATCAGAATAACACAAAACCCAAAGCACTTCTCAGAGATGAAAACTTCAGAGTACAAATTGATAGACATGTTTGTTCCGGAGTTTTGTTTTGCTTTGTTGTTTTTAAATGTCATTAAACATTTTTTGTTGTAATATACAATGAAAACTTTGTAGTAAAAAGTCATATTTCTGGGAAAATGAAAAGCCGTGTTCTGAAGGGGTAGAAGGATTTATTTTTCTCTCTTTTGTTTCAAAACAGATGCTTATTAAAAGTAGGACATTTCTACAAGATATTTTTCCTTTGAGAGAAGGGCAGTTTTAGGCAGGGAACCAGCCTGTGCATAGGACTGCTGCTAGCTTTAGCAAGCACAGCAGTACCAAGAAGGCGCACAATAACTGCCTACAACATAGGATGGTTGTAATTGTGCCTACAGGCACTTTAACTGAGTGCTCAAATTTCTATCCTATGCAGAAATTTTTGTTTGGCTTCCCTCTAGCTTTACCTGTGCAAGATTTCCAGTAGTCCTGGATATTAAAGAAAAAAGATGGAGAGGGAGGGAAAAGAATTCTAGTCTTCTTTCAGAGGCGAGTGCCATGGCTCCTCCACAGCTGAGGTTTTTTCTTTTATGAATTCAAGGTGAGGAATTACTATTGCTGGTTAGAGTTTGCAGGTGTGCTACCCCAACAGCATATTTCTAGAAACAAATGAGAAATGGATCTTCACATCTTTTAATGCATATGACCAGATCTCAGGAACAAAAATGTGACAGCAGGCTCTTGCATCTACAGGAGGCAATGGAAGCTTCTCAGTGCCTAAACACAGGTGAAACCATCTAGTTTTAGAGTACTGAATTCTTCTGGTTGTGTTTTTTTGTTGTTGTTGTTTTGTTTTGTCTGGCTTTAATTTTTTTGTTTGTTTTCTTGTTGGTGTTTGTTTGTTTGTTTTGTTTTTCATCATGTACTTTTTCATGTACTTTTTCATCATTAAGCTTAGATTTATGCATCATGAACCCAATCAGGTGAGTGTTATTCAGATAATGTTTGTTTGTAGTTTACTGTCGTAGATTTGGATAAAGTGGTTTCTGAATCCTTTTCCTCCCCACTCTCCCTCAGGCTTTGTGGGGGGTTGTTTAACAAAGAATATCAGGTAAGATCCAGAGTGCTTTGTAAATCCAAATTTTGCTTTGGCGCCTGCATTAACAGCTCTGTGTGACAAAGAGTGAGTATCAGAACAAGATCAAACACTTGGCATGGTAATGAGAATTGTAATTAATTGAAAATATTTTAAAGGCAGGTTTTAGTGATGGAGCATTATGGCTAGAACATATTTGATTTCGATTTCTTTTATTATATGTTTGGATTTACAGGAAATAATAATAATACCTAATAAACTCCTTTTAAGTATTTTCCCCAGTGGTCAGGTAAAAAGTTGACATCTCAGATTTGGTTATACATGAAAAAAAGATCACTGAGAAGTGATCTGGAGGTTGCTTTTTTTTTTTTTTTTTTTTTTTTTTCATTTGAATAACTCTCCTTGTGCTCCTGTGGGACACAGGAGGCTCTCTGTGAGCCACCGATGGGAAGCTTGCCCATGCTGCAAAGCTTAGGGTTGAGGAAGGCATTAGCAGGACAGGCTCTGTTAAGGCCACTGACAGAACACATTCACTTCAAAGGGACCAAAGTTTCTTCTGTGGTTTGGTTTGGACTCATCTCTACTATTGCATCTTCTGTAGCAGCTTGACAAGGCTGGGATTTGCCTTTTTAAAGGGTAAAGCCTAAAGTAAAAGTACATTATGCATATAGCATTAGGGGACCGTACATTAAACGGAAGAAATATATATATACATTTTCAACTCCTTTGGCCTTGAGTTATGATAAGAAGGTTTGGAAAACAGTGCATTTACATTTTTTGTATCCTCTGGGGATTTAAAATCCAAGGGTCATCTGTGATTTGCCTAGTGAGTGAAAAAAGCTATCGTTGAAAATAGTTATTGGTGAAAATAGTTATCGTAGATTAAGTCACTGCTGCTCTGTGGTATGTGCCATGTTCTTGCTTTTCCTTGATGGTGTGTGTAAAGTATTTTGAAGTGCTTTGCTGTGCCTAGATTGATTGTCTTTATATATATTCATAGATATATAAATATGTATATATCTGAATAAATACAACAGATTCAAACTGTTTTCTCTTAACCGACCCTGAAAACCCGGGGGGTTGTGTGAGCATCACCTCGGAGGTGGCTGCAGGCAGCAAACAGCTTTTCCTCAGCACGCCCTGGAGACCATCGCCCTTCGGTGAACCCGCACCTCATCCAGTGCTCAGCACTGGCTCTGCGAATCGGGCAGTGCTTCCCAGGCAGTAATCGCTCATTATGCAACACCTCAGCCCTATGAGGCAGATCACTGTGAGAGCAAGGCCTTGGCAGAGGCTTTAAATGCCTCGTTTATAGCAGCAGAGGTGATGTCCAGCTTGGAGTGTGGGATGGGGTGCTCCCTTCTCACCCCTAATTTCAGTCATTGGACTTCATGGTAGCAAGAAATAGGTAATGTTATAAAGTTCTTCCTTAGCAGCGTGTTTTGAATTTTTGAGCTTGTGTATCTTGGTAAGTAGCTGTCAAATTAAACAAAATAGGAGTGGAGGAGGAAGCACTAGATGTCAGAGCCCAACTTAGTCTGCTTCCATTTAGTCTAGTTCATGCACTGACATTTTCAAACAATGCATTCAATTTTTTTACACTAGAAATGAAAAAGCATATTTTCCTCTTTCAGCCTGTGACCTCGTCTTTTACTGATGACTTCAGTCATTGTTTGTAATAGTCAAACCCCTGGGGCAGAGAACAGAGTGATTCATTTGTTCTTGGGGTACTTGAATTTAGAGACCACTAAACAGACTGAAATTATTCTTATTTGAAGCTTGCATGAGACAGTCTTCAAAACTACAAATGGTGCCAAACCAAAGCCCTAGATCCAGATTCAGATTTAAGTGGGCAGTGCAACCTGTTTCCAGAGCGGGCTGAGCATGTACACCAAACTCCTGGGAAGTTTTGATTATTCAAATTTATGGGCATTTGTTTTATCAGGGAACCCACCACTATGTAAACACTAGCCAGCTTTACTGACAATTCAGGCAAAGCGTGATGTATATTTCTGCCAACATATCTGTGCTAGACAGAGCATAAATTAAAGCTTCCCCTAGGGCCCGTCCTCTGCTTGTCCAGAGGCGAGTACCTAGTCAGGGTTCTCCTCAGGCTCCAAGGCCATGGCCCTGTTCGGGGCTGACGGTAAGAAGACCTACACCAGGCTGAGCTTTGTTCAAAATTGCATCTATTACGGTTATAAAAATACCAACTAAAAACACATAAAGCTCTAGGTGCGTTTGTATTGCAACAGCTGCAAGCGAGTCCTATCTTGAAAAATTGGATTGCAGCTTATCACCTAGGTATAATTTCCAATGCAAGGAAACACGGCCGGTCCCTGTGCGCCTGCTATTTATCACGCTTGTCATCCAGTCGTGATCCTTTTTCCCTTTTCAGCAGGCTACAAAATCTGATAAGTTGCAATGAGACTTCCCAGCAGCAGAGCAGGCTGACAGGTCTACGGCGCAGCGTGGGTGCGAGGAGCATCGCCTTGGCTTTGAAGAGCCGTCACCTGGATGACACCAACCAGCTCGCTGGTGATACAGAGCTGCCCCCACGATTTCTCACACAGCTTCACCTAAACCTGAGCCTGTGCTGGTTTTCATTTTGCAAACCAGAACCTGACGGATGAGGATTTGCAAATCCAAGTCGCCTTTGATTTCTGTCTGTAATAGAGACGGGTCAAACACAGAGCCCATTGCTAACTCTGAGGAAAAATCTGAATTAAATAGGAATTGGCCCGACCTCCCTTCTGGATTTGACTTTGCGAAATCAGTCTCTGACAGACAAGCTTTTTGTGAAACCCAAACAGTCTCCAGTTTTGTCATCTCTACTTTGCATATTTCAATAGCTCCTTGCCAGCTACAATGCTTATGATAATAAGAATAACAGAAACCAAAGTTAAACCACAAGTTAAGCTGCTTATTATATAATTTAATTAGACTCCACTGCACTTTCTCTTCCAATTCCCAACTTACAAGGATTGAATTGTTAGGTACATTTTTCACGTTGGGATTCTGAAGAGTTTATTTTGACCTGGCAAATGATTTTAAGTCTGAGGAAAAGCAGGTCGAGCAGTGGTGAAATAAAATAGGAAGTATGCAGTTTCTTCTCACCAAGCCTGGTATCTGCGTGACTCCAGCACACAAAGAGCTGGTGTGAATTTCAGGTCCTGCGCCTGCCTTAAATCAAGGCATTTGCAGAAATTGGTCGTGACACGGTTTACCCAGTGGTCTTTGCTAAGGAGCATTTTTGGGGGGAACTTTTGCATCAGATGCTCATAACTTATTGGCTTCACGAGGTCACATGTGCTGCTGGGCGAGGAAGGAAGGAAAAAACATGTTGTTATTAGCTGGTCCCTCACCTCCCCCCACCTCCCCCGCTCCCTTTATTCCTCTCGCAATATCTGGTATGCCAGCACCAGCACCGCAGGATGGTCCCTCTCCCTTTGGCAGGGCAAGGCACAGAGTTTCCTTTCTGTGCTGACATACGTTGGTTTGTGCCCCTCGTGCTGACTGACTGATCGTCCCCTAACACGCCATTTAACGTCTGTGTCGCCAGGACATTCGTTGTCTCCCCTTCATTCTTCATCCCCACCCCGCACCCCCCCTCCGGCTTTAAAGGCCACATTTTCCAAGAGGGAGACAATCATGAGAAATAATGTTTTTTTGAAAAGGGAGTGATTGTCACTGAAACTGATACGTCTGCACGATAACAAAAACTGTCATTGCCTCGCATGGGACATGTGCCCCGGGGACTGGGCAGAACAAAGAGATCCTTAGAGAGGAGCAGCGAGCCATGTGTGTCCTCTCATCCCCGTGGCACCAGGCAGAGCCCACAAGCCATTTTTCTCATACACCACTGGGACAGATAAATGAAGGAAGTATTTGAACGGTTTCCATTTAAGGAAGGAGTTAAATAGTTGAGTCATTATTTTTGGCTGTATTATTTCTTCTGCAGTTTCAGATGCACCCAGTCGCTGGAGGAAGGGCCAATGAGGGAAGCGGTCCTGTCCAAATACTGGGGCTGATCCTGCAGGTTCTCCTTGTACTGACAGAAATATCAGCTAGAGGATCTGGCCTCCTCCACCATCCTCCTCCTAAGTGTAAACCGATCGGGAGCACCAGGTCTTCAATTCTTTGGAGGGAAACCGGCCATGTTCTCCTAATGTTTGCTCTTTTAGCAGACGCAAGTGATAAGAAGCACTCTTGCTTTCCTGAAGCATTTTCTAGAGAACAGCCGACAGCGATGTACCAAGTTTCTGGAAGGCAGATGCCATGCTTTCTACCATCCATTTCATCAGCTGATGCGCAGTTACCTGCCTGCTATTAGTCATTGTTAATTCTCTTTATTGCATAAACCGCAGTGTCACCACTTATGCCACTTTCCTCTCTTACTGTGAGATGCAAGACGAACAACTTGCAAAGCAATAACTGCAGTCCCATCTGAAAACAAGCCCCAGATAAAATTAAATAATGTTATCCGTGCTGATCAATGATCGCTATTAAGGTTGTACAATAAAAGGAAGCACAGCTGAGATCTAGTTTGAGAGAATAGGACTCTGTGGGCCACTCTGAGGGCTGTAACTTCTCCCCCACGAGAGATCCTGTAGGCCTTCATTCCAAGAGCCATATTTTTTCCCTGGTTTACACGATCGTAACAAACTGTGCTTTTATTGCTGACTGTGGTACTTGGCTGCGGGTGTTGTGCACAATGGGGATGCTGCGGGAAGAGGACACACAGCTGAGCTGGGGACACAGGGTGAAGGTGAAGCTCGGGTAGGTCT
Organism: Anas acuta; assembly: GCF_963932015.1. NCBI lineage: Eukaryota > Metazoa > Chordata > Aves > Anseriformes > Anatidae > Anas > Anas acuta. The sequence continues at coordinate 26,466,551 of NC_088980.1, read as the reverse complement.
CTGGTTCCCACACCTGGGTACACATGCTGTGGTGGGTGAGATACCATCAGAGACATGCCAGGAGCTTTCAGCAGACAGTACGTGTTGCCACAGCCTCCGTTTTTTTTTTTGCTGTAACTGATGTTTTTGCACTTCTGAGCACGCACGTGGAGAAAAATAAATTTAAAAAAACAATATATAAAAAAAAAAGGTTGCGAACTTCTGCAGACCAACCTTTTCTTAATTTACTTTTTCTTCCTACTCTTTACAGCTGAATCTTCTGAGTTATATGATGTAAAATTAACTTTGTGTTTTATTGACAGCAGGTCAGATCCCCAAAGTTTTTTTAGTATTCAAGTGTTAGTCAAGGGAACCATGGCTTCAATCAGCTTCTGCATCTCTCAGAAGGATCTGGAAGCCCAATACCTTTGAGAATGGTGATTAAATGACTACAGTCAGGTGAGAAGCAGGGCAGTAATTCAATATAGACACATAAGGGAAGAGAATTCTTTACACAAACTTTTTGCTTGTCTTATTTTCTCATATTGCAAAATCTCCAAGAGGATATTATGGTTCATTACAAGATTGTATCTAAAATGAAACATAATCCTGCACTTCTTTCTGTTTCTACATTCCAACTCCCAAAGTCAAATTATGGTAAGATTCAGCAGCAGCAGTTGCTTACTGTTGTCAAAAGACATAAAGCAGTGAGGAATGTGCTTTGCTGAGAACGATATAAGCGGCGATGTCTGTGCAGGGGGGCACACCAAAGATGCTTTAACCCTGTGCACTAGCAGATAATGACAGCGTGAAGGGTCTTTTCTCCTTTGCTTGTGCTGAAAGGTGGATGGTGCTCATCTAGGCCAGCCATTTGGACTCCTAGAAAACATTCCCAAAGGGGCATTCACACTAAAATCAAATGAATAAAATCAAATAGAACGTGCCCATCCAGCCTTGGCCCTGCTGCTTAGGGCTCCTTACGGGCTCCTTCACCCCTGGTGGGACCAGCATGGCAGTCCCCAGCTCAGTCTGCTTCTTCTTCCATGTAAGACGCTGCTTGAACCTGGGTGTTTCCTAAAAAGAGCAGCATTTCTCTGAGCAGCCTGGGTGTCAGAGAGCCTGCTGCCTGCACTGCTGGGCTCCCACGGCTAGGTGTGAGGGAGCACGCACACAGCACCACCAGCATCCTTCAGCCGGGGGGGATGCTTATTCTGCTCACCCTGCTCACGCTGCTCACACGCTGCGGGTGCTGAGCAGCCAGACGGGAGCTCTCAGTTCCCTCTGCAGTGCTGCCGGACAAAAGATCATTATTCTGAGATTTTCCATTTTACGGGCAGAAAAACAACAGCAAGCCGAATGACCATCAAGCGCAATTGCAGCCACAGCACACACAATGCGCTATTGATTTGATCTGTTTCTCTTTTAAAATTGCCTCAGACTGGGTTTGTTTACAAGCTGCTTTATCAGATACAGGCAATACTAATTATAAGGTAGAGGCAGCAGAAGCATGCTCCACGCAGGCAAATAAGATAAATGAGACTTCTCTCTGTCCAGATACTTAGGGAAAAGTGAGAATTAAGTCTGTATGTTGTAGTTGGTCAGGGTTGCTATAGCTCCCACACCTATCCCAGGGTTGAAGAGTGCACAGGCCCAGCCAGGGAGCATTGCCAGGTTCCCGCTGCAGCATCCCGTCCTGGTGCATGCTCAACAGAGCAGCAGTCCTCGCCCTAAGGGGCTTCCAGCATCCAGTTTTTAAAACAGACACAAGGCACGCAAGAAACCACAGGGAAAATAGCCCAAACCATGGGCTGCTGGAGGTGCCGCCCTGGGCTGGGGCAAGGTCCTGTTCCCACCAACAACAACCTCTTCCCTTGAGTCCTTGAGTTGGACTTAGTATATTTATTTAATAAGACTTATTTATAAATACACACCCCAAAAGCACTGTCCCATAAACACTGATTGCAAATCAATCAATTTTCCTCTCAGACAGCCTCCTGCTCATGAATCTCGCCTTCAAGACCTAGTGCTAGGTCTGGAGTTGCAGCTCATCCCCTCTGCTTTACCTGGAGTGCTGCCTACCCACGCTGCCGAAATGCCTCAGCCTGGGTCACTTGCAGGAGAGGATGCCTGCACCAGACTTGCTGCATTACAATTTCTGAATGACTTTGTGCGCATACAAGAAACATCCCCCTGAACCATGTAGCTTGTATGTCTTGTAAAAATTACTTCTAAATCTTACATTTCCCTTGCAGCTCATCTATTATTTGCGGGGAAAGCAGAAAGTTTCTTTTTATTCCTGTCTGTCTTCCATTAAACTAAAGAACTCTATAAATCAATAATAACCTTTTAGAGATGAACCTCTTTGTAATTATGTCTCCAAAGCCAGGTAATTGTTTGCATATTTTTATAGAGAAATAAAGAAAGGAAACATGTGTTCAGTGTGATTGGGAAAAGAAAAGAAGAAAAAAAAAAAAAAAAGGAAAAGGAAAAGGAAAAGAAGGAAGGATTTAAACTGGTTATCAGCATTCATCACATTCACACTTTCCATCAACATTTTCTATTACTTGTAGCCAATTAATTTCTTTTGCACAAGACTCAAATCACTCAGCCAGACAAGAGTACAGGCGCTGGAGAGGGGAAAGTACAGTGTATCAATTGGGATCTGATTTGGATTTTATTACAATATGGTCTTTATTAAGGATAATAATCTACAACCTCCGAGTTAGGGGAATGTTTGATTTCAGTCAAATCAATCTTTGTGTATCTCCCTGATGCCTCGGTGACATTTCCCAACAGGAAGTGGCTAAAAGCCCAAACGGGAGTGATCTCAGATTAAGAAACAACACAGACATCTTGAAGGCACTTGGTTTGTAGACCAAGATGACAGCAACCAGAGAGCCCCGGGGCACTTTTCCAGGATGCCTACTCCCTGTGTGCCAGCCATCTGGGTTCGTTTAGAGCCCCGGCCTGCCTCCGCCTGCGAGCGTGTGTGTGCTCGGGGTGGAAGCGGCGGCGGGGGCACAACGTCTCAGGTTGCAGGCTTCAGTGTGGGCTGCGCTGGGGGCTAAACCCTCCTGCCTGGACCTTCTCAAAGCGGGCAGCATCATCTGCGAGTCCCTCCAGAGGAGCAATTTCAGCAGGACCAGCTGCAGGGGGGATGTTTAGCGTATTCTTTATTCAAAGTGAAAGATGTTAAGCAGGAAATTTCAGAAGCCCTCTTGTTCGGAGAAAGGGAAAGGAGGATCAGGGGAGAAAATAGAAACTGGAAAACATCCATGAAATTAGTCCCAAATCATTGCCTATCCTGATCATTTCCTGACAAGCTGTCTGTCACATATTTGCGGCAGGTTATGCAGAAGTCTCCTTTACCGGTAGCCATCTACATGACTAATGCAAAAACTCAGCTACCAGCAGCTCGGAAATGACATCCGACGATTTGTTTTAGTTGGAATTAATTTTTAAAAAGGAATGTAATATTTTTTGAAGGGAGAACTCACATAGGATATGGCCAGCAGACAGCTCCAAGCAATACATTCCCTCACCTTATTGCCTTGGGAGCTAAGAAATTTTAAAAGGCAAGTGTATGAAGCCGAAGACGCTGCCCTGTCCCCTGCCCTGCAGGCAGCTCTGTTGGGACCGGCAAGCCTTGGCGTGACTGGGAGAGGCCACCGAGAGCTGCCCAATGGGTAGGGATCATACCCTGCTTTCTCTGGGGATGGAAAATAGGCAGAAATTCAGAAATCTGATGTCGATTCTGGAGAAGTGAAGCCAGAAAAGTTCCTGAGGGGGGAAAAAATAAAAATAAGAATAAAATGGATTTGCATCCTGTCAAATGGAATGGTTGCAGGGCTAAAGAAGGAAGAATCCAGTAGATCATAGACAAACATGCAGGACTGAATATATAACAGAAAAATCAATTGTTTCTTTTTTTTTTTTTTTTTAATGTGTTGAATTGTAATGGAAATTAAACAAATGAAAAAATTTTGACTGTGATTTTTTTTAATTAAAGCAAACAAACAAAAAATATTTTTAGAGCTGTTAGGCTATTCTAATGACATTCAGTGGGTTTGCTCAATGTTCTTCACCCAGTTGCACTCTAAGGACCTAAATTCAAAAATAACAATGCCATACAGGCAGCAGGCCATGCTGTGACTCTAGGATTAGCCACAGAGCACGCAGCACAAAGTGGTGACCCAAATTCATACAACTACAGCTCAGCTGGAACTTTTTTTATCGCAATAGACAGAAGCAGGAAGAAGCACCCAGAGAGAAAGGATGGTGCTGCAACTCTTCCCAGAAAAGGAGGGTGTTTCTCAGCTGTAATCTTGATGTCTATCTGGTTGTGCTGATTACATCAATAGGTACCAGATTTTCCAGTTTCAGGTGGGATCTTGATGGTGATGATTTCACTAGCAGGTCTACGCTTCTGGCTGGGTCACCATGGTATCTCCTTCACGTGTTCTGTGGGACAGGTGGATAAGAAAAAACATCGAACTCCTGCCACCCTGTTGCAGTCCAGCTGCTGGCGAAATCCCCATCCAGGAATCCCCCTGTGCGGCCTCTCTGCTGATGGCTTGGGTCTTGGTTGCCATCCCCTGAGTGAGTCTCAGCTCTCCAAATTGCCCACTGCTCACAAGCAGCTGCATCACCCACTAGCTCTTAGCAGAGTATGATCAAAGAAAGTGGAAGCACGTAGGTGAATGTCCTTCTGGGGCTTTACAGTAAGGTTATATTTGTGTGTTCAGGTTTATATGTGTATGTTTCCTGTCAGAGCCTAAAGAAAATATGAATGTAGGTGGATTAAACCAGATGGGACTGTGCCATGCCTGCCAAGAGGTGTCAAACTTTTTAAACTAAGAAAGCAAAACCAGAAAAGAGTCACAAGCGTGGAACCACCTAGCTGTTTCATTTGTGTCCTCACACGCCACGTGGCAACACGTGCAGAGAAGAGCCAGCTACCACAGCGATGGGCTCACGCCACCTCAGGGGCACAATCCCGCCCAGGAGAGCAAGCCGAAATAATCCTGCTGGCCGTTCCTCAGGTTGTCTTGTTTTTCTTCTGATAAAAAGGCACTGTTAGTGCCCTGCTCTCTTTTATATGATCAGTTTTACATGTTTTTAATGAAGCAAAATCCTACTTTCTTGAGCAGTATTGAAAAAAACACAGTAACAAACAATACCTGCTCCCCACGAAGAATGTGGAACAAATAACTACACACCTGAAATAGCTGCTGAGGCAGATGGGAGGAACCAGAAACAACATACAGGTCTTTGCAGTTCCATTTCTGCGTCGTACCAGCTGGTGCATATTGAATAGCACGTGGAAAAAAAAAATAAAAATGATTGGAATGAAGCTGCCTTAAGAGAAAAATTGCAAATTCGTTCCTTAAGTAGCTCCTCTGAAGCTTGTGGAGTTACCCTAGGGATGGATTTGGTCCGGTATATGTCAACTGGCCCTGAGACATAATTTGAACTTCTACTTTTGCCAAATGAGCAAATATACACACACCATTTATTGCCAGTTCTGTTGGTTTAAGAGGTGCTCTGTATTTCAAAGCTAACATTTGTACCACTTGTTGCTGTGGTTGTCTCTTATTAACACAGCAAATAGCTAATGAAAATCTATGGCCTTGGAAAAACCCAGCTCATAAGTTTGGACTTTAAATTAGTCTGCCTGTCATATATACGCAGCACGGTACCCCACCACTTTTTGTCTCATTCAGTCAGCCCATTTATAAGGACACGAAATCACTGGGTACAAAGGTTGCAAGGAAAATTTTTTCCAAGAGGAAACAAGCCTGGCTCAACGGCAAACAACTCATGCTCTATTTAAAGTCAGGCAGCACTCATTTTTCATGCCAAAGAACCCGATTCATCCAGGGTGTAACTCCACAAACACCAGCGGAGTTCCACCAGAGACTAATTTAGTCCAAAGTGCTTAAAAATCATGCTTAATTTATACACATTTCAGTTAGGTCTTAATGCTGGCAGCTTCACACGGCCTTCCCCATGCTTCACCTGTGCTACGGCCGCCATCTCCTGCAGCTTATGGTGCCACGCTGCTGGCTCCCTCCCCTTTGCCCAGCAGGGCTCATCACTGCAGTCTTTCACCAGTGCACTGAGGAGATGGTGGAAAGCCATCTCCTTTCAAACCCATCCTCCTCCACAGCATCACAGAACGGCTGAGGTTGGCAGAGCCCTCTGGAGGCCACCTGGTCCCACCCCTGCTCCGGCAGGGCCACCCAGAGCAGGGTGCCCAGGCCCACGTCCAGGCAGCTTCTGAAGGTCTCCAAGGAGGAGACCCCACAGCCTCTCTGGGCAGCCTGTGCCAGTGCTTGGTCACCCACACAGCACAGACGTGCTTCCTGATGCTCAGGGGAACCTCCTGTGTTTCAGGTTGTGCCCATTGACTCTGTGTCACTAGGCACCGTGAAAAGAGCCTGGCTCCATCTTCTTTGCACCTTCCCTTCAAGTGTTTATTCACATTGGTGTGTTCCCCCTGAGCCTTCTTTTCCAGGCTGAACAGTTCTGTCTCTCTGCTTTTTCTCACAGGAGAGATTCTCCAGCCCCTTCCTCATCTTCATGGCCCTTCATTGGACTCTTCTTAGTGTGTCCATGTCTTTTTTGTACTGGGGAGCCCAGAACTGGACCCAGCACTCCAGGTGTGGCCTCACCAGTGCTGAGTAAAGGGGAATTAAATTTCTTCCTTGAGTGTCCTCTTCTACAAAAGTGTGATGCTAGTCTGCCTATGATAAGCTGACCAGTCCAGCAGGAAAGTGTTTCCAGTTTCAGGTAGGCTTTTTCTGAGATGACACCTCTTTCAGGGATGCCAGGTTTACTTTGAATAACAACGTGATGGTTTGTAAAGCCCACTTAGTGCAGTTTTTCATAGCCCTACTTGCAAGGATGCATTTGTGGAAAGCAATAATAAACTGTGTCAGGTTCATCTGAGCCGTAACTCCCTGGACTGTACTTAACCTGTAACGCTTAAACAACATCAGAAGCTCAGTTTGTCTAAAATGTCTTGTAGTTCCATTTAATCTCAAATATAACACGTCCGTCACTTAACGGGACAACATTCGACTTGTGAATGTGCACTCTCAAGATGCCATTTACACACGTCATTAAGGTATGGCCCACTGGTGAGGGGATTGCATCCCAGCTGTAATCACCAGCCTATCCCTAACATGAGCTTTAGGCAGGTTGTGGGTTTGTAGGAGCTCCTCCCGGGATAATTAAAGCACTGAGCTGTTAGGATTTTTTAAACAAGGTTTCTGGCCCTTTACAAAACATGTGTGCTATATATCTTAAAACATGACATGTTTTCCTCAAGGAGTTCCTTGTCAAGAATCTTTGTATTTAATAGTGGGTGATGATGAGAATATGCCCTAAATGAAATGTAATTGAAAATGAGATTATGTAACTTTACTTCCTCTGTAAGTAGACTTTCCCTTGACATATTGTAGTCAGGTTTTGCATTGAAGTCTTTAATGTTAAACAAGCTGACAAATACAAGATTTCTTTGAGAAATTAAGCAAAAAAAAAAAAAAAAAAACACCACTGAAATCTGATTTACATCTGCTAGTCACCTGCAGCAAAGGGGAGCAGAGATGTGTTCCAAAGTCATATACTTGAATGAAAAAAAATCCAGTGGGTGACAAATTATAAAAAAGTTAGTTTAGAGAGAAAAAATCCTCATGTCACTCAAATAAATCAGACATCAAAACAAACAAGCTTTAATTTACTAATTACCCTATTGGTTGTCAAATAAAATTTTAGTCACTATTAGTGCAGCTGCATATTCTCTTTTGTAACAGCTCTTGAAGAAAATGGACTGAGTTTCTTTAATTGTAGACTGTTAAAGTGTATGATTTTTTTACATCCAGGCTTGAGAAGATGAGGAGGTATTTTGCTTGAAAGTTTTCCTACCATGTCAGCAGGCAAAGCAGAGTCTGGTTAACCATTCTCAGTGAGACGGTAATCTGAGTTTGTCCAGCAATTCACTTTCAGACCGAAAAAAATAAGCTTTAATTTACTAGTTTGAACAACGAAACAGCTTCTACACTTTAGATGTCCATACGACATCAGAACAATAATGGAATTTGTGGGTTACAAAATACCGATTTCCAAAACCACTGGAGAGAAAAAGATTTGGTGCACTGCTCTTTTGCAACGGACCTGGTTAAACTTTGTGATTCTGCAAGTGAGATTATTTCTTGGAAAACTGCATGTGGGGAGGTTCCTTTTTAATTTTCTTTTTTTAGCCCTTTAAGATTTGCTACTTACACTGCTTAGGCAGCAAAAGTATTCTTTTCTCCTTACAAAACCAATGGGAGCTTAATTACAGTCAATAGTTTTATTCACCATTTTCACCATAAGCACGCAGCAGTAGAAGGTACCAAAAATCCTGTGAAGGCTGCTGGCTTCCTGAGTTTCATTGAAACAAACTAGATTTTCCTCACGTGTCTTCTTCCCAGAAATGATGCTGATACTTGCTCCATCTTTCTTTTCTTTACTAGGGGAATAGTCCTTGAGCACAGTCCACGTGTGAATGACATGATCAGCAAAAGTAATTGCAGTATCAACAGGAGCTAAGCTTCTGTCAATACTGCTGTTTCTATCTCAGTTTTCAGTTAAACTGAAACACTTTAAAAAATGTCTGGGGATGAGATTTTGGCATCTAACATTCAGATTAGAAACATTTTTTTGCTGGGGGTGGTCCGCACTGGCCATGTATTTAACATCTGTATATCCAGGTGGAAGGAGATGCAACTTTGGGTAGGGTAATTGCTCCCACTGGGCTGTGGAAGTTACAGTAATGCACTCAGGGGAATTGCAGCAGCTGCATGGCCAAGGAGAGGAAAGAAAGAAAATAACTGCTGATCTCTGAGCAAAACAAATGAACAGCCCTAAAATTATGCTGCTGCAGCATGCTGGCTTGGGTTGTGCACCTGAGACCTGACACGCTGGTCAAGCCTGTGCAAGAGGGGACACGGTCTTGGCCTGAGCACTGTGTTCAACCACCCCACGCTACAGGCAGATGGGAGGCGACCCCGATGGAGGTCCCCTTGTTGCTGCCCTACTCTCCTGCCTGTGGGGCAGGCAAAGGTGGTACAAAAATTGTCTCCGATGCAGCTGCTTTGCACATCGGCACCTATGAACACTGCAAAAGATGATCAGAATGGTCTCTAAGTTCAGGGATGGTTTCTTATCGGTATGTTTGCATCTGCTTAGGCAGGCTTGCTGGTGTTTCATGACTTGGGACAGCCTACTGCCCACCTTTCCTTATGTGAGAACCAAAGAGGACTTCTACCAAATATTCCTTAGCAAACAGGCAATTCTATCTGTCTATACCCTTTTCTTACATTTTCCACATAAAATTGCCATTTTCTTTGTCTGCTGCAGATAAATGTCAATTTTTATTGATTTTTGATTTTATCGATTTTTGATTTCATTGATTGTTGCAGCTGAAAGCAGTCGAGTGCAGCCAGCCATTCAGCAGCCACAGCTCCTTGCCTGTGGAGGTAAAAGCCAAGAGCATCCTACTGGGACCCCCATGTGCAGAATGTGCATTTCAACCATGGGCAGTGTAAATATGAGTGCATGCAAACAGGACTGCAAGTGCTGTGATGCATTAACGTGCCAGGGAGCTGGTACCTGTTTCTAGGGCTGCTTGGGGCCTCTGAATAAATTTAATCTGGAAGCCAGCAACCTTCTTCCACCATCACCCAGCAAGCAAGGTCATTAGCTCAGACATGCCAAGCAGAGAAGCCTGCACTGGTTTTGACTTATTCTATCAGTGTTCCAGGTGGGGCAAGTAGGACACCACCACAATGGCTCACATAGCTCCAAACAGCAGGAGCTGAGGAGTCCCAGAGGTGCAGCTTGGCAGAGAAGGCCTGGGACAACTTCACTGCTCAGGCTTCACATCAGGACTACTTTGGCTTCAGCCTGTCCATAGAGGCAAGGGGCAGTGGCTGGGGACCTCCAGGAAATGTGCCCAGGGCTGTTCTGGCTCAGAGGCCGGCTGGCATGGGAGGGCTGTGTCCATGCTATTAAGCTGTCTGTCCCCCCAGACCATTGAAAAGGACGAATGATTGATTTCTAGTGCCTGGAAACATTCTCCAGTCCCATTTAATTTATTAGCACAGACAGAGTCGATCTGAACCAACTGACAACCAAGTCCAGACAAGGAGCTGCAGTCCAGCTGTGCAGAGGAGCACGGCCAGCCACCCACAGCCAGGAGGCAAGGACAGGGGGATAAGGAGTTTTGCTCCAACTTTGCTGCCTTTCTCTATCTGCTGTCCCCTATCCCAGACAAATTTCTTTCTTCTCCTTTTGGACTCACTGGCTTTAAGTGGAGAATTGTTCTACTTGTGAGCACTCTGCCATTTCATCAGTGTTCTGGGTTCATTACATGGGATGGAGGCTGAGCTTATAACTTATAACATTTAAATTGATACTTACACCCACCCTCCCCTACCTCCAGGCACTAGATTATTGTTGCTTATGTTTTGGAATAAACCCATGTAATATCAGAGCTAGATTTTCCATTTCATTAACTAAATTTGTTGAAAAATGTGGAAAAAACACTTGTCCCCAGCCTGATACTCATTTTACAGCATGCAGTTCTGACTGATGTATGTTTTAACCAACAGAAGGGAGAATTCATGATGATGGGAGTGCAGTTTACCAAGAAACTTTTGATGACAGTGCTGTCAGACCCTATCTTACAGCTTTCTCCATTAGGAAACCATTTTCCAGCAGCCCCAGTGGAGTACTCCAGCCTTTCCAGTGAAGCTAACACCCTAATTTTTCTTTTCTTTGGGCTGGTCTGTTTCTTGTACTGTCTTTGTGCACATATGGCATTTTCTAGCCTGATTCTCCCTTGCGGCACTCAGCTGGAAGCTCTTCCACCCGAGCTACCACCTACAGGCATGGTGAAAGTGGGCCACAAAGCAGCCAGGGTCAGACAAAACATAGGAAGAGTTTGAATAGAAACTGTGAAGAGGAGGGAATAATTATGGCTGAAACTGGAGTGGAAGCTTCCCTCCTTTTTCTCGCAGGGTGTTCCTGTCCGATGTTTGCTCCATTTTTTATCTTATCCTCCGCACTCTTTTGTCCTTGCATCCCCAGGATCCCTTCTTTTCTGTCAGTACCTGAGTGTCCTGGCCTGCTCTGCACGGTGCATTCTTTGCTTTTCTATTTCCCCTGTGCTTTCCTCATGTAGCCTTATAGCTTAGAGAAATGAATGTAAATTTTTTTCTTCCATTACATGTGGCTCATTTTCTTTCCATGCTGCATTTTCTACTTGTTATCTGTATTTGTATGTAAATATCATTTCAAGTTCCCTTTATATAAAAGAGGGGCAACGAGCACAAATGGCCAGCAGAGCTATTGAAAAGCCACCACAGGACATACATCTGTATGAAAGAATACACTGCCTTTTGATACCAGTAGTTGCAAGGTCATTAATGGCAGGGACAGGAGACAAACAGTGTTAATAACAGGCTAGTAGGGAGCTGAAGGGGCTTCACGCTTCTCATGAAAGCTTTTAGGATTTTATTCAAATCCTTCCCTGACAAGAAGGGGATGAGAGAACTGGGAGATTTCTTCCATCCTAGTCATTTCTTCAATACACCATAGCTAAAGCAGAACACTGTAAGAGTCAGTGTTTCCTAACCTGGCCAATTAATACGCTATGCCTTGACCACAGAGGTGGTGGAGCCACCTTTAGCTGCCCTCTTCTAAATGAAGCCCTCTGAACCCTTAGGGGATTTAGATTATAACTTTCAGGGCAATTGCAGAGATTCTGACTAGATGGGGAGAAGAAGGATTATGAAAGAGAAACAGAGAAAGATACGGTCTGTTTCCTCTGATGCTCTCAAATAGTAAGTAGACATACTTTCAAGACTCATCCACCTCGGTGGAGACATACGAGGTGAGGTAGCTCATTCCGATGTGATGGTGAACCAGAATTTGGCTCACCAATGTAATTGCTTTTACAAGTTGGGAACAGCATTTTCTTCAACAATAGTTCAATTAAGAATGTCAAGTAGTTGGGATCTGGCTTTCATTTCTGCTGTTTACTAATTAAATTTAGGCGGGATTAGACCTCTATGAACTTCAAAATGAGCAATTGTGATCAGCTGGTCAATGAACAGCTGATCAAGAAAGGTTTGCTTAATTAGGGAAGAAGAGTAATTAGCTTGTCAACGTTTAAGCTCCAGAAAGACTACATGGAAGGATTCCTATCACCGTATTTATTGACCTTTAAACCCTTCAGCTCTTCTGTCATTGATGTTTAATCGAGTCACTTAGGCTGTCAGGCTAATAACTAAGATAATGAAGTAGTCTAGGACCTTGCTTTACTACTTTGTTATTCTAACGCTAATTTTAGAATGCCAAAAATAGGTTCACTAAAAATAAGACGTTGTGGGTGGGTTTTTCTCCTAAAACAATTGAGCTTCTGTTACTTCCCTCCCAGAACTATTGGGACTTTATTAGTTTTCGAAGAAATTCTTTTGTAGTAAAAGTTAATTGTAATTTTCATAGTGGAGGGCTTCATAAACCAGCTTCACATGGCAATTATATTTGAGGAATAAAGAAGGGTAGGATTTGTTGTTTGTTTTCAAATCCGTATGCCTAAACATGAAGGGAGTATAATGTTTATGACATAGTAAAGGTAGCAGGAAGATGAATCATTTTATTGAAGGTCTATATCTTTAAAAATCAAAGTCATTGAAGCAGGAGCAAACACCAATAAAATGCTTTAATTGTGTGCATGAGGTCTTTGTAGGGTTCTCTGGGTGCCTACCTGAGCATTGTTTTTCAAACCTGAGTTGCCTGAATTTATTTTTAAATGTGATTTTGTTAAGTTGTTTTCTGTGTATGGAGTACTTGGGGCTCAGACAAAGTTGATGTATCTGTGATTTCTTTTTTTACTCTTAAGTTACTGGTATATATTCTTAATCTTATACCCATTTTAATATATCTGTATTTTAGTATAGACTGTGTTATGCATAGATTAAATCAGTGTGTGATTGTTAATTTTTTTCAGAAAAAAAAGCATGCTACTAGAATCAAATTCTGAGGAGAAACAGAAAGCATTTGAGTATGTTTTTAAAAATACTTGTTTGACACACATTTTTAGCAAATAGCTTTCTTAAAAAGTCTTATTTTCTTTTGGTTCTACTTCCAGGCTTTTTTTTTTCTATGCAAAAGCACCATCTCTGCTGATACTCTTCACGCCCAGAATGTTATATCTATTTATGAAATTCCGGTTGTCTTTTAAAATAAAGTACACTTTCTTTCCCAAAACTAGACAATAAAACACACTTAATACCTGTGAAGAATTCTATGAGATTTTAAGTATTAAACAACATTAAGGGAAGTGTTTTTTTAGGAAAATGTATTGGAAAATGTTTTATGTATCAGAAAATTGTTTCAATGGGATTTTGCTTAATGTGAGTGGAAGAAAATAAATTCCTTACATTTTGGACATTTTTTACAAAGTGTTAGCCCATTCTTCTTGTTTTGAAACTGTTCACTATGCCAGCTTGACCTGTCAGCTTTGTAGTAATAATGGTGCCTGGCCAACAGGTCAGCAATTGCTAACTTTACTTTTTCTTCCTGTCAAAGAAAAGTACTTTCCTGAGTTCCCATCTCTTCAGAAAACATTCACCAAAATGAAAGTTATGTGGATAGCCTCAGATGTCCTATAGCCTGACAGATTTCCCAGATTATTATTTTGAATGCCCTAGGTAGAGGGAATAAAGCTACTGCTACTCCCAGATCCTGCAGAAACCCTTATCATGGAATCATAAGCTGGCTTGGGTTGGAAGGGACCTTAAAGATCATCTAATGCCAACCCCCCTGCCATAGACAGGGAGGCCAGCCACTAGATCAGGTTGGCCAAGGCCCCATCCAGCCTGGCCTCAAACACCTCCAGGGATGGGGCATCCACAGCTTCTCTGGGCAGCCTGTGCCAGTGCCTCACCACCATTTGACACTGAAGAATTTCTTACTAATATCTAATCTAAATCTATCCTCTTTTAGTTTAAGACCATTCCCCCTTGTTCTATCATTATCTCCCCCAGTAAAGAGTCCTTCTCCATCCTTTTTATAAGATCCCTTTAATTACTGAAAGGCTGCGATACGTCCTCCCCAGAGCCTTCTCTTCTCCAGGCTGAACATCCCCATCTCTCTCAGCCTTTCTTCATAGGAGAGGTGCTCCACCCCCTGATCATCTTTGTGGCCATTGAGCCAAATCCTTGTCCAGTGGATGGTCCACCCTTCAAATCTATATCTTTCCAATTTAGAGATTAGCATATCGTGTGGGACCATGTCAAAAGCCTTACAGAAGTCCAAGCAGATAACATCGGTCGGTCTTCCCTTGTCGACTGATGCAGTCACTCCGTCACAGAAGGCCACCAGATTGGACAGGCGCAATTTGCTCTTGGTGAAGCCGTGCTGGCTGTCCCGGATCACCTCCTTGTCTTTCATGTGCCTTATCTATCCCAGCCCCACACTGACTTCTGATTTAATGCTGTGTGCTATGTCTAAAAAAAAATATAATAATAATAATAATTAAAAAAAAACACCTTTGGGCTGAAGCCATATCTGTTTTATTTGTCTGGTAGCCACTGTGCACGCATTAAGACACAATACAAATGACAGCAAGGTCTTTGAGACTGGTTCTGTTGTTTACTGCACTTTCATACAGGGCTTAAACCTGGTGGCAGCTTCAGCGTTAAATAAACCATAACACTACTATGATCTTGCACTGTAGTGACTTATGCAGTCTTCTGGGTCACATCCTTCTTCTTGTGGATCCCTGGTTTTGAATGAGATGAATTTTCCGCTTTAGGGAAAAATCTTTTCTGGAATTTCTTCACCATTACTCCAAGCCATGCAGGCTGTCAAAGGCTACGTTCAGCAACAGACTTTTATCTGACCACACTAATAGGGGCTGACCTCTCCCCAGCCTCCCGAAGATACAGCTTCCCTCAACCCTGTCACCTTCTGATGTGTTGATCCCTATACTTCCTTCTGGTATCGTCAGCTGCTGAAGCTGGAAGGCAGCATGAGCATCAACCCTGTGCATATTTTTTCTGTCTTCAGTCTACAGCAATGTTTTTGCCAACAGTCCCTGAGTTTCTCAGGTTGCAGTTTTAGGGAACAAGGTGGGTTTGGGTTAGAGATTGGTTGCTGTTGGACATAACCACATTTTGCAGGTGTACTGACCCATCCCACACTTGCCAGGATTGCTTCCTGAGCTTCGTGCCGTGAAGTGCAATGGGACTCAGGGCTGCATTTTGCAGCTGCTGATAGAAAGCAACGGGAACGTGCACGTCTTGGGGCGTGGTTCCTGCATGTCAATAGACTGAAGTCAGTGGCCATCACAGGGAGGCATAACCCTGGTAGAATATATAACAGGGCGTTATTCCCAGTATTTCCCATATGGAAAACAGGTCTTTTGCATGATCAAGTGTACATGCACAGATCACATACAGACAGTGGACTTGGGGTGGGGGGGCTATTTCAGAATAAAATATGCTCCTATAGAAATGCATATCCATTACTATGCCAAGAGAATAATTGTATTCTCATAATTGTAAAGGTGTTCTGGTATTCTACAAGTGGTGAATTTCATTTTATTTTATTTTATTTTTAATTTTGCTTCTACTGGAATGTTACGTGAAGCCCATAATTCATCTGCATCTCCAAGTTATTTCTCTGATGAACACTTTCTCTACTCTCTAATTACATTTCTGAATGTGTCTTTGACAAACACCTGCTAACATCTCTGTGCTCATTACTTTTGGAATGGCTGCTGCAGTTTGCTTTAGGTTTTAGTTTGTTCGCATCTTCTCTTAGCAGTTGTTGTCAGGGGATTCACCAGTTCCACCCAAACTTGCAGGCTTTCCCAGCTGCCATAGGCTACCCAGTACCTCATTATGCTGGGCTGACATGGAGCCCAGCCTGATGGCCGTGCAGCTGAGAGCTGCTTGCACCACAGATTACCAGGGAAGGAGGCTTGTGTCCATAGCTATGCTGCTTTGATGCCCTGGAGCAGAGTTAAGGCCATGTGCCCTGGCTACGCATCACCTCCACCTTACCAGAGCTCACAAAAACAGCCCCACACAGACAGAGGTACAGGACACAGACATTTTCCATACTTAGCACTGCTCCTTTGCGTCCTTGCCTGCATGCCAGGCAGCCTGCAGCACCTCCAGGTTCTCCCTGATCCTACAGCTGCAAGTATCCCTGCCTGGAGCCACCTCCACCCACCACCACACACCTCCTGCCACAACACATCTAAGCCCATGCTTCTGTGCACTTGGAGAGTCTTTGCTCATCTGGACTGGCCATGCAGATGTCCCACCAGCTCTGCCTTGGCCAGGAAGATGGATTTCTGGGACCATAGGGGCATTGATGCCACACTAGACTACCAGTGCACTGACTTTTTTATCCAAAAAAAAAAAAAGGGTTTAATTTTGGCTCTTACCAAGATTAAATTTGCCTCATCCCTGAAGAAGCCCAGCCCTCCAAAAATCCCAGAAAAGTCCTCCTTTCCCTTCCCTAAAGGCTGATGACATAATTCTAAAGCAACACTGGATTCTGATCTGGCCAAGCTGCTTGGATCCACCAGAGAGAAGCAATGAAGACCTTGGTCTGTGGGTCTCAGAGCAGATGGGGGACACCAGGGGATGCACCAGCATGCACTGGCTGCAGTGCTCTGCAGAGCGGGAGAGGAGATGCCTTGGTCCATGAAAGCATTGGGTGGGATGAGCTAGAGAGTAGTAGTGCAAAGTATAGGAACAAACTAGCAAAAAGCTAACCTCAAAGTCAGGCTCCTGTTTCCTCTTTCACAGCAAGGTGCTGGTGAATGATGTTGCTGGTCAGGCAGAGTGCCTTGCAAGGAGGAAAGCTTTAGTCTGAGATCAAGAGCTAGAAAAGCTTTATCAGATGTGCAGAAGATGTAGGACAGGAACAATGCTCAGAGATGCACGAGACACAGCGTGACAGCATGAGGGCAGCAAGGTGGGACAGACATGTCTGTGTGAACAGTGATGTGTCCTGAGTGGCACTGCATTCAGCAGCAGCAGGACAAAACTCAATAGACGTGGGCTCCCGTTTTCAGGCTACTATGAAGGATGAAGTGACTGGTAGGAAACTGCTGCAGATTTGCTGCTTGATTTTCCCAGTCCTACACAGATGTCCTGAGTACCTTAAAGCATCTCCCTGGCACTAGGTTTAGGCACCTGAATCCTGCCCTAGATGGCAGTAGTAGGACAATGAGAGGCACAGACCATTCTTCAGTGGGTGCCCTACCTTGGAAGTGACACAGCTGCGTGGATTAATTCTGTATTTCACACAAGTGCACATGAAAATGAAAACTCCAGGTTGCACTGCCAGCTGCAGCTTGTATGCACACCGAGATGAAAAGAATCAGTATTTTTACTCATAGTCAGCCAGCATCCATTTCTCAATGAAATTAGGATTTTTCTTGTCTGTTATCTTCTATAGAACATAACTATATGAGCTACTCCTTAAAGGATAGACTTCAATGTCCGATACTGCCCCACTCTGGGCTTCCTGGAGCCCAGGGTGCCAGCTACAAAGCTGCCTGACACTCGGTCACATTTACAAATAGCCCACGCCGGTAGGCTTGCGACTTCGGTTAGTGCTGGTTCAGCATCGCCCTGAGTAACACTGCAGCCACTCATTCACCCTCCTCTATTTGCATTCCTGGACATTTCAGGAATGCATTTGAGTTAGATTCTTCACCGCAGCTGTATTGACTCTGAAAGAGAAATGCTGGCCTTAAAAAAAAACACCTCTAGCTCTGTGAAGGGGTTTCCAATTGTGAACTGAACTTCTTTAATAGCAGAAATATTAAAATTCTCTTCTGCTATTCAAAATATGTAGGATTTGTGGTCTTACGAGCTTTGCAAATCTATTCTTTTTGTAAAGAAAACACATTAATTAGACTCTATCTGCCTGAAAAATATTATGGCATGAAAAAAAAAAAAAAAAAAAGTGACTAAGAAGAATTTAAAAGAAGCTAGAATCCTTGTTACAGATGCCTTTAATCTAAAAAAAAAAAAAAAAAAAAAGCTTTGCTTTTATTTATGCATTTATGTTGGAGGGTGTACGTGTGTGCATACATAATTAAGATATTTACTTTAAAAGGGTTTTAAATGTATTCACCAGTTTTACTTCAATATGGATTCTTTTCTTACAGTTGGACTCACCGTACTTTAAAAGTTAATAAATAAAATAGTACCCAAAATTACAATGCGTATTTTTAAATCTCACATATTTTGAAAGTAACTGCTTTTTTCCTTTGTGGGAATGCAGTGGCATTCTGCCACTGGTCATGCGCAGAACTGCCTGGCTGTGGGATTTGCTAAATAGGCTTAACTGACACACATTCTCAATGACTATACTATTTAATGAATTTGACTCACATAAGTGATAATACAAAGATGGTGTATATGCAACTGGCGTGTCTTAGGGGATAAAGGTTTTGCTAGCTCCTGAAGTTGCATCACTGTGTTTTCCTGACAACGGCATTGTGACTGCGTTTTTGGATATTTGAGTAAAGAAAGGGTTTGCATTTTCAGAGAGAGATTGGTTTTCCCTGGAATAGCAAAAAGTCCTCTAGGTGCTGAGCTCAGCTTACATAAGATTTTTCTCAGAAGGCAAGCTGGGAGCTGGCTTTATGTGCGCAAGTTAGTATTTGTTCCCTTTGCCAAATCCTTCCTACTTTTGTGTACCAAAGTGATCACTGCTTTGTTATTTTGAAAACAATAATTTCAGTCCATATTTCAGCCATCAGTTTCTGTTTTCTTCATTTTTTTATTTTTATTTTTTTTTCCCTTCTCTTGCTTTAATTTGCACTGTTTGCCTCTGTGCAGTGACTTACTGCACACATATACCCCTGGCCATAGCCCAAACTGGTTAATTATACTCTTCCTACCTCAGATGATTCACCCTCTGCTTCCAAAATGTGAAGCCGTTCCTTTTTCCTCTCTTAAGCAGTCTCATATAGTGCTGCCGAAGCAGTATCTGCTATATTTAAGTGGTATGTGTAGCTATATTTCGCTGATGTTTGAACAAGCCTTGTCAGGATTGTTCCAGATGAAAGTGCGTTAATTCCTGTTATTATCAGGCACAAATGCAACAGAAAAACTTTACTTCAAAGTGGATGCATACTTTGCTCCCTGAGCAAGTTGCTGGATGTGACAGCCAAAGGATTTTGGTGCCGCTTGTCTTCTTCAGTATGTTACTGGAATACAATGCCTGGCTGCAGCATCCCAGAAGAGATTAACTTCTGAACAGCCTTGACTTTCCAGCAGGCTCCTCTCAAACCAGGGCCATGGCACTGCCTGGTGGAGAAGGTGTCTTTGAGAAAGGACTTTGAGAAGTCCTCTTCTCACTTCCTAGTTCCCAGCAACTGAACATGAAAATAGAAGACAATGAGATCTTCCAAAGTAAGTAGGATTCTTCTAAAGTGATGTCTGAGGGTCACAAGATATTTTCAGAATAAAAATTCTGGTCAGTAGATATTGTGTCAGCAAAGGTTTTTAAAATCTGCTAATCTCAACACTAGGCTCTTGTGAATAGGCACTTCATTAAGCAAAACCATGGTGCCACAACTCCCAGCTGTGATTTAGCTACAAATGCTTCAGAAGTGTCTGTCACTGTAGTATCTAAACACTGTGCAGGGATTATAAAAACGCATAGAGAGCCACCCAGAAGGACAGCAGATCAATTCAGTGATGAGAAGTCATACAGTATTTCAGCAGATACAATTCTATTCATTTATTGTTGTACCCCACTGCCAGCCATTGTAGGAAACAATGACTGTGGTATTCAAAAGTTGCAAGGCTCCTCCTAAATATTAACGAATAGCACTGGATCAAACACCACTCTAAACTCCTGTCTCCCAAAGGACCCTCAAAAGACGACGGCCCCACACGTGCAAGCATAGAGGTTATGTACCCACACGGGACCTTCATGGGGGAAATGGTGCTCAGCTTGGGAAAACACAGCACAAAACATCTGAGGAAGGAGAAGTAAAATACTCCAGCGCTGGAGCTGCATGTCTGCACTTGTTACAGGAACATTCCTGTAACAATATTCCTTCTCCGGCCACCCTGAGCACAGGCCTTGCTCAAGGCCTGTGGTGCCCACCACAACACAGGACCTTTCCTGCTCTCTTTCTTTCATCTGTTCTTTACAGCTCTGTGTTGTGCAGTATTGTGGTTTTGTCTCTTCCCTGATGCTCCTTGTTTGGACCTTCCTCAGGCATCAAGCCATTGTGGTGCTAGCAGAGGGGTACTGCTAGCACGTGAAATTAGGATTTCGTCTGACCTACATCACCTAATGATTGTCTGCAGGTATTGAATGAAAACAAAGATAAATCAGCCTGTGTGGCTTTATGCAATCTTTTCGTGCTGCTACTACTGGCAGAAAATCTTATTGATCAATGAGCTACAAATTTAAACGATATTGAATGAAAACCATGTGCTTGTAGTATGCTTTAAAGTTCTGGGGCACTTGGGGGCTGGTGGAAGAGCAATGGGAGAAACACAGGGCTTGGACGTCTCCCTGGGAAATGTGCCATCTCACCTTCAAAGTGGACATATCAGAGGACTGTCAACAAAAAGCACTCACACAAGTCTCACTCATTGCACTGCAGCACTCAATGTCTCATCAGAAACGTCTCATCAGAACTCACTGCCAGTCCTCAGAAAATGTGGCAAGTGAAGCAAGGACAGGGGACTGCTGGATCATGACAATGAAATGCATTTGCTAAATGCCTCTTCTCTCAAGTCCCAACAAGGTATCCCAGCATATATGTAGAATGCCTATAAAGACTGAAAGTCATTTAGCTCAAGCTTGGTGGAACCTATTACAACAAGAAGGGCTGTAAAAGATAATGAGTTTAAACTTGTAAACTTGTAAAATTGGACATTAGGAAAACAAAATGCCTATCTTTTATGTAGTAGCTTATATATTCAGTATGTTAGCACAGAAGTCTTCACATTAAAAGAGGGCTAAATATGTTGCTAATTCTTTCAGTTTGATCATGGATTTTAAAAAGCATCAGACTCTGGAGTCAAATGATAACAAAAGACTTTGATTTTTTTAGAGAAGATTCTGAACCTCAAGCAAATAAAAAGCTTACACTCTTTGAGCACTTTTACTCAAAATCCTTGGGCATTCACTCCTGGTGGTAGTGGGTTAAAACAGGGTATGGCAGGCCTGTGCCTCCCTGGGAGAAATATCTACTTGTATTGTAAAAGAAATTGTGTGTCACTGTGGAGGTCAAACATTGCCTTCCATTCTGGAAATGAATCAAGATGTAAAGAGTTTTAGATTCTATATATCACATTGTTTTTTATTATTTAATGGTACAATAGAAATCATTTTGTTTGCTCTATCCTTAGCCTCCTTTCTTGAATGCAAAGAATGCTATCTCCTTCATCCACCAACACAAATTTGGGTAGTCTTCCCATAGAAACCAGACAGATGAGTGGGGAACAATGATCAGGCAGTTTCAGTAGAGGTGTTTGTTACTCTTCAGTGCTCAGTAACAATCTAAAGGGCATGGAACAATAGCACCTGAGATTTGCACATGTATTCACTCCTGATTTAGCAGTTCTCCCACAGAAGGAAAGGTGAGTCCTTCTTGTTGCAATGGCAAATCTCATTGCCATCAAAGGGAAAAGGATTAGCAAAAACTGAGTGCTTTTGAAAACCATAAGTACTATTTTCAACCTAGAGAAGAGTATTGGAAGGAGATGATTTGCTTTTTGTGTTGATAAAAGACATTTGTGGTGCAAGGCGGAGAGCTCTGCGCTGTTCCTTCCCTCTGCAAAAGCACCATTTACCGTTTTGCCCTGCTTTTTCCTGTTTCCTCTTCACACCATTACCAAGGCAAAGTTTGTGGTGTTTTTGTCATCGTTTGACAGAAATGCACCTAAATGACCCCTTGGAGCCTGCTGCCAAGGCCACGGTGCGGCTGGCTGGCAGGGCCGCTGAGGGAGGCCGGCAGCCAGGGCCTTCTCCCCGCCACCATGCACCTTGTCCCACAGCAGGCCTGTGTGCTCCTGGGCCAAGGCCTCCCACCCGGGCAGCCACTTCTGGCCTCCAGCAAAACAGGACAGTGGTGAAGAAGCCCGCTGGTTGATTGACCCCATCCGCAGACAGCTGCTGGATCCATCGAGGCATCAGCACCCACCGGAGGCTGTTTATTTTTTTCACGTCTTTTACTGGCTCTGTGGCAAAAGCTCTAAATACTGCCTTTTATCCCTCTTAAAGCTCAGAAGAAATGTGAATGTTGTCTCAGTGCATTCGAGACTGAACTCCTCTGAGAGAAAAACAAAACACATTTCGCATCCAGATATTAAGAGTTTTCTCCAGCATGTGTGAAGGGCTCTTTATTTTACAGAAATATGAAGTGGAAAAGGTCCATGACCCATAGCCCCACTGATGTGGGGTACTCGTACCCTCTGTTTGGCCGAGAGCGGCAGTAGGGATGTTTGTTAACCTCCCAGAGAGCGGAAATTTCTGCATCTACAGTATATTTAAATCACTTCCAGCAGGATGACTGAACATCCAGATACAGGGCTTGGGTTCAGCTACTGACAGCAGGAGAGACCAGGAGAAAATAGAGCAGAGGGTTATACCCACTGAGGGACCAGAGGGGTTGGGAGGAGAACTTGGTGACGCCCAGGTGTGAGGCCAGGACTGCAAAGCTCAGCCAGATGCTCAGTTCAAGCAGACAGTTATGGAAAAATAACAGAAAATAAGTGGGAGCTTAGGGAACACGGCAATTGTCCTTTGGGAATTTCTCCACTTTATGAGATAACCAGGGCATGGTTTGCATTAAAAGGCTATGAGTGCGTACATGTAGAGTATTTGCTTTCTCACACTGAATGTGTGCAGCAATGGCTTAGCAATGTGCATGCTGGAATTAAGAGAATATGTTTGTTCATTTACTCAAATGCAGGCTACTAACACCATCTCATAACACTACATCCTTCCAGTCTTGTGGCAGAAGAAGATCAGAAAATAGGAAGGGCACTAAAACATGCATCAGTCTTTTATTTTTCTGTTTTATCCACCACCACCCTTTATTACAGCTTTTCTTGCACTACACTGATTTCCGCTCCTCCTTCTTGTCTCCAAAACGTCACCTCCCAGCAGAACCACCTCTTCACAGCAACCATCAGGGTGCATCATGAAGAAGAGGTGGAGCTGGCAGGGATGCTGCTGAGAGCCCCCCACACACTGCACACACCACCAGTGCCCCTTCCTCTCCCACACCTTCCCTGCCCAAGCCACAGCTGCTCCTCCTCATTTTGGAGATGTCCCTTTTCTCCAAATGCTGGGATTCCTATCGTTTAACATGAGGTGAATGGAAACATTGATTTTGTGTTGACTTAGCCCCAGCTGCTCACCTCTGGGAGCCAGAGAGTGGCTCAGTGAGTACACACTGGGCTAAGGAAAATCTGTTTTGATATAGCAATTGTAAAAACTGACATGTAAATATGAATGATCGTACATGCTTGCAGTTACTAATTTGTGCTAGTAGGTAAACAGAAATGTCAGCGGTCAGGGAATAAACAGGTTTACACATCCTGTGTGGAAACATGGGGCTGTGAGCTTCTTCCATTGTTTGCTATTTACATTATGGAAATCAAATTGACAGTCAAGATGCCAGAGGTTAAAAATATTCTGTAAACTTAGCTGAAAAAAAAAAAAACTGTCAAGAGTTCAGGTAGCTTCTATTTTATTTTATGTGCTGTCAGTAATACATTCGCACTTCAAGAGCCTCTCATATAAATATTTGCTTGCAAATGCCAGCGGAATGGAAAACTACATAGTGACTCCTGATGCTTTGAATCAGGGTCCAAGGCTAAATTGACCAACTGTTTTAAATGGACTGCCTTGGTAAATCTTCTGTCTCTTTTTCAAACAATCTCATTTACTCTTTATCGGCCAAATATTTGTGTAAAAAGTGTTTATTTCTGATTTTGAATAAGTCTCTATATTTCCAAGTATCTGCAGTGGTGCATGGTGATCTATCCTAGGGCTGTATTTTCAAGCATCATAAATCAGAATTACTACACTAAACTTAAAGGAGAGACCTTTGTACAAATGAGTTGAAGCTCTGGCCAGCCTAATCTATGTGAAGGATTAAATATTTTATTTTTAAACTGTTTTGTAAATTCAGTTAAACTGTGATGTAGTGGTAGTACTGCAACTGGTAATTGGCTTCTAAGCTTTACCAGATTCTTATCGTAATAACTGTTAGGAGGCAAATCAGTGGCATTCAGTGATGACTTACAAATATGATCTATAATATCTTCTTCCTTTTGCTGTGGGTTTTTCCGAGGTTTGGGGTCTGAAAAATTAACTTTGTCTTCCCTGTGGACTTCTGACTGAAACCTCAACTGTCTAGAGATCAAAGAAGATCCCTTGTCTGTGTTGTCATTTTGAGTGACAGATCAGCAATGTGTAATTCAGTAGATCAACCCCTACTATGAAAATAATAATACCTCTTCCTTAGTTAGATCGGTAGAATCAAAGTGTTGGTCTAACACAACTTAATTTCATCCTTCAGAAAGAAGTCTTTCTTGAGCTCACTATAACTTCAGAGATCTTTCTTTGTAGCTGTTTCCTAATTAACCATTTCACTGCTCAACCCTGTGCTTTGATTGTCTTTTATCACCATACTGCATTTTATTTTTAATTTGCTTCCCTTTTCCCCTGTATTTTGATAGTTGTGATTTATTTTTGTTTTTAATGAAACAGTTCAGAGGGAAATCATCGTATGGAGGCCACCAGGAAGCAGTGAGTGTTTGTGGCAGCAGGGTCAGGAAACCCAAATTTATGCAAAATCTGCCAAAAATGTCAGTCAGGTCTCCCTGAACATCTGTGTGTGTCACAGACTTTTTCCTGGCATCACAAGAAGACATTTCTACATGCTGTGAGAGAAACATGCTTTGTTAAAACTCAAAACTTGTGAGGGCATAAAGTGCTGCTGAGACTTTGGGCTGTAAACGGAGGTGAGTTGTCTGTGCATTGGAGGGGGGAACCATATTTCCATTTTCAAGGAGAAAAAGAGGTAGACAGCCTCTCTCTTAAAAGTGTGGCCACAACCTTTCTTGCCAGGCTTGCCCTTAGATTTTTGCCAGACTCTCACCTGTAGACATACTCAGTTCTGAGCACACTGGAGGTGTGAACATCTGCATACACACATGGAACAATTCCAGCAGTTCGGAACATGCAGTGTAACATTTGCTGTCAGAAACAAACAAACAAACAAAAACGTGGTAGCTCAGCTTTGTAGCTGGAAATTGCAGAATGGCCATATGGGATCAGCTGGTCTGATCCGCATTAGTGACCAGTGCCAGCTGCCTCAAAGGGAGATGCACAAATCCTTACAATTAGCATTTACAGGATAGTTTGTCCCTGTGGCAGTTCACCTCTCCTTTTTGCTTGTTAAGGATGTCTCATGCAATGGCACATAAAGGGTCCGCACTTCTGAAGTTCTCACTCAGTTAAAAGATATTTTCATGCAACTAAAATTTTACATAGATCTGCTATTCATGTAAATGTCCAATCTTTGCTTTCTTTTTTGTTTTGTTTTGTTTTGTATTTGTTTAATCTTGTTAAATCTCTGGCATCAGGGTAACTTTAGCAAGAGCTTCATAGTTTCAGTAGCACTTGCAGGAAAAGGAGAAGTTCTGCCTTGTTGTCTGCTAGAAATGCAAATTCTCTTTCCAACTCTTGCTTTTCAGAAAGATCTGAAAATTGCTCAGGTTTAAGTCAACTATTCAGAAGAGATGGCTAGGCCTAACCACACCAGTCCCAGCACCTGGTTCATTGTTTCACAAGCACACTTGTAAGCTCATGGGGGACAAGAAAGCAGCAGCCAGTGTTGGAAGGAAGGGGGCTTTATGTTTGCAGAGTCCTTTGCATCACCTTGCAGGAACAACGGAGAGGCCCAAAGAAATATTAATAGTACATCAGCCAATGGGAACTAATTATTTCCATGTTTTTTCTTTTTTCTTTTTTTTTTTTTCTTAACTTCCATACTTTGGCCAACTTTTCAGTTGTTCTCAACAATGGCTTGTACTGTCCCTGACCCACAGTGTGAAAGGATTATCTCTATTGAGGTCACAGAGTAGATTCCATTTCTCTGATTGCTTGTATAGTTACTCTTGTCCAAGAAGGACCCAACATGTGACTCATTTGATGTTTACTTTGTTATTACTACATATTTGTGTTAATTGTAGTCCTAGTTAGAAACCTGGCTTGGTCCTAAAGTTAAGACTGTCTGGTGTTAAGCCCAGTACAAAGACAGTTCTTTTTTGCACTAACGCACTATATAGCAAGTACTTGTTTAAGGCCATCTAACATTGCCAGAGTGCAAGCTGTCCACATGAACCCCTTCTTTCATCAGTCTTCAAGCTTTCAGCTGTCTGTGCCTGCAGTTACTGAGAGGAGTGGAGGAGTGGCTGACACCGAGCTGTGGCACTTCCTCGGTCTCTTGGGGAAGTCTCTCCACATTTGCCTAATCAAGCCACGTACACGTTATGTCATGGTGACATGTCATGTCAGCCGGATAATAAGGTGCCACCACTGGATTTGAGGCAATGCAATGAGATATTCCCCATCATTCCTAAATGCCCTGGCTGGCTTTGCAGGTAGAAGCATGCACAATTTGGGATAAAGGATCTATGCATAGTCTATGAACTGCTGTATATCTGAAGACAAGGTGAAAATAAAACTGAGTGTATTAAGAAATCAGTCTACTGAATTTCTTTATTGGTGATATTTCCTCCTAATACCTTTCCACGTGCTTGAACTGCTCTGACATTTTCAAGCTCCTGCACCTAAAATGCTGGGATATTCATTTCCATCTGATGAGAACAAGAGATTGTTTCATGTCACAACATTGGATTTGCTCAATTTGCCCAACCAAATTAATATCAGGATTTTGTTTATGATAAAAGTTCAGGATGCTTATTAACTTCTGGGAGAAAACACAAAAGCTCTATTATATACTGTATTAAAACAAAAAATCTTTGATGTATTCAGCATGTAACTTTTTGAAGTTTCAAATGCAATACCAGGTGAACCGTGGCACGGAGAGCCTTTACTTTGGTCTCTGCATCTATTGACCTGTGATCTCATGCAATAAGCAACTAATAAAAACATAATTTAGATACTGGAACAGATTTCCTTATAAAATTAGACTTTTTTCCTCCTGTAGTATCACAAGTCAAAGTATGTTTGTAATTGTTTTAGCAGTCTCAGAGTCTCAGCAGACTCTGCATGCTTACAGAAGTTAAACTACTTTCAAAGGGAATGGCAAGCTGTACAGTCACAGAGAGAGAGTTTAAAACCCCTCACATTCATTAAAATGCATTTGAAGAATGATAAATCTTCCCTACATGTCAGACAGCCATCTTTTCTGTTTTATTTTAAAAGCTACTTTTCAGAGATCTGAGAGTAAACAGCAGGCAAAGGCTTCCTTAACTGCACCTTTTTTTACTTTTTTCCCTCTCTCTAATAAAAGAGTGTTTATGGCTTCATACACAGGACTCGAAAGAAAAGGATGTGAGTAAGAAAGATTAAAGGTATAAAATCCACAGGCTATATTTAAAAGTAACTTTAAGTAGCTTTATTCAATAAAGAGCATGAAAAACAATTCATTCTCCTTTTAGTTTAAATCAAACTATTGCAACTTCCTTTTTTTTTCTTGTTTATATAATGTTATTAGTTGGCATCAGCTTTTATCTGAACCTAATGAAAGTTTGGGAAAACCTAAATACAGTAATGGAATTTTCTGCATTAATTGAACACACAACATCTAATTACAAGTTTTAGAAACAATTTACCATTTGCCTAGAAGAATAACCAACTTTATGCAGACACAGCATTGTGATGAATTGATTCTAATTTCTTGGTTTCAGGCGGGGTAGCTAACTGTTTCTACTGTCAAATTCACGATGCTGAGATGTTTGTTTTCGTAAACACAGATTATTCAGAAAGAGAATGAAAGTCTTCAAGCATTGTAATTGTCACCATTCATTGACCTCGCTAAGCTAGGAAAAATTCATGCCAGCTCAGGGTTTTCTTTCCAACTTGCTTACCCATAAAATTATAAAGTGCCGTCTCTATATTGTCCTCAATGAAGAACCACATCATTTATATATTCTTACCACACAGTGCTGAGAATGCTACACTAATTTAGTTGAAAGCAGAGATAAAACACATCTAATATGTTTTGTAATTATGGCAAGTGACTTTGCTCATTCTCTGTGTTCAGCCATCCTTCATATTCAGGACAAGGGGAACAATGTTGCTCTATACTCCCTTTGCTATGTGCACCATGGAAGTCACTGCCCTTTTTAATATCGCCATCCAGCTCCAGATAGTCTTCTCACCTCCCTTTTCATTCACGGTCACAGCTAGGCTCTGTGAAAGTCACAGTGACTCTCTCATGCTGAACCACTCTAAATCCACTACTCCTGATGCCATCTGACCTTCTAACAGTGATTTCCATGAGAGGGAGATGTGCCCTAAGTGATCTGGAACTGGGCATTTTCCTGCTGTCTTTCTGCCTTTCCTACTTTCCTACACACAAACAAAAAGCCTTTGGGTGTAAATATGTACCCCTTTTTAGAAGGCATCTTGAGTCTGCTCTGAAAATAGGGAGCTTCCTAACAATTTAAACCCACCATTAGCTTCTTACAACACCAAGCAACTTCTATGGAGGATAGCCAGAGAGGCAGAGCATTACCTGAGGACATTACCTAATTTCAATTCTTTCTCTCATAAGTTTTCTGCATGACCTCAGGACATTCTCTTAGGATAAAATTTCCAAGAGGGATTTGGACATTAAGCCTAGATCTATAAAAGGGCTTATGTGATTAAAATGGAACTTAGGGAGGTTTTAAGTACCTATGACCAAGACTGCAATCTTGCCAATTCCTGCTCAACTACAGATTAACCTCAGAGGCACCTAAAGAACACACAGGTCTGAATTTTTATCTTTTCTTAAAATGCTTTAGAGGCAAAAGGTACTGCTCCGGGCATGCAAAAGACATAAGGACACCCATTCTGAAGCACACAAACTTCCTAAAGCAGCATTCATGGAAAATAAATGCCTAAGGAAAGGCCCAGTGGTTTGGCTACAGGAACTGGGCACCTCTGTTTTCTTCTTATTATGGGTTTGTAAGTGATAGGGACTTTCAATTAACAAGGAATTAGCAAGGTTATGATACTTAAATATTTCTAAGCCTAATATTTTTAAGTGTAGAACAGCCTCAGGAAATGATAGTGTTTTAAGTGCTACACTGTGATAAGAGCTGGAATTGCCACGAAACAACCACCTTAATATGCTGTTTCTTCTCTGAATTTCCAAGGAATTTGGAAATGAGTATTTCCTTTTTTCTTAAGCTATTAAATCAAATTTGTCAGAAAAAGTAGAGCAAACAAGTGTCAATGTCGAAAAAGAGTGAGTCTTCAAGAATCTTTTGTCATCTGAGTGGTATGTGTGTTGTGCTAATGTGACAGTTATTTGCTCAGTTATACGTTGGTCACAACAAATGATACATATCGTAGTTTTTAGGAAATTATTACATTTTGCAAAATGTTTCATTGGTACGCTGGTCTGCAGGCCATTCACCCAGGACAGAAATCTCAATGTTGCAAATATCCTACAGATGTAAAGTGTTATTGACCTCTGTCACCATAAATAAATAGATAAATAAAAAATCTTAAAATTGGAACATTTCTTTTCAAGCTCACATATTCAAAGATGGTGGGTTTTTTGTTTGTTTGTTTGTTTTGTTTTGTTTTTGTTTTCTAGGTAGCTGTTTTACTAGGAAAGAAACTATATTCATTATTTTATGGATTATTTCCTCCCTGTTTATAATTGTTTTGTCCAAAGGAGTTTATGTAACTCTTAACAAAGGATCTTTAGGAATAATTTTTCTTTGGGAGCTGTTTCACGGTCTCACAGACATTTCTGCTTGGAACTCACTCTTGTCATTCTCAAAAACATCATTTGTTTAAATAATCACATTAATTTTTAATCCTTGCAACCATTCCCTTCAGAGGCTTTTCAAGGTAACAGGCAATGCTTAATCCACTGCTTAATCCTCCTCTGTTAGGCCTCTTCTGCAGCCGCTCACACATGCTAGCTATCTTATTCTTTTGCTCCCCTGGCTTTCTAGTCCTAGGTGATCAATATGAGAATACCATGAGAGGATCCTAGTGCTGAGCTTCAGGCCAGGCAGCTCAAGAAGCTGGTAAACTTACCTGTTGGTGTGATTTGCTGGTACTATAAGCAAGAGGAGCAGTTTTCCTTGGGGGGACACCTCCACCTGAGACTTCTTGCTGTTCTTACACCAACTTCTTTGCAGGCTCCCTGCAGGATTTCTCCTCCAAGAACTCTGAGGAAAAAGAAGCAGCAGCTTGGTAACGTGCAACATTTTGCACTGCAAGTAATTCAGACTAAATCATTGCTAAGCCCTGTTTTATCTTAAATATCTTTGCCTACTTTTTGCTAGCTCAAGTAGCTCCTGCCTGCATGCCTTCCTGTTTAGCCACTCTCAGCTGGCTGCCTTGGCTCTGTCGGGGAGACTTTTCGGCTCTCTGTGTGTACTGAGTTGGTTGTTTGGTTTGCAGGGTTTTCCATATCTGAGCTCAGCTGTGTGGTT
The DNA here is from genome assembly GCF_963932015.1 of Anas acuta. Classification (NCBI taxonomy): domain Eukaryota; kingdom Metazoa; phylum Chordata; class Aves; order Anseriformes; family Anatidae; genus Anas; species Anas acuta. Next base: position 26,435,811 of record NC_088980.1, on the reverse strand, counting down.
TGTTTAGCTCTTGGAGACTGGGGTTGGCCATTTGAATTCCTAGGTCTTGTGTGTCTGAAGTGAACCGGTTTGGTTTTGCAAAAATATTCTAGAGTATGACAGCCTCTTGAATAGTAAATCAGTGTTCAGCAGTGATGACAGACAGTATCCACAGGAATTGGGTAATCAATGGAGCCTCAAGTAATTGGCATGTTAATGGTAAAAAAATTAACTCATTCCAGGAACATGAATGACATGGATTCTTGAATGGTACTTTTTTTAATTTTTTTTTTTCAAAAAGGTTGTGATATCAGTATCAATAATCAGCCCATAGAATATTAGCATAATGGAAATACGAGCAATGGATGGGTCCCTCGGGGAAGAAAACAATCCATCACATGGAAACATAATGGCAAACTGGTTACAGGATAATAAAAACAACATATACTTAAAGACTAAAGGTTTATTTGTATGTTACAATTACTACTAAACCTCTTAATGTATAATTACTAATCACTTAATCAAGTGTTTGGATTTCCAGCCCTCTTGATGACAGCAAATTAAGACCTTTTAAAACTGGAAGCTCTTTGGGGCAGGTGCCTATTTTTGAGATTGGGCATGGACACTGTGCTGCACTAACACCCAGTTCTGTGCTTAGGCTGGCTCAGTAATGTGAATAGTCAGTAAACCCAGACTTCTGAAGCACTCAAGATGAAGAAGGACTTGCCTTCTAAAGGGTCTCATGGTATGTAACAGTTGGGTTATGTACCATGGTAAGCCATGTATAACACTCAGATACATTGCAAAGTGTGACATTTATACCTGTGTATCATTTTTCACTGACCAATCATAGCATTATTTTTCCCTTAAAAAAAGAAAAGTTATTTATCATAATATATATACATTTTTTAAGTGTCTGAAATGACCTACTTCTGAAACGACATGACTTTACACACCTTGCCAACAAGAAAGTATTGATAGAAACTAACAGTTAAATTCGGTTTTGTTGTTTTCCATAAACTAGGCTGACAAGAAAAGGCTAACTTCTCTTTCTAGCTTTCCATGGAAGAGGAGATGCTGGTTTAGTCAGGAGCTGCGCTTCCTTTACTGTAAGAGTCCTCTGTTACACATAAATTAGTCTGTATAAATATGAACTACACTTGAGAAAGTTACTCCAAAAATATTGGGCTGCTGATATCTGACAGTGGGAGGAAAGATGTATAGCACTGTCGTTTTTCACAGAGGGAACAAAGGGACATGCTAAGTTACCACGGCTCTTCTTTGTTGATGTTGGACACTTATTCTGGACAAAGTGATCCAGAGGAAGATAAATAAAAAGACTTTGATTTTTCAAAATAGTGACTTTGAAATGGCCGGAAAAGAAAAATAAAGAAAGCCAGTACCATGTTACCACATGCCAGGAGACAGTGGTAAGTTTTTATTTTTATAGCACATTCTGGAAAACATCAGGGAAGGAAAAATAATCATAGAATCACATAATTATAATCCTCTATATTAAGAAATAAAATACATTTTTATATCACTTCTCTTATGTCATATTTTAGACCCTTTTGTATATTTTTGATAATTAACAATACTAAAAATTAAAGAGATTAGGGAAAAAATAAATGTAAAATACATCTGCATTTTGATGGAAGGAAACTATAATAGTAAATCTGTCTCAGTTCCTGAGCTTATACCTTCCAAAGTGATCTGTGTTGTTTCTGTTGGCTGTAGTGGGCCTCTGGAAACACGGGAAGCTCTCGCCACGTGTTTGAGTGCAGGATTGAGACTTCATGTGGTAGGTCTTTGAATGTTCATCACTTTACACAGAAAAGGCTCTGGTCTACTGGTTACCACACTGTAACCAATGCAAGACTAAAAAAAGGGAAAATGGAATAACTGCATCATTTTCATCCTCACGTCCAAAATAGTAAGCCCACTAAAATGGCAGATATATTATATAGTTTCTCTTAGTTTACAGTGAAAGTTGCTTTTGGACTTTTGTGGAAACCTTAAGTCTTTATCCTGTGGTTTATAAAAAGCTCTACTAGCGATGCAATCCTGAATGACCTCTGGAGACCTCAGTGGACTACCTATTCAGGTTCTTCTGACCATGCTGGAGACCATTTTGTCATTGCCTTCAGGATCTTATATGAGAAAGGCTAACTGTCCCGTGCTGTAAAACCAGTCTGGTATTTCATGATGCTGAACACCTTTGAAAACTGAGTGCATCTTGTAAATAGAAAAAAGCAATAGCCAAGGTTTCTCAAGGCTGCGGAAAAAAACAAACCAAACTGGGGCTGCACAAGACTCATGGCAACAAAATGTCTCATCTGATGTGAAGACGTGACAGAAGGGCTAATGTGTGCCGATAGCAGATGTATCACACCAGTTCTTCATTACCGAACACAGATCATGATAATTACCTACTGACAATTCCACTGAAAGATATCACTTTTATATTAATGCAAAGGTTATTCTTACATAGCACAATGTACTGCAGGTTGAGAGATGCCTGCATGCTCTCATCAAGCTAACTTGGATGTCAAAAGCAATAGGATATTTTTCAGCATTGATGCTAGCATTACGACATCCCTGCCCCCTCAGAATGGCTCAAGCCCAACCAGGAAGGAACAAAAACTGTGACCAAAGGGACAAACGCTCCACAGAAGAGATTCTCAGAGCGATTTTTCAAAGACAAAGACAATGACAAGTAGATCTTGAACATTAATGTAAGTTTGCCATTTTGCCTTACACATAAATAAATAAACAAATAAATAAAGGTATTTGAAAAATCTTGCTAATTATATCACACCTATATAATGGATGTGATATAGGGCTCAGTCTCTACTGAGGGCCCAGTCTCTACTGGAGCCACTGCTATTAATATAGGATGAATGAACAATAAGACCAATAACTAAGAACAGCTGAAGTCCTAGACTGGTATATTCAAATATTAATAACCCATGGGCTTTAGGAAGAAGAAGAACCAGAGAGGTCATAAAGTTAAGGGCACTTTCAAAGTAATGCAGAAGTTTGAAATTGAATCCAAATCTAAACGAGGAGATAAACAAAGCATCCAAAAGAGGGAAAAATGGTGAAGTAATACAAAAAGAGAAGTTTTTATTTCAGAATGTATGCATAGCAGTACAGTCTTTCCATCTAAGGCAGTATGGCATTCTTATTACTCAAAAGTAGTCATTGTTTCAAATCATAATAAAAATACCCACACCACAGTTCTAATGAAAAAAAAAAAAAAATCAGACCAGAAAGGAAAAATCACTGAACAGAAGTTATCTTCTCTTGGCTCCAGCAGCATTTTCTAAAATTCAGGCACAAATTGTGGGCTCAACACAGTTTTATTCCAGTAAATGTAACAGGATCAGATCCTTAGTATTCATGACAAAAAAAAAAAAAAAAAAAAAATTCTTTTGGATTTTTACTGACTACCTTAATGCAGCAGCATTTTGTAGTAGTGTGTTCTAAAACGTAATTATGTGCAGTGGAAAAGGCCATCTCTTTTTGTAGTTTTACATTTATTGCCTTTCAATTTCTTTGAAAAGCAGTCTGTTCTTGCATTTTTGAGACTACCAAACTCATTTTTTGCTAGAACAATCCTTTTCTTACAACATAACTGGCATCTTCTTAGTGAAGGAAACACCTTCAGTTGTTTTCTGTGCCCCCTGAGACTCTTCTCCACCCTCTAACAACTGTTGACCTTCTCTTTTGTTTGGTTTCACTTGATCAGTGCTTTGAGATTAACGTGATGGAAATCGAATCTGATATCTACAGGCAGATACCCATGAATGCAACTGTATCAGAAATGTCACAATTGTTTACTGCTATCATTCCAATTATATTATAAGACCTATTATCTGCTTTCATTCTTAATAACCTACCCTGCTGTTTGCTTTTGCTTTGTTTTCTCCCTGATGGACTTTGATGTTTATAATAGGATGCTGAAAGCAGTCTAAGGAATCTAGGTGAGATGGAAAGGGGTAAAAGGAGCTCGTACCCTTTTGCAACAATTTTCTGCTTTTCCCTTAATCTCACAAAGTGTTGTACACCAGCCTGTATGGAGAGAGAGGAAGTAGACAGGCCAGTGCTTAAAATACATCCTTCCTACTCACCATCATTCCTTTTGTTTTGTTTTGTTTTGTTTTCATTTTTTCCTGTAGACCCAAAGGACTTAAGTTCACAAACTTTTGAAGGGATTTCCTCACTATTCCTTCCATGCATATTTCTTCCTTCCCCTTACCTCTAAAAGGAGTCCCTATAGATGCCAGGTTTCAGCTAGCCATAGCTGGAAACAGACAAAATAAATTCGCACATAAGCAAAAGAAAATTCAGGTGTAATATTATGAATATTCTCCTAATACAATAATTTCTTATTGGTTCCAAGAAAAATGCTGAAATCTGTATAACCTGCATCCATTCCAGCAAGACTGGACAAACCAGTAAGAAACACACTGAATGGTCTTGTCCACAGGATGAAAACGGCTTAAATACTCTGCTATCTTCAGTTTCTATGGTTTACAAAAGACAGTTTTTTGACAAGCAGACATAATCCTATATATGAATATGGATCTGTCACAAAGCTCATAGCAACTGCTCAGAGTTAGAGCTCACAGTTATCCAGCTGAAGAGACATTTCTGTAAGTTGCTCCCTGAATCAGATATGACTATGGGAACACCCGAGTGAAAAAGGAGAGTGATGATACCCCTGTGATTGCATTTTCATAGCCACTGGTTGACCACCATCAATGCCAGAACATAAAGTGTGGGTAAATTATCCACTTTACTAAGTGCTGTAGACTGTATACAGGGTTTGGATCAATGGCTTATTTCTCTTCAGAGTCTTCTCCACTCCAGCAAATGATCCGGTTGACTTCAGAAGGATTCTAACTCACATGAATCAAGGCCACCAGATCTGCTCCTGGAGAGCATGATTGGTTTCCTTAATGAAATCTTACCCCGAGCATCATTAATTTTAATTTGAATTCTAAGCAATTGCTTATGCTGTCACACATCTTTTGGCTGCTTGGGACCTTAAGGAAAATACATGTCACAAAACCATCCCATCGAGTAAACATGTTTGTGACCTGAATCTACTTTTGCTTTCTAAAGGCTAGTTTGAGAGAGACACAAAACCTCAGACTCCTCCTGGTTCATTCATTGCAATTGTTGTTCGTAGTTGTGGTTGTTTTCCTTTGGACACTCATTCTCCTTTTCCTGCTCTGTGGCCTGTTTTGCACAGTTCACTCACTCAGGCCACGGAAATAGCTTCCCTCAGAAAACAACACTGGAGATCTGCAGCTTAAAAATGTCACAGTGGTACAGAAAAGATTGCAGAAAAACATTCAGGGAAAGATGAATTTTCAGAAATGCTCTTCAGCTTAAAAAGTGGTCCTTTACAAAATGGAATACATTGAAGATTAACTGAATTTCTCAGAGCTACGTATACTGCCATGTAATGAATGTATTTTTTGTGTTTATTTGCTTTGCATTAATGAGTACTAGAATTTACAGTTGATGGCAAAGACTTCAGGTTAAAATTAGAGCACTGTATTGTTTTGTTCCTGGAAGAGTAGTGAATATTATACAACCAATAATTATTTATAATTAAATTTATTTATAATTTATTTATAATTAACCAATTAAATCTTTCTGTTCAGCCTTTGGCTAATTCTTGATTAAATGTGTTCTTCAACAGCAGTAACCTTAAACATTTTTTTTCTGTGTATCTATTCACAATCTTTTCCCTCAGCTTCCAGCTAATCCAGCATGACTGCCACAAACTGAACCAAGAATTTACCCCAGGGCATCAGAAGAAAGCAGTCACATATATGTGACTTTCACTCTTGAGAACTATAAGAATACACTGCAGAACATGAAAATTTCAGTTCCCACTTAAAATCAGTGGTGCATATTGCCATGCAATCTATTTTCTTGTGTTAGTAATAGGACGGTGCAAACCTAAAGGTGGGATCTGTGATCCTCATTAATACTGACTTCCAAATTCAGGAGCAGCATCATTAATGCCAATTAAATTATTTATCCTTTAGGGTAGTGCTCATCATGAATGGCACAGGTCGAATTCCCTGAAAAAAAAAAATAATAAAAAAATAATAATAATAAACAGTGTACCTCTACAGACCAATGCTATTTCAACCACGAATGTTGAAATAAGACCTGTAGTCTATTAGGCTTTGTTGTTCAATCTGGGACTGGAACTTCTGCATCAAAAGTTGTATTCAAAGTTTTTAATTTTCCCAGCAGTGTAGAATTCATATTTCTTTTGCATTTGCATATATAAGTTTGCAGCCCATTTGCACCCTACATCTACAATTAGTTCTAAATTAAAGAGTAGTTACAACAATAATACAGGATGCCCTCTGAAGCAAAAGGCAACGAAGAAATCAGTGATGTACTGTACAAATCCCATTTCTAGTCAGAATGCTTTTTAATGTTATACAATGACTTCCACAACTGTGTCAAAAACAATTTTGCTTCAGAGACTTTGGTTCTACCTTGCCAAAGTAAATATTTCGATCTGTTCTAATTTCTGTCATTCTCTACGGCCCAGTATACCTGTGTGAGGCTTTACAGTGTTTAATCAATGATTGTTTCAAGCAATGTCAAGGCTGTCTATACAGTCCATTCTGTGCAGTCTTTTACCTTTCTAGAAGAGTAAGCATATGAAGCATTTTAATTTGGAAAAAAATACTCTTTTTTCTCTGAGCTATTTTTTGTAACTTCTCTATTTCTTCCAAGCAGGTGGGATCTTCCATCTAGCATGTAGATACAACAAGCAATTATTTATTTTTTACACAAATAACTTAATTATCATAAAATTCAAGATAAAGTTTTATTTTTCTGACATTTTCAATTATAAAATCTTATTTTCAATTGCTTATATATTAACCCATCAATCTGGTCAAGGATCTTGCATGCTATCTGGCTAACTGATGGTGAAATTTTTAAGAAAGTTTTAGCAAAAATTACCCAATCATTTGGGAGAACAAGAAAATAAGAATGTTGTTTTCAATGCTAGAAAGTTTTCAGAAATTTAGCTGTGGCATCCACCATACTTTGGAGCAGATGAATGAAGACTAATAGACCGCTAATGCTTGTATCAGTTAGGCATGTGCTTTTCTGTGCTTTTCATTATCTCATGCCACTGAAATAAACTGCACAATATTAAAACTTTGGAAAATGTGAAATCTGCAAATTCTTAGCAATGTTTTGCTCAGGGTTGATACCTAAATTCTTCAGATACTTGCTCTAAATGGAGCCAGCAGCTGAGGGCTGCAGGCTCTCTGCACTCCCATGGAATGACTATTCTTTGCTACTGTTGGCTTACATAGAACTTAAGATCCAAACTAAAATTATGGAGTTTCTGTTATGCTTCCAGTGGACAAAAGAGGACAAAATGACTGTATTAGGGCTAAGGAGAAACAAGTAAGAACTGTTTTGTGAAACTAGCAGAGTATGCAGTAAGAAAACTGAGACTGAGGTATAGGAGCCATTGAAAAAATGTAAAGGAATTGTCCAATGAGTTCAAAAACTGGCATAAGAAGAAAACTAGAACTGAAGAGGGATGAGGTTGCAAACACGAGGATTAGAAATTAGTCAGAGCAAGGACTCTTTTCAATGAATGAGCACATTCACTGGTTGAGAGAATGCAGTGAGGACCAAGAAGAGAAAGGCAATCAGCCTGAGAAGGGGTTTCATGAGTAGCTGAGGCCATAGAACATCTGTTGGGGAAATACCAAGCCATGAAAAGGAGGAAGACTGGATGATGAGGTAGCAGATGAAAGGCCAGTGTGGATTTGTGTATGACTGGGGAAAAAAAAAAAAAAAAAAAAAAAGACCTAAAAATACATGCATTGGACTAGTGTACCTACAAGAACTGGAATACTTTAATGTGTCCAATGATCCCAAATTTTATTTTCTGCACCACAACAAAATGTGACAGAAATAATTACAAACAGTAGACACCAAATTAACTGGAGAGCACCATCATTCCCTTCCGCAGGTGTTTCTGAAAATTCCACTGGCTGTCCTATACCCTGCTGAAAACCACACTGAGAATCTGTTCAGTGTCTTATGTACCTCTCGGATCAAGGCCTTTGAGGCAAAGGAATGCCAATTTATGTCCTTAAAACCATGGCTGAGCTATGAAATAAGCTCCTCAGCTCTTACAGGAACAGGTCAGATGAGGACATAAGCTGTGACATTGCTCTGGGTGCCTGTATAGGAAGGCTTGTGCCACTATAATCTATTTAAGAAAATAAATTTTAAAATAAATAAATAAATAAATAAAAACACCACAGTTCTGCAGTCACATTCCCTACCATTTCACCATCCTTTCATGCATCTGATCCAGAGAATTTAGGACCTCTCTTTAGGCAGCACTAGAGGGGCTATGAAAAAGACCTGACTAGGCATTTTGGACACTTGAACAGAAGTTAGGTGCAGGTCGGTTATGTAAAGACAGCCGGAGGCACTGGGCTAGGCAGAGCTGGCAAGAGAGCTTGGGATCACCTTCTGATACATAGCAAGTAGCTGACAAGTAATGATTAACAGACTCCAAATATCAACTTTAGACCATGTAGCTGTGGTCAGAATAAATGGTTCGTGTTAATGATTTACATAAGCATTTCAATGTCGGTGGCACTGAGGTAAGTATCTTTCATTTTAGTAAGGAGACTGAACAGCCTGAAGGGAAACTGAAAGTTCAGCTGATGTGATACTTGACCTAAGTACCTAACATTTCTCCCTGAAGGATAGAGTGGTGTCTCAGTGGTATCTGTTATCTTAGAGTAGTATCTTAGAGTGGTATCTCCATGAAATATAGAGTGGTCCAGGCTTAGCTGCTTCTACATAACCACGCATGGATTATGTTTTATTTTCCACTGGAGAGAAGGCTCTGACTTGGACTAATAAGACTTCCATAAGATTTGATTAGTTAAGCTATTAAAATTCATCTATAATGCCTACAGCTTAACTTAAAATGCACCAATGCAAAATGAGATAGACAATCCCACAAAAATTGATCTGATCTCATTCTCTTGGTTCTTGTCCAAAAAGCACCAGGCAATGGGCTCTGCAACAGGCCCTGCAGATTCAGGCCCTGCAGAGAAAAGAGGAGAGCATGCCCTGGAAATTAAGGCTATTTCTGTCCACATCCAACTTTGGCAGCTTATAAGTCTTCTACTTCATATCCAGTACAACAAAGGAATAGAGAAAAGGCTGTCAATTTGCTTAGCTTTAAGGGCAAGTAAACAAAGGCCTTAATCCCCACTATATAACTAGGAACTCCTTCAGGAGATAAGTGTTGCATAAGAAGTGTCATTTTGCAACTTCCCAAAGCTAAGGAGTCTCAAAGATGTAACTATGAGACTTCCAGCTGCTATGTACTATACTATATGAGTTTCTGAACAATATAGCAATAATAGCATGCTCCTCCAGGAGTTCCTTAAAGCTAGCATTCCTGCCACAGGCCATCCTATTTAGCAGGCAGCGATATTTTCTTGAGTTCCAATGTTCCTCAGGTTCAGCTTCTGCAGAGATCTCATCAAATCCAATCTCAAAGTCAAAAATGGAAGTGAGTGGGTGCATGGCCAATGAAAATGCCAGCCCCTTATGGAAGAACAACCAGCTTGTAGCTCTTTGCTTGTGCACCTTAACTTCTGAGTTGTGGCCTAGCAATCAAGAAAGGTACTGCTTTCAAACAAAAGTTGCGCATTTTCCCTCAATCAATATACTCCACCTATTTGCATTAACTGGCTGAATCTAGGAATGACCCTCGTGGTGATTTCATGTACTCTGCACTGACAGGGAAATACCAGCAGAGTTAAGTACACAGGACGCAGGTGTGTTTTATGATTACATCTCCAATGCCCCTACAGAAGCCCAAGTTAATGGATTCCCTCACCATGGACACCTCGCAATGTACACTTTAAGTCACTGTATTAATATAAACAAGCAAAGCAGTACATGAAGAAGTTTTTCTCTCCACTGCAGCAGAGACAAGTTTATTTATGTTCTCCTTTTGCAGGTTTCTCTCTCTGTCCCCGGAAAAGGACTCTTTGCTGACTTCAGTCTGACTAGCCCTGTCACTGTAGTAGATGCTGTGGAGGAGATGAACTAGATTTCTTTCTGCTTCATACATCACTATTTGCCCACAAAATCCAATACTAGACAAATCATATTCTCAGATGGGAATTTACCCATTGATTTCAGTAAGCATAGCAATGGATTCTCTGTATTTATTGTTTAAATCTTGTTTCCGGCAGAAATAGTGGCTAAACACAAACAAGACATCTCTTGCAGTCCAACTGTCAGGAATTCAACTGAAGGTCCCTAAAATCTCCCTTCCATATGTAGAGAGTGAACATTCAGCTGGAAAAGCTCTGGGACATGGAACACAAAAGTTGCATGACACATTTTTCACCACTGATCACACAATTCATCCTGAAACATCATGCCTGCTCCTGAAGAATGAAACCATAGATCCAGATGGTTTCTTCCCACCTCCCCAAGGCTTATTCCAGCCACACCGAAAACAACAACAAACAAAGCTAAAAAAGAGGAAAGAAACAAGCAAAACAAACAGGCAGAGCCACTGAGAAAGTCTGGTTTCCTGTGGATGCTTCTGAAGTTTAAGAGATCACTAACTGGACTGACGTATTCCCCTGTGGTTAGACTTTTGTAGTCTGTTCTTGGATATGGATTCTTTGGAGTCTATTAAGGGATGAACTTACAATGTAGTCTATTCTTTGGTGGAAGCAATAAGACGCCTTTATTCTTTATCAGGCTGCTGCTTTTTACAAAATCTGGAGGAATTCAATACCTCTGAGACTGCTACTTTTCTCTCAATCCTGGTTGAAACTGGCTAAAAGCTGACTTTTGACCAGATACATAAAAAGCAATGTGATCATATTAACTGCTTTTCTTTGGTAATCAAACAAAAAACAAGAGCTCAAAATAATTAGAAGTTATCATCATCTCTAGGTAAACACACTTGCTATCAATGCTTCCAGTTCTGTACGTAATTAAGAACCTTTTGAACTTTTGTCTTTATCCAGCTCATTTTAACAAAACTAATACCAAAGCTGGGATACACTGATAATGGAGAGCTGTAAATACCTAAGTGGGGGATATTCCTGGAGTCTACGTAAACCATTGAAACTAATGGATAAGCTCCCACCCGCTTCAATGGACTTTGAGCTAGACCACCTTTCTCGAGCTGCGGAAAAAGACTAACTCATACTGGGTCCTCTGGAAATGTGTATTTATAATTAATAAATATTGCATCTCCATGGAAAATATTTTTTAAATTATTTTGGCTGGAAAACCAAAGAAAATTCTCAATTTCAAGATGATCAAATGTTTATATTTTCAGACACGTAAGTTAAAGCTAAAAGAAACTCAGTGCCTTGTACAAAACTTTGCAGAAGTTCCACTGCTTTCTGAAGAGTCTTGGCTAACAAAAAGCCAGCAGTCCTCCTGCACACAATGTATGTACAGTGTGTACATACAGTGCAGACATCAACACATATATTTCACAGCCATACACATGTATAAAGTGATGCCTAGTTTCATCTGTGAGGAAAGTCTGGTTAAAAGTAGAGTGGCTATTCCAATACAATCAAAATTTTGGTGAACTGACTTGTTAATGGATTTCAACTTATCTTTTTAGGAATAAAATAACAATGCTAGACGTTTTGTTGATTAGGTTAAATAGCAAATTAATCTATTGCATTGAAAATCTGATCTACTTTTGCTCACTATTTTTCAGTGATTGACAGATTTATTATAATTTTCTTCTCTTCATAAATGCTTCAGAATGGAGAAAATCTAATATATATATATATATATATATATATATATTTAACTTGGTGTTGCAACTTTCCTTACTTAATAATTAAAATTACAAATAAAAGAAGCTAGTTTACCCTTTGACAAACCTCACTCTTATTAACTTCCTTCTGTGAATAATGGCCAGTGAGCATGCACAGTGGCTGGTACAGATTGGATTTGGTGTAAAATGAAACAATTCTGCTGGCATTGTTAGAAGCTGGCATTTGCACTTATGCAAATTTTTTTTTTACTGGTTCAGAATAACAATGATTTAATGCAGCAGCACGGTTCAGCACTTGACATGCTGTTATTGTGTTTTAATCTGTTTTTAAAAAAATATTCCTTATGGAAAAAAAAAGACAGGAAAAACATAGGTAACTCCTGTATCTATAAGATAATTTACATTCTGTACTTCACTTTAAAAATGGGGTAGTATTAGTACACAGTATGATAAATATTCCAGGCATATACAACTTGTGCTAGGTGATAAAATATTCTGAGCATGTCCTAAAATGATTCTCTCATCAGAGATGGCTTGTTACCTCCACCATCAGCAGATACTGATAATTAATCAACTGAAATGAATCTTTACAGAATAAACAAATCTGTTATACATGAAGGATGATTATGTTCTTTTGGCTGTGAAGATTTTTCATAACTTATTCATGCCAATGGTGTGCCTGAGTTATGAAGTATTTCTCACTTATGAAATAAATATAGCATCCTTTGTTTGTCATATTATCTCCTCTATTTTCTGGGCTTTACCCATGTAAATCAGCACAAATCTATCAGCTATGCTGATTTACACCAACAAAATTAACCCCCTATTTGTAATATCGATGGTTCCATCTCCTGCGTTGTTTCAGATGCATTTCTAAAACATAGCATTGGCGAAGCATTTTCAAATGTTCCATTTTAACAATAATCTATGTGTAAATGCCATCATCAGCCTAAGTCAGAATCATAGCCATCTCTCCCCAGCTTTCTGAATTCCACCGTCTCCTGGTAGACACAAGGCACTCAGTGGGGGACAGCGTCATAGTTTGAGATGGGAAAGACATGAAAATATACTACCATTTGTATGGATTTTTAAATGAATCCATGCTTATGTGTGCTGCTTTTATACTCACTTTTCCTCGAACTATTTAAATGACCAGTTTGGTTTTTCACTCACAGGAACACTGATAAGACAATGAATTTTAAATAGGAACGTGAAAGTATTTGAAAATCTTATGTTCTAAGGGACGGGAAACAATATGTTTGGCTGGCCTACTCGGCAATCACAGATAAACAGCAGGGTTTAAATCACAAATACTTGCGTGTTAAAAAAAAAGAAAAAAAAAAAAACCATTGACAATCTTCAGACAGCGTTATAAAATAACCTGAAGAACAGCAAATATATGTGAAGAAATCATGATCCACTGTGAATATTCTGCAAAGAGAGAAAGGACTGTGAATGATTCATTCAGACTGAGTCATACTGGATTTTATTAGAAAATTCTCAGGGTTAGGCCTACTGTGTGAGCACAAATTCTTGGCTAAGATTCACTAGACCGAAGTGCTAACTCACACCAGCCAGACGTCCTTCATTCAAAACAAAACAAAACAAAACACAAAGAAACTAAAAACAGGGGGGAAGAGAACCCACAACCAAACAACTACAACAACAAAATCAAACCCTTAACCTAAGGAAGGAGATATGCTTCATGTCTTTCCTAGAGGCTTCACTGAAGGAAAGGAATCAATAAAGGATTTTTAGGAACTATTCAAGCAAAATCTGCTCAGGAAAACCTTGAATCAATTGTGCTCATTTCTTTTGGAAGTTTAGGTCTTTGCCACAAGGAATGAGGCCATTTGTTTATTTCTAGCAGAAGCTGTACTTACAGGAAGACATACTTGGTGCAAGTTTTGTGGTAAGTTAATATGCGCCATACTATTTGTGCTACTGTATGTATAATGTAACACAAAAGAAGCCATCTGGAAGAAAATTGCTATGTTGTGGGGCAGGCAGAAGGTATACTGAGGGAAACAGCTCAGTAATAGTCTTGAGGGTCTTGGGTCAGCCTTTGCTTTACCTTGGTCTTTCACTGAGGTATTTGGTGCACTCAGATTTTTCCAGATCAGATTTTCCCACATCCAGTTATTTCCAGATCTTTACAGAACCAATAAGAGACTTTCTTGCCTTCAGGCTACATACTGCAATGCCTCCATCAAGTTGCCATTGCAAAATCCAGAACGTTGCAAGAGACTTCATGGAAAGAATAATGAATGTCAGAGTAAGCTGCAAAACAGCTAGAAGTCTGAGCTCTGCTTTATAATCAATAAAAAAATGCTGATCGTATGGCATATACTTATATCAGTCCTTAATGAAGACTAAAAAAGCCTATGAGTACCAGGCTGTCAGCCTCCCCAGGGTGATTTTAATACACTCAGAAAAATCCTGTGTGTGAGATACAGTTGCCCTGTTACATAATAACCTACTACACACCAAGAAGTGAATCAGCTCTCATTCTCTTCTACAAATAAACAACCAAAGCCTCATTTTTCAGTTCAGGGACAGAGGCCAGATACTAGGTTGTGACTTACTTTGGAAACAAGCTACAGATCTTCCTGCAGAACCTGTGCCCATATGTATAAACAAACTCAAGATACCCTATATCAGAAGAGGGAACAAGCAGGACCATAACTCTAGGTTGTGTCCTGTTGAAGAGAAGAGCCTGGGTGTGACTGTGTACTGTGTCTTATGACTATTACAAGAACAGAAAAAGCCATTTATTCAGGAGACATGACCTCCTAACTTCTTCAAGAAATACTTATATATTTTGTGATGAAAACTGAGTCAGAATTCACATCTGCTCACATCACATCTTACCATACAGCATAATCATGCTTCTCTCTGATCCAGCTGATCTTGGATTCCCTTCCATACAATGATACAGCTTCGCTAAGAAGAATGATGAATGTCCCTCCCCTATTCCCCAGAGCAGTCCATGGTTTTGTGGTTAAAACATACTGAAAGGAATATGAAACATGGGCCTGAATCTAACCTAAGTCAACGGAGGACTTTGAAAACAAGTTGCTTGTGCAGCCAAAGAGAATGCTGTAATCTACCACAGCCATATCACATGCCATTTCAAAAGTGAACATTAGCCTTCACTGCCTTTTATAGGAAGATAAAGAACTTGGGCCTGTGCATGTGCACTAGACGTGGACAGATACCTGCTGAAACCTTTATGCTGATTGCACTCAGGTTTTCATACAAGGCAGGGAATGACCTTCCAGCCTTGTCACGACTGAGACACTCCTGAAGGCTTGCTCAGGACTTCAGGAACTTGGAGCTCTGAAAGGCTGGGAAATGAAGTGCTAGAAAAGCTTGGGTGCTGTCACATTTAGGGAACAGTTGAAAGAGGCTTTCCAGAGTCACTGCTTTTTATTTGCTTGACTATTACCGCCAGTCTACTTGAAACATATGCAGGTTGTTTGTTTGTGTTTTTCCTTGATAATGGGCTCAAGACCATGTGGCAGTATAACGTGAGAACTGTAGGAATTTTCTTAGCTGTCTCAGCTTTGAAAAAAACATCACATTGAGGCTTGTTTTCACAAAAATAAAGCTCAATAGGACAGACTTTCAGCCTTGCATCTAAATATCCTGGCTTCTGTATATTCACAAAATGTTATATTTGTATTCTAAGACGATTGTTATGCTATTTTCTCTCTGTAATTTTTCCTTCCTTAGTGGCATTATTAAAATAATCTGAGATTGTTTTTGTTGTTTATAAATGGACTGCTATTATCTATTCATTTGTGACAAGGTGACAGTATTTATTCATCCAGTTGTTTGCAGATAGAAACTACATAATTTTTATTTTGTGTTCACTTGAAAAGGTGTGGCTGGAGGAAGGCTCCAAGTCTGTTGTGCCCTAACTGCTGTTTTCTAGGTCAGAGAGAACTGGGAAGAAGGGAAAGGCTGGGCTTTCTCGGAGAGAGCTGTGCACACGCAGCAGGAACAAGGATGCAGGGCAGGCAGAAGAGGGAGAGAATCCAGCAAGTGGGAGGGTTTGACAACAAGCAGACACTGGAAGACTGTTGAGAAGTAAAGGAGGTACGCTGTCAGGTCTCACAGGTGATGGAAGGAACTTCTCAGGTACACAGAAGAATGTAGCATTTGCTGTAAACCAAAAAGTCATTATGAAGTAAAAGAGCCATCCTCCAAAGATATATAGAGGGGAAGTGCAGATGAGTTTATGAATCCCTTTCATTTCTCTGTTGTCTCACTATAAGACAATTGACGACAATCAATTGACGGGTTAATCGCTCTGGTTCATATTTTGTTAGTTTCATGCATGTTTCAAGCTCCTTGGCTACAGGACCAGCCTAAAACTTCCCCAGGAGCCGGAGGCCACGAAGCCAGTGCGAAGGGGCATCAGAAGGGCCAGCGATCACCCTCGTGGTGTGCAGGGCTGGCGTGCCAAGCGGTGTGCTGCCAAATGGCGTGCTGCTAGGCGCTGTGCTGCCAAACCTGCCTCGCCAGGCAGGCGGCAGGCAGCGTGCAGACCGCCTTCGAGGCCTGAGCATGGTGTGCTTGTGGTGGCTCTGGGCACGGCCACTGGTTCTCACTGGGGTGCTTGCACGCCACGTTCCGGCATCACCGAAATTCGGTCAACAAAATGCTGGCTCTCAGGGCATCTCTGAGTAAAGGCAGCCCCGGGCCGGGCCGGGCCGTGCCGGGCCGAGGCGTGCAGCCAATGGGCCGGGCCGAGCCGTGCCTGGCAGAGCGCTGAGGGCCGGCGCTGGCGGGCTGGTGCGCAGGCGGGGAAGCCGCCTGCCGCGGTCGGAAGGGAAGGAGGGAGGGGAGGGAAGGAAGGGAAGGGAAGGAAGGGGGTGGCTGCGCCGGGCACAGCATGGCTGCCAAGGTAAGGCACCGCGGGCGGGCGGGGACGGGGCTGCGCAGCGAGCCCGGCGCTGCTCGGCACCGAGATGCGAGGGCAGCGGGGAAGGGGAGCGGGGAGCCGGGGAGCGGGGGGAGGCCGCCGGGCGCCCGGCTGCGGCTCCGGGCCGGATGGCGGCGGGGGCGGCCCCGAGCGGCTCCGCAGCGCCCGGGGAGCGGCGGCGGGGCCCGGCCCGGGGCTGCCCAGGGGCTTCCCGGCCGCTCGCCTCCGGTGCCCTTCAGCTGCTCCCCGCGGCTCTGCCCCCGGTCCCGCCGCTCCCTCCCGCAGCAGGCGGCCGGGTGGCTCCGGGTTAGGCTCCCGCGCTGCTGCAGGAGGGGAAATTGGTGACATATTTTTTCATCGGGGCTTTAAGCACACGCCTCCACCACCCCAAAAAAAATAAAAAAGGCAGTGAGCTAGCAGCAGGGTGACGGCCACGCTGGGAGCCGGCAGGTTTAGCTGTGGCTGCAGCGCTAGGCCTGACTTACATAAAGTGCCGTGTGGCCAACACATCTGGTTTCGCATACAGAGGCGTGTTAAAACCCAGCAGCTCGCGTCCTGCCCCGGTTGAAGCCAGTGATGACACTTAAATTGCAGAAACATCAAAAAGTGAGGCTGTGAGCAGCAAAGCCAAGCACACACAGGCCTGCTCAGGCACTGGCCGGAGACCCACGTGCCCGGCCCCGCTCAGTAAGGCCATGACAGAGCTGCTCCAGGTGACATCCAACTCTCTAGGAACTTGGCTTGTCCGAAATACAGCCAGTTTGAGTGGTTGGACAGCACACGATTCCTCTTTGCCATGGTATATGAAATACTCACCCCCCCAACCTTACGTTTGTTATTAGTATTAAGCTTTTTATTATTATTATTAGTTGCCCGCTGGTCCATACGCACAGCGTATCACTTACGAAACTCTAGCTGTACAAACACTTGAGTCTTCACTTCACTCAATTTATGAAACATCTTTTTTTTTTTTCCTGCATCATCTTTCCCTCTCCCTCTTAATCTGCGATCCAACTGAACCTATATTACTCAAATATATTTTTAAAATGTTGTATGCATAGCTAGTGTTTGTCTAATCAGGTACCCCATGCCACACATTTGCATGGTGGCCTTTCACTTTGGTTTATCGTAGAGGTCAGATCACCAAAATCTTTCCAACAGCGTGTTGGAAAGGCTAAACGCTCAGGGAGAAACTGGGCTGAATGCGGTATGTTTCAGATTACGTCCAGCTTGGCAAAGAGGCACCTAATAAAACAAATACTCAGTTGTTACTAGCGTCATAAAGTTCCTTGGTGCATTGCAAGACAGAGATACAGCACTTCGTACTGCAGGTTTTACAGCCCTCAGGTAGCTTCGCAGGAAAGCTTCTACGTGTGGTCTTGAATGACCTATGTTAAAAAAAAAAAAAAAAAAGGCAGCAGCACATGGTAGAACTGGGAGCAGCTAGAATGGATTAATTATTAAGTTACCTTGGGAGACTTGAAGGGTTTTTATCTTTTTGAGGTGAAATGGTTGCTGTTAAACTGTTAAACACAGATGACTTTCTATTTTTATTGTAGTCAGCGACAAAATGTAAGTAGCGTTTTGCGCTCTAACGGTAACGTCTGAGCTCAGGTTCTGCAAGCACACACATGAATAACTTTGCCACACAAACAGCTTCTGGGCCTGAAGTTATTCACATGTGCTTGCAGGCACGGGCCTTGATTTGTGTTCTAACTTCCTCACTGATGCATCTCAGTAATGTTTGCCTTTTTCACCTCAGCCAAACAATGGACTGGTGAGTTGAATGATTTTTCTAAAATTCCTTCGGTACCTTTTCCTTGCCAGTATCCTGCATGACCGCTTCCTTTAATTTTTTAATTACACCATCTTAAGTGTACGAGGCTTTGAAACTGAATGTAATTGTTCTTCACTTGCAAAATTCCACTGTTGACGTTTTAAGTGGACTCCAGAAATTCGGTCTGTCAGGAGGAAAACCCAAGTGGGATACTGTTAAGCTGCATAGTTAAGCACTCAGGTATCAAGAAATGGGCAGAGCTTTTTGTGTGTAATCTTTAATGTGGATCACAGGGCCATGTAATTTTCACCACTGCTACTTAGTGTCATACAACTTATACAATGTTTATACAATGTATAAGTTTTTATACCTATTACACATAAATGGCTTTTGGGAGTCTTTGGAAGTATTTTCTGAAAGTGTTTTGCAAAAACTTTATTATAAATTTTATTGGCACAAATTTCTAGTGAAAACTATAGTTGAGATGTTTCAGTAGATTTTTACCCCATTGATAACTAAATTATCAAACTAAGTACTGGCTTCATTCCCTGAACTGCACAGAACATAGGCTATGTGGAAAGCCTTTATGGTAGCACATGTATAGAGCAGCAAGGAATGTGTACACAGTGTCTCGTGCTTTATTTCTTCATTTTTGAGTGTTTAACAATGCAGGCGCAATGTTTTGTCTGCCCTTTAGTCACATCTAAAGAGACAGGTTACATAATCTAGCTAATGCCACTTGCTATTCTCCCGGTGTGTGTCCTACAGCCAAGTTGGCCGTGCCTGCTGAGTGAATGTAAGCTGCCCGGGCTCGCACGCTGGTGCAGGGTGCTGGCCCTGGCAGCTGTATCAGGCATGTGCAAAGTGCGACCTGGTATCTTTTTAAAAGCCCTACTGCTTGTTAAAATATAAACGTATTTTCAGGGAGAGGTTCTGAGATAGTTCTTAATGAAACCTGTTCCCACACCTGATTTTCCCTTTGCTCCTTTGCAACTTTATCTGTTCAGCTTCAGGCCAGGGAGTGATATTTACAATGGGAGAAAGTATGCATGTATATATGCGTATATATATAAACTTTATATTTCATAACCAACAAGCTACATTAAAAAGCTAAAAATTGTATTAAAACAAACTCTGAACTTGATTAATTTCTGTAGACTCATTAAAGCTTAGAAACAGTAAAACACCATGGGCTTTGCATGAAAGCACTTGCTCACCATTAAACTTCACCTCTGCCATGGACAGCATGTGAATAAATTTCGGCATTTGTATTGAACCGCATAGTACTCATCTAGGATAAGATCTTTAAATACTGTGGTATCTCTCTCATTTTATAATGTAATTCATTTTTGTGCATGCGTGAACTTTTATCCATTGGGCGCAAGCCGGTTGCCTCAGTTGTCTAGGATGTATAAGTTGCTTGTTTAAAGATTACTGTCTTACCAACAAAGTGCAACGCAAATGTCACGTGCTAAAAAAAACTAGTTGTAAAATGACTGTTCGAGTACAGGCATGAACCTTACATCAGTATCGGGTGGGACTCCTTGCATGCCTAATTCTAAGTGCATGCATGAATCTGTTGAAGAGCTGAGTGCCTGACTGTCAAAAATACATCACTAAGGAGGTAACACAAAGAGATTTGTTGCTGACCTTACCGACATGACGATATTGGGGATGTCTCTAATGCTGGGGAAAGAAGCTTTGTTATGCAGTTTGGGTATATTTAACAACTTATTCTCTTTCTGCTTGTGTTGGTTTTCTTTTTGTTTGTTTGTTCTGAACTGTTCGCTATGGAAGCTGTGTCAGTGGAGTTACATGTTGTTTCTGGTTACTGTCATGTTTATTATGAAAGATCTTAAACCTTGTCATGTCAAAAGTAGTTAGTGCCCATTGCAAGCTCCCCGTGTGTCGTGGTGTTCACGTAGTCAGACGTTTATTTCCCCTGAGGACCCCAGTCACACGAGGTATGTCACCTTGACTGAGCTCACTGGAGCTCTGGGAAGGAGCGAAGCCACTGGCCCTGGCTCCTTAGGCCTTGGGGTCTGGATGAGCAGTGGCTGAAATACGAACACCATGGCAGTAAGATTCGAAAAGATTGCGATTCAAGACAACGCCAAAACTATTTGATGCTGTTGCAACCATGTCATAAGGGTTGTTTTGCTCTCATGGGTACCCAGATGTTCCTTTTGTGCATCATCCAGCTGCATCGTGCCTCTTCATTCAGCTCCTTCTCCCGTGCTCCTTTCCTCGTGCTAGCAGCAGGGTGGGATGTGTCTGGGAACGGGACGAATTCACTTTTCTTGCCCTAGATGATGCCATTCTTCCTCCAGCAAAATGGTAGCGAAGAAGGGCATTGTATTGCACGTGGATTCGGTGGGCCCTCAGAAGGGAATAGGGGAGGGATCCGAGCAGCATGATGGGTGCTGTGTCCATGAGGGGAGTGCAGCCCCTTACAGACAGATGCCAGCCACCCAGCACGGTCAACGAAATTGTGGGGGAAAGTGGCTGGTGAGTAAGGAGAGAAGCAGCTCTGTTTCCTGGAAGCATCACCGAGTCTGTGTACCGTAGGTTTAGTAGTGTCATGACACTTAATTGCATCGTGATCACTTTTTTGGGCATATTAGTGTAGTGTGAGGGCTAAGTGGAAGTTCCCACTGCTGGTCTGTACGGGCCCAGCAGTGCTTGCTGTGTAGGTTAACCTTTTGGAGCTGTACATAAGCGTGTACATTCTTAAATTCTGTACGTAGCATGCATGATTCTCCCCCCCCCTCAGAAAAAAAAAGTGTATTATTATGCTGCTTATGACTTTTTGCTGTGCCTTGACTTCTTAAGGCACCAGAATTGGCCTGGTAAAGGGACACTGAATTTATGTGGGAGTCCTGGTAACTTCATGCCTCTTCTGAGTGCGGAGTAGCACACGTGATGACTGTGACAGAAAGGAAGAAGGAAGCAGGCGGCTTACTCTCCTTCCCCCTCCTCTCCACCATTCTTACGCATTCGGTTTCATTCAGTTTCGTTTCGTTCACACAGTTCTTTGCTCATGCCATTTACCCTCCTGGGGACAGCTTGATCCCACAAGGTGAGTTATGAGACCCACTGGCAAGAATAATCCCAAGGAGGCAGCCACCCAGGGAGTGACTCTTCTGGAAAAAGTGCAGAGAGCTCCCTTCTGGGAGAGCAGTTACCCTGAAAAGGAGCTTTATTTATTTGTTCCTTTTTTTTGTCTTAGATGTTTGTCTGTTTTATGTACTCCTGTTTTTCCCCCTTTCCTTTACCAGAGCAAGGTGGGGGCCAGTTTGTGGATTTGTGTCTTTCATAAGTGAAATGGGAGCACATGTTGCACCTGCTGGGGGTTTTAACACGTTCTTGAAACCTGCTTTTTTCCTTTCTGGTGTCTCTCTAAGAGCAATTGCAGCGTAACCTCACTTCCAGGATAGCTCTGGGAAAGAGCTGCTGGACCCAGCAGTTACGCATACACCCTCACGTGCATCTCTTCCCTTGTGATAGCCACTGGAAAATATTTTAAGTTACCTGGATCCTGTCACACCAGGAAATGAACTCCTCTTTCTATGCAGCTTTGTGTCCCAGCAAGTTAGAGACGCTTTGCAAGGTGTGCTTCAAATGACACGTTAAAGGCATTCTCCCTGACCTTGTAATCTAGACACGCTTACGTCCCTGAATGATAACAATGTGTCTTCTGACCAGCTTGTTTAGGCCAATATCTATTTTATTTATCTATGTTGTCCAAGGACTATGACAAGGAGGTATGTGATACTGTGTTTCCTGGAAGATGGCATGAATGTGCTGCTTAATTTTAGCTTCAGTGTTGCTTTTGATCTGTGCAATTGCTGCTGCTTTGGCTGTAGAACGGCTCGACAGCGCTGAACAGACCCTGAATGTTTGTGTGGCACCAAACCTGAGCTTGTGTAAGGCTGCCGGGCACTTCTGTGATAACGCTGTTTTGCTTTGAGCTGCTGCACAGCCTTCAGAAACGTAGCAGCCGATGTTTTGTGGTGCTAGATAACTGTAGCTAGTAAGATGTAAGGTTGCATAATTTCTGGTGCATTCCCCTTCTGGAAAGTATCTGTATCTCAGGCATTTGTAGGGAGATAAAGAGGTCCTTATAAAAATACTCTATCTTCGATTGCTTTGGAATAAAGCAATTTCAACCGAAGCTTTGTTAAAACACTTAAAGGAACACTGCAAATGCATTTTTCATAACATTTTAAAATAATTTCATGCTATTTACCATACCTTAGAAACGTGCAATTGCAATTATATTCTTTACCAAAAATGTTACTCGGCCTGCACAAAACCCAGTGTGTTAAAGGATGAAATTGCTCATAGGGAGTGGGTTGTTGGCATTTTTCTTTCTCTTTAGAGAGAGGGGGAGAAAAAAAAGAAACATTTGAGAGAATGGAGGTGTGCACACATGTACAGCAAACTACATACATTTAGAGAAGAAAGAGGAGAAATAGAGCTTGTCACAAGGCTGACAACGACAAACTCCTCTTGCTGGATACTTGTGAGGTGCCTCAGCTCAGCTGCTGGAGCCGTGGTTTTGGTGTCCTGCAGCCTGAGGCGCCCCGTGAGGACTGCTCCCTTGCTGGCTCACTCTTGGGGTCTTCCTGCAGCTCTTTCTTGCTCACGGGCTCACCTCTAGGGCCTGTGAAAACCAGAGCCTGGAATTGAGGCACAGAATGCCTTTTGGCCTTCTCTAGATGAAGACCTCCACACCTCACTGTTAGCCATTTGGCTTTGGCAGGAGAATTAGGAAACCTATCGGAGGCGTGCAGGACCAGGTATCAGCAGCAGGCAGCGTGCTGAGCAGTGGGCATCTCAGCTAGTGGGGGGGAATAACAAGATAAGGACCTCGGAGGAAGATCTTCAAGCAGCAAGCCTTACATCTCCGTCTGAGGCAGGGCTGCTGCCTGGTTAGCCACACGAGGGCTGGGGGAGCGGGCCAGGACCCGCTCAGCTGCTGGTGGTGGGGGCACCCGGCTGGGAGGGGAGGTTTGGTTCTCCGGTGCCACCAAGCTTCTGCATTTTGCATGCCTGGTGCCTGGGCCTGCCACGCTTTCGGGGGGCTGCTGTGCGTGGTGCTTGGCTCGGTTTTGGCAGCGCCGGCGGGACGTGCCCCACACGCGGCTCCTGGCTGGCTCCTGACATGGCCGCCCCTGCGCTGTGGTGCTGCCGGCTCTGCACGCTCCTGGGGCTTTGGCAATCCTGAAGATCTTAAAACCGCATTTTGGCTCGTGGATGGACCGTGTTTTGCATCATGCTCTGACTGGTAGCGGAGTGTGCTAATGGGCCTGGCCCTCGGGGGCTGAGCACCGTGGATTTTGCAAATAGTCAACAAGCGTTTGATCTGGGGAGAGGGCACTGAGGTGGGCAGGCTTCTCTGGCCAGACAGCCAAACCTCTCAAAAACATTTTAAAAATCGTCTTAGTGTCATCACTGCCACACAGTTTAGGAGGTTGTCAGTTTGTTTTTGGAGACCTCAGCTAAGCTGGCCCAGGGCTCGGGGCCCAGTTCGTTGCCTGGCAGTGCCTCCACGCTGATGCCAGCACTGAACTTGCGGTGGCCCTTCTGCCGGTGGGGAGGTGCCCCTCGGCTCACTGAGGCACCTCTGTGCTTCCTGAGCCTCCAGGCCACGGTGTTTTATGAGCCAGCCTAACCCTGAAGCTGCTGTTCAACTAGGATGTTATTACTAAGCGCTTAGTAGCACAACGTGGGTAATGTCATGGTGCCGGGGTGAATAGCTGCCTTGGCACAAAGCAGGTACCTGTTTGGTTGGTGGTGGTTTTTGTTCAGCTTGCTTTAGGTCAGATCTGCTCCCTAATACAGCTTACAGTAAAGCAGCACATAAATGAGAAGGATTTATTTTTTATTTTTTATTTTTTTTAAACCAAAATTAGGTCTGTCCTGTTTTCTGTGGATCAGGCAATTCATTTGTTGACAGCCCTGATGAGGCAACTGTACAGGTGCCAGGGCTTTTTTCCCTTAACGTGCGATGCACAGGGCAAGAACGTAGCCCCGAGGATGTAATGGTAAGTTCTGCATGGACAAAGCTGAGGTTGTCACAGAACTAGTTGCTCAGCTCGTGTCCCTAACATTTAGCTGAATGCCTGTGGGCAACAATCAGACTAAATCTTTAGAAGAGCAAAAGTAAAAAAAATGGAACTGAAACACCAAGAAACTTTCCATTTAAACATTTATATTAGCTTCTTTGGAAGTCTTTTGTCCGTTTTTCTCTCTGTAGCCCAGTAACTGCACTCACAGGAACATGTTGAATAGGAAAATTTTGACGTGAATTTTCCACAGAAGCAAAAATAAAAAACAAGACTGCCCTTGTTGCGTTTTTTTGTTTTGTTTTTAAGGATGTCTCTCTGGTTGGCTTATTTATATATTCGAATGTGAAGTGACTTTGCTGTGTAAGGAATAACTACTGCCTTTTAGGCAAGTTTACAGCTGCATTTCCCTTGATTAGCCTAGCGGGTTCCTACACATTTTTCTGACAGTGCTGATCAGCTCTAGCTCAACACCAAGGGAAATACCACACAGAAGACGACTGCAGTCATAGCCAGTAGGTATGAGGAGTGGTGAAATCCTAGCTCTCTTTTTTTCTCCCTTTAGAAATGTGGGAGAATAAAGGGAAGGTAGCCCAGCAGTGAGGATGATGAAACAGTGAACGTGATAAAATAAACCTTTTTTTTTTTTTTTCCTTTAGCTTGGTAGTTGTTGAAGTACTGATACACCTTCAAATTGGTAGGCACTGTGACCTCTTCTGAATTATCCATAATAAAACGTATAAAGGTAAAAATTAAAAATCTAGTTACAATGAGACTGGGTTTTAGGTTACTGCTGCCTTTATGACAGTGCACTCCACATACCCTTGGTCCCACTCCCTGCCACCCCCGTGTTAGCATAACTATTTGCTTTGTTCATCCCTTCCACAGGAGCCCCAATCTCAAAAACTTTGGACCAGGGCTGAAGGGAGAGGAGGTGTGTGTCCCTCTGGGAGTTCGTGCTGGGAGTTGTTATGGGATGGGAGGCACAGCCCTGTCCATGGTGTTCAGGGCCCTGAATCATCAGGCTGGCAATATAAACCTTTTTGCTTGTACCAGCTGATATTTACATAGGCATTATTGCTAGCTGTCTCTTGGATTCTCTTTAGGTACTTCTATTTGCTTT
The DNA here is from genome assembly GCF_963932015.1 of Anas acuta. NCBI lineage: Eukaryota > Metazoa > Chordata > Aves > Anseriformes > Anatidae > Anas > Anas acuta. The sequence goes on along the minus strand of NC_088980.1, from coordinate 26,410,059 downwards.
CTGGTTTTGGTTGGTTTTATATCTCCAGGTTTTGTTATTGTAGCTTTTTTTTTATCATATCGTAGTTAGAAAGCTTCTGTCCCTGCAGCAGCCTTTCTAGTACCTCACAGCCTGCTCTCCTCGTCAAGCAGTTGAGTTTACTGAACTTAGATGTGTGTTTTTTTTTTTTTGTTGTTTGTTTGTTTTTTGGGGAGGGGGGGGCGGGATCTGTGACTTCTGATTGCTTTTGCACCAAAATGTTAGCTGTGGAAGCCGAGAAGGTGAGACAATTTTGGTTCTCACCCAAGCTCTCGACCAAGCAGTGCCGAAATAGCCTCTCGTTTTCAGTAGCTGTAGATTTTTGTATGAGCCTATCTCGTCTCCTAGGCCTTTCCAAATTTTCGACATTCTTGCTGCTAATGGTCCAGGTGGCTCTGGTGGCAATGAACAGGACAGATAACCACCCTTGAAAATGTTACTTCTTGCTCCACAAGCTGTCCTTATGACAGGCTTGAAGACTTCTCAGCCATTTGAGTACTGTTTGAATTACTACTCTGGTTAACACTAGGAGAAAATAGAAGAAAAAAAAAAAAAGCTGTTAACGCTGCATCTTACTGCATAGTTTAGTTAATTCTGCTGTATTGTGGAGGGAAGCACACAGAGGTATGCCTGTCTTCATTCAGGCATGTAGGATCATTGCTTTTTGAAGTGCAGTGCTTCACTGAGCGCAGATAAAGGCTGCGCTGCTCCAGCACCTCTGCTCTAAATGTTGGCTCTCTGAGAAGTACCAGCAAAGCCGGTATCAGGTAAGCAGGGAGGCAAGCAGTACAGTGTAAATTGAAGATGAGTCGCTGAAAAAGTGACCTTTTTGAAGCACATTAAATGCTTTTTAACCAGTGTATCTCATTGTCTCATTGGTGCCAGAGCACAGGTAAACCAACCTGCTGTGGGGTAGGTTTGGGTAAACCAGCAGCAATAATCCTAGAACCATAGTTACCTCTAGAACTATTGGTTGGTCTTCCATTCAAAACAAAAATATTAAGAAGATACCTCTTAATAAGAAATTTATTTAAATATATTTTTTCAATCTTTAGGTCCGACTGTAAATCAGTCCATGTGAAAATATTATACCCTCAAACTCTTAACATCTAGTTTAAATATATATATATCAATATAAAAACTTCAAGGTTTTTGAAGGCTATTTTTGCAGTTATGGGGACATACCAGAACAGTAATATATGCGCTTTGTACAACCATGATTTTGATGTCCTTTACGATTAGGGCAATCGAAGAATTGTAAGGAACAGCCATCAGTCCAAAGCTAGAGCACAGAAGAAGGTGCTGTGTGGCTGGATGACCATCGTTGTTTGCCAGCCTTATAAGTAGCTAGCTGATGTTTTTTCTTCCTCCTCCTTCGGAAGCATCTATATTAGTGTCCTGGTGTATTAAAGCATTGGCTGTTGAGATATACAGCCACTGAGGAAATGTAAAGCATGATATTGCAGAGCAGTTGTGAAGCTGTAGAGGGAGGGAATGGGGTATCAAAGGCCGAATTTTTCTGATACAGCTGAATGGATTTATCTTAAATTGAAAAGTCTAGAAGGATGAGAATAGCGATATGTTATATTTGAATTCAATTTATTTCCCCAATACAAATTATTCTTCCCCCCCATTTCTGACACTGTAATGATGTTGACACTTCATAAGTTAAAATCCATAAGAAACTGATTAGGTGGAGTTCAGATTTGTTGTGTAAAATTCTGTTGAACACTGATTTTTCCAGCTTTGTGCTCAATTTTATATTTATCTTTTCACATAATTCAGTTTCTGCAGCTGACTGTTACCTGATCTTTATTCACTGAAGATTTTAAAATGTTCTTTCCTGGAACCGAGCTTCATTTCCATCTGAGAGAATAAGTTTAAACTCCTCACAAAATAGAAGGTTCAAAGAAGGCTCCTTGGCAGGTTGGAGTCTTTTTTTAGTGCCGGCTTTGCAAGGAGACGAGGAGAGAACAACATCTAGCACGCTCTGTTCTTTTGTTTTTCTTTCTGGCATTGCACACTGGGAAAAAATATCTATAGATCTGAGAATATGGAGTCATGGAAGGGCACACATTTTTCTACCTTCTTCCTGATAGTGTTTGCATACTGCCTGAAAGTGCACTTAGTCAACAGCGGAGGATGCTTTCACGAGGATGATCCTGAGCCAAATGCCAATCATCCCGCCAGTAGGAGGAAGAAATTGTAATTGTCTTCGTATTTAAGTTGCTGGGTTTTATCCCAACTTCTCTGAACTCTCTCAGCCAATAGAACCGTCAGGGTTTTTTTTTTTTTCTTTTTTCTTTTTTTTTTTCCAGTCAATGGATATTTAATTCTGGGAAGTTAGCAAATGTGCCCATTTAATCTAAGTAAAGCAGTAAAGTAGAATAATTCTTGTAAGGAATAAATTAGAGCAAATTATTCAGTGTTGGAGTAGCTTGAGCTGCATCTGACTGCATCTTTCATCAAAGACTGAGAGCTTTGCAGTTAATCAAAATGCAGGTAACATCTCCAAAACAGCAAAAGCCATCAGCAGGATCACGACACACAAATTCCGTGTCTGTGCAAGCCACCCTGGCTGGGAGGCCTGCATTCAGACGTGTGCATGGTGCAACGTAGGCCTCCAAATCCGAGTGTGCATATAAATATGTACAATGTGCGTGTATGTGCATAGCGCAGCCCCCTCAGGCCTCCTGCACTGAAAAATGAGAATATGAGGTCTTCTGCCTTATTATTTCTTTCCATTTCTGTGTAGTTGTGCTGTGGCAGCTTCTTAGCTGAGTCTCTGGACGGGTGTGTGATGTTACAGAGCAGGAGTGAGGCTGGGATTTGCCTGCTCTCAGCAGCAGGGCAGGAGGCTCCCTCCCGAAGGAGCTGATTGAGAGGCAGGTTGTGCAGCAGCAGCTGAGCATTATCATCTGTCCCTTGCTCCGTGACTTTCCTGTCGCATCCATCCATCGCACGACCTGTTACCTAGGTCTAATTTGGGGACGGAAGAAAATAGGTCTGAAAATTAACATCACTGAGCAAACAGCGGGCCATTTGTTGGTGTAGTCATCTTTCTGTGCCTTGCAAACATGACCCGGGTCTACTCTTCCCCGAATCCCTGGCTACTAAAACCTCTTGGTCACGTGCTCTGTGCTTATAAGGCTTTATCATGTTTGACAACTCCTGCTTGGTGGAACATCACTGATTTAACAGATCTTTGGCAGAAGAAACCTTTAAGCAAGGCACCGAGTCTGAAAAGCCATTAGGAAAAAAAGCGGTATGTAAAAATACCGTGTCTGGCTGATTCCTGCTCCCAGCCCATTGTGCAGGCTGAATCTGACTAGAGAAATCTTCACGTGTTTAGGGGAAGAAATTTTTGAATAATTTCGCATTTCCATTAAAATAGTTTTTGTCACTGACATCAAGTCAGCCTTCCTCCTCCCTGTCACTTCACCTGTCTAACGCTGCTTGCCATTGTGTGTCAGTCTAACTGGAAGCTACTTTGTGAAGATCATGAATTAGTCCCATGTTGATGCTGTACAAAAGGAAGAAAAACATGGCAACAACAAACTTTCTGCAGTTGCTTTTAACTCCATTCACACACCTGAATCTCTTGATCTGCATCTTTTCTCTCAAGATTGACTGGTGGGAAGCAGTGGGTGCGGTCCTTCCTGCTTTCAGATGCTGTACTGCAGAAGTTTGGGACTTTTCCTTTCCTCTCACAGTAAAGAAAAAGAGAGTAACCCTAACCTCTTTTGATGCTCCTGTAGATTCAGTATTTTGGTGATGAGTAACCCAAACCAGAAGACATGATTCTGAAGTGTGTAACCATTCAACTCAAATACTGCATAATTAATGTAGCAATTAACGCTTCCTTATTTTATATGCCATTGACAAGGATGGTAAACCAGCTTTTTCCCTATTTTTTGTGGATGTGTGGGGAGGGAAGGAGGAGAAGAGGGAACTGAACTTCTGAAAAATGATGGAAACAGCATAGTATGGAGAACAAGACTTTCAAATGCATTATTTTCTGTTTTAGACAGTTTTATACACAATTGCTGTCTGCAGTTCTTGTATGGCTTAGAAAGAAAGGGGGTGCTTTGTGCTGTGTGTGACCCAGAGTTTGATTAAATAAAGTCATATCCTGACAAACAAATGAATCTACAATAAAAACTAGTGTAAGGTCTCCTGGCTATTCTGTTCACTGTTTGAAGGCTTCTTGGGCTGGCACAGTTTGTGAAAGCCATGAGGAGTAACCACGGTTTGATCATCCACTATTTTCATGAGGCAGAGCATCAGTTTTTGCTTTTCTAAGGCCTGGATCAACTGGCCAGAAAGGTTATTTGGGAGTTTTACCACGTTCACGTCAGTCAGTGGTAGAAGAGAACCGCATCATTGCATTCCCTTCCATGTTTCATCTTGTATTTTTAGATTTTAGTTTAACTGCAGTGTTAAAGAAAAAGGAAATCCTTTTCTCGACAAATCAAAATGATTTGATTTATTTTTTCTCTCTGCTAAAGATGCCTGTGTGAAAGTAATTTTAGGATTTTTTGTTTTGTTTTTATTTTGTTTCCTGTCTTTAAATCAGAGTACTCGGTTTGACATCATCATGATTTCCACAGCAACCAAATGATCTCATAAAAATACTGTGATGTGACTATGCAGCACAAGTAAATGTAATGTTTTAATGGAACAGCTGTTGCTTTATGCAAATATATGTAATAACAGAGACTCGCTGAGGAGAAGCCAAATCATGCAAGCTAAAATCAGAATTGATTCTAATTAAAATGGATTAAAATGCTGGAAATGTTTCCCCAGTTCCTTAAGGAGAAATGAGAAGTTGTGAGTTGTTGTCAGGTACCTTACAAGTATTACAGATTTCGTAAAGTTATTGTGAACTCTTTGATAATTTTGGCCAAGTTGCTGCAAGCCACCAGTGGATCAACCTTTGGTAATACAATATCTGCCTTACGTGACTGATTTAGATCATCTGATATTCACACGTGAACCTGAAAATTATTTCCAAGTACGCTTTTTGTTGGCTGGAGCCTCTGTGCAGGCCCGTATCAAGAAGGAAGGTCACATTCCCGCTGTTGCCTGTAGCAGCCGTGTAATCTGCCAATATTTAAGCAGCAACAGTTTGGTTATGGTTAATACTGAAGATTCTTGTTTTCTTTTTCCTTCTCATATTTCAGTAGCACGGTGTTATTATTTGCCCAAGTACCTGTTGGAAGGCTGCTGCTATTTTTCTTAGCTATGAGGAAAGGTTCCTGACTACAGGACTGAAGGTTTTCTTTGACTCCCATCCTTTATAGCCTTCCATAAGTTTGCTTTGTGCGTGTGATGCTGTCTGTTTCCATTACGCAGTTGTCTTTTGTTCTTTTACAGAGTGTAGAACTGGATCCATGCATACACAGGGATTCATGCCCACTCCCACACCCTTCCCAGCTCTCCGAGCTACTGAGGTGTAGCGTTTTGAATAGAGTTGAATAGATGGATGTGGTTATAAATAGGAGCTTGGAAAGTGAACTTCTGTGTTCAAAGAAGAAAACACAACACTGAAACAAAATACATTTACCTGTCAGTTATTCCTGCATAATTCCTGTCACACAATTATTAGTCAAGGCATGAAATGTATAGGAACTGTTCTCCAGCTCATCGCCTCTTGCAGGTACTCATGAGTGTGAAGTCACAAATAACAGCAGCTACTCTCACAATACCTTCAGCTTGGCCTCTCCAAAAGTTTATAGCCACATCCATATAATGCTTTCTTATTTCTTTATGATCACAGAATTACAAGATACCTAAAAGCAGAGCATTTTGTGTTGACACCCCTCTATGGCGCTGCTGTCCCTGTGGGTTTGTTTTCTTCAGAGAGCAGCAGGTTCTCGTTTGGTGCTGTAAAACAGTTCTGGCACCTCGCAGAGACCTGGTGTCACGGCATAACCTCCGCAACACTGACAGTTGGGAGAGAAAAGCCAGGAGAAACCTCTCGAAACACTGTTTGGGGTGTCTGTGGGTGCCCTTGTTCTCTGGCAAAACATAGAGGGCCGAGGGCTGGGTAAAATTCATGTTGCCATAATAGTCTGCCACTTCTCCTTGTTGATTATTGAGTGGTATTGGTGTCTGTTTTTCTGCTGCTTCCAAGAACTTGTTTTTGGTCTTGCTGTTACACTGGAGAATTTTGCTACCCTTTTTGTCTTTGGGTTAAATGCCTCTTTACCTGATCAACACAAGCCCATAAGCATGAGCTTTGCCTCTAGGAAATGGGATAGCTGCTGCTGGAAGCTGAAGGTGAGGGTGGTGTCGTCCTGAGCTTATGGTCAGTGCACTGGTTGTGCAATATCACTGTTGTAAGTCAACAAGCCCTGGGAGAACCAAAAGGTAAAGTCTATAAACTGGACTGAGGGAGCTGCCAAAGACGTGTTAGCAGGCTGATATTTGTGATGCTTGGATGTGCCTCCAGTTAGGAAGCGAAAGGGAAGCAGAGTCACGGTATTAGCATCCATCGTATATCATTCACATGTGGTGAGCAGGAGAGGGGGATTTTTGAAAAATGAACAGGAGTTGATGAAAAGGTCACTTGACCACTATCATTTGGAAACAAACGGATTGTTTTTGTTGAAGAACCTGCAATATATCTCATGTGCAATTACTGCATTTGTTCAAGTGAGCGGTGATCTCTAGTTTAAGAGTCAGTGAGATACGTTAATAGTACGTAATGCCATAAGAAAACAGCTTGCTTGTGGATCTTTGGATTGCAATACTGAAGATATCCCAGTAAAAACGTGTTGTAGAAGAGGTATGAGACAATTCGGGATACTGCTTTGAGGAAGAAGATGGACTGATGAGCACTTTATGGTAGGTGGCGAAAGTGATGGAAGAGCTGACCTTTCCCTCCTAGCAACATGAAAAGTTGAAGAGAGATTTCATTTATTCACAGAGTTGCTTTCAGCTTCAGTTTCTCGCCGTAGCATAGTGCTTCACCTTGTATCACCGGAATTACAGCGATTGCTTCTTTGTCCTAGTCCGAAGGCTGCCTACCAGCTTATAGTCCGGTTTGTTCCTAAGTGTGTCTTCTAGTATGTGCTTAAATTTTGAAGCGGATAGTACAGGTTGCAGTGTGATGCTTGTCCCTTTTGCTAAACGTTTTTGCTGAGCAGTGACTGTGCCTAGCTATTTTTACCTTAATATTGGGCCAGCTGTATGGTCCATCTGTTTTTCAGGCCTTTAATTAAGAAAGCTGTAGAAGTACACAGTCTAGATGCCTTTTAACAAAGAAATAATTACCTATTCTTTGAAATTCTTGTACTAATTTTCTGAAAGGTATTTACTACTCCCACCTTTGTTTCTGGGCCTATTTGGAAGCATTTGAGGAACTGGATGAGTTCTGTATTTGCAAGGTGACGAGCACTTTCCTGGGTGTATGTAATTGTATCTTGGTCCCCTGATCGGTTTGTATATAAAAACACTATCGTTTATTGGGAATGTCCTTGTGCAAGAACCAGCTTACAAACAAGCCAGCTGCAGTAGCTTTGGGACTTTGAAGGTAGGATCAAAGGTAGCAGGTAATTGCCCAATAAAGTAGATCTGCTAGCTTTGATGCACTTGGGGAAGTGAGGCTTCCACTTACCATGGTGCAGAAGCTGGACTGGGAATTGTCCAGAGATTCGTAATTGTGACAGGCTGAAGATGGATGAGAATAGTTTGAGCTTGAGATTTGCTGTCTCTATCAGCTAGCAAATTTCTTTTCTCCTTTAGCACGGTGGGAGGTAGGCTCAGCACAACTCTCTGGTTTCAGGAGCTTTATTCAGTAGCTCTGCATACCAGATCAGCCTGTAGAATCCAAGAAGACTTTGTTGATTAGTGTTAACAATTATTTTTCTTGGCTTCATGGTCCACCTTAGGTGTCACTAGACAAAGGAATACAGTAACTGCTACTTGCATTGGTAAGCCTATGCTTCTGCAGAATATTACTGTTAGCCCAGTATGTTCAACTCCGAGGACAAAAGCTGTTTTTAGAAAATATTTTTTTTGTCTCAAGGCTGACCATGTTCTCACCAATCAGGCTGAATGCAATAGGACTACCTGCTTAGTACTTATCAGCTTCTCTGACTTTCCTTCTTACCCTAACCCTTGAGTAGGTATGCCAAATGCTGATTGTATTTTCCTAGGAGAGAGATGCAGCGTGCTATGAAGGAGGTCTGGCAAGAGGGTCGCTTTGATCCGGCGTGCTGTGCCAGCTCTCTTTGCAGTTGTCTGGTTCCCTGCTCAGTGAGTTGGTCCACATCTTGCCTGCAGACTTCCCAGTCCTGCTGAGTTCTGCACAGATGGCTTTCCATTTCAGATCACAGACAAGTCCTTTTCCTTGGAGTCTGTGCAGAAAGAATGACAGTGCTTTTATTGAGGTGAGAATAGGCAGAAGCGTGTTGGGCTAATGGAAAAGGATGACTGGGGAAGCTGAAATAGGAAACAGTGCCCTGACAGATGTTGGTGCAGAACACTGCTTGTGATGCTCTGCGTGATGAGGGAGAGCGACCAAAGAGAGTTGCTAGGTTAGAAGAGTTTTTGTGTGTGTTTGCGTTAACATTAATGGAAATGTGGAAGCAGAATGTTTCTCATCTATGTAAGCAAGTCAGACGTGTCAAAATTAAAACTTGGGTGTTGTTTCAGCGTAATACTTACACAGTATTAATAGACTTCTAGTGTGAATTCAGACTTGGTGAGTAGCTGCATTTTACCTGGTTTCTGATATTCCAGTCACTCATTTAAACAAGAATGTAAGGTCAAACCCTGGCTTGATCTCCTCTGGAGCTGCACATTTTGAGTGTATATGTGCACTTTTAGCCAGAAGGAAAGGTTATGATGAGCTAATCTGACCTCTTACATCAACTGGGCCACATGTGTTTAAGTCTTACAGGTGGACTCAATAACTTGTGAGGAAACTGAAGAATATCTCGAGAAGACATGAGGTTTCAATCTTGGCTTGAGGACTTTTAGTGGTGCAGAGTACATCGTGTTCTGCAGTCGTGTTTAAGAATGGAAATACTTTAAAAAAAAATACCTCTAATTTCAACATGATGCTACCAGAGTCTGCGATCATTTCTTAGGCCTTTCAGCAAACATCTAACCAGTACGTGCTTGTAGATAGCGTGCTCCAGAATTAATTAGGCTGAGCGTGGCAGTGAGGCAGCCCTGCCACAACTCCAGTTCTGTGCTTGAAGAAGAGCTGCTCGCCAGCCTCCTATCTGCTTGGAGTCAGGAGCTTTTAAAGACAACGAGGTAGAGAGGAGCATCTTCACCTTCATCAACTTCCTCCTCACCCAAGCTGTACTGATGTTAAACTGTGAGGGAGAAAGCTGTTTCTCTCTTTATCTTTGACTGGGACTTGTTGTTGGGACTTGCTGTATTACTTTCTGTAATATTGTAGCAAATCCCAATTCTTGGATCCTTATCACTCACCTACACTTCTCTACATCCAAATGGTGTCTGCTAAAGTGATCTTTTTACTATGATGATGATAAATTCAGATGTTTTCATACTTACCGTTGGGATAATGCTATATTGGCATTATTAATTCTAATTTTGTGACCTTTTTTCTTGTTGCCCATGTTCTTCTTTGAGTGAAGCACAGTCCTTTTGTACTTTCGATACCACATACCATTTGACATCTTGTTCCTTAACTTGTTCCTTCTGTCTTATGTATGGCAAATATATATATCTATAGAGTCGACCGGAAACTTAATATAGTTTTAATTGATTTTGGATTCCGTTTCCTTGCATTGTTTTACGCTTACATATTCATGGAAAGAATCTGTGTTCATTTGTTGAGGGTGGAAGGGAGCCTGAAAAAGTATGTCAGTGTAAATTGGACATAAGTCAACAAGGAGAAAAAATCTCCACTGGAGATGATGACACCAGGCTGTGTGGTGTGGTCGACATGCTGGAGGGAAGGGATGCCATCCAGAGGGACCTGGACAGGCTGGAGAGGTGGGCCTGTGAGAACCTCATGAGGTTCAACAAGGCCAAGTGCAAGGTCCTGCACCTGAGCTAGAGTAATCCCAAGCACAAATACAGGCTGGGTGGACAATGGGTTGAGGGCAAATCTGAGAAGGACCTGGGGGTGTTGGTTGATAAGAAGCTCAATATGAGCCATCAACAGGTGCTTGCAGCCCTGAACGCCAACCGTATCCTGGGCTTCATCAAAAGCAGCGTGGCCAGCAGGGCGAGGGAGGGGATTCTGCCCCTCTGCTCTGCTCTCCTGAGACCCCACCTGGAGTGCTGCTTCAGCTCTGGGGCACCCAGCACTGGAAGAACGTGGGCCTGTTGGAGCAGGTTGAGAGGAGGACCACGAGGATGATCAGAGGCTGGAGCACCTCTTCTGTGAAGACAGGCTGAGGGAGCTGGGGTTGTTCAGCCTGGAGAAGAGAAGGCTCCAGGGAGACCTTACAGTGGCCTGCCAGTGCCTAAAGGGGACCTACAGGGGTGATCTTTAAGGTCCCTTCCAACCCAAACCACTCTATGGTTCTCTGAAAATGGGCTGAAATTAAGATCAGTGTGCAATGAGTCCAAGAATATGAACAGCTCCAGCATGTAAATCAACCTGGGCGTTGCTGTCCCTCACTTAAAGAGCTTTCCCTTTCTCTGTGCTCCCTCTGTCTCCCTTTGCTGAACAGTATTGCAAATGGAAGAGCTTAGGCATTTTCATTTCTGTTCTTACATTGTGTGTGGTGTACAGTGCTGGCTGGTTCTTCTTACCTTTCATGTATCCTTAGGAATGAAAATCCCTGTTGATGTTTTCTGTACATCAGCCCAGTCCCTTCTGTAGCATGTCCTGACTTTGCTATAATTCCTGTATGCTGTATTGTCTTTCTCTTTTTTTTTTTTTTTTTTAAATAAATGTCAGTTGTTGGAGAGCTTTCTTCACTAAACCTTACTTAATAAAAGGTAATTTTTTTTTCAAGTGTTAATGTCTGTTACAAAACATCTTTTTGTGAAGAGCAACAGCAAACCTTATTTCCCTCAGGCCTGTTCTGTCAAATGCCTCCTCACACAATTAAAGAGATGTCACGTCTATCAGCTCATAGCTGGATTTGGCTTTATGGTGAGAAAACAGAGTAAGATAGATACCTTGTTCCAGTAACAAAACATGTCATGTAAGACCAGCTGTGTGGATGTTGAAACATCACCTGAAGGAGCAGCAGCTTGTGCCTGCGGGGCAGTTCTGCTCAGCTGCTCGCAGAACCAGGAGCAGTTTTCAGAGTGGTCCTGAAAGCAGTGCTTTGACCTTGTCCAGAAGGGAAATCTGCTAGCAACGTGTGGCATCAGGATCAGTTCTTATGTCTGTGTGTGCAGCCTGAGCGTAGCCCACAGCAGATGTGGATGGAAAGCTGAATTCAGTATTTCTCTTAGCACCGGTAGAGCTGCATTTGCACCAGCCTTTCTGGGCTGGGACATCATGGAGGATCTTTTTCTTTTCACATAGACCTTTCAAAGCAGCAGCTGGTGGGTGATGCACTAACAACCCCGTTACGGAGAGGTAGCCATCCCTTTCCTCTCCTGTTTCCCTGGAAATAGGAAAATGTGGAAATGGGCTGCGGGAAGTGCAGGGAAGCCATGGTCTGCAGCCACTGCTTGGGCCTCTGTGCATTCACTGACCTGACCACCTTCAGCCTCTCTTTCAGTACATGCTTTCAAATAAACTTGCTGTTAGCAATATATATATATATATATATTTATATAACGAAAAGGGGGCTGAAGAATGGCAGATGGACCACAAGCATGTTTTTGTCTCGAGTTTCCCAAGGTTGTTGATTAAAGTGAAATCAAAACAAAAATGAGTGGAAGTATAAGTATCAGCATGTGCCCTTTTCCTTTGGTCTTCTCATCCTTGCTTTCTTTACGCTTAGATTTCTGGGACAGTGTAAAACTTTAAGGTGGATGAAAAGTGATCCTGATAGTATTTTTAATAGATACAGATGTTTCAGGTGTCTTCTGTTTACCCATGTAGAGGTAAGATTCAGTGCTGCAGCAGTATAGAAATGTTGTTGTTTCTTTTTTCCCTCCACAAAGCTCCCAATTGCTTTAGAGTGTTGGATTTTTGCAAATGGGGTTAAAGTAAATGTCTGCTTATTACACACTGAGTATATTTAGAACAGCTTGTACTGTAGCAAATACACATTTTTAGTTTCCCAGCTTCACAATTATACTTTGATTTTTTGCAACTGCCTCCACACAGATTTCTGTGCAAACGCAGAATCAGAACTCCAGCTACGGATTTTGTCAGTCAAGTCCTAGCATAACTTCAGGTGCAATTTTTTTTTCTTTCTTCCTTTTTTTTTTTTTAAAGTATATGTAAGAATCCCTTTTCATACAGTTTTCTTAAAATATTCCGTGTTATTTTGGTATATTTTCTGGCTTTTGTTTTTTAGTTTTTCAATGACCCATTTAGGCAGAGGAAAACCATAGTAAAGATCCCTCAATAAATCTATGGTTGAGGATATAATCCTGCTGTACAGACTTCTATTTTCCCCTTCTGTCGTTTGCATCAGTAGCCTAGTATGGAAGTGCACTTGCAGTCTAGCTTGTACATTCACATGTACAGTTTACTATTGCTTTGGAAAGCCAAGAAAATAGGTAGACGTGTTTTATTCATGTTTTATTGATAAATCTTTTGATGTTTAATTGTTAGGTGAGGATGAGATTTTGTGCCTTGCCCTTTGGCTCTTTGTTCACTGCTAAAGATGTTTTCATAAGTTTTTTGAAAATACAGGTATGCTTACACAGTAATTTTTTTGGCTTAGAAATAGATTGATGTGCTGAGTTGACTGTCAGATGATGGTTTTTATGTTGGCAAGCAAGGTTTTATCAAGTTATCTTGAAGAAAGAATGGGAAACTCTATAGCAGGCACAGACTGAAAGGATGAATCTACTTACTGCCAAAACCAGCAAATGGATGGCGTGGTATGTACACGAAGAAAATAAGCCTGGTAGGCTTACTCCATAGTGCATATACAATATTCTTTAATTGATTGTTTTGGGAAGACAAAAACAAAACACACACACGCCAGCAAAACCTTTCTAATTATTTTGTGTTTTAGTTGTAAATGACTGCTTGTCTGATCTGCAGAAAATCTAGACGCGGTGCTTTCTGACTTTACCGTGTCAAAAATGTCTACACTGTAAGTTTAAATACTTTAAAAGGTTGGAAGTAGGAGGTGGGTGTACTAATAAAACAAATAATTATGTTGGAATTCAGTCTTCTAGGGAGCTGCTTTCCTGGACAGGTTAGTAAGTCTGAGTATTTTATTGTTGCCATCTGTCAGCTGGGGGCTGCATGTGGTACTCTGAAGTTCTTAGATGAAGGACGCTGGAAGCATAAGAAGCTATATGGTAAAGATGGTGTAATGCTGAATTTCAGCAGAGAGAGATGTTGAAAAGATTTGATGCTTGGATTATCTATATGACTTATTAACATGTGTTTGTTTAAGAATTGCAGGGCTGCAGAAGGGAAGCAGCTACAACAAAAATTTTGAATAATTTAGCATAACTGAAATGAGTAAAATAAATATGACCAGCTAAAGCAGTGCCTAATTTATCTAAGGTGAACATTTATTTTCATCACTCATTCTGTTGTTTGAATTCTTTCTTTTAAATGACACTTTGACATCTTTTCTATAAATTATGGATATTAATATAATTGTATTTACTTGTAGGTGGCTCTAACCAAGAGAGCTGATCCAGCTGAGTTGAAAACAATATTTTTGAAGGTATGTATAAAGTAAATATTTTACTCTTTCTGCTTAAATTTTTCATATCTTTTGCTCCTTTATTGCCGCATACAACTCTTGATAGTTTTTCCAACCATTAATCATTCACTGTATTATTACCATGTTAGACTTAAATACCATTATCAGAATTGAACAATGCTCACCAAGAAGTCAGATACATTCCTGAGTGATTATTGTATTGACTCAGAAGAAGTATTACTATCTTAGAGAAAAAAAATGCATTGTTCAGAGAATGGGGTGGGAGTTTCAGTATTGTTCCTACACGTGGTAAAATGTTAGTGTAGACACCTTGCTGTTAGACCATTTGGTAAATGTTCTTCTCCCATCCCTGCTGTCTTCCCTCAGTCAGGGTTATTCCTGCTTCTGTAGTCTGTAGAAGTGTTGGGAATATCACCTTTTGAAGTGGTGGCCCTATTTATTTTTTAATTAAAATCCCTTCTGTGTTGACCTGCTATAGATGTATGCAAGTGATTAAATGTCATGTGCTCACTTTGTCTACTTGGAGAAGTGTGCTACAAGGTTTTGCTGGTATATGGCTTTCTTTGACCCATTTCCTAAATTTAAAGAAATATTCCTAACCCTATGAAGATTTATAAGTACAGTGCCTAGAATAGTTCGGTACTCTGATATGAAGAAAAATGCAGAAGTTGGGGTAAGAATACGTACGTGAGGTAAGTGCCGCAGTGCTGCAGGGAGCTCTTAAATCTGATTTTATTTTTTATTTTTTATGAAAGGGTTAAGTGCCTAAGAGAGCTGATACCTTTCTGAGTTCTACCCTCCTCCTTCCATCTCTCCAATGTCATATTTCAGTCTCCCTGTACTTCTTGGCTTGTTTTCCATTGGCCCTTGTGATCTATTATTAACAGTATGTGTAGGTGTCACTATGTATATTGTCAGTATTTATAGATTTATCATATACTATCCGTATTTATAGCTCTGAAATTAGATTTGCAGTTGGGAAAGCCAAGATTTAACTTATTAAGCCCTGGAACTGCTATCTGTCAGACTGAAAAGACTCTTGAAAAAGAATGGGATTTTCCTAGGTCAGTACTGGAAAAGCAAGACCAAGGCAACATAAAAGGCAGACAGGAGGTAGACTGCTGACTCAAGAAGATGGCAGCATTGAGGAAGGGGATAAACGTCTTTCTAGTTTTCTCTGAAAAGTAGGGGTCTCAGTGAGCACAGTAATAAAGTATACATTTTGTTCAGTGCAGTACAGAAATTGTCATGCCATTCACCAAGAAGGAAGGATGAATGAGTGAGGTATGTTGGATTGTGCTTTACGGGCAAGCTATGTCCAGAGCATTAATTAAACTGCTTCAGATGAATGGTGAAGCCAATACAGTTGCTTCTGCAGAGTGTGGGATCTTCACTTGTAAAATAACTTGACAGCCATTTTTCTACTTCAATTACGAGTTAGAAAGTAAGATTCCCTGATAGGAACGGTGCCCACTGTGTAGAAATAAAGATGAGGCTAGCAGTTTCAATGCAGTTGATTACAATAAGCTTCCAGTATTTTAAATATATCAAAATCCCAATAAAATGTTTGCAAATCTTACTTAAAATGGGGTTGAACTGGTTAATACTTGAGTATCTAAAATGTATGGAAATAAGTTACCAAAAAGCCATTAAGTACTATTGTATAATATCAAATTCTCTGTGGGTATAATTGCCAAAGTGAGGAAAAATACAATTGTAAAGAACCATTTTTTTTAATGTCTCTCCTCCAAAACCAATAGAATTGATGTTTTTTCTCTTTTTGTTATGATAATTTCCAAGAGTAAGCTTAGTTTTTCAAAGTCTTCTACCATAACCCCTAAGAGATTAGATTTTAGTGAAAGTGATCAAGCTGACATTTTCCAAGGTCATTTTCTATATGTAGTATAGAGAACGTGATTGGATTTCAAATACACTTGAGTAAATCACAATGACAAGAAACAGGGGGACACTGAAACCTTGTGCTGTTTTCTGTTATTGAGTGCCCTAGCAGGGGGTTAGCCTGGAAGAAAAAAATGAAATATAGAAGCAAAGACTGTCTGACTTATTTGATTTGTTTCTCAATAGCAGCTGTGTTAAAAGTTTTTGAAGCTGGGTTTCTGAAAGATTCTGTCTTCCTGCAGATGATTACATTGAAATCAATTGATCTGCTAGTTCTTGTAAAAGTATACAATTGAAAATTCCTTACAGTGTATCACCTAGAAAGCTTGTCTTATGAACAGCGCCTATTGAAACGTGTGTCCCTAAATGCTAACCAATATATAGATGCCAAAGCAAGTTACGTGTTGTTTGGGCTTGCTTCTCTGAAGCCTTGATCCTTGAAGATATTGCCGTACCTGAAGACTGTATTTATGTAGCACTGGAAGAAAATAATCTACTTACTGTTACACTTTGGCATCCCTCTGAGAGTTGTATGCCTACTGCAGGTCTCACGGCACTCGGCAGGCACCAGCGTGGCTCTGCGAAATGAAAACTGGCAGTTTCCTTCCCTTAGCAGAGGCACAGCAATGTAAAACAAAACACGTCTTTGAAGCACGCTACAAAATATCAATAGGCAACTAATTTATTTATTACTTCGGTGCGGATAATGCTCTGTGGGGAGCTTCAAAAATGGTTATTATCCTACCTTAAAAATGCTAGAGGAATTAACAAGTTACTTTCCTGTTTTCAGTGCTTGTTTGTTATCCTGGGATAGACCTTTCCCTTGAAGCTAACAAACAGTTCTGCTAACGTTTTTAGATTACCTTACCCTTCTTCTTTTGTTTTAGTTGTTGTCCTTATTTTTTTTCTCTTCTTTAAAAAATATTTAGGGTTGATTTCAAGTTTGCCCTTCTGCAGAAGGTGAGAGCTTTAAAGTTTGAGGGAAGGCTGAGGAATCAGGCTAAGAGTGGTACAAAAGGCAATTTTATTTATGCATTATCTTCAAAATATTTTAGTATCAAGGAAAATGAATATGTAACTTGTTACTGGAAGCCTCCCTTAGGAGCAAATACTCTTGGATATATTGAACACTGTATCTGGAGCAGTCTGCCAGTACCTGGCGTTGGATACTGTGTGCCAGCAGTGTTTGGTGAGGTCTCAGATCCCTCTGCTTATTTGTGCATTGTGCTAAACTGCCATTTCTTGCTGTATGTTTTTCTGCAAATCGCTGTTCTCTGACCTCCTTTCTTTCAGCAGCTCAACCAAGGAGGAGTAGCTGTAGGTTTTCCTTTACTTAGGGACTAGCTGCGGCTGAATTTGGTGTGCTGGAGTTGCTCCAAAACAGCACCCCCAGGTGGACGCTCTTGTGGGATCGTTTACTCCACTAGCATGGCAAAGTCATTTTGTCAGGTGTAACCTGACATTTTGGCGTCTTTTCATGCCAAAATGGAATGGCTGCACAAAGGAGTTGTTTCAGATGACTAAAATACAGTGGAATATCCCATAGTTGTTACAGTTTCAGTGGACCTAAAGTGCCATAGGCATGTCTGCAAATGCATGTGTGTTTCTTGTTCTACTTCAAAAAACCCACCACTAACAAGAAAACCAATCCATACTGGAGTGTGAACTGTTTCTAGACTAAACACGGTGAAATTGTTGAGACGATAAATAAATAATCACATAGCTGACACTCACCTGGCAGGGAAGCAGAGCCTTTGGCTGTTTTTTACAATGCCCCGCTTAGTCTGTCCTGCTTTGGTGCAGATTTTAGGTTCTTCGTAGCAGAACGGTCTTTATCTGCTGTAAGCCTGGGGCTGGTTGGGTGCTATGGATAGTGGCAATAAAAGTGCCTGGAGAAAGATGCATTTGAGTCACCAGATGTTGTATTCATTTAACAGTATGCAAGCGTGGAGAAGAATGGAGAATTCTTCATGTCTCCTAATGACTTTGTCACTCGGTACCTGAAGATAATTGGAGATGGTGTGCCTAATACAAACACGGTACAGCTCCTGGCGGGAGTGGTGGATCAGACAAAAGATGGGTAAGGTTTCTGTCTGTTTGTTTGTTTTCTTTCTCTTTGTCGTTCATTTATAAAATGTAAAACCATTCCTTCCAGAACAAGGCTGGTGGGTCTTGTTTTTGTTTGTTTTGTTTTGTTTATTTTGTTTTGATGTTTGTTTGCCTACAAATACATAAAGGGATACAGCATCTTTAAAGTGGAAGAAGTAGAAATAATGTTTTGGGCTGCCTGTAGCCTTTTGCTGAACAAACCATTTTCTGTCCACTGTGTATTTTTCATTCATTGAACCTTTCATGTTTGTTGGCTGGTTCCCATAACTTCTGCTTTCCTTTCTGTCCATGAGTCTTTCTGTCTCTGTTTATTTCATGTATTTGTCACAAACACTTTCAAATAGCAATCCAAAACAAGTTTAGATGATGCAGGAAGAGATCATAGGAAAAAAAAATGCTTCCACTTTGGTTTGACATAGCATTGTTAAAGGGTTTTGCCATTGCTTTTCCTCAAGAGGGAGGAGGAACAACAGCAATATTTAGTGAGCCACCTTGCAAACATGGGAAGACAGCAGTGAAGTTGGTTGCACGTGGCTTGCATTTGAAAGGCTGACTTCGCCAATAGGCAAGATTAGCTACCCCTCCATCTTCCTCCCCCCTTCTTTAATGAAACCCTAGCCTTTGCTTCTGGTACCTGCCCAGGCAAGCTGTCTCTTCGCTCATATGAATGCATTTTTTGAACCCTGTCTTTAAAGTATCTTTAGAGAAACTTTAGAATAATTAGCTATGGACTTAAAGTCTGTAGTTGTGGCGTTTTTAGAAACCAGAAAACTTCAGGCATGACTCATATCAGTGGTTGCAGAGAGTAAAATGGGAGATAAATAAAGCATGACTAGAGAATGCAGGCTTCCTAGGGAACAGATGCACGCGTAACTGAGAACTTTTAAAATAGTTCCTCTGTTCTCTTTTCTGCTCAGGCAGCCTCAGGTATTTGGCAGCTGCACACCTTAAACCTCGTAGAGAAGTCAATGTAATTATTGTTATCCATGGCAAAAGAATTCTGTAAAAGGTCATGTTGGTGATGTTGGCATAATGGCAGCAAGAAAGTGGTGGCTTCAGATAGTGTTTGACAGAAAATGTTAAGCCTTTTTTCAGATTTCTTCCTTTGGTTTGATGTCTGTAAAAACTGCATTTTCTGGATTGCACAGATTCAAAATCATCTTGTAGTAAGATGATTGTGAGTATGATACATGCCTTGTAATTTGGACCTCCACAAGCAGAAGATGGTGTCAGAATGAGCAAAATAGAAAGCTGTAACCTATGCGAACTTGTTGACACGTTGGGATTTTGTAATTTGGTGTGATCCTGCAAGAGTTTTGCATTTTTGTAGTGTAGTATTGAAGCTTCTAATTGCCACTTTCTGCCATGGGTAAGGGTTGTTTCTGCAGTCCAGCCTGCAGTGACAGGGGACTGCATGTTCCGACCACCATTTCGGAAGAGTCTCTTCTGGTATTCAGGCCATCTTCTTACTTAGCTGCTGCACTATTATGTAAAAGAATGGAGCAAGTTCAGAAAGTGATTAGCGTTCATCTTTCTAATCTGGCACTGTAGCATTATTTTTTTTTTTGCCATGTGGCCAGACGTTTGTACCTTGTGGTGATGGGGCATAAAGTACTTCTTAGAGTGATCATTGGAAGCTGGGACAACTTGCTTTCTGGTTGCTAGAATGAAATCCCCTAAGAATGTCAACAGGACCTATTGGTCTTCTCTTGAATTCTTTCCAACTTGGCAGTCCAGAGATCCTGGTTTCAAAGTGAAGTACAAAACTGCTTTTGTGAGGCTGGTCAGTGCTAAGGTCATTAGAGTCTGCTCAATACTTTGGCTTTATTTCTAGTAGAAAAAAGAAGTGGCTTGCAGTAGCAATGACAAGTTAATTTTGTTCTAGTGTTAATGGCTCAAAGTAGTGCAGTACTGAAAATACTGCTACAGTATTTCTGTAAATGTATTTGCACTGTAGGGGATCTCTGGTTTTGTTCTGAAGGAGCAGAGTCTGAGCCCAGAACCACCAGGGTTGTTCCTGGCTTTGTTAATATGGTTTTAATTCCTTTGGATTTTGCTGAGAAGTTGTGTATAGATACCAAGTGTAGTCAGTGAGAAATACTGAAGGCTGTAACTCAGGTGGGTGAAGGGCAGACAGACATCATGAGACCTACAGACTCATTAGGAGAGCGCACAGATTGGTGGAGGGTGGCTTACTCCAGAGCTGAAGAAGTCCTCAGGGTGAACGGTGGACATGGAAATGAACTTTATGCTTCATTTCATCTCTCATCCAGATAGGATTACTTAGCAAATGATCAGCATTTAACAGATTCTGTAAATTCTGTGTGGTGTAAGAGCGGTGTAGAGCAGACGAGGCAGATGAAATGGACACAATATTGGGAATTTGCTTCTTGCATATTTTTCTTCAGAGACCTGAACGAGAAAGAGAAAATCACAAGCAGAGAACGGTATCTTTTACACGTGATCTCTCCGTGGTTGCCATGGACAAAATCTCTTGTGTAGCTGTAGCACAGTTCCTGCACTGCCAGGAGTTAAGGATCTGACAGTGCCTACAGGATTTGCTGTCGGCGTGACAAAGACACGAGACCTCTCAAAGGCAGGCTCGGGTTCTGTGAGTATCTGTTGCCATGGGAGCAAGGCTTGTCTCCATCTCAAGTCAGGGCACAGGAATATTTGGAGGTGGGTTTATCTTCTTGCCTCTTACTGGGGCATCTTTTTAAGGTTTCCTTTAAGAAAAGGGAATACCTTTCTTGCTGATGTCCAGAGAAGCATTTCAAAGTAGTGGGACTGTAATCACACAGGTTCTGAAAGTCTTGTCACGTGGCTGTAGCTTGCATGAAGCAGATTTGAGAGCCTTGCTTAGTTCCAGATCTTAAGCTTCTCATTCCTAATTTTACTTTGTGTAAAAATTCGGATTTTTTAGGAAAATTTACTTTTAATGTAATGCTTCACTTGGCTTCAGCTGGACTAGAAACTTACCTGAAATGCTGTGGCTTTCTCAAGGCCTATCAGGAACAGGCCAGGCATTTTCCATCTCGCCTGCTGTAACATATTGCTTTTCAGCCTTTTGCTGTACTTTTAAATATCTGTCTAACAGAATAAGTATTTACTCCGCATCTCTGTTTGGACTGTAGTAACTAACACTTTACTGAGAAACATTATACGTTTTATTTTTAGAAAGGACAAACTGTTCAAGAATAACACTTGGAAGTGCCAGCATTTTCCATTATTATTGGATATAAATTTATTCTCTAATGTACCAATTTACACTATACTTAGTTTACCTAGGTTGCAGCATAAAATAATAGATGTAGCTTCAATTTGTGTCCTATTATGTTATCATGTTCAAATTGCTGATACAGTAGAAACATATGCATTGATTTCTGAAGAAACCTCTTCATCATTGCATTTGTATGTATTATTGCAGTGGGTAATGGCTTTTTTTTCTTTATATGGCTACGTGCAGACTTCCTCTGGTGGAAAAGGATTACACCTGCCTGGTGCCCAGGTACTGTGGGCACAAGTGCCAGTGAAGTTTGGAAGAAAGGAGAGAGTAATAAATAGCAGTTGTGTTGCCCCATACACAGTTGTTGTTTTTGGCTTGTAACTCCTGTGTGTGGATGTTTTTAAAATATCAGTCTTTCAGTCTTCCTGAATAAATTGTGCAATGTTGGCACTGTTAATGAGGTCATGAAGGTGAAGAAAGACTTAACCAGTTGGGTAGGATGTCTTTAACACCAAAGTAAATTTTTTGTAAACATTTCAGCTTCCTCTCTTTGCGCTGTTACAATCGCTAGGCTTTTCTCTGCTTTTGTAACATAAATGAGCACTTGTTTAGGTAGATAAAATAACTCTTAAGTAGTATATTGAAGTCCGTGTTAATATGTGCTGTTTAATGACACCTAATGATATTCAGCAAAGGGTTATGCTAAACCCAAAAGGGTGATGCTAAACCACAGAGAAAATGTGTTACCCAGGCAACTACCCTTGTGCAGTATAGAGAAGTGAGCATATGGCTATGTAGTACACATTATTTCAGCATCTTTAAGCATTAAGAATCACACGTGTAATTGACTGTGAAAAATTACTGCTCAGTTACTGTATTGTATGGTCATAATAGAAGTAAATGAATACGTCATTGTTGTTAGAATAGATCTGTTGGGAATCACTAGCAGGCTAGTCTACTTAGGGAGCAAAAATACAATAAGAAGAAAATAGCTGGTTTAATTAACATGTAAAAATTGGGTTAATTTGAATTCAGCTGGCACAGCAGATATTAATGTCTCTTCTTTAATAGTCTGGCAAGAACCACACAATTTGTACACTTTTAATCTTCCTAGGGCTATGAATAATTGTTTTTAAAAATGGATACGGGGTTATTTTCATCATCTCTCTCTGACTTATTAGGGGGGTTTATTACTTGCCAGGACTGACAAAGAATGCTTCTGCCAGTATCAAATATTGCAGCAGTGCTGGAGTCCTCATCGAATCCCGGCGTAGTGGCACAGGATGTGCTCGTAGCGTGGCGTTGGGATTCTGCTGGGAAGGGCGCTGTGTCACCACTGCTGCACGTGTTGGGATCCCTTGATAAGGACATAGGTTGGTTGTTGTTGCATACAAACAGCAGCTGTATCAAGTCGGTGTTGGCAGGTAGTTTCAATTGTAAACAATCCTATTCAAGAGTCTCGTTGCCTGCTATTTTGTTCCTTCTGTCTGGGCTTTATAATATTTGGGACAGAAGCATTCAGTGCTTTGTAGCTGTTTGCTGTTGTGGAAGTTGTCAGGTACGTAACAAATAATAATGGATCATAATGAGCTTTTATAACCTCAAAGTCACACAGTAACAACAAATACGTGTAAATGCAAAACTAAGCAGGTTGTGATGTGTAGGTTTAAAGTTAAATTGAGTATTGCCTTTTTTTTTTTTTTTTTTAAGACTTTTGGTTTGGGAGAGATGGAAATTTTCTGCCTTTTAAAGACTGAGTATCTGCAGCACGTTCTGGGTTTCACACTTGGTGGTACCGAGAGCTCCTCAGGAACTTGAAACAAATGACTTCGCAGCCTGCCCGTGTGATAACGTGCACTCATGTTGCAGGTCACTGGCTTCTTTGCCAGTAAAACTTAAGGCCTGCTCATATGTTTATTGGCATCATCAGTTGTGAGTTTAATATTAAGAGTACCTGAGGAGGTTTCTTTTTATTTATTTTTCTTGCTACATAATTACTTACGGTGGCAAGTTTCCAAAGCTAATTATTTGTTAGAGTATTTCTGACTCTACATACACTTTTATTTTCACTTTTATTTAGTGTGTGTGTATTAAGGGAGGTAAAGTAGAACAGCTTTTTTTCTATATCATGCTTTTTTTTTTTAATAGTACTCTTCTGTTCATCCTCTTATTTTCATGTTCTTCATGGAAATCAGCTCATGGTACTCTGTGGCTGTTTAGTTGCTGACAGCAAGCACGCTTCTCTGTGACTTAAAAAATAATTCCCTTGAGACAGGGTGACTGGGAATGGGTGTACAGTCCTGGGTCATCGTAACATGATGGGATGAAAAAAATGCCTTTTTTCTTCAAACACATCATTTTTTGCTGTTACTGCGTACCGAGTGGAAGTTTTTGTGGAACCAGCTGCAGTACCATTTTGGGTGAAAGTCCTGAGGATATTGCTAGTTTTTAAAGTATAATAATAATAATTTGTTTATTAACATTTGTTGCAATGAATTCTGTGCATCTTGGAAAGAAATCTTCATTCCCCAGGTATTTGCTGCCTTGTGGAGCTGCTAATGCCGTGTGCTTGCTGCCCTGGCACACAGCAGCCCAGAGAGAGCCAGTCCTAAAGCTCCCCGGCTGGCAGCAGGCCCTGCAGCCACACATTTGAAGATGATTTTGAGCTGTACAACCCAGTCATTAAAGAAGCAGCAAGCAGAAGAATGGTTAGCCTTTGTCCCTGTAAGAAAAGGAGTTTGATCTCCATTTAAACTCCTGGGCGTGACCCGGAGAAATTAAAACTGCTCAAGGCCTTTGCTGCAGCAAACCTACTGCTGGAAACGACGCCAAGTTGCCTCATTATGTATTTCTGCTTATTAGCTATCCTAAAGAAAGGCACCTCCGCTTTTATCTGTGCTCTGCTAATACACGGGTGTCTTGGGAAGCTGGCTACAATGATGAATTTGACTGAAGTGCTCTTTGGCGGAGGCAGGCTGTGCAGACTGCTGCTTGAAACCCGTGACTCCACACGCAGCACTCGAGGGCTGCCACGGGTGACTAACATGTGCTAGCAAACAGGTAGCACTCCCCAATCCTTTCCTTCAGGAGTGAGTGGTAGCATGTAGGTTTTGAATGGATTTGCTTCCCAGAAGCCCTAAATCCCGAGTCCCAGGGGAAGTTATTCATATCCTGGCTGCCTGGCTTGGCGCTGGAGGGAGGCAGGCTCCCCCAGAGGGCAGTTCAGGTAGGCATTAAAGCCGAGGTGAGTAGCCACACTGAGCGCCTGGCTGATTTTATGGCCTGTTGTGACTTGCTAAGCAGAACAGCTCCTCATTCAACTGAGTCATTTCCATCTAGCAGTGTAAAGGGCTGCTAACACTGATTGGGTGTTTTAGGATAAGGTTTAATCCCTGTCGATAACAACTTGTATACATTTTTGTCTTCTTTTGCATAATCTGTGTTATATTGTGTTTTTCTTTTCTGCAGGCAGGTGGTTTCATAGCTTTTGCTTTTTCCTTCCTCCTTCAGGTTGATATCCTTCCAAGAGTTTGTGGCATTTGAATCAGTCCTGTGCGCTCCAGATGCATTGTTCATAGTAGCCTTTCAGCTGTTTGACAAGACCGGCAAAGGAGAAGTTACTTTTGGTAAGAATGGTCTCCAATGCACGCTCTTAATTTAACTATCCCTACTTGTAGCAACCTATTTTACCTTTTGTTACCATAGCAAACATAGTGATTGGTAATAGAACTATACAAGTGCCACTTTCTGGATGATTTTTTTTAATCACTTCCACGTGTATATTATGAAGTCAAGGACACAGTTATCTTCGTAGCTTTCTCTGGAAAACTGGTCACTTCTTCTTCTCCCCAGCATGTTTGTGCAGGTCTTCAGAACAGCAGTGAAAGGTGGCAATAGGAAACGATTGTAAAACCACAAAAAAGTTGCCAGAGGACTTGGGCAAACGTTGAGTCTGAAATTACCCTGAATTATTTTTTGTTTATATTGGCTATGTTGCAAGCTGGCTTCCTTTTAAGGCTTAATACTTTTTTTCTGTGAGATTTTTCAGTCATAAATATATTGTAACCCCACAGAAAATCCAGCTGTGCATTGGAGGTGTGGTGTTTGCACAGACAGCGTGGCATACTTAGGAAAGTTTAAAACATGGTTGTGGGGACTATTTATTTCTAGACAGCACAGAGACAGTTTTTGGTATCTGCAGGACTATCTGCCATCTGCCTAGTGACAAAGACCATTACGTCTGGAAGAATCAGAAATTAGGAGGCTTCAAGAACTTCAGACATTGAACTGCACATGAAAAAGTGTGGGGCATTTTTTCACCCTAAGCACATGCATTGGATAAAAATGTTATTTCTAATCTGTTATATTTGAAGAGGTTTATCCATGTGTCTCAAGTTTCATTAATGGGTTATTAAACATCTTTAATAAAAGGAAATCTGGATGACAGTGGCCCTTTCTCTTTCCCACCTTCCCCTATATGGTTCATGTGTCCTTTGTCTTTTGCTAGTATTGCCTGCATATACTACATGCTTAGTTAAAAAAGCTCTTTTCCAGCCCATTTAAACTGACAAGATCTCCTGTTACGGTTGCTTGAAGCATCATTATCTTCCTTCTTCCATCTCCAAAAATCTGTATTTGAAGTTGCGGCTGGTGAGAAGACTTACTGTCTCTTCTTGTGTCTGTTTTGTTTTTTCATTATTTTGGTTGTCTGTTGAGTTTGTGAAAGACATGTCTTGTGTACAATACTACTTGTTAGAACAGCTTTAAAAAAATTACTATGGATTCTAAAGGATTTGAAAGAATTTCAGGATAAATTTCTGCTGATCCTAACCTTGCTGAAGGAAGTATTTTGTGCCTGACAGTCTTGTGCATGTTTATGGACAGAGAGACAACGAGAGGCGGCATGCTTTTAAATCAGGAAGGCTCAGATATTTTGCAATGGTTTTGTTCCAGCATAGGCAAACCAGGCTTCCTGGAATGCCTGTGATGTGCAGGTTCTTGTCTGCGTCAGAGCCCCCAGTTGCTTGGAGCACTTGTTAATAATCTAGGAAGAACTGTAGTTGTTTGATCTGAATGCTGAATCAGTCCAACTTAGCTTTTTAACTTTTGGCGTTCTCGTTCATATTTTTCCTGCTGGCAAATGCTTCCCTTGGGGTTCGACACAGTGAGTCAAGGGATTCGTTTGGCATTTGAAGCCCATTGAAGTCCTTTCAGCAATAAGAGAAACTCTTATGCCAGGCTGTATTTAAGGTATTTGAAAGAAGACGCATGCCAACATTGGCAGAACCTCAGATATCTTTTTTTTTTTTTTTTTTTTTAATTCTTCCTCCCCTACTCTAAAATCATAAAAGCATTTGTAACTTCTGCATAGTACCTTGTAGCTACTGCCCCAGAAAATGCCTGGAGTAGGAAGGATGTGAGAGGTGTCTCAGTGTTGTGAGTTCTCAGCAAAACCAAATGAACTTTAGATAAAGCTAGTGTACATTTTCTGTCATAAGGGAGAAGCTTTTTTTATTTTTTCCCTATTGTAAAAAATAACAAATATTTTCACAAATTAGTTACTACAGTGCTCTCCTGTAACTTTGCCACTCAGTGCCTCAGACATGCATCTGCGAGGTTAATTATGAGATCTTTTTCCATTGACTTGAATGAAAGTGGGATCAAGTCCTTATCAAGGTTAGGAGAGTTAAATAGGGGTTTTATGTACTGGGGAATTACAGTGTGAAAGAAAAAGGAGAAAAGGGAAAGGATCATTTTTCACTATGCTGCTGCTAAGTGTACTATCTCAAGGATCCCTTTATAAATGTGTATCTCATTTTACTGTTGTAAAGCATGGCTTATCTTTGCAGTCATTGTTTTTCTGTATAATGAGATAATGGTGTAAATATTTTAGCTTATACTGAATGAAGTATAGGGCTTCCTGGCTGTGAACTTCCCGTTTTCTACTAAGCAAGTCATCCAATTCATATTTTTCCACGTGTGCTTAGCTTGGCACCTTTGTAAAACAGATTAATAATGGGTTTTACATCAACGAGCTTTTACACTGAATGCCACATCCAGGCTGTGGATGTTCAGGGAAATGTTGTAGGTAAAAAGTTTTGGTATTCAATATTTTATTGCAAAACACTGCATCTTTAGCTTCTGGGTTGGCAAGTCCTTTGCATTTTAGCCAAACCTGGACATCTCTACAATTTTAAATGTTTCTATTCTTTCAAGTTACAAGTTAACCGTATGTAGTTCTTTTGGCAGAGGTGGCATCTATTTAAAAGAACCGATTTGCAAGCGGTGTGTGTGTGGAGGTGGGGGGGGGAATATTTCTAGTTTATTGCTTTTGGGAGATGAATGAAACGGGCAGCAGTAAATTAGTGGCCAGTGGCTGACTGAGACTACACCTGGCCGTTGCATCACCTTGTAGATTTATCTGCTGCTGAAGTGTCAAAGCTTTGACAGTTTGCAAGGAGTTAAAGCTCTCAGCAGGAAAGTGGGAGGAAGTTTAGCTGGCTTTTAAATTCGAGGCAAAGAGCAAACCATTGCTTCTTACTGTTGAGTGTTGACAGGCACATAAAAGCTGATAATGTAAGTCCAGGGGTTTAAGAGACTTAGTAGAGTTGCTTTTTTGTCGTATGACTGTATTTTAATGCCTCATTAAAGAAGCAGAGCCCTTTGAAATTCTTTACTAGATGGCATTAAAAAAAAAGGTGAGATGCTTGGGTAAAAATGTCAGTGTTTAAAAACTAAGTTGTCTTAACCTCTATCTTTAATTTTGGATGGATAAATGAAATGATGAGAGTTAACAATTCCGAGCTGTGAATAACACAGCAGTGATACCTGTGAACTGGAACTTTATTTCTCATATACAGGTTCTCACAGCCCTAATGAAGGGCAAAATGAACATTGTGGATGTAATTTTTTCTCATTAATAAAGGAAAGGCAGAAAAAGAAAAATGAATGCCCAAGTCTGTGCTGACGACCAGCATTGAACCTGGCTTTGAAGATTTTCATTGATTTCTTTTGAACTAGATTTACCCTACAAACAGAAGTTCTAACTCATAGTTATTGAAATGTAGCTGTGGTATAGTTTGTAGTTTTCTATTTATTTATTTATTTCTTCTAAAGTCTTCTAATTCGACCTGAAGCTGTTTCAAAATGGATGCTATGCTGTGCTGCCCTGAGAAATATGAATACGCCGGAAAACACGTTAGGCCTTTCATTAAAAAACGAAAAGAAAACAAAAACAAAAAATACCCTCCACTCCCTAGACAGCAAAAAAAAACAAAGGGAATGGGGAACCCAAACACTAAATTGTTGCTTGTTTGGCATAACAACTGCAGAGTCAAGCAATGCATCTGTTTTTGTCTCAAAACAGAACTCTATTTACATGCAGACAGCAGCTATTGTGGCTCTGTGCTCCTGTTATTAATTATAGCAGTACACATTTCTTAGAGGAACACATGAATTAATGATGCATCTTACTAAGCACTCCTGCTCGCTTATCTGATACTTGAATTGCCTGAACGCTTGTTTGTAAATTCATAAAAACATGTAGCTCTTCACTGAGGTTTGAATGTGTATATACAGCTACTGTGATGAGCTTCGGGGTTCTTGCTCTGTGATAACGCTCTGACTCTTTGTCAATGTGCTAAGAATTATTACAGGAGTACAACACTTGCTTTCCTAACCGAAGGGTTAGGTTCAGACTTTGTGAGCTAGCTTGTTTTTGTTGCAGAGGATTATTTTATGCTTTGCCCTATTTTATGCTTTGCTTGGTGTGACCTGGCTCTTCTTTTGGGATTTTTATTTTTGTACAACACTTAGCTTAGTGATGCCCAGCCTGGTACGCTCAAAACCATGGAAAGCAAGGAAAAGCTAAATCTGAACTACCAACCTTAAATTGCTGAGGCTGTGAGCTTTGATCATTTGCTAAATTGCAATATTCAGTAATTCTTAGCAAGTTTTCTGTTGCAGGTTGAAATTGGTTAGAAACCATTTGTAGCTAGTGATGTGTTAGCTTACACCTACACAGCGAGGCATTTGTTGGTTTATAACTGACAGTTGCCTAGATATGATGATCCCAACAGCAGCATTACAAGTGCAAAATGTGTTTAGTCTCTGATATTTTTTGTTGTTTCTACTGGATTTTGCACAAGTTACAGCTAGTTTTAATTAAAAGAGGATGTAAGGAAGACTTGTAAGTATATTTATTTTTCTTCAAAACAACTTTTGAAGTATACTTGATATTATTTTCATATAATTTCCTTTCTAAACTTACGTCAAACTGGCAAGCTTCTCTTATTTTTTCTTTTGCCTGAAATGTTACATAACTAGGCAGACTTTCATGAAGGCATCTGAAGTGCAACAAAGCGTGTTTAGTCACAAAGCCAATTTGTCCTTTTAAGTGTTAGGAGAGGTTCCATCCGTTCATGCAGATGTGTTTCATTGGGTCTAGAAAATACAACTGAGTTTCCTAAGTCATCCAGAACTGAAATTTGGTGTTTGATCTTTGTTGTTTTAGTTTTCTTCCTTTTTTTTTTTTTTTTTTAATTTGTTTTTTAAATTAAAGTCAGACCAAAGACTGAGCATCTCTCTTCTCTTCAGCAAAAAAACAAGGAATGATCACAGCATCACTGTACAGTTGAGGTTGGATGGGATGGTGGCAGCCAACTTCAGGGCCAGCAGGCCAGGCTGCTCTGAGGACTGCGCCCAGTGGAGGTTTTAAATATCTCTGAGGATGGAGACTCTGTAGCTTCTGTGAGCAAGTGACTTACAGAGCTTGCCTATCATGATGGCGAAAAAGAAGTTACTGATTCCTGGTTGGGATTGTCCGCTCTCTGGCTTGCATCCACTGCTTCTTTTGCTTCCTGTGTGCCTCTCCATCTTCACTACAACCTCCTGCTGGGTGGCTGTGGACAGCCACAAGGTTCTCCT
The DNA here is from genome assembly GCF_963932015.1 of Anas acuta. Classification (NCBI taxonomy): domain Eukaryota; kingdom Metazoa; phylum Chordata; class Aves; order Anseriformes; family Anatidae; genus Anas; species Anas acuta. The sequence goes on along the minus strand of NC_088980.1, from coordinate 26,380,125 downwards.
TTAGCCCACCCCTCAGCAGGCTGAGAAAACCCCGTTCCCTCAGCCTGTTCTCACGTCACGTGCATCAACACCCAACTGTCTTTGTGACTGTGATGTATAGAGATGATAAAGTTATATTTTATTTTAGGTAGCATATTATGTTTGTCTTGGTAGAAGTGCGAAGTGCTCTGTTTTTTTTTTGTTTTTTTTTTTTTGTTTTTTTTTTTTAACTATTATTATTCTTCAGGGCAAAAGGGGCAAATTTAATTTTTATGCCCTCCTGGGGCCTAGTGCTTTCCAAACCTGTGGTCTTTGGGCTCTGGCAGTTTGTCACTCACTTCTAAGGATGCCAGGAAAGGTAACAAAGAAATGTAAGGTTGTTGCCAATAAGCTGAAATTATGTATATATTTCTCCAGCAGAAATATTTTAAAGGATTTACATCTTGAAAAAATGTTGAAAACCTTTTCTGTAAGCCAAATATGTAATGCTTTGTGTATAAATTTCATGTTATTTCCCCTGACATCCAAGGAGGGCAGAAGAAGCAGAGAAGTTTGGATGCAGGATCTTAAATGCTGAGAGCTATAGTACTCTAGAAAAATAAAACTCTTTTGGGGGGTATTTTCAATATTTAGCAGAGGTAATAGATGTGCTCATCTCAGTCAGAAATCACAGACAAGATGAATTGGACGACGTAAGGGTTTGTCACGAGGAAGCACTTTCGTAGTTTTTGAAGTGACCAGAGTACAAACAACCAGAGCAGGGGAAGGTGAAGAGGATGACAAAGTGAGCACATTTTCAGCAGAGGGGTGAAACGTGAAGATTATCATGGATCTTTTGTGATTGATGAAAAATCACAGAGACAGAAGCCTGTTCTCTGTGATGTTTTCATTGAAGTAAGATTAATCTGTAGTACTGCTCTGCCCTTGTTGAGAAGTTTGGATAGTGCAACAAACTTCTAACCACTGGATTTTGTTCAGTAGATAGCATGTTTCATCTAAAAGAGAAGGCACACTGAACTTTTTATTAGGATTTGTACCAGACTTCCTGGTTTTTCTTTGGGGGGATTTTTTGGTGATTGTCATTCTCATGACAGTCTTCTTAATAGATCTGAATGACGTTTGGTTCGTGATAGTTTTCTTAATCTCACCCTTGTGTAGAGTATGTGCTATAAAGCCTTTGTTGCTTCTTCAAACCACAAAATGGATATATTTCACGTCCTAGTGAAAGCAGACACTCTTAGCAAAGGAAGACTCCATCCTCCTGCTTCTCTTCCCTGCTATGAATGCCTGTAAGGGAGCTGACGCTCCAGTTGGTGCTGTTGCAGTACTGCCTGGAGATGTGCTGAGTCAACCCGTTCATTTTATGCAGGCGTCTCCGGATCCATTGTAAACTTTTGCTTTCCCCTGATTTGCTCCAGATGTTAATAGGTTACCTGGAGGTAATAAAAGGTGATAAACCATTGTGAAGGCAGCCACTTTTTGATAAAAGTGGAGCTTTATTGCACTTCTTTAAATGATCAGTTTGCATTCCAAAAAAAAATCCCAAAGCCAACACCATGATTTTTTGGGAACTTTTAACCTTTTTTAATCACTCATGAGCAATGTCTTCTGAACAACTGACTGCAGGTGCACACCAATATCGGACTGACGTGCGTGGATTGTGTGGTATCTTCTCAGAGACGGAAGAACGACTCAGAAAGCTATTCCAGTTCAGTGGGTCAAAAATCCACTTTTTATGAAAGGCTAACTGTAGATTTGCACGATTGACTATAATGGCTTCAATTTTAAAAGATAGAGGTAACAGAGAGCACTTCCAGTTGGTGGGATAATTCAAGAATACTACATGCTCAAATGGCTAAAATATTGTGCTTTCTGCTGCTACTTCGTGCTACTTAAAAAGAAAAAAATAGGTGTGGAAAAGGTGGGAAAAAGCCAATCTGAGAGTAAATCTCAACTATATGAGGTCACTCTTTGGTTAACAGTAAGCCCAGGGTTAGCCATCTTTCATGCAGCTGTATATGCTGTTGGGGAAAAAAATACAACATGATTACTTGGCAGCATTTGGAGAGGAACCAGAAGCTTCCACACCAGAATATATTTAAACTGTAGCAGCAGAAGTATACTATTTTAAGCTTGATTTTATTTATTTATTTTCCATCCCCTTTTCAAATTGTCCTAGAATTACGAACTAGAAGGCAAAAAAAACTTCAGCAGGCCCTGAAAGCTAGCAAGGTATTTTGTTATTACAAATTTTAATATGAAATTTCAGATGGCAAAATACACATACTTTCAGAGTGTGTGTACTTCAGTTTTCTAAATTGGAAAATCTGCTGTTACCTAGCAGTTAATAACTATTTTTTCCAACATTTGGAATGCAGGACCTGATTTGATAAGCTGATAAAAGAAAACAAAACTGAGAACATGTTGGAAATGCTCAAAGTGAAAATTACAGTTTAGGTAGGTTTGGGGGTAGATAGTTAGACATTTTAATTGAACTAAAATAGTTTTATACTAATACAGTACTGTTGTGGGAGTACATTTTGTGGTGCATTTGAAATTGAAGTATTTAAGTGGGGGAAAATGTATGTTAATGCTTTGCAAGAAAGTGATTTTTTTTTTAATACCATCTATCTAAGCAAAATAGCTGTTAAAGAAATAGAGCTCTCAAGTCTGTATTTGGAGAGTAAAGTGTAATAACTTTTATGCTCTTTTAGAATAATTTCTCTGAGCCAAGAGTTTGCTTTTATCACTTTGGTTGGTGTATTAAACTGCTGTAGGAAACAATCAGGTGAACTCTGAAGGAAATTTGTTTTCCTGGACAGCTACAGCAAAGTCAACCCCTGCCAGTGTCAAGAAAGCTGTTGAGTCAGTCTGGATTCTGAAAGTCCTGGGATTTTAACATCTCCATGATAGGGATAACAGAAGTGAGTCCAGATGATGATTTCACTTACCATGTGGAAATTGGGACATTGAATTTGATACAACAGCTTTGCTTACACATGAACAGCACTGGCTTATGTTAGGCAGCAAAACCTCTGCTTGTCCACTACAATTCAGCACTAGTCCACAGCTGGACTAGCTCAACACGGCTAAATTAGTTTAAAATTACCATTTTTATTATTTGTGTTTAATTGCATCTTTGGGGACTTTCTCTGAATTTGGAGTAACTAGTCCTATTAAAAAACCCATAAGCTACCACTTACACGTATATGCATGCACAAAAATTTAACAAAAGCAAAATCAGGCTTTGTTTTTTTTTATTAAGGTGTTTATACCAAAATGTCTACGTACAGCCACACGTTTTAGGTGCAGGTGAAACTGATCTTAGTCTAAATATACAGGGTGCACTAATGGAAGGTTTTGCACTCCTTTGAATGAATGTTTTAAAACAGAAGCATACCGCATGATGGAGTGCAGATGAATTGCACTGACCTGAGCTGCTACCTTTTTTCAGATCAACCCCCCCCTTCTCGAGTCGTGAAATACAATCCCATTATCTTCAAATTACGTACTCGGTTTCTACTGTGCCAGCTTCAGCGTGAGAGTTCTAACAGATATCTTCCTAATAGTATTTTTCAGAAGGAAAGAACCTAACGTAATTTTTTTTTTTTGATTCCGAATTGTGGAATTGCTTGTAGCCCATGTTTTGCAAGGAATTAAGAGGTAGAAAAATACAGCATTAGTGTACTGTGTCAGGACTTCTCACCCATGGAAAGAGGTGGCTGTGACAGCTATTCCTGCTCTTCTTTGCTAAGGGATGTTGGAGGGATGAGTACTTTTCCTTTGCAATCCATAGTAATCAAGGTGTTCCGAGATATTATTAATTCACAGCATGCCAGGTATAAAACTATTTTAACCCACTTCCTTTACAAAGCATCAGGGAGATCAAGAAGGTGATTGTAATGCTAGTACTTCCAGAGTGCTCTAGCTTTTCTGGGTAAATGTGGATGACTGGACAACCCAGTCAAGTACTTGGACTACCCATAAGGAAAACATCCGTTCACATCTTAGCTGAGCAGATGTGATGTGAGCATATGTTTTCCAAAATAAAAAGGCATAATTATAGAACAGTCTTAGTGCCAGACCGTGGAAGGATGGAAATAAACTCTGTGCTGCATATTTGAAGTTCACAACAGTAAATAGGAAAGGGAAACGGAGGAGAAAAAAAAAAGACAAAAAAGGGACAAAGAACCCTTGGATAAAACCAAACAATTTCAGTAAAAGAAGATAATACAAAATATTATTGCTTGAGTGTTTTTGACATACATATGTACTTGTCTCTAGACATACACGTTTTTGCACAGGTCCGTCATACTTTATTTTTGCTGCCAGCAGCAGCGAGGGCGGCAGCTCCACAGGGCGGGTGAGCCTGCAGCCAGCAGAGGTGACAAGAGGACAGGCAGGCACAGGCAGAGACCTCACCAAGGAGGGGCACAGCCCCATGCTGCCTAAACAAGGAGACCAAAGCAGGTCTAGTGACAGTGACCAAGGTCAGCCAAGAGTCCAGCAATTGCCAGACAAGCCAGTGGTGATGAGGCAGGTTCAAGGACAGGCCTCAGTCAGAGTCAGCAGGTTTGGGATCACTGAGGCAAAAGTGTCCATATGGACTAGTTCAGGCAAAAACCAAGGACCTGAGATACGCGGCTTCTCATAGCTCTTTGCCCAGACCCTGATCTAAGTGCTCATAGATGGGGCAGGGGGAAGAGGTTGCAGAATCTGGTGGTGCTCACAGGGTCAGGAGCCTCATGGAAGAACGTAGTTCCATGTGGTCAACGAGGACTTGGTAGAAAGCCTGTAGAAGTCATTCTGCTCTCATCTCCACTGGCCTTTAGGTCAAGTCTTACTTACTGGTTGGCAAGGTGGTAGGGTTTCCAGTCATGATGGTGAAACAGCTACTCACAAATAGGTTAATTTGACCCACTGGACTTGCCTCTTGAATTTTTTCTTTAATATAAGATTTTATCTAAATGACTTTGTAATTGAAAACATTGAACTTTTTTTCAACCATTTAAAGGAAGCTTTTTCCAAATGCTAGATCACAGTAGTGCAACATTAACAAAACACATTTTATAAAGATTGTCTGAGCAGAATGATGGGGGGTTGCATATTCTGTTTTTTAAAAATCCATATCTCTGTATAAAAAGGATCTGTCTGACACTCTTTGTATTCATTTTACTTTGTTGGAGCGAAGCTGTAGCTGTAATGCTCATATGTTCCTCTTCAGGCCCTTGAGTATGATGAATATAGAAGCAGCTACTGCTATAAGGGTTTGAAAAGTTTATTGGTACATGTGGAACTCTTGTTAGTTTATGATAGCTCATGTATTTTCAAATTTGTCTTTTGCTTTCCTCTTTGCAGAAGGTAGCCTGTATTCTTTGCAGGAGCTGCTACTACCAATATCATCAGGATAATCTAATTTTTCTCAAGGCTCAACTTCTTAGCACAGGTTTTCTATACCAAGCAAAGTAATAATAATAATTGCATAAAGATGTAACAACTGTACAAAGCAAATCCCATTTTGACAGCCTATTTGCAAAAATTTTGCGGCTATTTTCTAAGTGGGATTTTTGTAGATCGTGATTTTTTTTTGTAGCTATCAATCATGTAGGTACTTGTGCATATATATAGTTTGAAAGCATCTCCATCCCTAGAGATAATCAGCCCTCAGCTGGACACGGTCCTGAGCAACCTGACCTGACTGGATTGTTTTTGACAGGAGGCTGGACCAAATGAGGTCCAGGTGTCCTTTCCATCACAAACTATTCAGCTGTGACTCTGAAAAAAGTTCCTTAAAACAAAACAAAAAAACACCTGGCTACTGAGAAACTTTTCTGCTACTCTATGTTTTAAAGTGTATAGTTCAGCTAGTTGGTGGAACTTCACAGCTCCAGGTTTGAGGTCCAAACTACATTTTTAAATTGTACATTTTTTATTTTAATTCTGTACTTAGATGATTAGTAGATTATATTTAGAAGTGAGTAATAATTTGGAGTGAGTTCCAGTACACAATTGGATGTCTTCTGATGGTTAGCAGGCTTGATCAGGTTTTATGTTCCTTTGCTTAAGGTTCCTTTTCCTATTTGTAGTGCAAATATTAAGAGGTGAGTTTTTTTGTTTGTTTGTTTTTGTCCTTTTGTCAGAAGTTAGCTTTTTTTTCACTTTTTGTTTTTTGATTTTCTTGAGTGGTAATTTTTCTTGTATGCCACAACCAAGGAGTGTTTACAAGGCAGCTCGGGGGAGCAAGACACATTGTACTTGCAACATATCTCATGTGTGATAACTAATCAAAATAAAATCACAGTGGCATAATCACAGGACACTGTAATTTTCATATGTAAACATAAGTAAAGATTGTGAGGAGCCTGCTGTCATCAAAAGAGGTTTGAGACTGCTTTTATATTAACTACGGTTTTCCTATCTCTTATTTCACATCAAGTAAGAAAGCACTTTTTTTTGTCTTTGACAATGACAAGTCTGGAGTCCAACCAAACCTAGTTGTTGTAAATGTCAATGTTTCTAAACTCATCCAAACAGAATCAGCGTCTTGTTCTGTGTAAATCTGGGAGATGGGTTGAGAGGGACAAAGAAAACTGATGAGCATCTGAATGCTGTGTGGGAGACAGGCATCTAAATAGGTACTGTAGCTGTCCTGGGAATATCTTCACTCCTCTGGAAAAGCGGAGTGGTTGCTAGCAGGAGGAGACAGCTTTACAGTCCTTTTGTTGGTGGACAAAACTGTCTGCCTTCTTCTTGCAGGTTACTTTCTTTGAGGTCTAGGGGAGGAAGTCTGGCAGAAATCAGGAAGATAATCTCCAACATGTGACTTCTGCCCTAAGCTGCGTCGGTAGGAAGCATCCTAAATAACAGGCATTCGGTGGTGGGACAGTCAGTCTGAACCGATTGACTTTTCCTCCCAGTTGCCTTGAGAGCAGAATTTTGCCGCTGGAGAATGCTGGCTGACGAGACCCAAGCCAGTTGTGATGGAGCTTGAAGACACGAATGAACAATGCTGCCCTGGGGGCAGTGTCTCAAGTTGCTTGGAGAAAATTCTCATAGGACGTTAGGGCCTGAAGATCTGAATTTTAAGAATTTGAGGTTAACTAGGGTCAGTTTTTCTGTTTGTAAGTTAAAACCAACTTGTTCTTTCACAACTGATCCCAGGGATCGGTGGGTGGTGCATTTTTAAAGATGAAACTACTGACTTTGTTGAGATGTGAAGAGGTCTTCGATATCATCTCTACTGTCTCCACAAATCCCAGACTATGACCTCCCCCCTTGCTTTAGAACAAGCTGTCCTTCTCCTGCAGGTAGTACCAGCTGCAGTGAGTTTGGGTCTGTGTGAAGCAGGACACTTGCCTCTTTCACCACCTCACAACCATTTTATGTATGTCGTAGTCCTTCATTAACTTAGGTGCTTCCTGACAGCTTCCAGGCTCTCAGCTGTTCCATCCTGGCTCTCACCCATTTCCTGCTTCTTTGTCTGACTGTGAATTTCATCCTGGCTGGGTTTCCCCAGGTCAGCAGAGCCGCTGTGCCTATCTGGCTCGGACTGAACCAGAAAACAGAGCTCAACCTGTGCAGGAGATGAGGCCTCATGGCCCCAAAGCGGCGTCTCCCACTTCACTTGTGGCGCTGGGGTGAGCAGGAAATGGCTCCCAGGCCTTGCCTGTAGGTAGAGGCTGGCTCCAAGGAGGTGGCTTCCAGCTTCTTCTGCAGGCAGGGAGACAGACAGCTGTGCTGCTTTCCTTCCCCCCAGCCTCTGGTCACACTTGGGAACTGGCTTCCAGCTCTGTGGCTCACAGAGACAGACAGGAGCTGAGAGGTTGGGTTCCTGCGCTTCTGCGAAGTGTGAAGGGAGCAGGAAGCCTCCTCCTGGCCCTACCTGTGGGTAGGGAGCGTCTCCTGGGAACAGCTCTCCGTGCCCACAGGTGATAGCAGGAGACAAGAACTGGCTCCTGGCTGGCATTGCTGGAGGCTTGTGCAGACGTGAGGGAGGAATACAGCAGCTGGGAACCTCTGGCTGTGAGCTTGTCTTTGGAAGATGTGCTTGCCATTTATTTTTGGCTGAGACAACAACTGCTCTTGCCCTGAAGTGGGCTTCATCATATGAGAGACCTGTCTGAAAGACAAGTACTTCCTCAGGTCTTCTTATGTTTCTGTGAGTTAAAATACATATAGTCCAATTCCAGGAACATACTGCCCTTATTACTGATGATACAGGTTGGTGTGTTTCAAACAGTATTCATTTGCCAAAAATGTCATGTACTATCAAAACATCTGCCAAGCCCATAATAAACTGAGGGCCAGTTAGGACAACTAAACTAATCTGAACTAAACTATCAGCCTTGCATTTAGGTGTGATTAACAAAACTTGCTCGCCCTGCATCCCATAGCAAAAATGAGACTGTAAAGTCTGCTTTATGTTGGAGGTGGTGATAAGTTTGTATTCTGTCTGCCATGTCCCTCCACCCCCTGCCTCACATATACTGTTCCTGTAAGGTAACTACAGAAAAGTGGATCTTGAAATACTGGTATTTTTATAGTTGATTTGTTTGAATGTGGAGAACTCTTGGAATAATACAAAAGCCTGAATTATAGTGACACAAAACTTTCATTGTTAGCAGTTTGAAAAGATTATGCTGAAAATTGGTTAGCTTTAGTCATCTTTTCATAAATTGTCTTTTAATTTTTTATCCTTTCTCGCTTGATTTTGAAACTTGAAATATCTAGTTGAGTCTCTTCCAATCAAATGCTGCGAATGTAGAACTTCACAAATAAGATTATTCAAGAGATTGTATTAGTGAGGGTGTGCAAAACTTTTCATTTATTATGATTATGTTTAACAAAAAGGCTAGGTTAGCTTTACAATATGTTACTGCTTTATATGAACAATATTGCTTTCCTGTTAGAATATGCTGTATTTGTTTTGCTTATATAAATATATGCTCGTCTCTATTGTTATTTTATTTTATTATTAGACTAACATTTTTCTTTTTTTTTTTCCAGAGGATGCTAAGCAAGTTTTTGGCCAGACCACAATTCATCAGCACATTCCATTTAACTGGAATTCAGAGTTCGTACAGCTGCATTTTGGAAAGGATAGAAAAAGACACCTAACATATGCAGAGTTCACCCAGTTTTTACTGGTGGGTATAGTACAGGTTATCAAGATTAATAAGATTCAAAGTACTTGCAAAATACCGTGCTAGTAGGAAAGTTGTGAGAAAGACTGCGTGGGCTTTTACAGTTAGACAGCTGAACTTTGATAGTGGTGATAAATAGGATAAGCTAGTGGTAAAGTTGCTGATTCTGGGTAGCTCTTTTTTTCTTCTTTTTTTCTTTTGTTTTTGGCACCTGTGTGCAGAAAGTCAGGTAGTTTTTGAAAGTTTCCTATATTGCATGAGTCAAAGAATATTAAATAACAGTATTGAGCAGTATTAAGAAATAATTTTGTCCATAAATAGAATGTTTACCAAATTGGTATTTAATTCTGTGCTGATATCCAGTAAGATGATATTTTGCATGATAATTGCTGTAGGCCATTTCCACACAATTCTTTCCTTTTCCTCATTTTTTGTGTTTACAATAAGGAAATACTACTTAGTTTTGCTTTTAGTATACGAAGAATAAAATACTGTATTTCTTTTACAAGGAATTCTTGCCTATATACACTTTGGGGTACTTTGTTACAGAAAGCAAAATATTGTGCTAATAAAAAAATAAACAGATTATCTGCATTTCAGCACTACTATTAAAAATACTCTGTAGTAGGAAAAGTGATCCTTGAAGTGGTGAACATGTGAGATTCTTATTTGTATTCTGTCTGAATACTTAATGCCTGTATTAGTATTTACACTAGAGAGTTTTAAAATGGGAAACTGCTTGAAGACTGCAAGGTTTCTTTTTTTCTTGTTTACACAAGTATGTTAGTTCACAGTAGGGGGTGGTATCATTTTGATGAGGAATAATTAAGATAATGCTATTGAGACAAATGTTTCAAATTGACTTTGTAGAACAGAGCCTAATTAACTTTGTATGAAGAGGACGTCAGGTATCACATGATTAAATTGTATTCCCTTAGGTTTTGTATTGACTGTTGCAACTCCTAAGTAGCTTGGATATGCACCGATTTTGTGAAACAATGCTGAGCTAGAACCTCTTCTGGATAAAAGAACCAAAATTTTACTTTATCTGAAAAAAGGCCTGTGGCCACATGTGTTCCTTGGTTGTTCCAGTACCTCCTTCCATACAGAATAAGCCCTGGATGTGTATCCTGATTTTGTTGGATTACAATCACAGGCTTAACAGACTACCAGTCCTGTTTGCCTCATGTATCTGTCTGTTCAGAGATCAGAGGAAAGCCTGAAGAAAAACACAGAATGAAAGGAAGACATGTAGAATCCTAGAATTGGATTTGAGTTGGAAGGGATCCTAAAGATCATCAAATCCCAACCTCTCTGCCACAGGCAGAGACACCTTCCACAAGGTGTCCACTTGCATGCACATACGCGCATACGAAAGAGTTTCAGAGCCACCAGCCTAAAATACCATATAACCTCATGGCTGGGTATTTGGAAGATTTAATTTTTTTTTATTTTTTTTTTTTTCATTTTTGGGTTCTTTCATGTTCTTTCTTTGAATTAGGACAAGCAGGAGCTGAGGCATGACTCGTCTAGCTTTGGATTTAAGTCCTAACTACTAGGCTTTTTCATCCTAGCAAAGGGGTGATCCTCTTTTGTTGACTAAAAGGACTTCCTTCTATGTGATAATTTTCTGGGGAGAATTGTGTTTGGTTTTGGTGTGTCTTTTTTGTTGTTTTGTGGTGTTTGTTTTTTTTTTTAACATTTTTATACTGCAAAAGCATGTCTTAGCTATGTAGCGGTGCAGAGTAAAAGGTTGTATTGGAACACATCAGTGATCCTCTCATGAACCAGACGGTCCTTTCAGTCATGATCTTCATATGACAGAAAGAGGGAGGATGAGTGTAAACATGGAGAATAAGATCAACAATTTTAAGTGTCCTTTAGAGGGGTGAGATGCATTCAGGAAAAGTTGTAAGGCTGCAAATAAAGTTGCTCTCAGCATTGGCACAGACAGCAGAAACTTTTAAGCAAATTAATTGTTTTAAGACTGCTGAAACAGTTGTCTGCTATCAGTACAGTTCGTTAGGATGCTCAGTCAGTCACAGTAATTAGGTACACCTATTTACTTATTTTCTGTAGCTGTAAATCCTGGGAACATGAGTTTCCTTACTGACTTGCTTTGCGGCTTTATATTATAGATAGTGAATTTGGGGCACAGGCATAGAAATCTTCCTTTAAGTTCTGTAACCTTTGGTACTCAGCCTTTCCTTCTGACATTCTGCCTTCGCATGAGTCAGTCTCCTTGTTCTGATGTCTAGACCTTGGACCTTAGACAGCAGGAGACCACAGTGGATACCAGATTACCTCTCTGCATTCCAGATGTGTGAATGCTCTTTATATTGCACTTAACATGGACCAGATGGTTCTGTAAGGCGCTTCAGGTACTGCTTTGTAAGTACAATGTAATTTGCCACTTCTAATGGAATAATCCAGCTAGAGTCAAATTCATTCATATTGGCTCCTATTATACCACATAAAGTTGTTACATATTCATTATCTGTTGCAGCATTTGGGCTAATCATCACTTCTGGCAAAGCTGAAGCTAGGCGGAAAATAACATTAGTATATTTTATCCATGCACAAGACAGATCTCTTCTAGCTTTAAATAAGAAGAGTTTTTTTGGTATTCTGAATATTTATATCCAGCCACCCCCTTTTTTGTCTACAGTAACAGAGAAGTCCAAAAGTATAGCCTCCAAACTACTTAGCTCAAGTATGCTTAACAGTCTATCTGCATGAATGCAGCGCTCAAGGTGTGTTGTTTTACCCCACTTCTCATTTTTGCTAGCTTAAAATTAGCTCAGATGTCTCTGCTACGTATCAGTCACATCTATATCTGTTTGGATATAGCCCTGTTCTATTATCACTTAAACGACAAGTCTGCTTCATGAAGCGCGATGCTGGCCCCTTTCCCAGCATGTGAAATCTATTCTGCAGAATGGATTTTAATATATGCTTATATGTGGACTTGCTAAATCCATTTCCGCGTTATCTGGGGATTTATTCATGCCCAGCATATTAGTTGATGAAGTAGTACTCTTTATAATTGACACCCCAGGTTTTGCTCTGGTAGAAAGGATTGTGCTGCATATGATGGCTTGTAGATCCATTGGGATGGAACCCAAGCATAAGTTTCTATCTACCTGGAAAGTAATGAAGTTCGTAATGAGCTGTAAGTGAAAGCTGAGGTAAAATCTGTAGATGGGAAATAATTTCATGAACATTTTGGTGCCAGCATGCCTGCCATGATGTGCAAATTAATTTTTCACAACGTCTTATACTAGCTGGGGGAATTTTGGACTTGCAGCATCAAGGGAGAAGCTTATTTTCTAAAGTATATCCATGTTTACAAAAAGTCTAGTCAGAGAAGGTTCTTTAACATGTGTAATTTGTATTGCAAAGCAATGAGGATTGTATTCCTTTTAAACATAATCTGTCTCAGTAAGCAATACTGGACAGAAATAGGTAAAACAAATGTTTCTGCAGATCAGATAGCGTCTGTAAATGCTACTACAGCTTTGCTTTTTTCAGTTTATTTTAAAGTCGTATTTTTTATATTACTGCATGTACACGGCATAGGACATGTTATGAATGTCTCATCAGATTTCCCTGATAAATTGCTCATAGCTGCTGAGCCTCGTTTTGAAACACAGTCAAGCTGTGAGGTGCCTTAACGTTGAGACTCACCAGGGACTGCTGGAATCGGTAGCTTTTCTTTGGAGCTAAGGAGTTTAAGGCGTTTATTGCATTGTTGTGCAATGTACAGTGATTAGAGAAGTGACATCTGTCTGTTTTGTGATGGATTTTATATCAGAAATTTGGTTTTGAGGCTAAATCTCCTTTGCATATAATGTCTGAATGTTCTCATATGCCCTATCACTGTCTTGTTCGCATTTTGGGACTGCCCTGTGACAGAAGGTCCATGTGCTTCCTTCTGTTTGATGCAACCAGAACAAAGCAGTGCTGATCACAGCTCAGAACAGCTGCAGCCTGGAAAGACCCAACCTTGCTGAGAAAGTGGGATGTCTTCACTAACTATTTGCAGTCTGCTTAAACTCTTTCATTTCTGATCTAAGGGTGTGAATAGGGAGCTCCAGAAGATGGAGATCACCCTATTCAGAGCTTTGACTTGCTGTCTTTTTACAGCTAAGCAGTTATTTACTAGCTGACGAGAGTATGGGCAAGTGGCAGCGCTGAGGCCTTGACCACGTGTTTAACCAAGTGGGATAATTAATTCTCTCTAGTTAATTCCATGGGTACCAAGAAAGGAATCATGTAAGCAAGGAGAAGATGGGGTGGTTTGGCTTGTACTTGATTGTGGTACTAAAGCCATTTTGTAATTAGCCAAGTGATGACAAGAAACATGCCCTTAACATATGTCTCTGGATCATGAGCGCTGCTTTGCTTCCGTGGCTGTGACACTGCTCTCAGCCAAGGGCCCACCAACACCTGCTGTGCAGAGGTGGTAGCAAACTGGACTTATGTTCTGCAAGTGGTCCTCCAGGTTGTGTTTTGTTTTTTTTTAACTGCATTTAAATGCTGGTTTCTGCCACCACAGGACTGTCAGCAGTTTTGGTGGTTAAAACAAATGGAATGAGAGAGAGAAGAAAGCAACATTCACTGTTTCCCATGTTATTCTTCTGCTAAATATAGGCGTTTTTTTAATGATGCTGCCACTTAATGACAATTGTTTTTGTTGATGTGTTCATATTTTTGTTCATTTGCTCCTGTGTTCCCATCTGCCAGGAGGTGAGCATTTAGGGAGACAGGGGTTGTTACACCTAACTCCTCTTCAGAGCTGCGTGCCTCCTGAGTAGCTGCCTGCCTCAAGCTGACAAGTTTTTTTTGTGTGTTCCTGTGCTCCTCCCACTGTAAACCTCCCAGTGTTGCCTGCTTCCAAATTCTGTTGAAATTATAGGCACAACCGGAATGAAGCAGAAGCTTGCATGGCCGCATCCAGCCGGATTGCTCAATTGTAACACCTCCACACAGGGGGCTGTAATGTAAAGGAAACGTGACAGAACTGAAATTGTAACGCTGCAAATTATACCTCACAAGCATTTCTCATTAAAAGCAGAAATTTCTGAATAATTCTGGGAGTGAAGTGCCCTGTTGAAACACCAATCGGGCCTTTCCTCTCCACCCGCCTTTACCTTCTTCTGCCTAATATATGGGCTGCTTTTCATCATACCTTTCAGTTCAGGGTATAGCGTTTTAATTAGGACTTAAGAATAAAATTAGAAAGGCTGGGAGACTGAAGTGAAAAGGCAAAAATAGTTTGAATGGCAGCGTGCACCGGTGGGTGAGTGGAAGGATGGATGGTGGCTGCAGGCCTTCTGTGGACCTGGTCCTGCACCCGTTGAGTTTGCCTTTCACCATTCACTCTCTGCCCCTTTGAATATTGCTGAGAGATAAACAGCGACTTACAGAGGATCGTGTTCACCGAGAGTACATCATGCTTGTGATTCCTGACTAGCGTGAGTCTTGGATTAATGTGACTTTTAAGGCATATTTGCAACTGGAATTAAAGTAATAGGATAATGTCGTTGTCCACTGCAAGACTTGGTGTAGTGTAACTGACATACTTTTGCTGTGATTCCATTTTCTGAGTAATTGATTATGAATTTGTATTCAGACGAGGCACTGTATTTCCAGTGAAGTATTTTTAAGCCTTGAAATTGGAAGGAAGGAGATGGTAATGATTTGTTTTCTTCCAGTCAGTAGAGGAACACTGATTGGTAAGTCAAACTATGTCACCAAAATGTAATTCTGCTTTAAGGAAATCTGTAGAACTAGATAAAACTTCGATACATATTGTCAAGTTACCATCTGTGCAGGATTGTTCTTTTTAATTAAAAAATAAGAAAGTATTCTAACAGTAATTTATGAAGAAATGGAGAAGGTCATGGTAGAAAAAGACAAATTTTTGAGTGGTCTAATGCTTTTTTTATCTTCTCTCAGTGAATCACAAACTGAGTTTATCAGGTGGTTGTGTCAGATAGTACTTGTGATAGGTTTCTGCCTGTTACTGCAGCTGACATATCAAGAGGTGATCTTTAACCAGTCACGATACAATGAGTTTTAAATTAAACTGCTGCTGTCCTTTATAGATAAATATATTTTAAAAGAGGATGCTTTTTGAGGGAATGCTTTCAGTACTAGTGGATGTCTGTGTGGAAATCTCTGATCATTGCATTGTCTTCGTTCAAGTGGTAGCAAAGAATTTCATGGAATATTTTTTGACCTGCAGCAACACGTGCAATAAACTGGATAACGCACATCATGGAACACTTTAATGTTCGTGCATGGGAGGTTGCCTCCACTTGTGGCATATCAACATGCCCTTCATTTCTCAGTTAAATTAATTGCATGACCTAATGCCCCCAGGGCAGAAAAATCATAGCTGTTGTTTTAGGTGCTCAGATCAGTGACAGAGGCCATATATGCAACAGTTGGAAAAGGCTGAAAATTATACATACAGTATCAATTAAAATCGGGTTATATGTAACTGTGTTTTGTTAAGTATGAGACATTCTATGGGATTCCATTAAATAAATCTGACTGTTAAGGTAACAATTCTGAACCTTTTGCTTTGTTTTGTTTTTCATATATTTTCAGGAGATACAGTTAGAACATGCAAAACAAGCTTTTGTGCAACGGGACAATGCTCAGGCTGGAAGAGTCACAGCTATGGACTTCAGGGACATTATGGTCACCATCCGACCACATATGCTGACGCCATTTGTTGAAGAATGTCTAGTAGCTGTGAGTAGCTCTGGTAGCACCATTGGGAAAGACATGGGAGACAAGGCTGAGGTTCCTTTTTTATGTAACTTGACTGCTCTGTGTGGCACATAGTCCACATTACAAATGAATGTTTGTAAGCTTAGCAGTCATTCTACACATAGGAAAGTTAACCCTCATTACATTATGTGTTCTCAATGTTCCTGGTCTCCTGAGACAAAAGACAAAGCGAGTAGGTGGATCTTAGTAATGACCTACAAATGTGGAGTTCTGTGGCTATTTCTGGTCATTCCTTTGTTTTTTTTTTTCCTCAAAGTAAAAATGGACAACACTATTGCATCCTATTTAGGAAGTCATCCTCAAAGGACTTGCTTTGTAATGTCAGTTCTGGTCTTTGAAGGGTAATTTCCAGACACCTGAGAGAGTGTATGAACTGCAACACCACCCAAGTGCATTCACTGATAGTAGTTACACATCAGTGTACACATTTTTTGGCTTGAAATGCATTTTATTATTTAGTGGACGTTTTCCTGATTTCTAGACCCTATTGTTATATTTCTGTTATCCATTAAGCAGAATCTATAATTTTAATTTTTAGTAATGTATTAATTTTCTGCTGTATCTCATGAGGAAAGTCTCTAGTTTTCCAGGAAGAATGGCCTTTCAGAACATATGAGATTCGTCTTTTGTGAACTGTGTTTCTCACAAAGCAGAACTTCTATTACAGCATGATAGGCCAAATTAAATATTATTCATATTTAGATAAATATGAAGAGGGAAAAAAAAAGGTACATTTGGTTTTGACCACAGTTTCTAATCTTGGAAATTTGTAGCAGCTCTTTCCAAATAATATGAATTTTGGCTATATCCAGGTTTAAAGAAATTTGTTCTTCTTTGATTTGTAATGGAGAATTCCAGGGAGATGTATGAAGTGATGAGAACTGCAAACTGGGTGCAGAATATTGGAAGCATAGAGTGAAAAGCATAGCCAGAAGACTCATGGACAATGATTTCTGATACCTTCTTCCTCTGTTCTCTCCCCAGTCTTGTTAGCAGCTTTCCTGGGTCATATACTCTCTCAGAAAATATCAGATGAGATTTTTGATTCTCCCTCAAGGTCAATTAAATTTTGGCAAGCTTACACATTGTTTTCAGAAATTTTGTAGATCACCAGTCTTATACTTTAAATTAGTGAATTGGCCCAATATTTTTTTTCTGTGTGCAGACCCAACACCACTTCACAATAAAGGCTTGGGTTCAGTACTCATTTGAGAACGAATAACTGTTTGAACCTCATTGTTCCCATTTGGTTTGACTGCCTGATATAAGCCTGAGAGCTTACTGCTGGTTTTCCACAACTTGAAATGCCTGTGAATTTAAATGTTTGAATTGACCTTTTTCAGAATATGTTTTGATTTTGTTGAAATTTTCTGTATAGTAATATACTTTACATGTAGAAGTAGATTTCCTCATTACTAGAAATAAGCCAACTTATAAAACATTTCCAACTGAAACAGTACTGAAACTTGAACTTTGTAAATTACTACTGGTTATGTTGTTATAATCCTGCATATGTATTTGTTTAGGTTTGTAGGGTGGGGAGAGTTTTACATTCTGGTCATGATTAGTTTCAGTAACATAAGAATCTTTCATAGTTTTCTTTATTTTGCATTATTTTTTTTTTTAAAAAAGCAACTCTGTGCTACTGTCACTCTTACAAAGATTTTGAAACATTAATTTTATGTCAAGATTTTTCTAAATCTTTTAACACTCTCCCTTCTCTTTTCTTCTTTTACTGTCTCTACTCTAGGCTGCTGGAGGTACCACTTCCCATCAGGTCAGCTTTTCCTATTTTAATGGATTTAATTCTCTCCTTAACAACATGGAGCTCATTAGAAAGATCTACAGTACTCTGGCTGGAAATAGAAAAGATGTGGAAGTCACTAAGGGTTGGTATAAATGTTTGCAGTCTGGAAGTTTCCTTGGGCATTTGGCTGGGGCAGGGTGGAGGGGAAGGCCTCATCTGTATGCTTTTAAATCCATGGGAGGGGGAGACAGCCTGCTTTGTTCCCGTTTCTTGGTACATCCGTAGTTTTGTACATTCCTGCTGGAGTCCACCTTCCAGGTTTTTCATTTTGTTTCCATCAGAAAAAGGTCCTGGTAAAACTGGCAGTGGGGGCAGGGTGAGGAAAGTATGTATAGATATTTAAAAGTTTAAAAAACTTCCTAGGACTCCTGCCAAATTGGCAGCCTATTAAAGTGACCTTCAAGGGTAGTTGAAGAATTCCATAAACTTGTATTGGCGGCACAGTAAGCTGATCTACAAGCTTGGAACAAGATGTTATCTGCTATATCTAACCACTTTTATAGAGAATTCCCTGTGCAACGCCAAAGTTTCATTAATGTGGCCTACCCTGACTATGCATGAAAAGTTCCACATCTCTTGACTCCTGATTTTTTTTGCCTTTTTTTTTTCCCCCTGACCCGCAACTGATTGATACCGTATGTCAAATATCCTAAATCCTGCTGATAGCACTAAGCTTTAAGACCAGAGAGTAGTGCTCGTTTGCATGATGGATATACCATTTCAAACATACATTTATGTAGCGGCAGGAACGCTTTAGTGGTGGGTCACTTTTATTTCTCTCTCTCCCTTCCTCTCCACACCAGCATCTTCTCCTTAATACTAAAATATAAAGTAACTCCAAAGTGCTTTGGATTACATGTATCTGGTTTGATTAGTTTTTCTTTCTCTTCTGTATTTCTGTTCTGTTGCAGAGGAGTTTGTTCTGGCAGCTCAGAAATTTGGTCAGGTTACACCCATGGAAGTTGACATCTTGTTTCAGTTAGCAGATTTATATGAGCCGCGGGGGTAAGTGAAGAATTATCTATCCTTCCCTTTTTTCTTTCCTCCTCTCTCATACTCTGAAAGAGAGGGAGGTGGCGGTGGGAAGCAGAAGGGTGTAATGTAGTGGTCAAGTGTGGGCAACTCCTTGTGATCCAAAACCTATCTGTAAGCAATCACTAAGCTGAATTAATTTCCTCAGGCGAATGACATTAGCTGATATAGAAAGAATTGCTCCTCTGGAGGAAGGGACGTTGCCCTACAACCTGGCTGAGGCCCAGAGGCAGGTAAGAACAGGAGCCAGCAAGATGCTGTTATGTATTGTGTTCTGTACTCAGTGTTAGATAAATAGATATCCTACCTCTCTATGTAGTCATAAAGCTGAGTTGCTTTTCTCTTGTGTTTTGTAATATCTGTGAGGAATATCTTCTTGTTAGAATTTATTTTTAACCTGCATCATGTCATTTCAATCTCTTCTCTGTGCCCCTTTCTCTTGGGTTGCATTTTGACAGGTTAAATGTAATTTACTTTGGAAAGATAAAACAAGATGTATGAGTGTTATCCAGCCATTTAGTAAATATTAGGTGTATACCTAATTAAGTTGTTTATGTTTCATGATTCTGTTGCTCTCTGTTCTTTTTAATGAGGAAAGACTTCCTGCTCTAAGTATGGATGGTAAATTCAGCATCTAGTCTATTAAATGACAGCCCTTGTTCTGAAAATGCACGCATGTTCAAGGCTTCAGAGTATTCTCTGCTTTGCTTTATACTCTGCTGAATATCAAAATAGGAGAAATAATGTTTGGTCTACCATCACAATTTCCCTATAAGCAATAATATTTAGTCTGTGTATGTACAAAAACTAAAGGTCTTCTCTTGATGGTATAACAGAAGATGAACTTCTGTTGTGTTAGAGGAAAAAAGAAGTCAAACTTACTGATTTAAATGTCAAATTTACTGTTTTTTTAGTTTTTATATTTTTGTAGCATATGTTAGATTTTTCATGATACAAGTTACTAAACAGATAGATTTAAAACTAAGTCTCTGTTTCTGTTTTTCTCTTTCTCTCTGTCTATTTTAAGGCAGTCTTAACTTTGTGTCTTGTGAGACTAACTTTTTTTTGTTTTGTTTTGTTTTCCTACTCTGGGTCTGTGCAGAGACGCCAGTTTGACCACAATGATTTGATGCAGGCTACATTTTTAGGGCTACCAGGCCATAAGCCAAGCCTGTGTGTGTATGTGTACACACATGCGTCTCTTTCACTTCTCTTTCTTTTTCTCCTCCCTCCCCTACACTTGAACACCACCACCACAACTCCAAGACAGTATCTAGGATGGTGGTTTTCTGTTTGTTTGAGCAGTGACTAAATGTTGACTCTGCTGGGGTGAATTCAAATGAGTAGGCTCCCAAAAGCTGGCTGTCTATTCCTAGAAGACTCCTAAAGGAGTTAAAAGCTTGGACCTAAGATCAAGTAACATAAGTTACAATAGGTGGCAGTAAAATGTAGCCAAAAATGCAGAGTTATGAAAGGAGCAACATCTTCAATTTTTGCTTTGGGGCCACTGTCTTTGCCAATATAATTTATGCCATTTTAAGAGGCTAGGACATATGAACCTGCTTAAAATCTCACCATTTCTCCGTATCTGCCTCTACCTTTTGGTTTTCCCATCCAGTTCCTTTTTAATGTCATCTGCTTGATGCTCAAACTGAAATGATTTTCAGCTACATTGATGCCTTCATCTTGTTTTTTGGCCAATTCCAGATAGATTGGAGTATTAGCTGAAACCTAAACTTATTTTCAGAGAAAAATAAAAAAGTATATAAAATCTATATATATTTCAGAAAAAAATCTATATGTATAATCTATTTTTCAAAAAAATATATATAAGAAGAACTAAGGACCCTGCATAATTTTTGTTATACAGATATATTTTCTGATATATTTTTACTGATATATATATATATGTTCTCTCATTGGATAGCAATTTTTAATCTGGAGCAGTTCTGAAATTTATTTTTCATTCAGGTGAATCTAATGCTCATGGCATGTAAGAAAACTAAAATTGTAGGGGTATTTTATGAAACCCTATTGTCCTTGAGCAAATGTATATGAATAATGCTCACGTACATGCTTTGACAGCCTGAGAGGTAATAGGCACACCTATTTTTGGCCAAACTGGAGTTGCTTTTAGCTGTAGAAAATTAATAACCTAAGGTGTAATATGTGTGCCCTTTTACATGCATATTTGGATCGTTGATTTTAGAGTTGTATAATTTCTTGTAGCATCAGTCTTTCTTGTATTTTCTGTCCCAAACTGAAGAGGCTGTACTATATGATGCTTAGAAATGTATTGAAAAGAAATAATAATTAAAAACAAAATCTCCAATGTATTCTGGGATTTTCTCCAGGTATCTGTATACTGTCTAATCATGAAATGTTCCCTTGTGAAATACAATTGTCTGATTATTTTTCTTGTTCTTTCTTTTATTTTAAATCCTGTCTCAACAGAAAGCTCCGGGTGATGTGTCTCGACCTGTTCTCATCCAGATTGCAGAATCAGCGTACAGGTTTGCCCTTGGTTCAGTAGCTGGAGGTTAGTCATGGCTGAGCAAAATAGAATTCATCTTCACTGGTTTTTGCTTGTATTTTTTTTTTCTTCTGCACTTCTTCCCCTTCTCCACTTCTGCCTTTCAATTGAGTGTGGAAGGCTTCCCCATCTTTCCCTTGAATCCACATGTGAGGACTGGGATGACTATAAGATAGAAGAGGAAGAGGTGGTCTGGTCTACAAGAATTTATGGAATTTATGGAAAATTGTTGGAGCTTGGGGGTGGTATTTCTACTTAATTTTGTCACCAAACCAGTTTCAGAAGAATCAGATTAATAATGAAGTAGGGTCAAGAAACGCTTTTGGTTAAAATTGTGGGTGGTAGTTTTATATATCCAGAACATAATAAGGAGAAAAACAAAAAAAAAAGATAAAACCAAGTGCAGAGAGAGAGAGAAATGTGGAAGATGACAGTTGCAGTCAAACACCACAAATCATTATTTTCTTACAGCTTGATTTTTATTTGCAGCTGTTGGAGCCACGGCAGTCTACCCAATTGATTTGGTAAAAACTCGTATGCAAAACCAGCGCTCTACAGGCTCTTTTGTGGGAGAACTTATGTATAAAAACAGCTTTGATTGCTTCAAGAAAGTGCTACGTTATGAAGGTTTCTTTGGGCTTTATAGAGGTAAGTTTGAAAGGTGGCATATACTAATAAGATACAATGAAGAGTTCAGGGGAACAAAGGGTTTTTAAGACCATTTTGTAAAGACTTCAATTTTGTCTGGCTTGTACTTTTGCTTCATTTAAAATCTCATATTGATTTGCATTCCTATTCTAGCTGAACTGTCTGTGAACTTATTGATAATTAAAACATTGTAATGAGAATGTCTTTGTGGGACCTTTCTGTCCTTGCCTTCCTCATCTGCAATAGGGTAGCAGCAGCAATTTCCTGTAGCAAAACTATACTATTAGTCAAGTTTTCATTCCCTTAGCAGTCCTCAGTACCAAGAATGTTTTGTCCTGTTTAGTAAGAAGTTAGACAAATCATCCTTTCTGGTTTTGTTTTGTTCTGTTCTGTTGTTTTTTTCAGTGTTCTTTCTCATCTGTTTTCTTACTATTAAAAGCATACAACTGTATTGAAAATATGGCACCTTGTTATTAACCAGATCTCCTTTTGTGATATCTCTTGTGACAAATCAAATCTCTTTGAACCAGTTCCATGTGCTTCACTGATCACTGGGAATTGTCATCTTTATCAAGTTTTATGTATACCTCTTCTGAGCTTGTCAGTGTTGAGTCAGCCAGAGAGATTAGCTGGGATCAACCCACTTAGCTTAATATATGTAACCATTATTCCCAAGTTATGAAATTAGTTGTTCCAAGCTCCCTTTATAGTCAATGGAGAAAGCTCCAAAAGCTCATCTACTTGGTCCAGGAACTAAATCATCCTCACTTTGGACATCTTAGGTAATTGCCCACAGTCAAGTGATGGATTTTTTATTTTGTCCTTGTCACCATTACAGTGTCAGTGATGTAAGTTCAGGTAAGTCAGAAGTAGCTATAAAGAAACATAAACTACTGAATTCTGTGCATTTGTCTGTAGTTCTTTTCTGTCGAAGAGATAAAGCAAATTATATAATAATAGTCTACAACTTCCTCGTAAGGGGGTGTCGAGAGGCAGGAGACCTTTTCTCCATTAACACCAGCGACAGGACCCGCGGGAACGGGGTTAAGATGAGGCAGGGGAAGTTTAGGCTTGACATCAGGAGAGGGTTCTTCACAGAGAGAGTGGTTGCACACTGGAACAGGCTCCCCAGGGAAGTGGTCACTGCACTGAACCTGTCTGAATTTAAGAAGAGATTGGACTGTGCACTTAGTCACATGGTCTGAACTTGGGTAGACCTGTGCGGTGTCAAGAGTTGGACTTGATGATCCTTAAGGGTCCCTTCCAACTCAGGATATTCTATGATTCTATATTTCCAGTATCTGCATTACTGAGATATCTTTCCCCTATCTGCCATGTTTATTGGGGTGGATTTGAAATTTGCATTATTTATTTTTAGTGATCTTGCTTAGGAACTTTTTTAATTTTTGAAAATGAGAATATTGTAATGACTGAACTGAATTTCTAAAAACAGTTGAGTCAGGAAAGAGGAATAAATTCAGTAGAACAAGTTATGGTGTGGCAAAGCTGTATGCACCTGAAAGGGGAAAACAAACAAACAAAATGGAAAAACAAAACACACTAACAGTTGCATAAGACAAAGTGTGAAACAACTCTAAAAGTGTTGTGATACATGGGCACTCTGTAATATATGATCTGAGTTGCTGGAAGTTGGCTAAAGAGCTTCTCCACAAAATACAGACTTTGTCATTCTTTCAGCACAATTGGAGAAGGGAAGACTCTTGTTATCGATTGTGACTGAGACCATTTTTTGAGTAGGCCTAGTAATTTAATAAAGGGTATTGACATGGTTTCCATTTTATAAGGGTTTATAGCAATCGGGATCATAAAAAGTCTCAGTTATTGGCTAAAGAACAAAATATATTCCCTGCAAATGTATGCTTGCTTTTTCCATGATCCTGAAAGAATAAATATGCAGAACTCCACAACCATCCATCCACTCCTGTCTTATGTAAGTTCTGAACTATGGTGATTTTTCACCCAGAAAAAAAAAACACTCAGAAATGTAAAAAATGTGGATTCTTAATTCAATTTGTTTGTTGTGGTTTTGGAGTGATCTTTCATTGCCAAATTCAGGAAAATATTGAAGCCTCCATCAGTATAGCTTGGTTTTCCATTCTGCATCCCCTTTGCTACTTTTCAGTCTTCCTAGGCATACAGAATAGTAAAATCCCAGACAGTTTGGTGGTGCTGGTCTTCTAAACCCAAGACAATAATCTCATTTCTGGATTATATAGGAGAAATTGTGCAATGGCAAAGAACACCATCATTCAGAGGCAAATTGAGACCTGCACTTGTACAGATTCTCTACTTAAAAGGCAGCCTGATTTAACTTCTCTCATTAAGAAGAGTCAAATGCTGAAAGCTTCCTAAGAATTTGGAGCTTCCTCTGCACATTTCCATAAATTCAGACTCGTGCCTAATTTCTAAGTAGATCATGTCGGAGAAAGCTGAGCAACCACGTGCAGAATAAAGGTTTCCAGTTAAGCTTGAGAGAGGATGGGAAAATTTGCAAGGAGCATTTTAAACATTAGTATGTTTACACAATGTAGCGCAGTAAAGTTATAGCATGAATCATGTAATTCTAATTTTAGTTACCAGGCTAGCTAAGACAAACTGAAGTACATCACCTTTTGCTCCTTGTCAGTAACTGCTGTTCTTTCTTATACTGTGTGGCATTCAGAGTTAAGCACGTTTTTTTTCTTCTACTGGAGAAGGGAGCAGTAATTGGTAGTTTTCTCCTACTTAGCTGAATAGTGATGCAAAACCTTTAAGGAAAAAAAAAAAAAAAGAACAACAAAAAAAACTTGTAGAAACATTTGGAGCAGTGGTCTGTTTGTCATACCACACTGCAAGATAGCCAGCAGGAATTACAAACCCTACTCTGAACCCAGCCATTTCAGAGGATATTTTTAATACAAGGCACATAGTTACATCCAGTGAAGTGAACTGATTTTTTTTTCTTCATCATTATTTTATTCCAAACTGGAAAAGGGCAAAACCACCATGTTGTAAACCACCATCTCAGATAAGGATAAATTACACCATCTTGTGGATGTACAGAGAGCGCTAAATTCTGTTTAATGCAAATTTGGTTCTAAGGATAATCAGCATTTCTACTGAGAAGATGCTTTGATTTTTTTAAAAAACCAAATGTGATATCGACTGCTTTAGAATCGTTAACTTTATGATATCCATTATTTGAATGCTGCATTGTTACATTAATTTTTGTTAAGACTGTGCATCTGAGATAGAATTTTCATCTCTCTTTCTCTGCATGGCTTAAAAGAAAATTCATCTGAGGTACCTATAATTTACTGTTGTGGCTACATTTATACCTGAAATATGTATTTAGAAACTTGCAGGTATTTATATATATGCAAATACAAGGAAATTTTGGAAGCTGTAATCTGTCAACATCTCTTCCAACTGATGAGGTCACCTATATTTCTTAATATTATTTTAATTTTGTGTCTACCTAATGAGTCACAGAATGCTTCACAGTCTTAAGCAGTGAGATTTAGAGATTATTTCATCTATACCTGATAGAATTTTTATGGAAAATAAAAATACCAGAGATAAAATGCAGCTCATTAAAATGTTCAGTAGCGATTTTCATTTTGGTTAATACCACTTCACCAAGAGGATGAGAAAGACAGGAAATGCTGTGGAAGACTGTTACCTGTGATCATTAACTGTTAAGGAACCTGTTAGTTTTATTTCTTAAGATGGCGCTTCTAACACTGCAGTGACCCCTGATGCCTTCTGATCTTAGATCTTAACATCCATTCATTCATTCATGATCCAACTTCATTATTCTCGATGGACTCCCATGCAAATGATACAAGACCATGGCAGAAGCTTTCCTCTAGCTTTCCTTCATCTTCATGAAATAAATACCCTGTTTGCAGTCTGATCGAGCCGTGCTTAAATGGCAGCTGGAAATTAATTGCCCAATTTCTCATATGAATCCTGTAATAGAAAAATGTTGCAGTATTCTGTTCCCACCTTAACATCATATGTCCAAATGGTTTCAACTATTTAACCTACACTGAGCAACAGCTCCTCCACTCTGTAGGTTTTTCTAATACCACGGGAAGATGATGTTCATTACACGATGTGAAGCTGAAGTTTCACTGTTAAGTCTGAAAAATTCTTTGACCAAATAAGACTTGCTCAATACCATCACCACAACTGAGCTGGATGAGCTCTTGCATGTATATTGTTCGGTTATATTTAGGCTGCTTTCAGTAAGTAACTCTGAATGTAGCTTTCAGTAATCTTTCTCACGTAAAGAACTATGAAAGAGCACTGGATATATAAAAATGGGTTGTATAATGTGTTTGCTATATTCTATACTAGCAGGCTGCCGTTGTGCAAAATGTTATTCTGGAATGTTACAAGAGCATACAGTTTTTTAAGACAATTCTGAGCCTGTCCTACATCTGTGCATGTGACACATTGCTGATCTGCTAATGCACAGTGATATTGAAAAATGCTCAGCATGTCAGGATAACCCCAACAGAAAAATAGCATTTTCTTACGTGTCCCTAGATGTGCTATCTTTCTTCTCAAGCCTAGCATCTCTATTCTGCTCAGAACTCTTTCAACAGTGTTTCAGGGCTTCCATCAAAAGGATAAATAATAAAGAGAATTGAGTTGTGATAATCATAATGTATAGAATGCACAGGTACCACTTGGAAATAGCTTTATTACATAGGTATGAGAGCAAATGAAGAGTTCTTCTACCTCTCTTAGCTGGAGACAGTGTCTTTTTAATCACCGCAGATACAAATTCAATAGCAAAAATGTCTGTACAAAGCCACATCTGTCCCATAGATGTAAATTTAGGTTAATATTGTAACAGATACAAAGAGAATTTGGTCTTTATAAGATTAAAGCTGTAAAAATTATATTCAGTGTATATCCTTGCTTTTATTCTTAGTGTGACAGATGTACAATATTCAGTCATACAGTTGTGATGGTTTTAATGTTTTTTCACTGAGGTTTGAATTCAAGTCAACTATGCAACTAAAATTGATTCCGAAACTCAAATTTTGAAATTATACTTAGCAAAATCTCTTCTTCTGAGCAACCGTATGTGAACTTAGTATTACTGCACTCTTTTGTTTGAATATTCAGCCATGTGATCATATTTCAACGTGGTTTTCTCAGATAACTGTTAGGTGTGTATGTGTATCAGCTGTATGTGCAATTAATTACTCTTTTTGACGCTTTAAAAACAAAAATACTAATACAGGGGCAAAATTTTAAAGGCGATAGTTTATAAATATGGCTGACTTTTTGGCTCCCGCAAGCCAAATGGTGCTATTCTCTGCCATCTTTTCCTTGTTAAGGAAACTAACCAGTAACTGGTAGTAACCAGTAAATTGATAGATGGTAGCAGAATGGAAGAATAGGCTAGTCCAGTGCATGTTCATTTTTCTTTGTTATTCTGATGTTTAGCTTTTTGGGAAAATGCTTTTCAGCAAGTGAGCTCTTAGAGGTGGAACCTTAATTGTTGTCTCTTTTTCTCCAAAAAGAAAACCATGGAGACCTGCAAATATCAGACTTAGTAGAAAGTACCCAGAGGTGCTGCCTGAGCTGCTAAAACAAAGGGGTCTGCACCAGCAGCCTATTCTAGCCTGTGTCATTTGAATGGTGCCTTAATTTCATTATCCTTGTGAACGCTTACAACACCATTCTAGCCCCAGGCTTACTTGGTAAGCTCTGCATGTTTTTAGGTTGTGTTGCCCAAACGAGATACAGTCTATTCACTTCAGGCAAGTGAAACCAGTAGTCAGATTCCCACTTCCAGTTTATACTGCATCACTTCTAACAAAATAAAACAGGAAATTCCATACCCGGGAAGAAAGTAGCATAATTTAAGAACTGGTGAGTTAACTGGGCAAAGTGCTCAAGAATGCAGTCATACATGCTTGAATGTTTTGCATTATTTTGATTCTTTTCCCCTTGGATCCTACCATCTAGTGCTACTGTTTTTGCCAGAAAAAGGTAATGCACACATGACTTTTAATATAAATACATCTTATATCGTAAGAATTCATTAGAAGGTCTTCAAACATTTTTCTGTGAAGATGCAAAAAATAAATGTTAGTGTAGCACAAAGTACTGAAACATAGTTGGCAAAATCTGTATTGGTGTTTAAGTGTAAAGCAAGCTAATATCACAGATTTAAAAAAGCTAAAGTAGCTATGGTGTATGTAGGAAGTTAATCTGACTTGAAGTGGTAGCACAAAGTTTGTTCTCAAAATGGAATGTTTAAGTACTCTCATTAAATCTAATAACACAAAATCGCTGCAAAAATTGCTCGTTTCTAGGTGGTGATCTCTACATACATTTGTTGATTTGTTTAGTTAATACCAAGTTACTTGATGCATTGAATTCTCCTTTTCCACGTTGCAGGTCTGTTACCACAGCTATTAGGAGTAGCACCAGAGAAGGCCATAAAACTTACCGTAAGTTTGCAAATGGATTATTTTCACATTTCTCCACATTTTAAAATCTGTCTAATTACAATTAGCGTGTTAAAGATTTTTTTTTAATGTGTCAGCTACATGGTACACTGCATTCCATCATTTTTGCTTGATAGAAACTTAATTACAAACGCACAAACCAACTATTTATATCTCACTTGCAAACGTTACAGGTGGCACACAAGTCACATACTTACATGTATATTTTAAGAATTTTACTGAAAACTTATTGTTTGGATTTGCTCCAAAATATAACAAGCTTACTTAATTTCTTCATCTTATCATCCTATTTGTAAATAGCTCAGGCCTGAGCAAAAATTTAGTAACTATTTATTGGGTTTTGTGGGCTTTAGTTGTTGTTTCTCCATGTAGTTTAATGTTTGATTTTTGCACTACTGGAAATTATTTGAACATGTAGTGAAGTGTTGGTAAAAATTGCATTATATCCCAATTTCAATGACTGGTTATTCATAAAAACTAGTAGAATGCATTTTAAAAACAGAAAGGTACTTATTGTTGTTAATGGAATTACTATTGCATTAAAAATTATTAAACATTCTGATACTAATTTGGATTTATGCTTAAATTTCCAAATGTAGTGAATATTTAAAAAATCTTAAGTGAGTTTATCATTAATTTTTAGACAGCAATTATATTATTTCATTACTGACTTCCCATTTTTTCCCAGTCATTCATTACTGAATGCTGAAAATCTTTGTTGGAAAGAAAATCATAGCTAACTTTGCAATATGTCATTTGGTTTATCTAACATCTGTTAGCTTGGTAGCTTCATGGTTGTATTTGCATTTTCAGTTGCACAAAATTTGCAGCTCATGAGTGTTTTCTCCAACCTTTTAATTTATCAACTTTCATAAATGTTTGTTTTTTAAGGTTAATGATTTTGTGAGAGATAAGTTTATGAGTAAAGATGGCTCTGTCCCGCTGGCTGCAGAAATTCTTGCTGGTGGCTGTGTAAGTATCTTTAATTTCCTTCCTATGAGATACATGAAAGAACAGTGTGTAAGGCTAACTATGTGGACTAAGGCTTCTGTTTAACCACAGATCCGGTTCAAGAGCAGACTCTGCTAGAGCATCTCAGTTCTTTCCTAGATAGGCCAGCCGCTCTTGATGAAAGGGTAAATGTTTCTGTGCATCGTGTCTTTTAACTGCGCTGTATAATTCTCACAGCTTAGAGTTTGTTTCCTTAATAAAGAATGTGTCTTTATGAATGCTGGCTGTAGCTTATGGCCTAAAGAGGATTCATGCTAACCTTTCCAGAAGTTAATAATTAGTTACTACTTCGTGGCACCCACTCTGCCACGTCACTTCTTTCCTGATGTGTTATTGTGCCCACTAATTTTCACTTTTTGCAGTGATACTGGCTTTTTGAAATGGCAAAAACTACTCATGCTTCTTTTGAGTTCGTAGCAGACGTAGGCTGTGTAATGTTAACTCAGTGCATAATGCATTCCTGAATGTAGGCTGTACTTAAAACCCACTACGTTTTTAAGATTGTTTTCCTTGCACGGAGTAGTATCTTAATGAACAACTGGTATATTACTGGGTAAATGATAATACTTCACATTTTGGTCTAGTTCTGTCTGTTCACATTACAGCTTACTTTATCTGGCATATTGATTTTGTTCTAGCAAATGCAAATACTTGAAGTAACATGAATAGTTGTTCAAAGACCAGTGCACTTTACAGATAAAGAACACTGTTTATTTAAACTGGCTTTGATCACTGGGGCAGAGCGATGTTGGTATATTTTCAATCTATCTTTGTTTCTGTTGTCATAAGACAGATGAGGTCACATTTTCAAGCAGCTTCTACCTGTGTTGAAAATGTAGACTGAGCAGCAACTTAAAAACAACTGCTTGTGTCTTAGCCTCAGTAGGTGCAGACATCTGTTGTGTGTGTGCTTGCGGAGAGCATGCTGCGATTATCTAAGCCTCAGGGTGCAGTGGCTTGATTACGTTGCAGGCTGAGAAGCCCCGGCTTTCTGTAATTCTCAGGAGATGGGGCAGGATTTGGCTGCTGTCTCACTGCTCCCTCTGTTTGATCACTGACCTGTTGTAGACTGCCAGGTAGGATCCCTTGTTCTGTAACTTTAGGAGCATTCAGGGGAGAAGAAGGGGGGCGGGGGGAGTGAAGAAGAATGTGGGTCTCTAAAGCCCTAAATAAAACGCATGCTGTAAATGAAGGAAAAATGCAATAAAGTACTTGCAGAGGAAAAAGTATTTGCCCCTTACACTAATAAAACATCTTATGAACATAGCAGCCATAGAAACTCAGCAAAATTTTCATTTAAAATGCCATTTGATCTAGAGTTTTTATTTTTACAGACTGCTGTGAATTTTTTTAATGCGGTAGAAAAAGCACTCTTTACAGAGACCTGTCATTCACGAGTACTGCAGCAAGCTTTTTGCCAGTAGTTCCCTGCAAACTGGGGATCTGCTTGAAGAGATAGGTGGCTCGAGATGTGTCTTAAACATTCTGTAAGCGTTGGCTTGTCATATTTGGTATTTGAAATACACGTTAGGCATGGGATGCTGCATAAGGTTCTGGCAGTAGACGTGCGGTGGCAGAGTGCCCCGGGTTTCCTTTTAACCCAAGTGCTCTGCTTAAGGGCATAGGCTGGTGCCAGGCCAGGTAGGCTGCGACTCGTCTCTTCTGCAGGTGGTCTTTGTGGGTTTATTTTATTTATTTATTTGTTTGTAATTTTAAACTGAATTCAGACTGGCAACAGAGGCTGTCATTACAAGTGGTGCCTGGTGTTTTGGGGAAAGGAGATGAATTTTTCTCTCGTGGTGTAAATATATGCATAAAATGTGAGATGCCAAAGGCAGGCGTTCTCCTCAAGCTTTCAGTGAAGGACTGGCCTAACTTTTTGTCCCAGTTTAAGTTAGTGTGAAGCTTGTGATTCCGATGGAAACAGTAAGGACACTGTTGAATGCTTTTGAAAATTTTCAGCCTTGGATTTTACCTCATTCCAAAATGTAGTAATCGTGTATGTGGGAGGCAAGAAGACAGAAGAGAGCATGATGTGTTAGTCTAAGAAGGGGCAGCCAAGTAGGATGAATTTTTTTAAAAGAAACCTGCCCTATCAACTTTCCAGGCTCCACATCCAGTTCTCAGCTGTGATTGTGTTACAAACACAGATGTTAAATTTTCCTTTTTCTCTGCTTATATTTCCCCAGAGTGCACTCATCGCTTAAGCAAGGATTTTGTGGGGGGATTCGTGCTAGGTTTTAAGGGTTTAAATTCCAGTCCTGTAAGTGCATTACAGCATTGTTACTTAAGAAAAGGAGCACCAGGCAGATACTTGGATGGTTTTGGCTGTTTAGTAACATAAAGGGCTTTGAAGGGGTCAGTATCACCTGAGCAGCTCCACTCTGCTGGTCGCCCAACCATTGCCAGTCGTTGACTTTTAAGTCCCTAAGGAGCGCTCTTTGCATCATAATTACTGAGAATTAGTACACATGGCTGACTTTTGCACTTGCAACTAAAGCTGATTGTTTCACTGAACAAGTCTTTTTCTGTTTTGTAAACTGTTTTCTCTCCTGAAAAAAAAAAAAAGAAGAAAAGAAGAAAATAGAAAGATCCTTTACTCCCTGACCTCGTGGCACTTAGTTCAGTTAACAGCCTGTTTCATAGCTTTTTATTATGTGAAGATGAAAGTGATAGGTTGAGGCTTTTTTTTTTTTTTTTTTTTTTTTTTTTTTTTTTGAGACCCTCAAGAATACAATTAAAAGTACGGCTTGGATATTTTTATACAGAATCTTAAGGAGGGTTGTTATGTTAATCGCTGACTCAAAATTTCCATCTCCTCTGTAAGATTTTTTCCTAGTGCCTATAGGACTTGTTACCTATGTAAATATATAGGAAAAGATTTGTACGATGACTGACACCCACCAAGAACACTGGTCTCTCCTGTGTATTTAGGACTCTTATCACTCATGCGAATCCTATATAGCCCTTACCATTATTAGACCAGTAAAAAGCTCTGGTTCCAAGATGTAGTGTAATGATACTGTAGGGCTATGATCTGCTAAGCCTCTAAATGACAAATCTGACTTAACCTCCTCGAATGAAAAAGTGCAAAAAATGTTAGGCTTGATTTCTGCTGATGCTGTAACTTACCTTCAGGGATTTTTAGATAAAAGGATGAATTTGGGTAAGCTCTAAGTGCAGCCTAAAGTCTCTTTATTTACAGTGGCAATAATCTTGTACTCTTTTTTTAATGGTCTTTAATTTATATTAAAAAAAAAAAAAAAAAAACAACAACAAACAACAACTACTCCAACTGATTTTATTGCTTTAGTTGCTCTCTTCAACCTAATTACTGAAAAGCTTCATTTAAAAATAATCTGATATTTTTTGATACAGCACTGGTTATTATTCCTATTGTCAGGTTATATTAAACAACTAAAACTATCTGTAAAAGTGTCATAAAGGTTATTTTGGGGGTTTTGAAATGCTAGCTACTTAGTTACCACTACGGTTTTAGATGAGACAATCATTTTGCTTATTTCCTTAAATATATGAAGCAGTTTCACGTTTAATTGAAAAATACACACCGTGTTTCTGGAATTAACAGTGGAAGAAATGCAAAGATTGAAAATAAAGAGCGATCAGAAAATACACACATTAAGAAAAACAGGAGAAGTATTATAGCATGGCTGAAAAGAAACAGCTATATAATATACATGGACTTGTCTGCTTATAGCAATACAATTATATAGGTAAATTGGAGGCCTAATGTTGTGCAAGAAAAGGGAGAAACATTTTGCTTTGTAACCTTTCCTTCTGCTCTCCCTCCTCTTTCCAAGTGCACGCAGTCTTTTCCTTCCCAGCTGCTCAGTGTGTGCTCACTATTAGCTAGTTTAAATCATGTAGCACAGTACAATTACAGACCCCGTACAGATCTGCTTTTATTTAAGCTGTCAAGACAATTTTAGGCATATTTCTAGAGACTTTATAGTAATCATCATAAAGTTGAAACATATTGGACCTGCTTGGACAACCTCAACTCTGCCATGGAACATAAAAATTAGATATGGTTAAGACGGAGTTCATCTAGAAAGTGCAAAATCCTGTCCAGAATTAATTTTTATGAGGGAATACGATGTGAAATTCCAGGTGAATTGTGCCAAATAACCAGTCCAGTGCAAATAGTTTTATTAAGCTACTTACAACGTTTATTTTATGTTTGAGAGAGCAGTAAAGATAAGTCCACATCTGAGCTGCATTTTCTCTTTTGCATTGTATTTGAGGTAGAGAGATGGACTACAACTGCTACACTTCCTAGATCTCTAACTTAGAAAAATTCAGACATTTCTAAGTTGGAGGCTAAACGATATTGAAGGTGTTATTCTTGTTTTCATTTTTCAGAAACCTAAATCTGATAAAATTCGGATTTATTTGGTAAGGAATTGTGAGCTATGGATAAAAATGAAACTGAGCACTAAGAAGGCAGGGACGGAATCCCTGAGTGTATATCTGAAAAAAAAATCTGAGCAACTCTTACCACAGTAAAGTCTTGGTACGGTTTATTGAGATACTTAAGTAATAATGGTCTTCTTTACAATTACTCACAGTACCTTTGAAAGCAAATGGCATACATTTCTTTTCTTGTACTCTTAACCGATTTGTTGTAAGATGTCTATTCTCCCTGTAGCCAGGGACTGTAACTTCCATTGCTTTAAAGAGCAGTTCTACATACACGTATAAAAGCCCAGCAGTCACATTTCTTGTTTAAAAAAAGGTTCAAAAGGCTCCTAATGCTTTTTTTTCTTGATGAAAATAAAAGTATTTACTGCAAATAATTGATTTTGTTAAATAAATCAGATTTAAAGTATATGTAATATAATTAATATAATGTAACAGAGCATACTGTAATTAATTAGATATTTTAAAGTATAGTTTTCTTCTCTGAACCACTAATTGTAGTTATTTTCAGCATGCTGGTTCTAAGTAATTTTAAACTGATACAAAAAAGAGCAGCTCGATATGGACTTAAATTTAACTTCACGTTTGCAAACCCATTGTGTTTCAGTGCTGCTTTGTTTTAATTGTCTGGGATAAATTTTCAACTAATCTTATTTTAAAGCCTTACAGTAAAGTTTGGGAAGGCAACATAGGGTAACATGATAGCCCTTCCCAGAGGTTGTACCAAAGGGTGGGGAAGTTCCTGGTGTAGGGTTCCTGCTTTTCTTTGACCTCACCCCACATTTCCTTGCAGGTTTGGATGTTTTAAAAAATAGTTCGCTGCATCTTTCACCCGGTCATACCTGTTTAAACTGGACTTTCCTGAATAAATTCAGAAGTTATGCAGAACATGATATCGCTCTATTTTGAATTTTCCTTTTAGATGAGTTCATTCAGTTTTAAATTTTTCTAAATGTATTTTCCCATAACAACTAACATTTACTTTCCCCCTTTCCTTCCCCTCTCTTATTCCTTTTCACATCTCTTCTTCCTAAGGGAAAAGAAAAAAAGTGAGACACAGATTAGGGGTGGAATTTTTACAAACTGTAAAACAAAAAAGGGTGCACAGATGTAGGCTGATATATTTCTTATTATTGAGCAGTTCAGAACTATTAAAAAGCGCATTTTTGCCAGCAAACATACCTCATATTCTTTCCATTATTTTTTTTACTATTTTATTAGAAATATTGACTGAAAAAGTTTATATGAAGATGCATTATAGCTTAAAACATAATTGTTTTGACAATTATATTTTATTACCCATCTCTTTCTCCTGTTACTACTTCTTTTACAGGCAGTAAAATATTGTAGTGTTTACCAGTGCAAGTTCAAAAATAGTAATAAAATTTAAAAAAAAGGAAAACAAAACCTCAAGTTCAAATCAGGAATTAAAATCTAGCTTTCTAAGAGAAAAAGGAAGATATTTATTGATGTCACAGTAATTTATGATGTGACCAAGAAATAATGGGTCGCAGTTTTAATACAGCTACCATGCCTTAAGACTTGAAAGGTCTGTAAATCATTAAACGATTCCACAACTAGTCAAAATAGACAAGTAGAGCAGACAGAGCCAAATGTTAACATATTTGACAGGTCTGTAGCTTAATTGCTTTTATAATGCCAATCAAGAAGGCTCCACTTTGATTTTTTTTGGCTGGGCTTCTGAGAACTGAATTACCTATAACACAGAAAATATCAAATCCACAATTTTAAATTATTTTCCCATCGCGGAGCTGGTCAGTGCTTATAAACAAACCTTACTCCTGTTTGTTTCTGTTTAGCCCGGTTATTAATAAACTACTGTAGGGAAGTTGTCACAACTTGTATCTGAGTCTTGCAAATCTGTACGAAGCAGTAGCAGGAATGTTCTTCTTTTCAGGCTAATTACAATTCTATTTATGAGCACATTTACGGGAACGTTTGAAGAGGCTTGCTTTACGTTTTATGTACATGTGGACATTAACAAGAGTGCATGATTATAGCAGCGTTCGCTGTTTGTGCTGCTCCAGACTAAAACCTCTGCCAGACCAAGAGAAGTCTGTCCTCGGAAGACAAGAAAGATTAGCTGGGGAAAAACACAGTTCTGCCTGAGCAGCATGAAAGCTGTTTCTGTGCTAGCCTGGTCGGGGTAGTGAAAAGCAGATGATTGAGGGCTCAGGAAATCTCCTCGTGGTCTGAAGAAAAGGTATTTACTATATGAACTCCCATTGCTAAAGAGCATTATCAGAATCCTGTATAGATAGGACCGCAGATGAGAGCACACAAAATAGCACAAGATGGCTTGTCTGGATTTTTGAAGCCTGGCGTTATCTGAAAAAAGGTAACACAGAACCAACCTTTTGAGAACCCAGTGTGATTTACCTTTGACACGGAGTGCCACATAATTAAGGTTTCCACCTTTGAAATATATAAGAAAAACAGTCACTTTGGACAGATGTCTGTTACTCAGTACCTTTTCTAGTAACAGGCAAGTCCACAGTGAACTCACCTGTGCAGCAGCTCGACACAATTCATCTGATGATATCTTTTGGTATCTTTTGATACATAAACACCAAGACTTTTACAGGTAGTTTGGAGCACTGCAATGGCACTCTGTAAATCTCCCTTCTAAGCCTTACAGTTAATGATTCTGTGTTAAATTATTTATTTTTAGTAATGTTGCCTTTTGTTGAGCAATGAGGATGGTGATTCTTGAATCTCTTGAGTGCCTTTTTAATTTAGATTTATTTATTTTTTATGATGGAACAATCTTAATTTTGTGTCTGTACAATGCTCAGTACTTTAGGAACCTTGACTTCAATTAGGATTAATGTATGCTAGCAACTGCACAAGAAAACAAGTTGCATCTGGCAAGCAGCAAGGAATAAAGGCTTGGAACCGAGTGTGATATCCCATATGACGATATGATAAATAGTTGTCTAGAAATTTAGGAACTTGCACCAGTCTGTCGTCTTGTAAATCCACTGAGTAAGCAAGACATTTCAGACAATTTCTTTTCAAGAGGTTAATTGTATAATATGTTGCTTATGTGTTTTAATGGTTGGCATTAATTGCTATAATTGCCATCCTTGGGTGATATTGTTGGAAATATTAACACTCTCGTAGCAGTAGTAATCCTTTCTTCATCCATAAACGCTAAAAGATGGTATGTGACAAGTTGGATAAAGAAGAAAGATCCAGGCTGACCCTAAATGCTCTTAGCTGAAAACAAGAAAAAGGCTAGGGCTCAAAGTAGTAAATAAGGTTAATTAGATCTGCTAGAAGAGTTAATGAGCAATAGTAATGAAAGGCAAAGAACTTAGTACTTTCTTCTGGGATGGAAAACAGAATTTCCTTCCTGAATTGCAAGTTGGGTTATTTTCAGAACCTACAATGAAACTTTCAGATGGATATTTGAAAGCTTCAGGAGGGTTAGATCTGGTGTATTGATTTCTTATCTAGACTCAGAGAGACACAAAATGTGGTTATATGAAAAAGAATGGAAATTTCTTGTCTTAGTGTAATGAAGCAGGTGAAAACCTGTTTATTTACCAATAAAATTTATTACAAGGTGATTTAGACATGTGAAGGAGAAGAAAACATTCTGACTTCTTAAAACAGGGGTGTTGTTAATCTGGTCATTATTAAACTTTTT
Organism: Anas acuta; assembly: GCF_963932015.1. Taxonomy (NCBI): domain Eukaryota; kingdom Metazoa; phylum Chordata; class Aves; order Anseriformes; family Anatidae; genus Anas; species Anas acuta. The sequence goes on along the minus strand of NC_088980.1, from coordinate 26,342,558 downwards.
AAAAATTATTATTTCAGTATAGGGTGGGCTGTATTTCCCCATGGACAAAAAAATAAAGCAACAGAACACCTCAACTATTCCTCCTTCTCCTTTCTGTTCTGTGGGGTAGGAAAGTAGAAGGAGGAATGTGATAGATAGTAGTGTTACTGTACAAGGCTATACTGCCATCGAGAGGTGTTGGGTGATATCATACCAAGTACACAGTTAAAGAACTGCAGAAGTGACAAAAAATATATTTATAAACATTCACATACATATGGATGCATGCTAGCTGTCCACATGTTAAAACACGCTGAACATTTTATAGGCATGCAGATTTCTGCTAACGCGTGTATCAGGTCTAGGATGATGGAGGGGTGTATCTCTTTCGTTTTCTTGCTTTACATCAAACAAGACCGTAAGTGCTTGTGATCAGGTCAAATGTTAAATTCTTTCTAAATAATATGGGCCCTTTGTGGGCCCCTTCAGATAATTATGCACCAGCTCTAGGTATTCGCTCCTGTAAATAAGCCAAAATTGTAGTTTTTATTTAATCACATGATAATAAAAGCAATGGATTTGCTGTTCCAATTAGATCGTTTGTTTCTTTAAAAAGCTGGAAACAAAACAAAACAAAACAATAACACATTGGAAGAGGTGATAAGGAATTCAGAGTTGGGGGTATTCAAGCTTGTAACTTCAGTCTAGAAAAATTGGTGTTACTGGGAGCTACCTACATCAAACATTTGATAAAAGTTATCCCAGAATGATTTTTGTGATGTTTAATGGAGAAATCATTAAGCTTGAGCTTGCCCGAGCTTTAAACTGTTTATTCTGGCCAAGAAAATAGTATCCCAGTTCTTACCTTTGGGAGTGTGCTTTAAAAGTTTAAAATGAGGACATAAACTTTTAACTGCAGAAGTTACCAAATAAAAAGTTAAACTTTTTGCCAAATAAAATGAGCAGTATGATATGACGTGTTGGTTGTGTTTTGTCTGTTTTCTCCACAACAGTTTATACCAGTACCTTGAAGAGACTGGAAAAAAAAAATAGATGAATGAGATTTCTTTCATTGCATTCACTAAGTAAAAACTCAGACGGAAGAGAGAAACAATGCTATTGTGATTCAAGCTACTGATCTGGAGATCAGGGTATCTGGAGACTGTTACTAGTCAACCTAGGGGGACACACACACTGGGCATACAATTAACCTCCTTACCTTAAATCCCCTGCTTGTAAAACTGGAGTCATTGTACTTTCCTCACAGGAGCACCAGGAGGAAATGGCCATTAATATTTATGAGAGAGACACTTGCATGCTATGATGATGAATAACACAATAGGAGTTACCAGTACCAGACAAGCAAGAAATCATTTCATTAGAGAGTATAGTAGCCATCTCCAGTTTGCTTCCCCTCCCTTTTGAGAGTAAGGATCTGCAGTTACCAGCATAGACGGTAAAATAACAGGGTGATAACAGCTCCCCACCAGGCAACTGTCCCTGTTACCATTGGAACTGCCCATGCAGTTTGCTGATGGCAAACCAGCCTTCGTCTCCATCGCAAAGTAGGCAGGTGGCAGAAACCCTCCTCTCCAGACCTTCTGTCAGGTATCGTCTGCCTCATCGCATTCAATTACTCATCATTTGATTTTTGGGGTAAAACTTTGGTCAAATTCAGGGGATGACAAAGGTTGTGCAGTGCGCTGGGCTAGTACCAAGACGGATTTGTAGAAAGACTCCATTGGAAATTTCCAGTCTCTTTCGTTAGATGTCCTCTGTGGGCAACGAAACCAGGAGTCCTCACATCAGTTGTTCCAGTGTTTTTGGTAATGGCTGGTGCGTACGGCTCTCAGTGCTTTACAAATTTGAATACAGCGAGCCCGCTTGTGTGAGGAGGGTCAGTAATAGCATCCCCATCTTTCAAACGGCAAGCTGAAACAGAGAAAGGCTTGTGTGATGTAGCCAGAGCCACAAGCATGGGACGCTCCAAGTATCACCGCAGCCAGGTTGGACATGCAAACACAAACACTGGTGTGTGCCAGCACTTTAAACACTTCCCATTCGTTAAAATTCAGAAATTATTTGCCTTTATTCTCCTTTAAAATCAGGTACGTTTCTATTTCCTTTCTCTAAATATGGAATTCACTTATAAACATCTTATAGATTTTTAAATTACTCAACATTTTGGTGCATTAATAATCATAAATTAAACTCAATTTTGCTGTCATCTTTTGAGTTTTGATATGGTTTTCCCATAGTGAGTATTAAAGAACCACTTCATGTGGAGTCATGCACAATGAACTGCAAGAATCATACTGAGAGAAAGCAGTTTGTTTGTGCTAACCTAGATCAGTTGATACGAATCATTAAATAGTGTATTTTAGGGGATGGCTGTGGTGTAGCAAATTCGCAAATGAATATTAGCACCTTGCAATTGGGATATTATCCTTTTAGGAATAAAAAAGAAAAGGGTGATGGCATGTGGGAACACTTAATATTTGTAATACATAGACCGTACTGTTTATTACATAGGAATTTAAAATTCACCAGAAAAACCTTTCCAAGATTTTTTTTTTGCTTTTGAGACTTTGCAAGATGAGTAGACAAGTAAAAGAAACTGTCTCGTTTTTTGTTTTGAGTGCTTACTTAATATGTTTTAAGTGCAAAACTGAAGTCAGTGCATGTGCCAAATAATTTATCATTCTAATTTCTGATGGCAATAAGAATAGCAATTTTATATGTACCAGGATTCTGGTTTGGTAAATGCAGTTAAATTAAATTATGCCAATTTGAAAGTCAAAACCAGTTGAGTTACACAAGAGCATGCTTTTTCTGGTCAAAATAGGAAACATTTGGGATATTTTGGGGGTTATGTAAAGACTTTAATTTGTAACCACACCGTGTATGCTCAGTCTAAGTGGTAGACAAGAATAGTTGTTCGTGCGATTTGCCATTTTTTCAGCACATTATTTAAACCATATTACTGTGCCTATTTTTTATTTTGAATGATAGTTAATCTGAGCTGTGATTAATTCTTTTAACATTTGGATAATTTAAAAAAGATGTGCACATACCGTGCGCATACTAGACATGGCTGGATGGAAGTGTTTTTAAGGGGAATTTATTTTATTTTAGTCGTTTTTGTTGTGGGGAGTGTGGGGGTTGCCCTTTGGATAGTCTGTGACATCTGAACCTAGAAAGAGCATAGATGCTAGGCCTTATAATTAAGAAATTAACAGAAATTAGAAGGACACTGATGAATTTGGCCAGATAGAGCTTGAAGGTTTGAATACACCTAGGCTATATTATGTAACCTTTTTTTTATTTTTTCTAATTTTTAACTGGGGATCTGTCGGTGTAGCAAAAAGGTTATGTTTTATGCTGTACACTGTGAATGAAATGAGATGTGCTAGGACTAGTTCAGAGTCTAAAATGCATCCCACCATTGTGTTTTAAATCCGACTAACTTTCAAGATCTGTTGAACGATACCTTACCAACAAATGGAGGCTGACACTCTAAAAACATTGAACAGTTCGTGATTAATGGCATCTTTCAGTATTGTAGACCTTCTCTCTTACTTGCTGCACAAATAACGATGTGGAGCTCGGATTCTTGAATCAAACGGCACTTAATGACACCAAAAGTGGTGTTTCACTGGGATTTTAAAAAATGAAAAGTTATCTGCAGTTCTGGTCTTTGGAATCCCTGGGTGCTTTGTTGTATGAATTCTTGCCAAAATTGAAAAAGCTTCTGCCAGAGTTTTACTCTTCAATAGTGTTTTCACTTTCTAAGTACTGACAGGTTCATCTCAATTTCTTTCCTTAGTTACTAATTCTTTCTTTTGCTTCATTACTCGCTTTACAATGTTCTTGGCTTGTCAGTATTGCCCAAATTGGCGTTTGTGAATATATCCTTGCAGCAAGAATTGAGCTAGCGTTTGTTTGATGTGCTGCAGTGTCCTGCAGTGGCTGGCCTGCTTCCTCTCTGTTTTCTGACCATTCATCTCCTGTGGGGTAGGTTTCTTGCCTTGTGAGATGCAGTTCGTTAGCTAATATTAAAACTCACATCTGCTAATAACTCAACTGATTGCAGCAGGATTAAAAATATCTTCTCTCGAATGTATCGGGACGTTATGTTGGAAATAATGAGTTAACATGCTGCCTTCTATTTTTAATTTCAGGCTGGAGGTTCTCAAGTGATCTTTACCAATCCACTAGAAATTGTCAAGATTCGATTACAGGTAGCTGGAGAAATTACTACTGGACCACGAGTTAGTGCCCTTACTGTGCTACGGGACTTGGGCTTCTTCGGTCTCTACAAGGTACCTTTTAATTTATACATAAGTTAAAAGCCAATTATGAATATTTCAAACCAGAAGATCATCTCAATACTCCCTCAAACTTTAATGAATGAACATAATTGTACTTCTTTTTAATTCTGTTTTTTTTTTTTTTTTTTGTGTGTGTGTGTGTGATATTGTATCTTCATTTTTCATTTCTAATTAAGGGAAGGAACTGTCTTGTGTTTTTAAGTGTGTGGTTCTTTTGAATTTCACTAAAAATTCCTTTTATCATTTCAGCAGATCTGGCTGTAAGTATTGTTCATTGAGGATTAGTTTATGATTCCTGATGTTCTGCCTGGTGTAAAAATAGACTTATTTTCATCTGCTTTCATGATATAGAGCTTACAGTTGTGGAGCAATGCTTTTGCTTTTCTGTGTTTGATTCAGCAGCTTTCCCAGATGTCATTGTTAATCTGGTGATGGGAATTAATTACAGCACAATGAGGAGTGAGGAAATACAGACAGTGGGAGCCCAGCGTAAAAGTAAACTCCTAAAGCAAGCTTCCTCTTACTAGTTTAGAAGAACTTCGTACCAAATAATCCTGGGAAAAGCTGCTTTAATGAATGTGCTCTATGCTTGTGCTTTCTCCATTATCCTCCATACATATATATATAAATACACTCATAAATATATGAAATAAAGTTAGGTTTAATGTTAGACCAATAAACACACATGCACACACACAGACTACAGCAGGATTAAAAACATCTTTTGTAGATTCTAACAGGATGTATGCTTGGGTGTATAATTTAAAGGGCAAACATACTGCCTTCCACTTTCTGATGAAGTAGACAAGATACGGAGGGGTATGAAAGGTCCTGGAATACTTTGAGATAGCCACTACGCTAGGTAATGAAACAAAAATTGTAATGAATGCTGTACACTGCAGAGCATCATGTGGTGTTTCTTACAATTTCACAGTTTACTTTACAGGAGAAAGCTTTCACACTGGCTGTTTGTCCCAGTGTTTCTAGTGCAATGTGTAGGATTCCTCTGTTTCTTATTTACAGCAGTGCAACTGTAAACTGAAGATGCTTCAAAAAAACAAATGAGCCCCATCCCCCTCCTCCATAATATTTAAATTTCATCCACATTTTAAAGCTCACAATCCTTTTAAATTGTTCTTTTAACATTACAAAGAGGAAGCCTGCCCGGGGAGTAGATGTATGTATGTTTTGGCCTGGAGAGAAGTAGCAGGTCTGAATAGGATTTAATGGGGAGTTGTTTTTCCCTTTAAATCGACTTGCTAATTTTTTAGGTGTTTTACTGAAGCTGATGCCATTGTGTAAACTCCTAGTAAATGACATTATGGTGTCGATCAGGTCAACATTTACAACTGAAAACATGGATATGGTAAACAGTCTGCATCCCTGAGGCTGCGTAGGAATGGAGGGCAGCTCCTGACTTTTACATGAACTAGTAAAAATAAAACACAAAATGAGAAAGAATGACAAACTAGTTGACTCAAGGTAGCATTTCTACGTTTTTTTTCCTGAATACTTGCTATCAGTTGTCCAACAGTGTTTGCTGTGTTTTTTTCCATTTTTAAATAATACAACCTGAGATGATATGGCTTATTTGTGTTTTCTAGTGTATATGCTATGAGAATATTTTTAAGGAATACACCTGAACATGAGCCGTCACATCACTACTTTGCATTAAGACAGGCAGTGTTGTTTAATCACAAGCTATGTGGTTTCGTTGGTTCATTCATTAAGTCCATTTATCTGTACAAAAAAAAAAAAAAAAAAAAGCTACAGAAGGGGTTTTGATTTGTTTTTACTTTTCTGCTGTCTTTGTTTCTCTCTCCCTCTCTGCCCCTTCCTCTTTTCTCTCCCTGACCCTGTTCCTTGTGTTTGTGTCCTTTTGCAAGTCCAATTTGAATTTGTTGCCTGCAAACACTGGACAAATTTGGCAAAACTAGAAAATGACCTGGAAGTCAGTCATCCACCCAACAGAGCACAGCCCACATCAGAAAGCTCATGTCCTAGTGCACCCTTAGTCACTGCTAGCTCTGCCATTGGGCACGCTCGTGCTGTTATTCACCAAATATTTTAGTGCTGGAGCCAAAAAAAAAAAAAAAAAGAGCAGTCCTATCTGCTGTCCTTTCCTTACACCACTGTGAATATTGGTGCAGCCACATAATAATCAGGAATGGGAAATGGGAAATTAATTAAAACTGAAAAAAAAAAGCTTAGTTTCTTGAACACAATAAACTTGCTATGTAGTCCCTCACAATGGTCTGTCCACACAGAGGGAGGAGAGTGGCCTCACAGCATGGGGAACTCATCGTTCTGCATCAGAGGAGCTTCACGGTGCCTTGAGGTGCTTCTGGAAGCAGCAGTGCTAGATGCATCAGCATCATTTATCTGAAGGCCTGTGCTGAAGCTGGCAGCGTTGGCGAGGTCAGGCAGGGATTAATACCTCATTGCATCGCGTGTAAGTCGCCAGCCCCTGAAAGCACTGCCCAGAGGCACCAGTGGTTGAAACTGAATTTCAGCCTAAACCAGATTTGGAAGGTGCTATCTGTGTGGCTGGTGCTGCTCGTAAATTAATTCAGTGGCTGTATTGAGCAGTTGAATATCAGATAATAAATACTGTACTGAAGAGAACTGATCTTGATAAATTCGGAATGGTTGTACTCTTAACTAGTCAAATTAGCTATAGAACTATAAAATAGAAATGAGGATTTTGTGTCTATCTCAGTACTTGTTGTGCTGGTCTCTCTTAACATGGACAGGGCTTTCATTTGCATCTTAACACTTTGGTTTAGCTTTGTTTTTCATATCCTCGTAAAGATATATCTGATGCCCCAAATGTATTTATTTTAGTAGAACTAAATAATGATGTGTACACGCTACTGCAGAAGAACAAAAACAGGTACTTATTTTAGAAAATATTTTTGTTTATGAATCTTGAAGTTATAGGCTTAATGGGCCTTCATGCAAATATTCCAGATGTTTGAACACTGTTGTGTGCTAGTGATGATTAAGGACAAACTGATTCACTTAATTTTGCAAGTGAAAGCATAATTCTAGACTTTTCAGGATTTTTTTCTGTTGTTTGTTTGTTTGAAATGGATTTTCTTAATTCTTTCTTTTTAAAAAAATTGTTTAACAATCCAAAATTTAAATGTAATATTTCATTTTGTAGTCAATACTTTTTTCATATTTTTTTTTCTGTTTGCTATGAAGTATTTTCTGAATAATTGTGATTTTTTTTTCTTTCTTTTGTGGCCCAGAGAAAGCAAACCCAACAAAAATTGCCTGTTCTATCAGCTTTGGTTTGAGAGCATAATGTTCCCTCTTTTCCATTTGACCTGTTAGAAACTCTTGTAAAACTGCTCTGAGAAGGGTTGACCGCAGTTTTCTGCAGTGGTTTCCACCACTGCTCAGTATCTGAACATGAGAAGGCGACCAGCCAAATAACTCACTTCTGATGACTGGATTAATAGAAAGGCTTTCGTAGGAAGGGATCTTAAAGATTCCAACCCCCAAGTGGCCATTAACCAGTGCCCGTAGTGCTGCGTCCTACACTACAGCAGGTGAAGTTTCTATTCTAGCATCAGGTCTGATGGCACTACAGGAAAAAGTGAAGATGGCCACTGTCTGGAGGAGGCCATGGGATGGTACAAGAAGCTGTAAGGAAAGGGATTTCAGAAGGAAAGGGATTCCCTCAGCCTAGCAGGTGGCTGGTGAAATCCACAGAGAGCAAACATCACTGATTTTCTGTACTGCTACCAGTGGAGAAAATAGACTTGCTAGAGAGATGAAATAAATGGGGATATATCACATACTTAATAGAAAGATGGACTCCAGAAATTGTGATGTTATGTTGAAACTAATATTACCATAATGATATTTTTTCAAAACAGAAGCACAGGTATCTTCAAGCAGCTGTATTTCTGTGATGAACGAGCACATTACCAGTCAGTCCGTCAGCTCATAGTAGAGCAGAAGTGTTTCCACTGCTTGTCAAGTTTACTTCGGTGTTGATAAGTTACAAAGCTCTTAAATCAGGAATGGTCATCCAGTCTGTGGCACGCTGGCTCTTCTGGTTGTGTCTGTGCTTTGGTGCTGTTTCACTTACCACACTGCAGGGAGACTGCATGACGGTTCTGTGTTCCCAGTTCAGAAATAAATCAACTTGAAAGCTGTTCTGACCACAACAGATCAATCCAGCATGCTCTGCTTACTTCCTAAGAAACGTTTCTGCTAAAATTTGGGTGAAAATCTGTGAGTCCGGTATAGCAGTCAGCGGGGAAGAATGCACTGCCATTAATTATACCCGCAGCCAGAAGGACTGAGGGTACGTCAGTCCTAGCTTCACAAGGCAAATGCCTGCGTGTCTTAACAAGATCTACTGCTTGTTGTTTGAATTAGTTCATTTTGCATTAATTTCTAACCGTGAAACGCTTTTTGTAGATTTTCAAATAAAAAACTTCCACGCACCCCGATACGGGTAATTTCAGTGCTCCCGTTGTCCATTAACGGAGAAAACTAATGCACAGGCAAATAAATCTTGTGTCACATGTCAACAAATTAACAAAGGAAATGTTATGTCAACCTTTTTTGCATCCAACTGAGCGAATCTTGTATTGATTATGGTCGCAATTATCCCAGTTTTCTAGTCCAAGTGCAGAGCCAGCTGGTGATCAGTGGGAAGCTGGGTCACACGGTTTTGATGCCCCCCCTGTTTTAGGGAAATTAATATTCTTTGGGGCCATTCACTGGTGTGTTAACATCGTGCTCTGCTGTGCTCATGTCAGAACAACTCATGGGAGTGCTCTGCTGTAATCTCAGCTCTGTGCGCTGCTGGACTTACAATGTTAGAGTAATTTGTGTTGAAAGCTGGTCTGGAGTTCATCTGGGCACCCTGACTCGGTGCTTGACCACATTCATGTTTCTAAACAACAACAACAACAAAAAACTTCCCAACAGGAGGAATCTTCCCTGCACCCTTCTTTTAGGTGGCTGAAGAAAGCAGTAAGGTGTCAGAGCTGGGCAGAGTTCCCTCAGCCTCTCCTTATGTGCCACGGGCTACCTGACCGCCTTGGTGGCAGCATGGCAATGTCTTTGGTGTACTGGGGAGCCCAGAACTGGCTACTGGACTCCCGTCTCACCAGTGCTGAGTGGAAGGGTCACATCACTTCCCTTGCACCCTTGCTAATGCAGCCCAGGGTGTGGCTGTCTTTACTGCACGGAGGCATTGCTTACTCATGCTCAACTTGTCCACCAGCACCCCCAGGACTTCTGCTGCAAATTTGCTTTCTGGCTACTCAGCCCCAGCCTGTCCTGCTGCCTGGGGCTTTTCCAGTTCAGATGCAGGACTTTGCATTTGCTGTTTGGAACTTGATCATGTTCTTGTCAGCCCATCTCTCCACGCTGTGAGGGTCCCTCTGCACAGCAGCCTTGCCCACTAGCTACTCCTCCAAATTCAGTATCATCCAGTAATCTGCTGAGAGTGCAGCTGTGTTATCCACAAGTCTGGAGGTCAGGTTGTTCAGTCACGGTTTGGTACACCCGTACTGGGTGTTCCCAACATCTCCCTCACCCTTCATGTGCTTGGGAACAGCTTCCAGGAGGATTTGCTTTGTAAATCTCCCAGGGACCGAGCTGTGTCCAAACAGCTTGTAGTTTCCCAGATCTTCCTTCTTGCTCCTCTTCAAGGTGGGTGTGATGTTTGTCTTTTTTTTTCCAGTCATCTGAACCCCTTTGACTGACTCGACCTTTTGGCAGTAATAGCAGGCTCCCTGTGGCACCAGCCAGCTATCACAGCACCACCAGAGGTGTCTCAGCTGGCCTCACAGACTGTGCATGTACAGGTGGCTTAAGTGCTCTGCCTACTGGAGGTAATGCCATGCTCCTGCAGGCTTTTCTAGCAGGCTCATGTAGATGAGAAGCCTGAGTGCGGATTTTACTAGTAAAAAGCAAGGCAAAGAAGTAATTTCACCCTCTTTCATGTTCTTTGTCTCTGTGTTTCTCGCCCCGTTGAGCAACAGCCTCATAATTTCCTTCGTTGTCCTTTTGCTGATGTGCTTCCAGGAGCCCCTTTTACTCTCCCTCGGCATCTCACTAGATCCAGCTCCAGCTGACTGCATTGCTGCGCACCCAAGCAGTGTTTCTGCCTTTCTCCTGGGTAGCTTGTCCCAGCCTCTGCTTCCTTTTTCCTTTCAGCACTGGAGCTCACTCATGAGCTCCCTGTCCATCCGTGCTGGCCTGACACGCCTGCTCAGCTTTCTGCACAGCAGAGCCGACCATCCTTGTGCTTTCAGGAGGCTATCCTTGAAGACCAGTATTATCTTTACGTACCCTTGTAACCTTCAATGTTTTTATTTGGAGGGAAAACACTATCACGGTGCATAGAGGTCCAGGTCAGATCACAGATCTCCTCTTATCTTCCTTCCCCACCAAAGAACTAAAGACAAGTATTTTTTTTTCCTGTCATTTAATTGTGCATCATCACAAATACAATTTAAAATGGAAGTTTCCTCCAGATTCACTCTACCTTAGATGTTAAGATACTAGCACTTCTGTAATGATATGCAGCTTTGAAATAAAATTAACTCCAGCAGAAAGAAGACTTGATACATACAGCTCATTAGGCCCACTGCTGGCTTGAAGCCCTGTAGTTCTTTAAAGCTAGAAAGCAAATATTGTTTTTTCTACCTTTGTCTAAAATTCAGAACTGCTTGTGTAAATACAATTTTAGGCCATTGTGCTTCTCAAAACCCAGCTGCTCCTTTGGGGAGCACATTGCAGCACTTTTGCAGAAGGAATTTGTTGCCTCTATTTGTCTTATTTCTGCCAGTAATTGTTGCTGTGAAAGCACCAGGGCATGGAAGCGTATGGGTGGTAAATCCTTCTTCAGCTGCAGATGTTCCGTAGATGACAGCTATTCTTAAAAATATAAAGACAGAATATCCCAGTCAGGGAAAATATCATTTAACCTAACGCAAAATACCATTTATGTTGGCAGAAGTGAGAAAGGATACGTTTCAGGTTTTCACTGTTTTTAATAGATTTCATGTAATTTCTGATTACAATAGAACATTGAAGTGATTGTACAAGATCAGGTAATCTGTTTTTTGCCTATCTTTTACAGCAATATGCATAATGTCCTATTAAAGTCAGTTGAATTTATAGCGCAGTGGTTTCCAAAGACATCTTTAAAATGTTCACGTACTGTTCAATGCTGGCATTGTGAGTATACCTACTTATTTTGTACATCATATGAACATATATAAAAAAAATAACATTAATTTTACAATAAAATATTTCTCCTTTTACACATAATCACTCTGGATAATGCTTTGCAGCATAACACACAGTAATGCTTCCTAATTTTGTGCAACAAAGTTATTCCGTGATTCCCAAGAAGATGGGAAATAATATGGTAGTGAAACATCCTGTGAGGAAAGGATACATTGGTTGTGGTAATGTTCATGATTACAATTCCTAGAAGGTATTTAGCTCAGGTTCGTGCCTGGGCTGATACTGCCAACAGAGCTTGCGTTTCCAGAAAGAGTGAGAAAAGCTCCCAATAGTCTGTTCTTCAATGATTTTTTGACAACTGCATAAACGGGCTTCTGGTGTGTTGACCTGGAAAGTGTAATCTCAGTTGACAGGATGTGTACCGAGCTCCCACCTGGCAGCTTTTGATAAGAGCCGAGGTATTTCGCCTCTTCAAGTTGTGGGTTTGCAGCAAGATGATAAACATATGAAACGGAGCAGAAAAAGTTTTGAATTATATTAATTTGCATCCAGCACGCTCGTTTGTGACTGTGTTCTCATACGTGAGAACCTGCTGTTTGGAAAGTTTATTTCCAAGAAAAGCCCTTCCGCCCAAGTGTTAGAATTTTTGTCTGCAAAGTGAATGTGAATTGCTGGCACAGCGTTAGAAACCAGTGCTTTATTCCCCGACTCGATGTGCTAAATCAGTTTTGTGTGCTGGTTGGGGTAAACACGTGTGAATAAAAACCTACAGCGGCTTTTAAGGCAATGTCATTTTACAGTAGCAAAAAATTACAGCCCTTGAAAGCAAATGCCAGTAATATTTGTCTGACTGCTACAAAACCTCTTAGGTGCTGTCACGGCTCCGGTTCCAAAGGGTTAACTGGGTAGTAAAACCCAAGAAGAATGCAAAATGATCAAGAAATGACATGCTGCCTATTGTTTGTAGCTATAGGATCAAAATAACAATTATACATGCCAAATAAATTCTAAACCTGTAAAGGAGAAAAAGAGGGGGTGGCTGTAAGTACAGGTGCCAGAAGCATTAAATAACCCTCGCAGACAAGGTGCACCACTGTTGTCTTGAATGCTGCTGGGTCCCCCCAGTCTGGCATTTTTCCCCCTGCACTAGACAATGTGCATTCACTGCAGGAGACTCGGTTAAGCCTGCGTCTCCCAGACCTGCCGGCTCCTTGTGCCCAACCCGACACAGAGGTGCCTTTGTCAGTATAATTACCCTCCCCTTGTAGTAGAAATAGTTTGTTTAGGGCCTTCTTTGCAGGTAGAGCTGGTATAAGCAGGAATTAGCATGCTAAAGAACCTGCCCCGGCACTGATTTGGGTTTATTTATCAGAATCTTTGACTATCCGTTGTGTTTTTTTTTTTTCTTTTTTTTTTTTTTTCCCCTCCATTGGTGTATTCAGTGAGATAGTATCCCAGATTAGGAGCTTTAGGGTTATTAAAGGGATGGAAGGTGGGAGCCAAGAGGCGTGTAGGATCTCCCACCCATGTCATGCCTGGCAGGGCTGCGCCTCGGCCGCCAGAGCAACCCCGGGCAGGCCATCCTTACGGCTAGCTGGGGACTGATTAAAACTCCGTATGGCTTTCAGCACGTTGTCCACATCAAAAAGGCGCGAGAGGCAAAATAAATGTCGCTTTTGCTTTTCAAGATACTGCGGCCAACTTCCCTAAGCCGTCCTAATTGGCCTAGGCCGGTTGCGGATGATTAACTTGAAGTTAAACGAGGCCTGCTTTTAAACACACTTTCCCAGACTTTAAACGGGGCGATGGGGGGAAACTCTAGACTGTTGTGATACTGGAACGGAGCCAATCGGGGTTATTATTCAAGTGGATCCAAGTTTTGATCCGGGTTTTGTTTACACTCGGCCAACTGAGTTGATGGACATCCTCTCTCTCGGTGTCCCCGAACGCGTGTTGTTGGTGATATCAGCAATGTGCTCTTTCTGTCCTCTGAAGAAGAGCCTGTTAACGAAGGGGGAGGAATATTAGCAGCCCAGGTTTGGCTAAGAGTTGCTTGCAGTTGGAGTTTATTGATTTCCATAAGTTATTTTAGCTCTGTAGAGATATTTGGGAGTATGAAAGAAATTCAGGGGGAAAAGTGTGCACGGTGCTTAATGGCAACACTGCAAGGAAAATAAAAGTAATGTGCCCCGAGGGCAAAGGCAGCGAGGAGATTTGCTCCGAGGAAAAGTAGGCTCTAAAAATAAACCTTGGAAGAAACCGTGTTGGGCTGGGAATGTTTCATTAGTGAATTTCATAATTTTTCTGTGAGGTAAGTACAGTGCAGACATTTGATCGTTAAAAAGTTGTTTTTTCATACAGAGCTTGGTAAAACCCCAGTGGTTTGGGTTTTCTTTTTTTTTTGGAATGGACTGTCAGGGGACACGGACAGCTCCCAGTCTGTGAAGGACAAGAAGAAAGCTGAGGAAGCTTCCCGGTGGCTTCCTAGTGACTAGCAGAGATCTAGTGGCTGCTCTTAGATCAAATCTCTATTTTCTCAGAGGTGTTCTCAATCCACACATACTGGCATCTCCTGTGGACGGGCTTACAGGACCTGATTTTACCATAATGCCCTCTCTGGAAGGCACTGCAGGCTTTGCAGTATTCCTGACACCTTGCAACCCTTGCGTGTTTGCTGGATAACCAGCATCCAGCTTGCATCAGCAGTCTGTTTTCACTGCTGTTACAGTACAAGCTAAGCTCCCAGATAGGAGCAGGCATATCATTAGGTTTAATTAAATTCTGGGCGTATTAGCATGTCACCTGCGAAATGCCTGGCAGCGAGCCATGCCCTGGCGGAACTGTACAGCCAAGTGCAGGAACGAGGGCATCCCAGGAGGGCTGGAGGATGAACCTCAAGTAGTTTCACCACAACTCCACCCTGGCTTCAAAGAGAGGAGGCTTAGCCTCGTCCGCCAAGCGTGTCTTTCTGAAGCTTGAGCTTACCCGTTTCCTAAATCCACCTCCTGTTTGTGTCTGCCCGCCTGTCTCAGCCCTGGTGTGTCCAGGCTCAGGTGTCTTCTGGATCTCCGTGTTGGGCAAAAGCAGGCTGCAAGTCCCTTTTGCTGTTGGAGCAGGGATATTATTTGGTATTACATGTTGGTTGACCTCCTGTAGAGGCTTTTTTTTCCTCCTCTTGGTAGAAAACTTACCAAGCTTTGCTTGCTTGCTGCTACCCCAAAGTTTTCCTTGCCTATTTACTGCCCTCTTTATTTGAAACCCTCTGCACTGCTACTAACTACGTTGGCTGTTTGTACCACTTACACAAACGGGTATCAGGAGCTGAAGCTTGAAAACAAGCTGTATCCCAGGTCACTCGTACTCCAAAAATCACGAATAAATCACCCCGTTACTGTTGTGTGAAAGGGCTGGTGTTCTGGCCCTCTTCCTCTCCCTTGATACATGTTGCAATATCAATTGCAGTGTCTGCACAGATGCATGGACCAGGCTCTGTTTTCTCTGAGGTATTTATTGTAAGTGGGAACGATAAGGGATGGACCTGGCCTGTGACTTTTCTTTGGACATACCCTGAACTTCCTTTGCAGGCACATGGCTAAAGCATCAACTATTTACTACTTCTCAAAGGTACTCTCAGAGTTTATGCCAGCACACAACATTTTCTGTATTACCAATAAATAACTACACTACTAGGGAGTAAGGGAGAAGAAGCAGACAAGATAAATATAACAATAATAATCACTGAATCAAGAAACAATGCACAGACGCTACTCAGCAGAGTGAAACACGTGTATCCCACAAAATTTTGAGAGGAGGAATTGCTTTTCCTATAAGCCCTTTGTGATAAGACAAAAATTGTGATGTTGCTCCGTTTTCTGGTGTTCACAGTTCATCGTGTTAAATTTGTTCATTCTCAAAACCTGTTCTCTTTTTCCACACAGGGTGCTAAGGCGTGTTTTTTGCGTGACATTCCCTTCTCTGCTATTTACTTCCCCTGCTATGCTCATTTGAAATCTTCATTCGCAAATGAGGATGGGAGGGTCAGCCCTGGAAATCTGCTCTTGGCTGGATCTATAGCTGGTAAGTGCCCCAACTTCTTTCTGCGTGCCATTATGTCACACCTGCAGAGCAGTAGTTACAGCAATGGGAACTCTGAAAAGCTCAGAACTTGCAGCCTTGTGCCCAATGACATTTCTACCATGCTGTAGAAATGAGTTGGGGTTAAAAATAAAGATCCTATAAGTTCATGGTTTATTCGTAATGATCAGGAGGTAAAAGGAAGGGAAAGGTTTATGTTCTGATGTTTTGTCATCATCTCTAATCGTTGCTTGTGAAGTTACTGTGCTGTTGGCTTCGGCTGGTTGGCCGACTGGTAAAGTCCTGTTCATAATGGTTCAAATGGTTCATAAATGAAATCACTGAAACTAAAATCATGGCAGTTGTGAAATTCCTTGTGATCAAAGGAATCTTGAATTTTGTTGTATGAATCCAACAGCCATGCTGGCAGTACAGCTGTATGAACACAGACAGAACGTGATAAAATGATGAAACTCACTTGCTATCCAGAGTATTTGATGCACTTACTTGGCTTTGTGAGGACTTCATCCTTATCAGAACAGGAAAGCTTGAAAATAGTTCTGACGGTTTAGAAGAAGACTTTCACTTGAGAGTAGAACGTATAAGATAAGGTAGAAGAGGGAATGTAAAAATAAAGCTGAAACCATGACTATGACAAAAGGTAAAAACGTAGAGGGCTTGGGAAAGGTTCTGCCTGCACTACGAAGCTGCATGATGGATGGGTGCTTTTTTTTGTCTGGCTGTGTTGTGCTGGAAAACAGTTTCAGAAAGGGTCATCAGCTTGGATCCTGCTCTCTTTCCCACTGCAACAGAGACTTGGCACAGAAGAAGGCAAAAGGTGTAGCTTGTTGTCTTGTGTGCCACAAGCTGCTGCTTCCTAGTCTATCCAAATACGAAAGAGGTGCTGAGTATTAACCTTGAGCACTTGCTTGTTTCAGTCTGCTGCGTAGTTGATTTATAAGGTTTGTTGTTTGATCTGTAAGGTTTCTTCTCCCTGGGGAAGCTGTTCTCAGTCAGGATTACACACGGGGCTGTCCCTCCTGAAGAGCAAAGACCTTTTACAGCCAGTAACTGGATGTTGGCCGTGGTCGAGGCCAGTGCAGATCAGTCGGTGTGCCTTGCAGAAGCGCATGGCCTCGGCTCTGTGTGCTGGCTCTGCATTCAGAAGCTCGTAGGCCAGAGGAATCAACCCGGCACCAGGAAAAACAGCGGTGTTCAAATGGCTGCTGCTTAAAAACCCTTGTCCTCTACCCTCCCCCAGCCCAAAACAGAGCCAGCCTCCAAGCCCCTCATGGACGGAGCTTACATCCAGCTTATTTCTCACCCATTTTAGTGGAACAAAACAATTTTTGAACTTTAGATCATATTTACAGACTTGAAACATAAGCTGGCATTTTTAAGCCAAGTCATTTCTTAGATTTTCCTATTTTTCTCTTTCTAGCCATTGTCAGGTGATTGCAGACTGAGATAACTGCCCCTTTGAAGTTCAGGCACAGAAGCAGCCTTTATTGTTGCTGATATGGCTTCCCAAACTGGCTATAACGCCAATTTTATTCAGGGCTTCCTGTGAAATCCACTGTAAGTTAACTCTCATGAGCAGTAAAGATGGAGCACTCATCATGCTGCGCACAAAAACAAGAAACATCTTGACTGGATGCAGGAAAAGCGTGGTGGGGGGCGCACACATCAGCTCCCTTTTGCCAAGGGGAGGACACAACCAAAGCCCCGCCACCTCCCAGCTACTGGCTGGGGCTCTAAAGGACACTAGCTCTCCACAGCCCTCCGTACTGGGACGTTCAAGCTGGGGTTTAGCTGCTCACCTGCCTCTCTGGCCAGCAGGCGTTGCTGTGTGTGTTTTCCTCCCTTTTGTTCTTGCTGGGGACACGCAACGCGGCTGTCACCCGGCTGGGTCCGCCGCTGCTTCGTGCTGTTCGCCAGATGTCTCAACCTGTTGGGCCACGGCGCGTTCTGAAGAGATGCTGCTAATATCAGCTACAGGATATCTCCCTAATTTGCTCCATCTGCTTATTGCTTCCCCGAACTTCCTCCTCCTCCCAGCGCTCCTCTTTTTTTATTGTCGGCTCCCGCTGTGTAATTTGTCTCGTTGCAATTGTGAGCTCCTCGGGGCAGCGACCTGTAAAGTTTTATTTGTCTGTGAAGTCTTTTGTGCTGTATAAATAGCTCTGAAAACAGGATTTAAAAAAAATACCAACAGCTTTAAATGCAAACTATCCTCAGGAATAAGGAATGAGGAATAAGGAGAGGGAAGTCAATGTGTAGTAAGCAAAATTGTTTCTAAGTACGTCCTTTGGTTTTCCTTGAAAACACTGGTTGGCTTTTGAAGGACAAAAGTCCAAATTTAAATTGAAGACTCAGCCAATATCCTGGTGTGGGTAAGGATAAGCACAGAGGAATTTCAATCTTTCTAGAGCTGAGAAACCTACGCTGGGTTTTAGCGCTTGCCTGCCAGGCTGATCACTGTGCAAGTTCAGCATGTGTGTGATCCGGGGGGGGACCAGGAGGGGAGGGGGAGTTCTGATTTTGGTGGCACTCGCACATTTACATCTCTCAGAAGCAGTTTGCAAGAAGGGTGCTTTGGTGCCTGAAGCCAGACCATGCTGGTTTGGACAAAACTTGTTACAGAATTATTAAGCCTAAAAAAAAAAAAGGAGAGGAGATTTATGCATCTACATCTGACCAAGTTGGTTTGGAACAGACACAGGATGGAAAAGTAATAAAACCATAAGAGACAGTGTCTTCTGGGTGCAGTCTTGGTGCCTTTTTTTTTTTTTTTCTCCTTAATTCTAAACATGGGCAGCCCCAGTTTGGACAGGAATGAGTTTAGAAGTCCTGCCCGTTGGTAATTTGGTAGCTTTTGCCTTCGGCTGATGATCTGCCAGGGTAAATTTAAATCTTCCTCCGAGTGTTCTTCTGAGGATGTCAGCTGCAGCTTTGCAGCTGAGCAATCTGCCACCCCTAACGAGGAAAATGAACCTTTTTTTCGAGCCCTAGCCCTCGCGCCTTGCTGAGCATTATCTGGCTGTGGTGGCAGTGCTGTGTGAGGCTGAGGGGGACGTGTGTGTGCAGGCTATTCCAGCACAGCGTGCGGCCAGAGCGCCAGGAACCGCAGAGAGGCGTGAAAAGGAAAAGGAAAGACCGACCTCACCTCCCAAAACTTTGTGCTCATTAGCTATGCAAGTTTCTGGTTAGCGCCGAAAAATGCAGCCCGTGCCTCCCAGCTCGACAGGAAGCGTGTGAGAGGGGTGTTCCTCCAGGAGAGGCTTTCTCAGAGGGGAGCCGTGGCCGCCACGGCTGCCTCTTGCTGCTTGTTTGCCTTCCCAGCTTCTGTTGAAGGATGACATCTGCCCTTGGGGTTTGTGGCACTTGTGAGAAGGCAGCAGTGCCCCCCTAATGGTTTTTTCTCTTCCTAGGTATGCCCGCAGCCTCTCTGGTGACCCCTGCGGATGTCATCAAAACCAGGCTCCAGGTGGCAGCGCGGGCAGGGCAGACCACCTACAGCGGCGTGGTGGATTGTTTTGTGAAGATCCTTCGAGAGGAAGGTCCAAAGGCTCTGTGGAAAGGAGCGGGAGGTGTGTGAAATAGCTCTGATCACTGAGGGAGCTTTAGTTGTGTGTTACTTTGTCACTTAGAGACTGTTTGCTCTTCTTTCAAGCTCGTGTGTTCCGATCGTCTCCTCAATTCGGTGTAACTCTGGTGACTTACGAGCTCCTGCAGAGATGGTTCTACGTGGACTTCGGGGGAGTGTAAGTATGTGGTGTCCGAATCTGCCCGGGGCCCCACAGCTGCTCTGGGTTCTGTGTGTCCTGGATATGTCAGGGGCAGGACCTTACCATCACGTAGGGCGCATCTCAAAGGTTTTGTCCATGTTATTTAAGCCACACCACACCTGGATATTCCAGGACCTGCATCACAGCAAGACATTACCACATTTTATGTCACCATTTTGAGCTGGGGACCTGGGTTACGGAGACAGCAAGAGGCTAAATAATGGGGTGGGGATAAAGCTGCCAGGGATGTGTGACACCTACCAGGTCAGGACACACTCTGCATTAATCCTCGTTAGTGTGGTAAAGGGCATTTCGACACCCAAAAAAAGTCTCTAGGTGTCAGCAGGCCCGAATACTGTTTGATGGAGCCTCAGCTGTGCCTCCTCTGCGGGCAGTTCATGTGGGTGCACACGTTGCTATTTTAACATACCAGGAGCAGCTGCAGAACATTTAGGAAGCTTTGGGGACAATAGATAGAAAGCCACCACAAAAGTTATTTAAACTCTGCTAAGTTCCCAGATTGACTGTGTGTTGTAGCAGAGGCTGCTGGAGCACAGCTTCCCCACGCTGCAGTTTTGATTAGCAGACTACGAGCTTTATCTGGATTTGACCATCCCCTGTCTCAATGAAGGTGAAGGCCCATGACTGCTATTTGTCAGTACATTGCAGCTTTTAATTTAGTCACTCACTGGGAGGTGTGCTGAGGTTGATTTTTGGAGGAGATTTTTGTGAATGCTCGTTTTGCGCTATGGAAATTAATTCTTCTTATTATTATTTTGCAGAAAACCAGCCGGATCAGAGCCAGTTCCAAAATCTAGGATCACGCTCCCTGCTCCTAACCCTGACCATGTTGGTGGTTACAAATTGGCAGTTGCCACTTTTGCAGGGATTGAAAACAAGTTTGGACTTTACCTACCTCGGTTTAAGCCATCACCACCTACCTCAAAGGCTGCTGCAGCAGTAGGACCCTAAGTTTATTGCTGTAGATTTTTTGTTATTAGTTGGGAAAGAGCCACTTTTCTAATTGGTTAATACTTTTGTTCCTTTAGCTTCTCATCATATAAAACAATTTAGCTTCATTTGAGTTTTAAAGCAATTTTCATCTTAAACGTAATCATTTGTCTTTGTGCTTCCTTAACCAGATCACTGTGAAATTCTTACCAGTTGTTTTAAGTTTGGGACCATGAATGTATTTGTCCACATCTGACATGTGCTTGTGTTGGGAAGACACTAATTTTAGGTTCCATTTATTGGGGAGGGTTGGGTGAGAGCTGTGAACCAGATCATCTTACAGGCAATGCTCGGTTGCAGATTACCAGGGCGGATGTCACACATCGTCACTCAAATGGAAAAACTCAGTGGATATCACGGTGCTCGAAGCGGAATGATTCTGACTGTACGTGTAAATTGGTTATAAACTTAGTGCGTGGCTGTAGAGGTCAGCGAATAGAGACCCGGTACCTGAGTCTGCCAGGACAGCTTCAACTTTTTAAATATGTACACGCACAAGTTCTGTTTCTGGATTGTATTATGAAGCTTTTATGTGGAACATGTTTTTGTAATGGAAACCACATTTATAAATGTTTAGCCGTTGTATTATGTTACTGGTATCAAAATGCTCAAAAGAAAGTGTTATTGTCCATAGTCTTTGCACTTTATGGCAGTACTTTGGCATTCTACTACACATACAAGGAAATTTCATAACTAGGTGCCTATCTTGGGTTGCTGATGTTTGGAATTCAGTTTGTATATGCACTTCTAGTAAAACGCTGCTTGTTTAAATAACTGCAATAGAAAATTCATGCACTGTATCAATGGTACCTGCCTTAACTGCTGGCTTGTAATTGGCAAATAGGTGGTTTCAGATTCTTATTTACTTCATTGAGTCAACAGAGATTAAAATACTCTAAAAGAAAAGATTTTACTTAATTTTTTGGTGCCTTGCACAGTGTTTAGAAAATGATGTATTTATGAAGATAGAAATAAACCTTTCAAACAGATGCACACATGGTATTCTGTTACACAAATGGCATCGTACATCCAAAGGCTCGCTCGGCTTCATTTATGAAGTTAGCTTCAAGTTAAAGCTAATACTGGGACAAGGAGGCTATAGGAACACCTGCAGCTCGAGAACAAAGTTACCTGTATCCCCCTGTGTATAAAAGAAATGCATTGGTATGGTTGTTGCACAAAAAAAGAGATTTTTCTTCAGTCAGAAAACAGGATTGAAGCAATCAATGTTTTTTTGACCTTTCCCCTTTTTTATTTTGTTTGTTTGTTAATATGTTATAATCAATCTGACTATGTAGTCAGTCGAAGATAATGTTGGGTGTCTTCTGTGATCCCTCTGAAGACCAGGATTGGGCCTTTATAGAAGGATGCTGTTTTCTTCAGAGGGGTCAGGGGGTGTTGGTGCCTGCAATATTGATTGTAAACTGCGAGAATACCTAGATGCAGTATCCTTGCAGAAAAATAAGGGGCATGATATCACACTGTATTGCAATATGTTGAAACACTGACGTGGAAAGTGCTATATTGCTGTGTTTGTCTTCGAGTCATCATAAAAATATTTTCTTGGATGAAGTTATATTCCGAAGCTACTGGTGAGATGGAGCCGTGGCAGGAGCAGCCCGTGGTACCGGCACACCTGGAGGTGCGGGGAGAAGGCCTCAGCCCCATCTGTCCACCTCCGCCCAGCTGACAGCTCCCTTGTGTCAAAAATGGGTTAAAAAAAAAGTTGCCCCTTGTACCTCTCCAACATTAACTATCAGGGTTTTTTGGTTGAATCTTGTCATAAAAGTTAAACGTTCTGCCTGGGTGCTGCCCCTCATGCCCCGGCCTGGCAGGTCCTGTACCCTGTGTGCCTGCCAGCCCAGGAACAAGGCCTGGGAGCAGCTCTCCCCTCACAGCTCTGTCCCGCCAGGCCCCAGCCTCCCCCATTTGCTGTCCCCTGGGGGTGGGTCTGTCCTGCACCTCTCCTCAGGGCCAGCTGAGGGGATGGAGGGGCTGAAGAGCCCCTGAAGGCTCCAGCGAGGAGCCTGTGGTGGCTCCAGTGGTGCGTGACCCAGTTCAAAGTGCTCTGAGCTCTGCCCGGAGATCTCGGGGAAGATCTTTCGAGCACAGTCGGCTTCCCCCAGACACAAAAGGACGCATTCCTGCTCTGAAAAGTTTACAGGCCAAGAAATTGCAGGATTGCCTTGCAAACAAACAAAAGGCCCCGAGGCCAGTGTTTAGATGTTTGTCTTCTTGGGGCTTCTGGGCGAGTTATGCAAAGCCTTGGGAGGAACTGGATAAAATGTGACCTCGCTGGCTGCCTGCGAGTCCTGCCACCTCCCTGTGAGGGGGCTTGCCAAAAAAAAAAAACAAAAAGGATGGGCTATTGGTGATACCCATTGGTGTGACAGCAGGCTGGGGGGGCTCTCAAGCAGTCCCCTCTTGTGTTTCTCAGCCACGCAGCACCCGAAGGATGCTTTTCTGCCTGGTCCCCGAGGAATGGGTTGGGTCTAAGCTGCCCTAACAGCGGCAGCTCGCAGGGATGCCTTCACGAGCAAACATACCACAGGCTTCAAAAATAACTTGGACAGGTTTTTCTAAACCTGCTAAATACAGGAAACCTGACAAACCGCTCCGCATCGTGCTTCAGCAGGGACGGGCTGCTTGGGGATGCCCCTGCTGCGTGCCCCGTGGCATGCCAGCGCCATCAGACTTCACCCTTCACGGGGCCAAGGGACTCGGCCGGCCGCGCTGCTCAGGCACGGCTGTGGAGCTGAGGCCCCGGGTGCTTCCCAGTTGAAACCTTGTCCCTGTTTTGCATAAGCTGGAAGACAATTTCCAGAGCCAGTAATCACTCGTAAGTTATTTAATGGTCGGGAATATCTAAATCGCAAGGCATTTGTACTCTGAGTGCCTCCAGAGAGCTTCAAACACAGCAGAAAGAACAGAAACAGCCTGGGATGAAGGGGTTTCTTCCCGCCCACGTGGCTCTTCGCAGACACGAGGAGCTTGACGCGAGGAGGTGAGCAAGGTGCTTGTCACGCTGCAGACAGGCGGCATTTTACGATGGGTGGTACTTGCTTTGCCTGCTCCTTGCGCGGCTCCTCACGGCACTAGGAAGCAGTGGCATTGCTTGAGAGACTCATGCCAAGATCTCAAGGTGTTTTGGCAAGGGCTCGCTGGTCTCTGTGCTCACTCACATCCAGACTGTGGAACTGGTATGCTCTGGATGTGTGTTGCTTCTAGTGCCAAAGTGGCTCTGCTTATGAATTTAAAGAAGAACCAGCCCTGGAAGCTTCCTGAGGCCAGGCTGCTGCCCCTAGAAGAGCTGTGGGCTTCACTGAGACTGATGCTGCCCTCATGGTAGCAGAACCTCTTCCACCTGCCACTGGTCAGCAGGGACCTTCCTGCGCTAGGATGGCGTCAAGCTCCCTTAGAAGTTCTCAGGCTTCCGCCACCTCCGCTTTGTACCCGAGGGTGCCAAAACTCAGAAGCGGATTAGAATTTCTCCCACACATTTTGTGGGAAGAAACCTATTCCCAGGTGTTTCCACGGCACTGTAATCTGTTTGCAGGCTGTAATCTGCAGTAAGCCCTCCTGATGGTCCAGGGCAGGGTGCGGGCTCCTCTGCTTCCAGACGTAATGAAAGTTTGGGTGTTGGTTTTGAACCCCCTGAAGGAAATACCTTTCAGCTTGGAAGATTCACCACACAACACCACCGAGTGCCTGCAGATGATGGCTTGTCCCTGCTGCGTTGGGCTCTTTGAAGAAAGGTTTGAGGCAACGCTGCTGGGCCTCTTCTCCAGCAGCCAGTACTCAGCTGGCCCTTCCTTGGCGAGGTCTGTGTGCACAGGCTCGGGAGGCAGCCCATCTCACCCTCACCTTTCAGACACCCCTTGTCCAAGTGCCATTATGGACACGATGGGTTCTGAAGCCCATGGACCTGGCACTCCATTCCTACACTTTTTTTTTTTTTGTTGTTGTGGCCTGGCCAAATTCCAGGCTGGCCAGTGCTGTGCACTGTCTGCCCCTTTTGCGCTAATGCCTTCAGCGCCTATCCCCAGTGCCACCCGCACAGCGCCTTTCAGATCAAACCCCTGCTCCTCTGCCTCTCACCCGCGTTGCTGTGGCTTTGAGCTGGGCCCTGGAGCTGAGGGAGGCTGCTTTGCCCTTCACCAAGCACAGGACCTTCGGCTCTTCCACCTCAGAGTCCTCCACCCCGTCCTAAAGCTCTCTGTGAGTCAGCCCTGCCCTTCTCAGCCCACGGTGCTCGCCTTCCTGCGCTGCTTGCTGCATCGCCCTTGATGAGCTTGCACTTTCTTCCCCTGCTGGTGATGCAGCCCTCTCTGGCTCCATCTGAGCTCAGTTTGAGGCCTTCACTTTGCAGAAAGCTCGGATGCCACAGCCCCAGCACAGAGCCAGGGCTGTTTGCAGCTCGTTCTCACCCCACTGGAGCATGTGGCAGCATCACAAGAGGATGGGGCACACTCCTCATGCTCCTTGAAAATAAAGGGTGGGTTTGTATTTCACTCCCTACCAGGCAGATCCTGAGCAGTCTTCTCACACTGGCTCCTTCAGAAAGCCGGTCAGGTGGAGCTATTTGTTCAGCAGCAGGAAAATTGCCCTAATGAAATAAACCTGCCAGTGATTCCTGCAAAGGCTGGGCCCAAACTGCACCACACGGCAGTGGTGAGCAGCAGCGGGGCATCAAGGCCCAGCTGCCTGTTGTAGGGATTGTTGTTGTGGGGTTTGTTATTGTAGGGTTCACTGCCATCTGCTTCTGCTGCATGTACGGGCCCGTCAGTGGTGTTGCTCTGTGAAAACTTGGAGCTTCCCCTTGCTCCTGCTGTATCCTGATGAGTTCTGCTCAAAGAAGAGGCAAGAGGAAAAAATAAGGTGGTTTTGTTTGTTGTTTTTTTTTTTGTTTTTTCCCCATTGTTTTTGGGAAGCATGCCCGCCTCTGCTCTGTGACACCCCACTGCTGCGCTGGGGAGAAGGAGGACCTTTGGTACAACTTCCATTTGCACACAGCAGCAGATTTTGGAGCTGCTCTGAGTCATCTCATAAGACGATTTACAAGCTATTAGTGCAACGAAGCAGGGAGAGCTTGGAAGGTAAATGCAGTTTCCCCTACTTCAGTTCCCAAACCTGAAATGCAACATGGAAACTGTGGAAGCAAACTTGCCATGTTCAGTGTACTGCTTACAATGAACGGGAAACAACAGATCGGGGTCTAAACCTTTCCCTTCATACCTGTGTGCTCTCTTGCACCGTGGCCATGTGCTCTCAGGTGTGGATTTACTGTGCCCATCGTGCTACTGGCAGGTTTGTCCTGTGCTGCGTGAAGGAGTTCATCTGGGGCAGCACCCTGCTCACCACAGCCTTGCAGGCACTGGGACATGATGCATCCCACTACGAACAACCCAGCCTGTGCAGTTGCTTCCAACTACCAAGCAAGAGGACAAGGGATATCCAGCTTCTCCAAGCGATGGATTGTCTCATACCGCTCCAGTTTCCAGCAGAAACCTCCCCCTGGTTCGGGATGCTGATACAGCCCTAAACGTGACTGCAACCTTACAGCCTCTTTGTTGCTGTCCACCCACCCGTGTTCCTGGCTGTGGTGCTCACCTGCTCACCACAGCCCCTCTGTTAGAGCCTGGTGCCACTGCGGTGCTCAGCTGGCAGCCTCCCCGCCTCCCTCAGCACTCGGCCACGTCCCACTGGGTCTCAGGGAGCACAAGTCTGTGCCTACCACCCTGCTCCATACACAGAGATTTTTGCAACCCTTGTCTCCTACCCGAACTTGTCCCTCAAGACAGCTTGAAGACGCTTTGCCTTTCCTATCCCCAGTAACCACACGCAGCACCCGAGTGCACCCACGTACACCACAGCAGCAGGAGTGCTCTGCGAGGCAGGGAGTCACATTCTCCCCATGCCCGGTACCGAGCGCTGCTGGCAAGGCAAGATGAACCACGCTGCGACAGAACAGGCTGGGTACGTTTTATTGGCAACACTCGTGTCACACCCGGGAACCACAACCCTTTGTCAGACTGTTAGTGTTAACTTGCATGACAAGTATCAGTGACCGACTGCATCTGAAATATTGTTAAAGTGCCTAGAAATAATAGGCATCTTGAGGAAAAAAAAAAGAAGAAGAAAAGGAAAAGAAACTCATTCCATCCACTCAAGCCAACCTTTATAGATCTTACATCTTAAGCACGACCGATGTACCGTAGTTGTTATGTGGACGTTAACGCAACCTCTACAGCAGCACACAGACAATGCAGTTCTCTCATTATGCACATGCTTTAGGATCGTTTATTTTAATGCTTTCAAATAAATATGTTCCATGCAGCACACCGCAATAAATAAGGAGCAGCAACTTTCATATAGTACATCCATTCATAATGTAAGTCACCATGTGAAACACCACATCTAAAGTCTTTGGCCCAGTCCCATACAGTGAAGCACACCACATCTGCACATAATCATATCTGGCTTCATATGGATTTAATAGGACTATGCCAGAAGGGCAATGTGAGCACAAGTTTAACCAGGGGTTCCTAGCTATTAAATACAGCTACTAAGTAGTTAAAAGGCAACAACTAAACCCATAAAGGGTTGATTTGTCTTTTCTTCCTTACTTTTCAGACAGAAATATAAAGTATGAAAATGCTCTGGATATTTTCAGCCTTGTGCAAAGCCGTGTGATTAATACGGAATGCTCTGAGCGATGCTGGCACGGACACTGGCAGCGACAGCCACAGCAAGACCGACTCAGACACTGAACACCAGACACTCGGCGAGGGAAGGCTGCTCTGGCGGGCGCTGCTCGTCCTCCTCCTCCTCTAGGCCGACAGCTCCACGGCCCCCTCCTCCTCGCTGTCCGCTCGGTTGGCGCGGATCTCCACCAGGGTCCGGGCGAAACGGGTCCACTCGTCGTTGTGCGGCACAGCCAGCTGGGGGAGGAACGCAACACGGCGTTAACACGCTGTGAACCTGAGGAAAAGCTTTCTGCTGAAGTGTTTGCTGCGAAGCCTAGCCCCTTTGATAACCTCCCAGATGACGAGAGGCTGCTCACGTTAACCAAGGTCAATGTGAGCAGGGTAACAGCACACTGAAACCACTTACCTGATGTTCATTAAATCTCTTAACAGCAAAATACATACATTGTGTTATTTGGGTTGCCTTCCTCTACGTTAAAGAATTTACAATTACAAAAAACGCATCGTAGCGGGAACGTGACAGCAATGGGGGCTGTGGGGACAGTCTGCTTTTCGAGATCATCAAGCAAGATACGTTTCTATTTAATAGCACCGATGTTTCTGATGAAGAGCTCTTGAAGATCAGGCTTCAAGAGGAACGTGTAATCCAAACAGCTAAACTTCCTGTCAAAACGCTTCAGTGATACGGCAAAACAACACTGCAGTCGGTTCTAGCTACACCCAAACTCCAATTTCTGGAAGATAATGCAAAGTAGGAGTGAGCTAATTACGGAAAACAAAACAAAACAAGCAGATTTCTCAAACTTCATTTTCATTAACTCCAATTCCAAACAAACATCCACATTAACTATGAACTCTTTTACTGCCACCTTCAAGCCCTGAGATCATGTCCTGAACATAGTACAAGCAAAGAGCTGTTTTGAGATCCTGTGCAGTGCTTGGTACTGAAGAAGGCAACTGGAACCAAGAAGCAACGTGACATACTACAGGGCATACAGTAAACAGTAGGACACCTTACCAAAAGCACATCTTTAGACTAAAGGAGCAGACCTTAGCTAATCCAGCCTGCTGGTCAGCATAGTCTGCACTGGCTTACTTCTTCCCAAACACCCCCAAAACATCAGGCAGCTGACACTGAGGAAAGGAGGCAGTACATGAACTAGCATGCCCAACTCGAGCAAGAACTTGCATATCAGCCTGATGTTACCCCTGTGCGAAAGAGGTCCACGTAAACTGCTCCAAGTTAAACCTTAATCAGATGGATGGGTATTTGCAGTGCTGGATCTAAACACCTCCTCCAGATCTCAACAAAGCCAATGAGCTTTTCAG
Organism: Anas acuta; assembly: GCF_963932015.1. Taxonomy (NCBI): domain Eukaryota; kingdom Metazoa; phylum Chordata; class Aves; order Anseriformes; family Anatidae; genus Anas; species Anas acuta. The sequence goes on along the minus strand of NC_088980.1, from coordinate 26,314,112 downwards.
CTATTTTGTATCTAGCTTTGCCTCTACCGCCAATATTTTGGAGAAAAATCCAGTGTACCTTTTAAAGCTTCCTATATACATTGCATATTCCAATGACTCAGCTGCATTGTGAAGGGCTGGCGCAGCGTAACTTTTTTTGCCTACCAAAATACTGGATATAACACAGTTCAGTTACTGATGTTACAGACCAAGAAATGCCATCAGTGTGAAGCGATGAGCCCCAGGCATGTTGCTGGGTTGGTTTCCCTCTTTCCACCTTCCACTCATTGCACTTCTCTCCAAGCCTTTTCTAGGAAACGGCGATGGGAGTTACAGGAGCAAACCCTCTGAGACAGCTGTCTCACACACACACATGTGGGTCTGCTGTGGTCTTGAGGTGAAAGCAAGCTCCGTGCTTTGAAGGACGTTAAGCAGAAGGAAATGCAACACCAAAGCGAAGGTCAGTTTGCAACACAGAAGGAAGTATCTAAAACACAGGTTCGGTCACAGCCACGCTCCTATGCAAGCTACTACATAGTCAGCTAAGGGACGAGGCAAAGATCCTTCTGTTACAGATGCATTCAACATCTTTGTGTAGCAAATTCGCTGTTAACTATTGCTGGTGCCCTAAAAGATGTTATTTCTCATGATGACACTGTCATTTATTAAACTGCTGAATGAAAACATTAATGATTTTACTACTAGGAATTAGTGAGACTTATATAAAGTGGAGCAATATCCTAGTCAAAGGACTCTCTGAATTTAATAAAGCCTCATTTCTTCTTGTCTTTTTAAATCCCAAATGGCATTACATTGTATTAAATGGCCCAAGAAGGCAATATGTTGAAAGAAAAAAAAATACAATGTATTTATTACATTGAGATCATTTAATTCCCTCTACTCCACAGCATGGCCACAGACAAATAAAATCAAAGTCCAAGCTATTACAGCTTTAAAACTCTCGAACTTGAAAAATCTCCCTGCAAACATAGGTCGGCAACACGGTTGGCTGACAGATGGAGGATGGACTGGGCCTTTTTTAATGTCCCGATTGACAAAACAGTTATGATTGTAGTGAAATAATGAATAATGATTGAAGTGAAGGCCATCAGCACACAGATGAGAACGCTCAGTGTCCACATGCAATCTAATTACTTAGATCTTTGTTTTATTTTACCTTATTAAATCCTACGTACTGCGTCATGCTTTCAATGAGGGGCCAGCCCTGCTAGCAGACTGTTAGTAGAACAAACCCCCCTCTAATAGAAATTCCTCAGGGATGGAGAGAGAAACCTTGGCAATACTGAAGTCAAGGGAAAAATTGACTTTGATTCCCCTACTTCTTTCTGTGAAGTCCCTACAGCTGAACCACAAAAGTTATAAGGCAAAAGACCACAAATAAAAACAAAAGCATCCACAAACTCCAATTCAAATTCTTGTATGAATTATCGCTCCCCTTCCAGTCATTTTCCATAAAAGTTCTTTCAACTGTGTGTACTTACACCAACAAATGTTGAAGGCCTGTGTCCGACTGTGGACTCTCCTCTTTGGCCTTCCTGCTGAAGTAGTTACACGGCAAATACCAGCACAAGGGTGGAAGAAACGAGGAGACGCATTGTAGAGGAAGGGCAGGGATTTAGAGCTATTTAGGGGTTCCTCACCTGTTTGGCATTTTTGCCATTTTTCTGTCCACTTCCACTTACTACAAAGCAGCCTGTGTTGAGTTCCAGCAGTCAAACTCTACACGGAGTAAAAACATTCACCAAAGCATAATAAGGTAATATAATAACTTACATTAACATTTGGGTCATAAGGTTATTTGAATGAACTGACACTAAGGTATGGAGCAGAACAAGAAAATAAACGTTATTAAGTGCTTTCCTTTGATCCCTTCAAAGGGAAGGTAAGCGCTACCTGCTGTTAATTAATTGACTAAATTACCCACACTGCTTTAGCCTAAATACTATGATATATTTAGGTTGCATCAGATGTTACTTTTAACGAGGAAAGCCAGAATTATCAAAGCAATGGGATGACTTTAGCCAGACTTTGTCTGTTCAGCTGTTGGAAGAGGGGTAGTTTTGTCCTCTGTCTGGCTTTTGAAATATCAAAAGAGTTCATAGGCTGCAAGCCTATGGACCTCCAAGTGTAACCACAAGTTTATGCACCCAGATAAACCTGCTTCTGCTTGTGAAGTTACATGTGCTCATCTGGTTACAGGAGGGAGAACTTAGTACCAGAAAACATCAAGACGCTAAAACATCGATTCCATTTTTTATTGGGTGAAGCTATTTAACTCAGTACAACTGGGGTCCTGTCATTTCTCAAAAATCAAATCTCTTTTTGTATATCACTCTAACCATTTTAGATCCCCCCTCCAATCCACATCCATAAAATACTCCTCCAAAAGCACTCAGGATCTATAAAATCAGTATCTATAACTGTTTATATATGATCAATAACATGTAACACACTAAACACTACACACATTTAAGGTTTTATTTCAGCTAGTCCTCAAACTGCTTCTTGATGGCACTCAGAAGCTGATTCACGTCATGCAAACTCTCAGTTAGTTTTTCCACCAACTCCATCACTCTGACTTCGGACACGCAGACTTCAGGTGAGAAGAGGTAATCGCCCGAAACGCTCCTCCTGACCGAATGGTGCAGCACCGACACTGCTGGTAAAGGAAACCCGCCCTGAGCAGCACCTCCCAACCAGCAGCCCTAGACCCCCACACAAAGTGAGCTCAGCTGAACCCAAAAAATGAGACTGGCTGTGTGCTGAACAGGATTGTAATTTAGGAGTTGAGATCTCTCTCTCCTCTTATTCATCTCCTTCCCCACAGCAAGCGATAGCTGGACTCTGCCAACTAGTTATGGTCAACCAGAAGCCCCTTGCCTCCAGTATCACTCCCAACCCCTTCTGTTTTGGTGGTAGTGCATCGAGCTGAGCTTTCAAGTCTGGAGATGGTCTCAACAACGTCTAGACTTGGAAAGATGGGATCTGTCTAGTTGGGTCACACAGATCAACTACAGAGGGGTGTTTGTTTTCTCTCTTATCTTTTTCAGTCATGAAACTACAGCAGACTTAGAAACGTAATGGCTTATAGGCAACTGCATACAGTTGTGGGTATTATAATATGAGAGGGACATAAAACCATTAGAGTGTCCAAAGGAGGGCTACAGAGATGCTGAAGGGTCTGGAGGGGAAGATATAAGAAGAACAGCTGAGGTCCCTTGGTTTGTTCAGCCCCGAGCAGAGCAGGCTGAGGGGAGGCCTCATGGCGGCCTGCAGCCCTCTCATGAGGGGAGCGGAGGGGCAGGCGCTGAGCTCTGCTCTCTGGGGACAGCGACAGGACCCAAGGGAATGGCATGGAGCTGGGACAGGGGAAGGTCAGGCTGGGGGTTAGTGAAAGGGTCTGCACCCAGAGGGTGCTCGGGCACTGGGACAGGCTCCCTGGGGAAGCTGTCACCACACTGAGCTGCTGGAGTTCAGAAAGTGTTTGGACACCGCTCTCAGACACATGGTTTGGTTTCTGGGTGGTCTTGTGTGGAGCAAGGAGCTGGCCCCTTGTGGGTCCTTTCTGACTTGGGATATTCTATGACTCTGAAGGCTTGTAAAGCTTAAAGGCAAGATTGTTCCAACGTGTGCCTATTCTGCACTTGTAGATAAAGGGTAAAATAACCAGACTCAAGGGTAGCAACAGCCAGGATCTTCCTGAGGAGCACCTGGCTTTGCCTGGCCCATGGATCAAAATTCCATACAATGTACCCTGGGTGTGACAAAACCCTGATCTCAAAGTGCCACCACAGAGCCTTTGGACATCCAAAACTCCTGAGGCCTCGGTGTTAGCTGGGTGATCGCCCTGGCCGAGGACATCACTTACCTGCTAGTCTTCCAGCCCTGAACCACAAACACACTCCTCTTGATCCTAACACTGACCAAGGAGATGGCTTATACGCATTCTGGTAAGAGAATAAGGGAGTTGCCTCCCTCCCTGAGTCTCACCAGGTAAGCCAGTCACACGTGGCAGCACGAATGGGGGTTTCACTGGGAACAGCCTCCTCCATCTTCTCATCGAGGCAGAGGCTTCCTCAGCGTGCACAGCTTCCAATCCACACACCAGAGATAGCGTGAACACAAACTGTATTTCCTGTGTTTTTACAGAAACTGTGCTCTTGGGAACTCCACCGAACATTAATGCTCAGAAAATCTTCATGCAGAACTCAGGAGAAGGAGATGCCCAACACCAGACACCTGTCAACACCGCCAATTGTGCCAGCTAGTGCTGGGCTGCCCAAGAAAGCAGAAAAACAACAGAAAAACAGTGCCTGAAGACACAAATCAGCATAAATTTAACTTCATTTTCAGGCTCAACACCTGGTAACACTTGTTCTTTTAATTTAGGTGTATTAAAAAAAAAGTTTTTGAGCCTGAACAACACCACTGCAAAACAAAACAAAAATCCAACCTCTGAATATGGTTTTTAGAGGAATCTATCCAGGAGGTTGAAATTAGATATTATAACATATTTTAAGTTTTTCAGTATATTCCCCTCCTATCCATCTTTTTTATTGCTGAAAGTGTTTAAGCTCAATTTATCCAAATCTCTGTATAGCTTCAGCTTCCTTGAAAAAACACTTTCCAGCAAATGAATTATTCAATGAGGATATTTCACTTGATTCCTGGCTCACTGCCTTTCCTGGAGCCTCTAAATTTTTGAGATGAGGGTGGACAACTCTTTCTGCCTCCATCCCTCCGTGCTCTTGTCCAGCACCGCTCTCCTGTGAGGGCTGGGGACTCTCCTAAGAGGGAGGAAAAACACAATAGCAATTTCAAGAGCAGCACTTTGGAGTAGATGGCTTCCCAAACTCTCAAAAGGAGCACAGTAGACTGTATTCAACCTATTTCATTTCTTTTTAATGACTGTACCTCCTGGGTCAATTTACCTGTCACTGTGGTACCGGTACACAAACTGCAGCACCGATTACCGGGGAAAGTACCGTGCAATCCGAATCACCAGGTTAATAATCACATTTTTTCATCTTCACCTGGAGTTTGGATACCTCAAAGGAAAAACAGGCACAGGAAAGCCTTTCTCAACATCGTCTCCGACTCCTGGGTTAATTTGGAGGACTGCATTTTTCCAACCCAAACCATCTATAATCGCCTCTAACACACACGTTCCCTAACACAGGTGTAAAAGGAGAATCTGAAAATGAAGCGTTACACCACGGCTTGGAGCAATCTGCCAAACGTCTGTGGTCTGCAGACGGCCTGCCGAACCGTACTGCCACACACTGTTTTCAATTAGACATTTGCAGACGAGCCTGCATGGTGGTCCAAGATACACTTTAAGGGTGATAGAGGTTCCCGAGTCCAAAATAGGTGACCCATTCAAACCGTTTATGTAAGTACAATGCTTTATTTTTTATTTCCTTATTTTTTCATGTAGAAAACCTTATTCTGACCTAAATTTTGCAATGGGTTTCTCTAGCTAGTCAGTGTACTCCTAGAGATCAGGAACTTTCTGACCAACGTGCATCCTTTATTAGTTGCAATTGGGTTTTCTGCTGTTTGGAGGTAAAAGTTGGTCTTATTTTAGACAAGCCTATTGACTTCTCTCCACTTTGACAGAGCTGTATGTGCAAAAAAAAAAAATCTCACATTCAACATGGAAAATCAAAACGACATGAAAATTCATGCTCCTCATATCTAAAATGCTCTGTTGCTATTATAATTTTTGACAAAGGCAGGTTAATCACTCTTTGAAGAGCTAGCTAATTAAAGCATGAGAAAACATTCAGATTAATTTGAGTTTGTGAAAAACAGCAAGTACGGCAAACCAAGTTTAATGACTGAAATCTCAGAATTCACACTAAGTTATCTCTGTGTGTGGTTTATCACCATCTTTATATTCTTTCAGTTTAATAACATCAGCAAATAAATGCAGCTTTGGAAGAATATCATTTTAGCTCTTTTTCCCTAGGCAGAATTTTTGTCAACCTATATTGTCCTTATCACCTTCTAAAATTACGTGCTGCATTGAAAAGAAATCTGCTGCAAATACGTTGTGCAACGGATTAACATCTGAATGCATTTATGACACTGTAGGTAAAAATATTTTATGATGATAAAATATAACTATTTCAGCTTGATCTTTTTCTACGAAGTAGAACAGACAAATCGGTCTAATTCTCCGGGTAAAAGGGAGTACTTGTGGGATGACGATCATAATGCTTACAAATCAGAAACAAGAGCGATAGTTCTCCTTTAAACAACTGATCTTAATCTTCCAGAGTTCAACAGATGTTATCATCACTGACAGGGAGGTAAAAACAGATACATAGATGTAAATATTAAATGGCTTGATACACACACGCACAGAGTCAGCAGGCACGCACCTATTCTGGCCCTGGTCTTGCCCCACAGAACCCATTACAGAATGCCTTTGACATTTTTCTCAACCTATATGGATTTCTTTTTTCCTGAAAAAGCCTATATTTTTCCAGGCAACACCCTATGCCACACACATGGATGGAAACAAAGTGGGAGGTAATATGCAAGGGAATGGCCACCAAAGTAACCAAGAGCACCCTTTTCACATAACTGCAGTACCACTGTATTTAACTCTTGGGAGAGCCGAGCATCACTGCTAACAATGGATGAAACCACTGGCAGGAACTCAAACCCCACATACTGCATGCAGATGATTTTAATAAGATACAGTGTTTAGACCACAAAGGATACACTCCAGAGTAGCTCTATATATATTTGTTTACTTAATTGAAGGGGTGGAATACCATAGGCAGCCTAAATACTGCATTTATTCTATGCACAGCAGTCAGTCTAGTGTCACAGACACAGTATACACCACCCTTCCATGAAGTTAATTACTTAGCCCTCATCTAGATTAATGTCTGTTGTGATTTATTTCTCTGCAGTTCACCAGCAGGCTCTGATTTAACTAGTGCTGCCATAGTAAAAAGAAGACAAAATATTAGTTTATATGACAAAAAAAGCTTAATCCCAAACAGAAACAGAACATAATTTCAGCAAAATTCCAGTTTTTCTCCTAAGGAGAACAGTAGCTGCTAAATTGTTACATATTTGATGGCAAATTGTGTTTTGAATACAAACCAAACAATGGTGTTATTTTAATAATTTACATGTAAAGAGCAAAGATGCCCTGGGTTAAGCTCCTACATAGGAATCCAAGCTCTGAAAGCCTACTAATTCTTTTCTAAACTTGATCATCGTTGTCTCTAGCAGTCATCTTGATGCCAGGCTAACAGAACAGACTAAAACGCAGTCTGTAAATTATACATACAAGACACACAAATGCACGTTAACAGAACTGAAAGACTGCGGGCTCTTAACACTTCAAAGATAGGAAATGTCAAAGTTAGGGTTAACTCCCCTAAATGTTACTCATTTTGCAGTATGATACCATCTTTAATCTTTATCAAAAAATAAAAAATAAAAACAACACAACAGAAAACCTGTGCTGGAAGCAAACACCAATTACAGAAAATTTCAGCCTGGAGGATTAGAACTTGATTGGGCGTATGAAAAAGAAAAGAAGGAAGTGGAAAGTATCTTTAATTGTAGACAACACTACAGTTCCACCTATAATATCAGAGTTGGCTCAGACTCTCCTGAAATAATTAGAGAGAACGATGTCCAAGCTACTGAACTGATTTTTCTTCCCTCAATTACTGTATCAAAATGCTGCACTTCATATCAACTACAGAAGAAAAAATATTGAATAACTCCAAGATTCTTGAAAGAGAGGATAAAGCTGAAATTTTGATTACTATTGTTTCCTTACAGCACCTCCTACTTGTAAAATACAAACTTAAAACTATAAACTTAGGTTCTATTCTTAAACTATAGGATTTCCACAGAACACCCAAGTGCTTTTGCCAGGCACACTGTGGTAGCCCTCACCTACGGATCTCCTCAGGTCCTTGGAGACAAAAGAGATTTAATCTAATTCAGCAGCTACAAAAACAGAAAGAGCATCTGCCATGCTTCAAAAAAACTAGTAATTTTGCTACAGAAGAGGTGTCCTAAGCAGCAAAGACATTACAGTTCCTACCTTTCCACCACTTCTGCAGTGCCACCAATTTACAGGTTAAGAAAAAAAGTCAGGTAGATCGGTTTCCCATGAGGATCCTAGTCCTGACAGTAGAATTTATGGACATAAATTTAATATAGAAATTAAAGCCATTGATTTTTTTTTTCCTTAGTTTCAGGACATTTAATGCTCTGAATTAAGTGATCACATAAGAACTCCTTCTCTACCCAATTATATTATCAATTATCATTGCACTAGGAAATGTAGAAATGCCAAATGGATCAAAACAAGATGGTAAGGAGCCTTCAATCCGTTGTTCTTTCCAATACCTGGCAACTACATTGACTTGGAAGAACTAACCCATCATTTTTATCATTTTCACTTTAAATATGAGAACTTCAGCCTCTGGAGCACCTGCACTGGCCAAGGTGTCTCCTTAGAAGTCCAGCTGAATGAAGGGCCACTGCCTCAGGGCAGAAACAAATCGTGGTGCCTTCAGCTTAGTTTGCTTCCTTTTTTAAACCAAGCCAGCCAAGTCCACTCCGTGGTTCACTCCAGAACAGGAACTGTAAAGGGTTTTTGCCACTGCCTTCTGGCTCTCAGATGGCCGACAGATTCCCACCAAAGCTAGCCTATGAACTGCTCTTCTTTTTTTTGGAAAAGTTTTTTTTTTCCTTGAGGATTTCTTCCCTTCCATTTTGCAGCTATTACCTGCAAAAGCTCATCCACGAAATAACATTTTTTCCCTTCGTTTCAGACACAGGCAAAGATACATTTCATATTTAAATTAAACACTGCATGTGGAGTTTTGGCTGCTGAATACGATGTATTAGGGCTCAGCTTTCCTCAATTGATATTTTAATGTAACCGTTACCTTCCAAGCCATGAATTAGTTTTTCATGTTCCAAATACATACCATTTTGCTAAACATTAAAGAAAAAAACAAAACAATTAGAAACATAATTAAGGATTCCCAAAATGAAAACTGGTATCGGATGTAACAGGTTGAAACCACAGATGCATCATGAAGAAAATTAATTATACAAAGCAGCTCTTGTTTCAGAAGTGTTTAACACCACAATGATAGCATACGGATTTCAATTAGATTTGCAAATTGCTGCACACAAACGGAGTTTAAACTAAATTTGGCGTTTGGTACTTTTTCCCTTCCGTACTCCACGTTACTTAAAGCTATGAAAATCTGCCTCACATGCATCAGAAAGGGGATAAAAGCTTTCAGAGAAAACACTACCCAATGGCCTAACCAGGTATTTAAAATACGTACCCTACTAAACTATTAGTGTGCATTTACTTGAGCTCTGTTCCCCACCAGTTTTACATGATGCAGGTCCAGAACACAGCAGGTTAGCTGCAGCATTCACTCTGCCTCCACTGCCTCACGTATATCTACCATGAAAAGCCTGGACCCAGATTGTCTTTTCCTCTGAGCCTCTTCAGGAGCTACTAGTGAAGCCACCACTGCTGCAGATGCAATAGATACACAGTGGATGGACCCGTACATCAGATCCAGTGCATGCTTTTTCTTCTTTCTCTTGTTCTCTGCATTGTTTTACAGCAGGAAAATACCTACACAAAGACTGGCACACACTGCTCTCCCTTCCACCCATCCTGCAGGCTTTCCTGTGCAGAGATCTCTTACAGTTTCTCTTCTGCCACTCTCGGTGCTTCGTTATCTGAGTGCCTTCTAATAGTGCATTAAGCTACATGATTAACTCCTGTTACATGTGGCTTGTTCCCTCTGATCCTCTCTGCAGGGGGAGAATCTGGGCCTTTGCAAGGGAAGAGGAAACATACGTCGGCTTTAAAAGTAGTGTGCAAATGAACAGAAAGGACTGGAGCCAGATTTCTGCTGGTTGGTTGTTTTTTTTTTTTGTTTTTTTTTAAGCTTTTTATTTCATCTGATGAGGGCTTGAGAAATTCTTACAAAAGGCATCTGTATCACACTGGAAATTCATGTCTTTTCACCCTGTGAAATTCTCTGGGGAGCTGGTAAGATATTATCTTAAGGTAAGGATTAAGAATTAATTTAAGTTTTAGGATGACTACCTAATCCTCCTTTTCTAGCTGTTTTTGCTAATGCCTGCTACCTCTATTGTCTAATCAACAAATGAGATACAGGATACCTTTGTTAACAATCTGGTACTTTCTCCTTCAGTTTTAACAAATAAACTTGCAGTTCTAAAAGGAAGGTGAAACTTCATTTACATGTATAGTAAAACAGAAGGAACACCATCTTTACCAAGAACAAGTGTACACGATGGCATCAGGCAGGAAAGTGACCCTGTATGACCAGTTTGATCTACTGCAAGATCACAATCAAACATATCACAAGCTCCACCTTGAGAGGATGCTTTTTCCCCACCTTCTCTACTTGCTTGGAACTTCAGTCTTCTGATAGTCTGAAATATTAGCTGAAGTTCAGCTAACACACGGTCAGAGAAGCTGTGGATGCCCCATCCCTGGGGGTGTTCAAGACCAGGTTGGACGAGGCCTTGGCCAACCTGATCTTGGCATCCCTGCCCACGGCAGGGGCATTGGGACTGGGTGATCTTTGGGGTCCCTCCCAGCTGTTCTGTGATTCTGTGACCCTCTGGTCAGTTTGCAGCCACATGCTCTGGTGACAGCCATATCTTGCATGCATTTTTAAATATGAAGGGAAACAATGCTGAAGTCATCTTTTAAATAACATTCCTTTTGTGAAGCTGCTTTGTGAGTCAGGAGGCCACAGTGATGGTGATTTAGAGGGGCAGCATAGCAGCAAGGCACCACAACCTGCAAAAGGTGCCAGAGAAAGGAAACCTCATGGCCCTAGGCTGACACTGGAGATAAACAGCTTCAGCCCCCACCCAGGTGCAGGTCTTGGGTAAGTCTGTTAAGTTACTCCATGGCTCAGTTTCCCTCTAGAAAAATACGTCCCTAATAAGAGATTACTAGAAACGCAAGACCCTATTCCAGTCTGCTGTGACGAAGCCTACTGAAGTACCAAAACAGGCTGAAAAACTAAAGATAACTCATTTCTGTCTCCATTTCTCATCAGACTAGAACTAGACTGCAGTGACAATCCCACAGTCACCAATATGAGTGTATACGGGTACTCACAGGCATAGATGTGTGTATTTAGATGTCAGGATATAGCCAGGTCTTGTTTTGAACTGCAGAAGTACTTCAATGTTTGGTTTGAACTGATCAACACAATGTTGTTTTTCTACAGGAGAATAAACCAGTGCTTACATAAAGACCTCAAAGCATTCACAGTAACCTAAAGTAATGAATATTGTAATGAGAAACACAAGTATTTAGGGTGATAATGACTGGACTTTGCTCTACTTAGATCGGCTCACCCCCTATGGAGGCTACCAAAGCTTAAAGATTTTATCACCCTAGTAATCAGCAATGGGTAATGGCCTTCATAAAACACAGTAATTAAATTGACTGATTTCAAACTAGTGCATTTTTTTCATTAGGGAGTTCTTATTTAACCTACTTCAAAAAAATCCCTTTGTGAATACTGCCTGTATCAGTCTAAATTCAAATGACGAGGGACAAAGAGCTTGTTCTGTTCAATATTTCAGTTACTATTTTAACTATAAAGCTAGAGTTCCCAATATGCTGTCGTTGCCTTTTTTTTGGTCATCTCTAAGAGCTTCCAGTTTTAAAAGTCTCTCAAGACTGAACACTGTAAAACTGGGGGCAGAGGGGAAGCAAATCAAAACCCTAGTTCTTTACATTTTCCAACAACTCTTAAAAGATTCTGCTTTGTTAATACATGCTTTTAAAATCCTCCGAGGCCAATGCTGCAGCCTTCACAGCAAAAATATCAATGGTGAAATTGAGGCTCTGCCTCACAATCCATTTAATCATCCTTTATGCCTGGATTGTGTTGGTTGTTGTAACTATTGTGTCTGGCTTGATCTTTGTATGCTTTTGAAAAGAACTTGGTTGTAAGCACAACCTCTTATTATTGCTCAAATTTGCCTTCATGATATGTATGTGAGCCATTTATCTGTGTTCCAAGAATACTTGTAATTCAACACAGATTTGAAAATAAAATATTTTATAGCAAGTCTCAGCTTTGCTTTTGTGGCAAAAACATTTCCTCACTCAATATATGCTCTACAAGAGCTTTACAATGGCAAAAGTAAACCTACTGGAAAATCTACCTGGATAAGTTAATGACATAAAACCTAGTTTCATATTTCTCTCTCTGCACAACAGAAATTCAGCTGCACAGAAGAGAAGCTGTCTGTTTTCTGTATGAAATCCATGGTGAAACTCGGGAATCTCAAGACAGGATGACAAAGTACCAGTCCTTCTCCACTCACTCTAGCCATGTGACTAAATAGCCACGCTGAAACGTGAGAGTTGCTCATGAATATGCATGTCTCCCTGTCTGGAACCCCAAGAATCCCAGAACAGCTGCTACAGGCTGCTGAAATCAAAGCAACTGATTTTACAGGAACCAATGGGATATTCCTTATGGCACCAACACATCCACGTATTTCAGGCAGTTGCCAGCTCCTCCTTCACTGCTCACGTTCTTGAAAATGAGATACAGAGCGAACATCCACCATGGATCAAATGGGGAAATACACACACTGCTTGATGCAGCAGCCACAAAGCAGCTTACAGAGATGTTACCTCTGAAACCTGATGGAGTCGTGTAAATGTCAACACGATGCTGATTTCACTGCAAGAATAAGGGACAGAGGTAATAAATGTTTAAAGCATCCCATGTAATTGCTTTCTTTGGCAGAGCCAGCTTTCCTGGATGGTCTAGGGAAAGTCCAGTTTCACCTGTCATAGCAGTCATCCTCGAAAAGCACGCCTGGAATCAGCTGCCTGAAAGACCACCGAACAGATGCAGTGGTTTGCCCTGTAACTGGTTTAACAAAATCAGTAATAAGCTCCTGGTGATTAGTTTCAAACCCTCCAATACTGCACTGAACTTACTTTATATTCTGTTACAATCAAATAATACATCATTGATTTCCAGTTTCAATCTATTCATTCACAATGCAAACAAAATATGAGCAGGAAGAGATTAATGGAAAAAAAAAGAAAGAATGGAAGGTGGAAGAGAAGCTGCTTCTTTCACAACCAGAGGTGCAAATGGCATTCTCAATAAGCCAGGTAAGCAACAAACATGGTTGTTAGAGAATATTTATGACAGCGGCAACTGTGTAACATCACTGAAGCATACACAATGGGAGCAAGCTTTCTAGAAAATACATGTACAGAAGAGACATGCAGTTAGGTCTAACTATCAATCATCTGGACGTGTGAATAAATCTATAGTCAGTGGTCCATGTTCTGCTAAAATCAACTTTACCATATAGAAAACTTGCTGCCCTGTAAATAATCCATAAGACTAAATAAGATAAAACACATTTTACATACTATCACCACAGTAATACCTTAGCTACCAGACCAGCAAAGGTTTGTGTCTTTTTACCTGTCATAAAGAGTATTTGCAGTGACTGGTTATATCCTCTTTTCAAGTTATTTAGGTTTACGATCACATCACACTGAAACAATCTTGTTTTTTTTTTTTTTGTTGTTTGTTTAGGTTTTTATTTTGTAATTCACAGTCTTTAAATCAGTGGTTACTGATCCACAAGAGCACATCTATATGGACTATTTAAGTCTCTTCTCCCTTGGAAGTGTGTGTATAACTCCCATTAATGCTAATGGGCATAAAGCACATGCATTGAGGAGAAAATAGACCCCTCACTGTGAAAATAAATGTGTTCAGTTATTTTCAGACACGATGCTGAAATCAAACAACTAAGAGTACACACTATAAGGAGATAACATCATATAGCCTAACTGAAAATGTCACCAGTATTTTTAACTCCCTGATCATGGACTCTGCCACCTTCTTCATGCCATATCTTGTGTCATAACGACTGTGACTGCGTAGCATCTCAAGGGCCAAATCCTAAGCAATCCAAGCAAAACAGCCCCTTCCTCCAGTTCCTTGCCCCCAAGAACGATGCAAGGTTACATTTTCACTTAGGCCACACAATGGTTTTGCTTTACACCACATAGATTACCAGCAGCAATCAGTGTTCTCCAGGTCTTTAAAACTGTGATGAATCTAAAAATCCCTATCACTTAAATTTATTGCTTAATGATGTGATACTGCCACGTCTTCTGCTCTGATCAAAATTCATAGGATCAAATCTGTATGTTCAAGCAGGTAAGAAAATTTGCTTATATAGTAATGTGAAATTCAAAGATGTTGTGGTATGATTCTACAATAATAAAGCACAGTAACATATATATCCAGATCTTTTTGACTGAGCCAATGTTTTATGAACTGACAGCTAATCTAACATGATAATTTGGATCACCCACAAGAAAAAAAAAAGGTTTTCAAAGGGTGCAGTAAAAGTGGAGCATTGATGTCTTTGGTGAAGATATTTAGGGTCTTTGTAAAGTGGCCTGCTGACTTTCTAATGCAAGTAATCACGCTTGCCGTCCTAAATCAGAGAGATGCACCTTCAAATAAATGGATGTTACTGAGTTATCAGTCAGTCAGGGCTGAGCTCTTCCAGTGATGAGGCCTTTTCAGAAGTCAGTGCCGGAGGAGATGGGTGGGGTGCAGCAGCTAAAAGGTCATCTGCCCTGGCTGTGTGTCAGGCTTTGCAACACAGCTGAGACAAAGAGGAGATCTGGGCACTGCCAGGTGCAGTGTGGGCCAGCTCACAGCCACACACCCATATCACGTCCCTTCTGCTGTCACTGATGCTTGTCTGTCCTCATACTGAGTCAGTTCATGGAGAAAAATATCCCAACAAAACAAAAGAAAAATCAGTATTTCTCTGCTGATTTAGCTCCTTCACCATAATGTGGGGTCTGCTGTGTGCTACTGGTACCAGCACAAAAACTGGACAGCAAAGGATATGGCTCGGGACAGCTGCTGACAGGGGGAGAAGGACTGCCCACAAAATAACTCATCAGAGGGCTCTTTATGAAACCAGCACAGAGGGTTAACGAGTGAAGAAGCTGTTCCTCACTGCCCAAGCCCTCAGTTTTAGGCTGTCAAACTGCAAGGCATTTCTGCAGCTCACCTCAGGCTTTATAGTGACGAGAGCTGTGCTGGAGAATAGCTGAGCATCCTTCTCTTTTAAACCAGAAAAAGCCACCCTAACAGCACAGCAGCCCTGGCAGCATCTGAAGCTGGAATTACTGCAGAGACTGATGCTGTCAGAAGGAACCAGGCAACAAATTAAAGAGTTCCTTCATTACAGAAGAGGAGGAGGCGTGGCAACGGCCCATGACCTGTCAGCTGCTATGTGGATGGACATCTATCCAATTGTGCAAGTAGGGATGGAGCTGGGCTGGAGAGCCTGGGGCTCTGCACAGACAGAACACAGACGAAGCAGAGCATGTTACTCTGAAACCGATCAGGACTCATGAAAATAAATACCATTGAATGGCTCTTTTCTTTTTCCTTCTCAAGTAATAGAAAACTGTCTTTCTTTTTGATCTGAGTGTGACTCATTTTGCAAGTTGAATTCTGATTATAGAGAGGAAAAGGCCAAAAACTTAAATATTACTTCTCCTGCACAGTAACAGTAAATCTATTTTCTCCTGGGTGAGCTTGCAGGGATAAACAATCCTGTGAATGGCCTGGTGTATGATATGCAAAAAAACACATTTCTGGAGCCTGTCTAGACTCCCAGACAAGATCAGATCGTGCTGTCATCACAGACATTTCCATAGCCTGTCACATCACTTTGAAGACAGAAAAAACACCTTTTCAGAACAGTCATGCAAAACGAAAAATAAACAAAAACAGCCTGACCTGCAGTGTTGTAGTGGAAGTCTGAATGCAGTAACCTCAGCCAATTTAGAGATTATGCTAACAATACAGCACAAAGTTTCAGCAAACATTTGTGAGGAAAGGCAACTCCTGCACAAGCAAATGCAATCCAAAAATATGAGTCATGCACAAGCAATTTTGCTATGGGCCATAAAATCACTTTATGAGAGTTACAGATAATTCTGTATGTATTCCATAATGTTTCCCTACTGTGTAGAGATGGATATCTCAGTATCCTATCACAGATAATGACAGAAAACAAATTCCCTACATAAAAGCTGATTGCTCAGAGATTCACCCTTAGCTGTTCCAAGGAATTGTAATGCCGACAGAACATTTTATACCTTATTCATCAACACAGAAGTAGATTCTATCAGTGCCAAACATTCTGCAGTTTAGATGGCTTTTACAATATGTAGTAGGGTGAATTGAGAGCAGCCTCAGACACAGAATATACATCCTGCTATTTCTCAGCACCCACATACCCTTCATCACGCATGCAGCTACCATCCTCCACAATGACACCTTTCATTTCCTCCTTTTAGTACCTTTGCACATATTCAAACATATTTACCATTATTCAGCACTAAAACAACAGCCTCTTACTCTGTACATGTCATGCTGAGAGAAGCCTACAACATTAAGCCAGTCATGAAATAAGAGATGCTGGAATATAAAAGGTGAACCCTACAGGACCAACTTCAGAACAAAAGAGATTCTCTTTGTACCTATATTTTCCTCTTTGTGTTCCTTTTTAAACTTTTTCCAACTGTACATAAAAAAAAAAATTATGAAAATAAAAAATGCTGGATATTTTCAAAAAAGACTTTCCTCCTGACACTTTCACTATTTACTCTTTCGCATGGTAGCTTTACAACTAAAATGCTGTTGGCAACCTGAACCAACAGGGACTCTGCTGAAAGCCAGAGCGTATATTCTTTGGAGGTGTCCTACTGACTAAAAAGGTAAGATCTTCTCTCAAACTTGGATGTGGTGACTTGCAGGACCTGAGCTTTGAACACAATAAAAATAATACCTCTCCAACATCATAGATCCATATGCGGCCTTCTGAATCACCAACTGCGACTTCCTTCCCAGCCTGGGCCCAGCGGACACGGTTGAGGGCAGAAGCTCCTTCTATTGTCACGCTAGCTGTGGGAACCTGTTGAAACAATAGGAACAGACAGGACAATAAAATCACGCTGCCTGCAGACCCAGGGGTCAGTTTTGAACGTCCTATTTTGCTGGGTGAGTCACAAGCCTCTCGTCAGGGGGGAGGAGAAGAAGAGGGTTCATTGTTTCTTCAATCACATGTGCTAAAAAAAGAAAGAGTAAGAGATTGCTTAGAACGAGTAGGGAAGACTTTTCTACTGTAAAAGGCAGTAAACGAAACAATTGTACCCCTTAACTCAGAGACGCGTGAAACTGCGTCTGCTTCTTTCTCAAAATTCACTGATTTATGACCAAGAACCAACTGAGGGTAGGACTTGGCTTCGGTCCTACCCTGACTTCTGAGCAGGGCCCAAATAACCTGCCTGCTGTAGCCAAATCCCTGATGCACCCTTGGATTTCATACTCACCTCTGCAGCTAGATGCAGAGGTCAAAGCTCAGGTACTAATTAAGAAGAGTCCTGAGCTAATCACTTCAGTGAGGACACAGCAGAAGGCGAGAACAGCTGAGCTGACATTTAGGAACTCCTACAGCACATTCCCACAATTCTCTTGCACATCGCCGTATTCCCAGGAGCCTTCTTCTTGTTGAACTCCACCTGGATGCTGCTTAATTTCCAAACTCCCTCCCTGCCCCAAGCCGACCGGCAAACTTAACAGGTGACCCGCAAGAATACATCAAGGTGCTGGTTAACATGTGGGATGAATAAAGAACACGATCTTAGGAGAAGTATTTGTAATCTACGCTGGAATGAGGGCATCAAAAGGAGCTGCAGGAGGAAGGAACCGTGTGGGTGTCTGTCCCAGATAGGGAGATCACTCGCTTGATTTAGGTCACCTCATAAGACAAATGACGGTGGCCTGCGAGCCTGCTGATGCTCCACCCAGCTCCTTTAACAGGAGAACCTGCCTGAGCAAGGAGCCTGCAGCTTGGCACGGCAGCCTCCTGAACGAGGCTTTTTAGCTTTTATTTTTCAGATCAGGGCAATTGGTGTCGGATGGGAGCTTCAATAGCGGTTCCCCCACCAAACCGCCTCATGGGAACAGGCCTTAGGCACACACTGGGATGGGGACAAGGGGATGCTGTGGGATCTACAAATGGAGGTGGAGCTGGAAAACAGTCCTGGCAAGAAGAGGCAGCTGGACAGGAGCCAGAGCCTGGGACACTTCTGCAGGAGCGAGGGGAATCCTCTGGTCCCCACTGTGGGCAGGCTGCTGCATGAGGGGAGTGAGCAGCTTGGAGGCGGTATAAAAACCAGGTCTAAAATTTGAGAATTTTTCCTGACTTCACCTCAGTTCCCAGGCTATAGCGTTATACGGTAGTTGCCAGACAGCTCTACAGATCCACAAGAAAAATGATTTTAAAGGGAACACTGAGCAGCTTCCCTGCTGTCAGCTCTACGGCCTTCGGCACATCAGCAGGGTGCGTGGCGGTGGGGAGCCCAACCCCTGCGGCTGCCTGAGGCTCGGGGCACTGCTGGCCCTGCACCTCCCCACCTGGATGTTCCTGTCACAGACCCTGCCCAAACCGAGCAGGTACCTGCCAGCCCACCGGGCCTGGCAAACTGAGGTGTCTTCTCCATAAAGGACTCAGGAAACTCCCCTTTAGGCAGCCCCGCAAGTGGAATGAAAAAGGATTTTGTCTGTAGGCGATGTAGAAATAAGGCTGGATAACAATCAGAAAGCAGATCCTGTCCTCCCCCTTTAGGAAGTCATTCAGATGCAAATAAGCTGCTGGCCTCGTCCCTGGGTTGTGCAAGGCCGAGGTCCATCCAAGGCAGCCTCACTGATGAGCGCTGGCACGCTCCCGCTCCCCGTCCCAAGTATGTTACTCGTTAGCGCGCTACAGCCGAGGGCTCCAATCTGCCGTGGGGTCACTGAGCCAGGATCCCATCGCATTAAAAAATGAGCAAGTTTTACCCTTCTGATCACTGATTTCTAAAAAAAATAAGAACTATTTTAATTCCAGCCAAAATTAATTTCATAACATTTGGAAATGGGTTTCTTCAAACAACGACTAAATGCCACATTTTTTGAGCACTAATCCACTACCCAGCTACGTTTCTCAGAAAACTGCAGATCAAAGATATTTGTTTCAAATGAGCTGCACAGCTTAGATTTAAGGCACTGAATTTTTAACGAAATCTTTCAGAAGGCTGAAATCTGTAACTCCAGAACTGTTTTTTGTTGTTAACACAGCATTCTTGCAGTGTTCCACATAAAAACAAGCAGCATGCATGCTGCAGACACAAGACACAACCCATGTTTTTTTTTTTTTTTTCAAACCCAATGGTTTTGTAAAATCCTATTACTATTCCACAAAACTATCTAGCAAAATAAAAAGCAATCATGCAATAGTGTTTAAAAATCTAAATAGAAAACCTTTTCTCCAGTGATACAGAATAAAATATATTCAAACCATAGTATCTTAAAATAGATTTGTCTACCTGGAGAAGTGATAGGTTAAATTACACATGCCTATTTTAGATTTTAAAGATACGAGGTTATTTTATAATGGTAGCATTATGTTGCTAAAATTACATTTAAAATACTTTATAAATTCTCTGAAGTTGCTTGTCAGATTTTTAAGTTTTGAAATAAGATTTTACAAGGTAACAGATTAAGATGCAGTCAGAAAAACCTGCATGGTAGGAATATATACACACACACACACACACATATATATATATTTACACTTTTTTTACTTATGTAACGTCTAAACCTGCTTCCAAATAGATCTTCTACCTGTTTTTAGAAACAGACATCATCTTCGTATTTTCAAAGCTAAGGTAGGGCACACAATATGTTTGAAATGTGTGCCCTATGTTTGAAATGTTTGAAAGCAATATAACAGAGCAAGAATAAGTAATTTTATCTATAAGCTGCTATTAACCTCATCCATAACCAAGACTCATTAATAATCTAGAGACTTTATCCAAACTCGATCAAAAAAAGAAATGTAATGAACACATACATAAGAAATTGGCATTTGCTAACCTGAAGCTATCAGAAAACCTCATATCCTGACTCCTATAATAATTTTCAGTTTGCAAAAGAATAAAGGTGAGAAGTATTTTTTTTTTGCTTTTTAAAGTTTTTTATATTGATTTTATTAAATATAAATCAACCATGATGATTTACATTACTACTACAAAAATCACTTCTGGTATCCATAGATTAAAATGCAGCATACAAATACACCTGGCTATTTTACACTGTGATTTTAAGAACAATTAGATTGATTAAATCTATGGTATGGGCAAATGATTTTAGTTATTTTGATTAGAAAGCACCTAGTATGCGGGAGAACAGTTTTTAATAAATATGGGGAGTAACGCTACCATAAACTGTGTTACAGTTCAAAAATTTGAAGGTAGCACATCAGAACTAAAACCAGCTATTTTCTTAATTGGTTTATAAAATAGTACCTAAATAATAACGTGGCTTATTTCTTGAATTAAACAAAACTATGAATAACAATCACATCTGGTTCTCACGCAGAGGTTTTTATCAACAGCTAGCAGTTAAACCCATTAATATACCTGTTATTTTCTACCGTTTTTATAAATACTTAGACATCATCAATCTGACGTCTAAAAGTCAAAAATAGGTATTTTAAAATTTCTTAATGCACAGGCAAAAGTGCTGGCAGGCTTCTTCTTAGCAAACAGCAAAGCAGAATTAAACTGCTTAATCGAATGCAGAAATCTTGAAAATTATGAACTAATTATGACCTACCAGATAGAGGGTAAAAGCAAACAACAATCACTTTCAGCTATGATGTTTAAAACAACTCCTTACAGTTCTTTCAGCGGTATTTGTATGTCTGGTACTGCTTCTCTCACATAACAAAACCCTACATCTATTCAAATTCTACCAGTTTAGCGTTTTGAGAGAATTTTAAATTTACTTTATCAGCGCTCAGTAAGGAGACCAAATGGTATTTCTTCCTCCAGACACAAATTCAATTCTCATAAAAACACAAAGCTCTGATACCACACAAATAATTTCATTCTGATCCCAACACGAGAGAGGATTTCAACCTCTCAGCGGAGATCATTTGTGAAATCAGGGTGGCCTCACATGCAGAAGAAAAGCAGGATTGAGCTTGAAGTTAATTTTTATTTTTCTGCTGATGTTCCTATGTATTTATATGTAAACACACTGAAAACACAGCAGCAGTTTTCTACGTACAGCCTTATTATTGATGGGAATGGGATCAAGCAGTCCACATTATTATTATTTTTTAAAGAAATTATGGTCTCATTGAATTAAATGGCAAAACATCAGTTGATTTTAAGCAAAGCAGGACTTCAGCCCTGGTATTTGGGGGGAAAGGGTTATTTTTTTTTTCTTTTTAAAACACTGGGTTTTATGCTCTGTGTTTAAGCCTGCATTAATGAGAACACCTGAAGGATATGTCCCTCCCTTCCCAAAATAAATTCTGAAGAGACTCCTCCTGTATATCCTCCAGCTGTATGTGCTCTAATTAAAAAGGCTGTGCTGCTTCCTGCTCAGAGCACTTCAAAAGGCCTCGCTGCTCCCCTTGACAATGCAGTTCGCAGTGCTGGTTCCTCTTACCTGTCCGTGCTTATTTATGGCAAGCACCATTCACTGGGAGCCATAAACCCTGCCTGTATTTCACTTGGGTTGAAATGTATATTGTGTTTATGGGAAAGATGAATTAATGAACAAACTAATCTTAAAAAAACAACAACAAAACAATATTGTAGAAAACAGGGTGTGTGAGGAAAATACTGCTGGTTGTTCTTCAGTCTTCCTTTTTTTTTTTTTTTTGGAAATGAAGAAACCATCAGTTAATACGCGTTACTTTTACGTTCCCTCATTCTTAGTTTTACATGGTATTAAATAAAAATCCGTGAGACTTCAGTTCTGGAAAAATATTTCAGTTCTTATTCTGACAACTGATTGCTGGCCATCTAAGAGTTCGGGTGATGCTGTTCTCTTATTGAAAAACATTTCCAGAGAAAAATGAAATCCAGAAAACACGCTGTCAAGATACACCTGCAGCAATTTTTTTTTTTTTTGAGGGGGGTGAGGAGAAGTAACAGGGGGGAAGGGAAAAGGGGTACTCGGCGTGTTTAGAAAATGATTTTATTGAAATGAGGGGCTTTGCCCTGCCTCTGGTTAACCCTTCCCCATCAGTGAGGTGTAGAGCTGTGACTTTCTGCCGCCGTATAGAAACCCCTGGCTTCCTTCGTTTAAGTTTCACCGCAATTTGGGCAAACTTTAAAAAAGGGGGAGAAAGGAAGGTGAGGATGGAAAATCGCAGGCGGTTCCCTCCGCTGAAGGCGGAACGCGGGCGGGGCAGGGGGGTGCGGGAAAGGGCCGGGGTGCTGCTCTGGGCACCCCCGGGCCATGGGGCGGAGGGGGGGGGAGCGCCCTGGGCTCCCGTTTTGGGGCTCCCCCCCCAAACCGGGAGGAGGGAGGGGAGGGGAGGAGAGGGGAGGGCGCAGCCTCCCCCGGCCCCCGCAGGTAGCGGGGCGGAGGCGGGGAGGGCGGAGGGGGCGGCCCGGCTCCCCCCCCCCGGCAGCGGGACGGGACCTGCCCTGCCCGGCCCGGCCCTGCCGTGCCCTGCCCGCCCCCTGAGGGCTCCCTGCGGGCTCGGGGCTCGCCCTGCCCTCACCCACCTCGGTGTCGTTGTTGAGGTTCCAGAGGTCCAGGCGCCCCATCCCGTCCACGCAGGCGAAGAGCGCGGGGTGCACGGGCGACCACATGACATCGTAGACATAGTCGGCGTTGTCTTCAAAGGAGTAGAGCGGCTTGTTGTGCTGTGGGAGCGGAGAGAGCAGCCGTGAAGACTTCGTGGCGCTAGTGCCGCCTCGGGCTGTCTGGCGAGGCTAATTAAAAACTTTGCACATTTCACCGCGCGCCATAAAACTGCCCCGAGATGAAAGCTCCGCGCGGAGGGCGGGGACCGCGCCTTAATGGGGGCAGCGACTGTCCGCTGGGATAAAGGAGATGCCCGGCGTGAGGGGCGGCGGGGCGGGGGGCGCCCCCTTCCAGCCCCAGCCCGGAGCCCCGGGGGTGGGCAGGCAGCGGGCAGGCACCCGCCCGGCCCGGCCCGACCCCACCGGCAGCCGGGCTCCGCGGCCCCCGCGCACCGCAGGCGGCGGCTGCCACCTAGCGGCGGGCGGCCCGGCCATGTCGTGTCATGTCATGTCGCCTCAGGGGGCGGCTGTCGCGACAGGCCGCAGAGGGCAGGCGGGTGGCCCCGGCAGGCAGCGGCGGGGTGTGTGGGGAGGCGAGGCAGCAAGTACAGCGGGAAGCGGCTGTAATTGTCCCTGATGAATTATTCATCGCGCCCGGCTTGTCTAATTCTGGCGTAATGGCTTCGCTAATCCCTGATCAATTAATGGGAAATGAAATTTAAATGATAATGAAAGCTCAGGAGATAAAGGGAATTAAGTGTTCTCGCGGCTTGTGACAGAAATCTAAACAATGGGACTTTTTTTTTTTAACCGTCTCCCTCAGCCCGTCAGCTGCCTGCAGCAGCTCCTCGGCGGGGACCCGCAGAAACGGGACCTGCGCCTGGTGAAAACTCGGGCCAGAAACCAGGAGTGGCACGGGGTGACTCCGAAAACCCCCAAATGGGATTGACAGGGCACCTCCAACCTCAGCACGCTCCTTGCAGAGCACGCCTCTGTTCATTTCGCAGGGGAAACGGCGCTGCAGGTGCTGGCACCGCGCTGCCTGGCCGTGACACACTTTTTCCTGGACGTGAAGCAGCTGATTGTAATCACGGCATCGCTTTCCTTTCGTATATTGTTAATTTTGCACAATAAAATAGCTTAATCTCTGCCTGCTGCCGGGTCCTTGCCAGTTTTGTGTTCGGTCCTCCAGCCCTACACAGGGCTTCCCTCGATGTGTGGGCAACTGCACATGGCAGATTTTTTAAAAATATTTTCATTCACTGCAGGTGTAACAAAACTATAATAAAATGCTCAGAGATTTAATTACAAGATGTTGTCATTTGAAAAACAACACTAAAAATGCTAAGGGATTGGCTTCCGTAGGCCAGTTTTCCCTATACCTGGATTGACGAAAGACACTTTGAATGATTACACGACCAGGTCCCAAATGTTCGTAACTGGCCTAATAGTTTTTATGCATTTCCTAAGAGTATCAAGCATTTTGTTTTATGTGACAATAAAATGAAATTAGAGCTTGAGGTTATTACTTCAAATTTATATAACATCTTTATTTTTTTTTCCAAAGCTGGAGTTTTGCAAAAGAAAAGGAAAAAAATTACAAGAACAGTTTCTTACTTAAACAAACCCCAACTCTCCAAACATATGTATCTGTTTAGTACATTATCAGTGCCAGTGGAGGGAGTTACATGTGTTAATGGAATTACTTGCATGCCCATGCTAAAGCGTATGCAGGGTCGAGGGCCAAATGAAGACTCAGCTTTTGAAGAGGCAGAGGTATTTCATAGGAAATTTCAGAGTGAATCTCTTCGGATGTGAACCAGGGAACAGAATTTAGAATGGTCAATACAGAGCCACAATACCTATCTGCCACATCGTGTGTTTTCACTGAAAATTAGGTTCAAATACATCAGCCATCTAAACGCTGGAAAAATGGGCATGGAGCACAATACTATACTGAAGGGAAAGGAAATCTGGCCAGCTGTTAGGTGGCCAATATTTTTCTTAGACATGGGAAATGTGCAGCACATATAGCACTTTAACATTAAGTGTCATGGGAGAAGTACCAAAATTCCATAGAAGTAAAGGGACTGTTAAGATATCAATCAATCCAGAGCAGATTTCAATCAATGTTTCCTTTTTGTCCACATATCAAAGCTTGTTTTGATCTTATTTTGAGTGCGACACTTTTAATGCTCTTTTAGTTCTGCCAGTTTCTTTTCTAATTCATGACCAAAGAATAAAGCATTAGAAGGAAAGGTGAGGAGATGTTGCTCTACTGTGAGTCTTCCTGTACAATTTCTAGCA
This sequence comes from Anas acuta, assembly GCF_963932015.1. Taxonomy (NCBI): domain Eukaryota; kingdom Metazoa; phylum Chordata; class Aves; order Anseriformes; family Anatidae; genus Anas; species Anas acuta. The sequence goes on along the minus strand of NC_088980.1, from coordinate 26,289,052 downwards.
AATGGCTTTAGCTAGTGTCCCTCAGTTTCCCTGTTAGCAAAAGAAAAACACTTCCTGAGTAATGGTATTTGAGGTGAAAAGCACAGCAGATACGCAGTGTGCTTTGCATTTAACTTAACAGTGGAAATATTCAGTCAGATATGAAAGCAGAGCTAAAACCTGGACAAAAATTATCTTTTTAGAGCGATCTCAGACATACAAAGAGCGAGACACAAATGGAGATGAATAGGCAGTGGAGCAAGATAGGAAAAAAAAAATAATAATCAGCAGCAGCAGCATCAGCAGCAGCAGCCATGTAAGTAGCCCAAGCAAAAGGCAAGATCAACTGCAGCATGGTTGAGAAAAAAGGGAGAGAGACCCATCATACAGCAGCACGAGGCAGTGGGAGTGCAGCTGGGCTACAGCCTTCATAGTTCCTGCAGTGTATCTGCCCTCCCAGCTTGTCTAGTGTTCAATGGGGAAAAAAAATACATTTCCCATACTATGTCTTTCTGTATTGCACCCTTTAACTAAAGAACAACTGCATTGGATCAGGCTGAATGTCCCTCTTGCTTAGCATCCTGTCTTCAATGATTAAAAAGAGAGTGACCTTCTTAAAACCTAACATTTCATCCTGTCTGATTTCACCCACTGAGAACAGTTATATTGATTTCAATGTGAAGACTCGATTTGTAAGATTAAGTGTGTATATAAATGTTTGCAGGACTTCCGTACTATAAGCCTCTTAACTAAGGGCCCAGGCCTTGCAGATTCTTTTAATGTAAGGATTTATGAATAAGGACCGATACCAACCACTTCTAGAAAATGCTGAAATGTGGAACCATGTAAAGGTCACTTTAAAGCAGTTTTAAATTACCAAAACTTCAGACTTACACAATCTATAACTAACATATGGCTATTATTATAAAACAACTGAAATTTAAACTTGATGAGCTTTCATTCTTAAATATCAACCCGCTCTGTTACTCAATAGAACAGAAGAAATAGTTTAAAACAGTATCTTCAGACAGACTTGCACCAAATCTACTTATTACAAAAAAAAAAAAAAAAAAGAAAAAGACTGTTTGGGGTGAAAACTTGGCCTTGCTGAATCAATGGAGTTTTGCCATTGATTTCAGCAGGACAGAAATTGAGCATTTAGCGGAAAAAGTGAAAAAGCCATTTCTAAGACGTGTTTTTGTCTCATTTATTTAAGCAGATAGTCAAAATCTATTGTTCCTCCTCAGTGTTTGTATACAGTCAGTCATTGTTTAAAAGAACAATGCAGAGTGAACATCTTAAATACGTGGGAGCTGTCTAGGAATTAGCACTTGTCTATGAAATAAGAAACTCACCTTAAAAAAATAGTAGATATTTATATAAAAGAGGTATTTTTTTCCACATATAAATTTGACCAGTCTATTCTGCTTATTTGCATAAAATTTGCTTTAATCCAGAAGGCGCCACACATAAAGCAGCTAATTAGCCATATAAAGGAATGTATACATATTCACAGGTTTTAACTAGCATCTGACTTCTTAAAAGCCATGGAAAAAGCAATTGGCCTTGCCTGTTTCATGAAAGGAGTGTTTTACACACTGGCACAATTTCTGTGGGTGTCAGCTCCACCTAAAGGTACTTCTCTAGACTGTACCTTCAACGCTGCAGATGGATGGTGACACCATACTCTCCACTTACTGAGCATCCTATCTCCTTTTTCTTTTCACTCCACTTTCTCCTCTTGTAAAGACAATAGACAAAATCCTTGGTTCTGGCTGACGCTGATTAACTACAGCCATGAATGTGGTGCAGTATTGTAAGATGATTTAAGCAAATTTAATTTTTCTGTGTGTGCAGCAAATATGACAGATTCATTAATCCTTGGCACAGAAACTTTCCAAACTAGGTGGCGTGTTTTTTTAGGCTCAAACTCTGGCTCTTGGGCACTTGGACAGAGCAGGCCCAGAGTGTTCCCAAGCAGAGTGGCTGTTGTGTCTGGCCCTTGAACAAGGGAAGAGGGAAATTTGGCCCCTATGGCAGGCAACTTGTATAATTAGCCTTTATTCACTAAATATATATATATATATATAAAATTAAAATTGCAAAGTGGTGTCAAAAGATAACATCTCTTCCAGCATAGGTAACACGTTAGATTCACAGAGTGGTTTGGGTTGGAAGGGACCTTAAAGATCACCCAGTTCCAACCCCCTGCCATGGGCAGGGACACCTCCCACCAGACCAGGTCACCCAAGGCCCCATCCAGCCTGGCCTTGAGCACCTCCAGGAATGGGGCATCCACAGCTTCTCTGGGCAGCCTGTGCCAGGGCCTCACCACCCTCTGAGTGAAGAATTTATTCCTTATATCTAATCTCAATCTCCCCTCTTTTAGTTTAAAATCATTATCCCTTGTCCTATCACTACAAGCCCTTGTGAAAAGTCCCCTTCCATCTTTCCTATAAGCTCTCCTGAAGTACTGGAAGGCGGCAGTAGCATTTCATTGATGTAACATTTCATTCCCATGTCTTCACATTGGGAAGTAAAACTCCACTGTCTTTAAGGCAAGTGTTAAGGAGCCAAACAGACCAGATACAAAAGATACCAATATAGGGCATAGTTTGTGGTCTTCCACTTGGGTTAGGAGCTGAGTACTTTCACTCTTTTCATAGACCTAAGTGCTAGGCCCAGCCTTCTCTGTATTGAGAGGGACACCTTAGCTAGGCCAACCCAAAAGATGCAGACAGAGTAAGTGAAACCTAAAAGCTGCTGGGAATTTTGAGGTGAATACTCCTTGGATCAGCTGCATCCCAGTCTTGACCTTTCCTCCTTCAGTGGTCTCCCCTCTGGGCCACCAGGTGTTAGGTGCTTGGGGTTACTTGTGCAGACATCTTGTGATGGGGGAGTAAGTCCTCTGCTGTGTGTAAGGGTCTGCTACTCCTGTAAGCCCTTATGTTCTCCATTTGACTCAGTATGGAGTCAACGATGCCTTGTTTTTTATTCTGACTGATTGATCTCAGTGGGAATTTTGCCAGTTCTGGACTGCCATGTTTTCCCCAAATCTATTTTCCAATAGTTATGATAATTTTGGATAATCCAACATCTTCTGCTTTTGCTGTATGTTTATGGGACTTGGTTTAGCTCAGATTACGCTCACTTTTAGAAGACACAGTACTCTCAGGAACTGTTAAATTGCCTTACAAGAGCTAGCACTAGAAGCTATAAATCAGAGGTGCTAGTTACAGGTACATCCCTGTTGGCTGTGCAAAGCCTGTCTGCATTCTCCCCACAGGCTATCATTATCCCCCAGACCCCGATACTGTACAACTCAGAACTTGCAGTCTTGCCCCACCTTCTCCAAGCAGAGCCAGACCTTCATGGATGACAGTGGGAAAGCAAAAGGTGGACGTTTATGTTCTTCAACTTCAGCCCCCCAATTTCACTGTCTGACTGAGGGGCACTACATTGAGCTATATGGGTAATAACTCCCTTAGCTTTTGTTAAATTCTTGTTGGCAGTCAGATTCAGTCCTGAACTACAGTTGAGCCTCTGGGGCTCACAGGACATTTCATTGGGCGGTGACCTGTGAGTATGTTCTAAGTACTGCAAGGTGTGATCCGTAGCATAACATATCTTCCAGTATGTATGGACAATTATTGGTGTATTGGGCTAGAGATACTACCACTAAGTATTTTTAAATATTATGATTCAGTACCTTTAAGGCAAGCTGTTGAACAGTAAAGGCCCCTCTGCTTTGATTAATGATGCTGAATGCAAAGTCAGTGGTTAGTAAAATAATTACTCTCCAAGATGGGATTGGTTTCCTGGCCCTGTTGAACTAAATGGAAACACAGCCATTTATTGTGCTGTTACTCCTCAGGTCTGCAGCGTTGCTGTTAGAAGCACCGCACTTCTTTTGTTTAAAATGTAAGGAAGAAAATTCTCCAAAATCCTGACCTCCTAACGACAGCAGTGGGAATGAGAGCTCAGTGCCTCACAAGACTGACTCCCCATATACGCTGCTTTTCTGTCATTTCGGAGATGATGGCACCTGCATCCAGTTACACAGTTTCACACAGTGTCACCTCACTGTCAGAGGACTAGGTCACTAAATCAAGTGTAAAACTGCATCTGTGAACCAAGGAACAGGCTTCCTTTTTAGATTCAGCAATGATAGAAGGGAGGAAGTAGTGAGAGTGGAAATGATCCCTATGCTCTTAGGAGCCCTGTTTTATTTAAGTACTCTAGTGTTACTACACTGATTGTTTTGTGGCATCCTAAACGTTGTAGACACCAAGGCAGAAAACCTTTCACATTTAGAAATCATTGTTCTTGCAGAGATGCTAAAACTGTTGCCTCTCGTAATTGACAACAATAAAAAACTGCAGTATTTTTGCATAAACATGTGGGAATTATTATAGACGGAGGAGGGGACAAGGGTGAGACTGAAAGGGAAGGGGGTATGGGAGCAGACCAGTCTGGAGATAACATGATGATTACATTTTTGTGGTTTCCTTCAAAGTCAAAGCGTCACGGGTGAACATATAAGAAGGAAGCAAAGGAAAAAAAGGTTTGATGATTGGCACAGGCGGTTTTAATGAGAACCAATCTTAAGGCCTAATACTGTAGCATGGAGAAAAAGCATAAAAGAGCTTGGAAAGTCAGACATCACCTGACTTTTAGGAGCGTCAGAGAGCCAGACAGCAGAGCTTTCAGGGTCTGCGGAGATAGCCTGGAAGTTACACTGACAGGTAAACTGCTGACTTGGTTAATCCTCATGATCTGTTTTGAGTCCTCCACAGAGATGCAACACGTTCAGGCTGTGCTGCCAGACGACAGCTCTCTGGTCTTCTAGCTGTCTTCTACCCTGCCTTTCCACTTACTCAGTGGAAAAAGACCTTTCTATTTTCTCAGGAAAAAGAGCATGAGGTACGGCATTCCTCTTTACCACTGTACACTAGCTGGGGAACTATTTTCAGTGAGTTTGATATAAATGTGTATTACGTGATGACTGATGTAAAATAAAATTAATTGAGATCTGCTTGCCACAGATTAACTGCACAATGCATCAGGAGGTATGTAAGGCCTCAAAACTCTACAATACATGCTGAGGAAAGTTTGTAGAAAGAGGCTAACATGCAGGCTGGGTTACAGTGAGGCAGCATGGAGAACAGTGTTCCCCAGCTGACTTTTCTCACCAGTTCCCACTGGTGTATGCTTGTTTTTACATTTTAGATCATCCAGTTTTATTCCCAGTCTGGAGTCCCTCTTACTCCACACTCGCAAAAATTGTGCCTACAGGTTTACACTGCTTGAGGTTAATACCTTCTGCTCCACTTGCCCACATCAAGCTGGGTGCTGTGTGGATCGAAACAGTGGAGAAGCCTGTACAGGTACTTGCCATTTGTTCTGTATTTCCTCAGACTGCTGACTTCATTGCGAAATGTTAATCAAGTTTTCCACCTTTTATTTAAAGCATGCTTTAAGCAAGCCAGCATTTCATCTTATGCTACTAACTGTGCACTTCCATCACCAGATTACTTGAAAAATGTCATTTTCTTTTGGAATTTATAACTACTTCTAAAGACAGCTCAGTTTCTTCTTTAAGAAGCTCAAAACTATAAAAGGTCTTATTGTCCCTGCCTAGCAAACTGATTCACAGTTTCTGTCGCTCCTACTCCTGCCTCTATATTACTGTTTTCCGGGATTTTTTTTTCAGAGGAGCACTTGGGAGACTTGCTGAGGAATATGAGTCAGGTACGGTTTTGCTAGACTGACAGAAGGAAGAATCACCAAACCCTACTCAGAGCATACATGAAACACTGAAGAAGGGTGGATGTGGTATTTTACCTGCAGTCGTCACCCGCTGTTTGTATCCCACACAGGTGGGATCAGGAAGCAGCGCTGGAGATGAGTGGGATGCTTCGGGGGAAGTCAAATTGCTGTGACAGGGCTCTCCTGCCAGGCAGGAGAGGCAGCAGCACTCACTTAGAGGCCACCTCCTGCTTGAGTCAATGGGACTGTCTCCCTGCCTCAGGCCTCAGGCTGCTAAAGAGAGGTAGCTCAGCTCCAGTTGCCTACCAACTTTTCTGTTCATACCAAATGCTAAGGCACGTGTGTTCCTGACTCCTGGAAAAAGCTCTAGAAACAAAAAAATCTTGCGGTAATATTTTATTGCTGCTGTTCATCTCGGTAGCTCACTCACCCAGCATTCAGAAACACAGACAGCTTGAGCTCCTTCTCTTTCCTCTCCACCTTTTTCTCTCCTTCCACTGTCCTTCCTGGTTAAACTACAGGGCCAGGTATGCTCTTCTGCAGCCGTGCTTCTGTGCTGGGATCGCTGCCTGCCCTGTTTTGCAGCCCCCACTCCTCCAGCTCGCTCACAGCCCTGCCTGCAGGCGTGCCACTGCCACTCCAGCTGGGTACAGGAAAATTACTTTGTGCGACAGGCAAGGAGGGGAGTGGGATAATGGAGCTGCGGTTTCAGGGGATCGTTACTGCTGTGATCCCACCCCCGTCACTCTGACTGAAACCTTCAGTATGAGGCCCTGGAAAATTCGGGTTTTCTTTCTAATGGAAAATACTGCTTCATCATAGGTTACCTGGCCCAGCATTGCGTGCGGACTCGGAGAATTATTAGGCTTTCAAGCAACTCTGTTGTTTCAGTTTCAGTGTTCCAAGTGCCAGCAAGAGCAGGCAGGAGCATGGGGAATATTGCAGAACAGCCTGATGTGACAGCACTGTCTGCTAACAGTCCCGATTAGTATTTGTAGCTGCTACCACCAGGATGCCTGCAGAGCTTTCATGGGTCAGCAAGCAATGATTTTGAGGCTAATTATTATTGAAGAGAACTCCATCTTGTAGGATTTTGAATACGGTTCCTTTTTTCCTGATAACAAAAGTCTCTCGCATAGCAGAGAAAGGACTGCTGCATGAAGCAGGTGGGAGAAAATTTCCATTAGTGAAGAAATCCTGGCTTTTATATATTGATAATTCTCCCGAAATGGCTCACTGCTACATGCGAGTCTGATCCTTCAGCATAATTCTGCAACAGAACAGTCAGTGGGAGGTTTGCATTTTGATTTCAGGGAAAAAGGAATCAAGACTCTGTTTTGTATGGATTATATGGACTCCTGAAATCAAATTCCACTTTCCATTTGCAAATAAAGCTTTCACTGGCTACGGCTAGATTTCTCTTAGGATTTTCTGAAGTAAAGGTTAGCTCAGTGAATTCTTTGGAACAGCCTCAGCATTTTAGATGACTTTTACTTTTCTCTGCGTATGCCATTCTTCACAAAATGATTCACAAAGGAGCAGCATGGTTGGCATGAGTAAATGAAATATGTCGGCCAGCTGAGGAATATTTTCCTATCACTTTTCAAATATGGCTACACTGAAAACCAAAATCATGAGAAAAATTTCATGTGAAGAACTTGGGGTTGATTTCAAGCCACCTGACTTCACTTTGGTTTTGCTCCTTAAAATTACCTAGAAAATACCATAATCTTCTTTTTTGTACAGCTGGATGAGAGCCAGACCTCTGGCTCCAGAGGTAAAGGGCAAAAACTAAAAAAATCCTGTCTGAACAGGCAACTCCACCCTCTTCCCCAAGTCAGCTTGGCCTTTTGACAGAAAGTGAGCTCTGAAGCAAATTCATTCATTGCCTTGTTTTTGGACAAAACTCAAAATTCTGAACTCACACCACAGGGAGACCATTTCCATGAAATCCAGCATACTATTTTATCATCTTTTGTCTTCCCCTATAATCAGATAAAATTAGCATTTGGACAGTGATTAATCAGATTAGTCATTTTAATGGCTTTTATCAAAAAGAAAAAGCTTGTGCTGGAAAAGTAAGTGTTGTCAAAGGAAAGTGATAGCCTTATGAGCAGATTCACAAACAAGCTCCATGTAGTAATCCAGCAGGGGGGGGCTGTTCCAGCCAGGAATCCGAAATAAGAAGGGTTAAGTAGTCCATTGAGCTGGACATTTGATCTCCACCAAAACAAATGGGAGAGAGGGAGAGAAGAAAATAGGGAGGGCAGTCCATATTCAGTCTATGTGCTCTGACAATAGACTAAAGTTTTGGTCTCCCTCACCATATATTATTTCTTTTCATCATTTTCCTCTTGATGTTATTTCTTTTGCTGCCCTAAACTCTTGGAGCCCTTGTGAGTTGACCAACCCACCATGGCACCAGTGACGGATTGAGATTGCATTCAGATTCAGCTGTGTAAGAAACCAAAGAATGGAAGTCCAAAATATTAAAGGAACCAAGAGGATCCAACTTCCAATATGCAGTAAGACAGATCTAAAGTCCATTAGTCATTGACCTTTAGTCATTAGTCACCAAGAGAACAATTCACTCACAAATAGGCAATTTTTAAAGTTTACAGGGTCAGGTTGTCATTTTTTGAAGATTAATAAGTTACTATTTTGTGCTAATATATGAAGACCGAATGTGGCCCAACAAATTTAGGAAAGCTTAGAAAATAATGTCAAGAATGAACAGGTTCAAGACTGTTTTTTTCTGAATCCAGATCAAAACTACTTAAGAGTATACAAGATAAGGTACGTGAATAATGCCTGAAATAATGCCCCAAAATATTTTTGTGTTGGATCAAGCAAAAGTTACAAATTGAGGATCTCATCACATACGAGTGCTATTCAACCACATGCTTCCACCCTCCCCCAACTCCCCTGTGCAGTTCCACCTAGCAGCACCCACTTCAAGGCCTCAGACAGATCCTTTATGAAACCTCTGCATTTCACCACTCCAGAGACCAGTCTGATCCTGTCACAAACTGGAGAAGCAGGGCTGGCCCCAAGTGGACAAAACTGGTTTTCATCAGGAAGTGTCAGCACATTAAAATCAAAGCTCTACTCCAAGAAGATCCTGCTTTCATCAAATCCATAGTTGTTCATAGACCCGAGATGCAGCTCTGAGCAAAATGGCAAGATCATCACAGCATTTCCTCCCCTTAGGGAAGACACATGTTCAAGTCTTACTCAGGCAGTCCTTTGCAGCATGGCTCGGTGCCCAAACCACGGGCTTACAGGATGCTCTTGTTGTGGAGCTCTTCATAAATAATTGCACATTCACTGGAAGAGGAATGTCTTCTGTAAGACAGGGGAATACTCTGTCCTATTAACCACTAATGGTAGTTTCTCTAATCAATGATCAACTCTAATTAGCCGCCATGGCCTTTACTACATTAAGTCATTAATCCCACCACTTCAATAAGAGGTAAGAACAATTTTCATGAGGAAGAATTCACCAAACTGTTGCAATAGTTCACTAAGTCTACTGTCCTTTTATTGTGAATAGTATTTGAGTGTATCTCTACATGGATCTTTAACTGCAGGCAATGCTATCTGTAACATAAGAGGCTCTCACTCACCCACTTAACGTGATTGAAATTATACAAGAAAACATCTGAGCCAGTAACCAGGTATTTTGATACATGGCATTTGTACTGTAAAAAATAGTAACTTATTAATCTTCAAAAAGTGACAACCTGACCCTGTAAACTTTAAAAATTGCCTATTTGTGAGTGAATTGTTCTCTTGGTGACTAATCCACACAATCACGTAATGCTCTGATTCATTTTGCGATACCATTTTTCATCACAGTAAGTCCTATCAAGTTGTTCCTATCAGTTCCTATCAGCCAGGCTTTTTGGGGAAGGGTTTGGGGAACATAGCTAAAGTTCCTACTAGTCTTTGACAACAGCACCACATGTGCTTCTTTTTGTTCTAGCGGAAGGCTTGACCTCCAAGGAGATCGTGTTTAACCTCTAGACTCAAATGGAGTTTGAAGTCTTATGCTGGTAGGAAGGTATGAAAGTGCAAGGCAAAATCCTTTACTTCAAGAATTGGCAGGACTGATTCATACCAAGATAACGAGTGAACAGATAAGATATTGAAGGTACAGAAATGTACATAAGGCACATAGACTGGAAAGGCGATTTTTTCTCTTTAAAATGTGTTTTCTCAAATATTACAATGGACTGCAGACACCAAAAGAAAACAGCACAAGAAAGAGAAGAAGAAAAGAAAAGGAGGGGGACCAGGAAGAAGGAGCTACCACTGATGCATATGCTAGTAAGGCAAAGCTGAGCATGGACACAAAATAGTCTATTGCTGAAGGCACATGTCCTCTGGCTCACTTAGTCCTTGCTGATGGTTTTGCAGTGGTCCTACTACCAGTCTGCTCATCCCCATCCCTCCCGCTGAGTATGACACTCACCACCATTCCTTAACATTGGGCAGGAAGGAGATAAGCATGGAGGGGGAGACAGCAATGCTGTTACTGTTACTCCAGTCTCTCTTCTATGCAGCTGCCCACCTGAGTATGACTTCGATATTAGATGCATTAGGAGAAACACTCAGTCATTAGCACCTATCCTCAATGGAAGGATAAAAGATAAACGAAATATGTGAAGGATGAAAAAAAATAACAAAATCCACCTCTTTACCCAGACCTATATTAACTCCCTCAGCAGCAAACAAGCCATTTTCTAGGCATTAGCTGAAACTAGCTTGTTTTGCTATGCTTTAACAATTCCAAGCTAGCTTCTGTCCCTTGACACAATATCTAAAAATCCCCACTCCACACAGCAATTGCTGCAATAATAACAATACTTACATTTCATTATTTAACCTCATGCTATTCGTTCATGAGGATTAGTGCTTAATTAATTAGCAACACTTAGCATTTCCACTTAGCACTTTACCTCTTCAAAGCATCGTACAAACGATACCTAATTAGGGGCAGAGCTCCACAGACACTTCACATCAGGACTTTCCTTTGACAGCTCTGCATCCCAGACTCACTGACGTAGTACAGCACGAATTCAAGCTGAAAGCCCTATTGACTTCAGCAGGAACCAGGTAATGCCCTGGCTATCAAGTGACTATCTTTGCAAATTACTTTTCTTTTCCTACTGCTTCTGGTTGCTTACTGTTTACCCAAGGATCTAATTATTGGCTAATATGACGGGTGATAAGAGGAACCTTTTATTAGTGTTATCTGCAAAACCTTCATTCTTCCGTTAGGGAAAACCTTATTCGCAGTCAGCTCGTTGAACTGCAGTTGGGATGGAAAATGTGTTAACTGCAAAAACAGATTATAAAATGTCAATCCAGAGTTTTTAAGGGAGACAGGGCTTTCAATCCATCAGTCAAATGCCTGCTATGAAAGTGCCTTTCTTGTAAGCACCCCAGGGTGCTACACCACATCAATAGACAATATAAACACAGAGCTTTTATGGTTCACTTTACAATTGGACATTGACTCTGAACCTGTGAAACAGAAAGGAATTGAATTTCATGACCAAAGAGGATAATGTGCACAGGATTAAGTAGACAACACTGGTAGAAGCCGGAAAGCAGCATGGCTTTGGATGTTGATAGAGAGATTAAGTTTACAAATAAGAAACCAAAGAAATAAAACAATTTGAGAAAGGTCTTATAAACCAGGAGTAGTACTCAAAGCTTCATAGTAATCCACTATTTTTTTCATAATCAAATGTGCCAATGGATTTATTCAAAGTCCACTGATCAACTGGCCCCTGACTGTGGAAATGGAATGGAGAGAGCCCGAACTCACTCCAGCCAAGAGACAGTATGGAAAGAAATTTCTGCAGGAGTCGGATTGGAAGAAGAAGAAAACATTCATCACATTGCAAGAACTTGCCTAGTGCCTCAGAGTACATCTTCAAAGGGCAGTGGCTAGCAGTGCTGCAGCCTGGAGCTGCTGCTGCTCAAAATTGCTCCAGAAGCAAGCAGTGGATCCACTACAGCAATAACACTGCTTCCCGTGCTGTGGTGTGTCACATGCCCGTTCCTGCTCACATCAGCAAGGTCAAGCAGCTTTCTCAGGAAGTCCCTCTTGCCAGACGAGCCACAGCCTGATAGGTATTAGAAATTTAAATGGTTTGGTTCTTTGAAAACTGACTGTATTGAACAGCATCTGACCCAGCCATTTTGGCACTGCAATCTTCCACAAGGATAACTCTGTACTGCTAACTGCAGCGTCTTTGTGTCCAAAATATGCTGTGTTAGTGTTACCACTAACTTCTGACATCCCAGGAGTTCAGAATAAAAAATATAAAAACAAAAACATGCCTTCTTACTCCTTAATATAATTTCATTTAAGCGACAGATGGATGAGATCCTTATTGACATATTCAGCCTCAAGCTGTGGCTTTGATATTCATCATAGGCTTTTCTGGGCATGTACATTTGGAGTACAGGTATTTCAGTACCAGCCTCTCATCTTCCACAAAGTCTTCCCAGATTTTTTTTTTTCACCTTACTTAGCTTCAGCTTCAGCTATCTGATGTTCCCTTGCCCCCAGTTACCCCTGCCCAGCACTCCCTTGTCTCAGACACCAAAGAGCCTCACCAGCCCCAGCCAGCTCTCAATCACTGGGTTATCCTGCAGCCCTTTCCAATATTTACCACCCATGACCATCCCCCAGGACCACTTCTGCATTGGTTAAGGCTGGGTCCACTGGTGTATATAGTACAAATTAGGTAAATCATGCACCTTCCTCCTTACAAACTTGCTAAAATGTAACACTCAAACAAAACTGTCAGCTATGGTCATTGCTCACCAGGCAAAGATACCTGTTAATTAGCATGTGCATTGGATCAGACCGTTATCAAATGCATTATGAACCTACTACAGAGGCTAATTCAAGTTATTATCTAGGTAACAGTGCTTCTGCTTTCAGCACAAGGCTCTCACATGGCCCTCTCTGATCACTTCTGTATTTACATTTGCTGAGCATCTGTCCCAGCATCTCCAGGCCCTGATGTCTTTGGGGAACACACGCTGAGATATTTCCTGGCTGGGGTCAACTTCCAAAGCTGGAAATCTGTCGGGTGCAGCTCAAGATGTGAACCAAACACAGACACGAAAACACGATGAAGACAAAAGCCTGGCATTTGAAATGCAATTCTCTACTCTGGCATACGACAAAAATAACTATTAAAAATGGAAAAAATACAGCAAACACTGCTGAGAAACTAATAGCATGTACTCAGGAAAGAAAAAATATGAATAAATATGATGACTTAGATATTTAGAATTTTACTTCTTGTATTTCACCTAGCACAATGAAAGAGGTTGGCCTGTTTAATCTGTCCTGCAGTTTTTAGTCCCTCTGCCATTAGTCTATATTCATACACTTCTGTGGGGTGTGGGTATTCAAAGCTTCATTTCCATTGTTCGCAGTGCTCTCCCTGTAAGAGGTTGTGTGGCCGCATCCACAGAGCAGTCAGTAACAGACTGATGGAGGTCATGAATGTAACTTCCAGTGTGTATTTCCTCCCGGCTTCCAGCCATCAGTGTCTAATGTCATTGGGACGATTTATACTTTCTGGCTATGAAAACCTCCTACAGCAATGAATGTCATGATGGATATTGATTGCATTAAGCCGTACGTGTGCCTCCCCTGTTGCTTCATCAGAAGAAAATGCTCCTGCTGCTGCACTGTCACGGTGCACAGTATTAGTCTGGCAATTTAGCCTGCACAAGGTGTGCTGGATGGATTGTTTGATGACTGCCACTACAAGACATCCTAATCTCCTTCCCTAGTGAAATTGCTCAGTACTAGGGTTAATACTGAAGTGCAAGCCAGCTGAAACTACCTTTATAGGGTAGGCTCCAGGCAAACATGGTTGACATAGTTACACGGGGTATGCATTTCACTTACAGTCATATCACTACGCCTTTCCTAAGCACACTTTCAGTGAATGAATTTCAGTTGGAACATTTCTGACAACGGCATTTGCACAAGTACTGTTACCCCTCACATCCCAGTTTTATTTTCTTACCTTTGTGGTCCACAACTTCACCGTCCAGTCAAATGATGATGTGACAAAGAGATGGGAGAAGTCAATTGGGCCCACTGCCATGTGACAATTGATTCCCGTGACAGGTCCTTGGTGGCCTTCAAAAATTTCACCAATGCCAGCTTTACTGCAGGAGGAAGAGACATTTTCATTCAGAGTGAGTTAACATCTGTTCTTGTTTTTGTTTTTTAAGATCATTTTGTTTTGTTCCTTTTAAAGCTCCATTTAATCTATAGAGCTCTCTCCTTTCGCTAAGGCCTTTGCCTGCAGAGCCTTACTGCTGTGGGCACAATTAATACTCAGGATCCAGCCCAGGGAGATATTTTCCCTTCACTTCTCAAGACTTGCATTACTGACTTTTACGTACCCTGCCTACTACTATAGCATGAAATATCATTTATGTATAATTATAAAATAATTAGAAATTATAATTAAACTACAGCTTATACATCTAAGTATACCATTATTACAAGGAATAACCATTAAAATAAAAATGCAAATATGTTAATGACTTATAATCTGCAGTTCTTTTTCTCTTAAATATCTAAAATAACTTTGCACAGCAGTCAGTCAAGTCACTAGGAAGCAAATCCCTTTTCACAAAATATGAAGGAACTATTCGCATGATAAGGTATCACAGTCATTAACTTGAACATGGGAAGATGTGCATTGCACCAGCATGAGGCTAAAATAGTCCTTAGGAAGAAAAAGTGCAACTCTATGTAAGAGTGAACATGTGCAATTTTGTCCTTCCTGTAAGCAAATGATGCCAAATCGGTTGTCACTTCTGTGTCACACTGTACACAGAGAGGGGAGTGATGAAACTACCTATTTAATTACATGATTATACAAAAATTGCCAAGGGAAGAAAAGGCTTTAAAAATAGCCACAGCTCTTACAAGGCTGCCAGCCCGAATACAGAGGCCCCAGAGCTGAAGAGCTGCCCTGAGGGAGGCCAGTCCCTCACCCCATCAGCAGCACCACCAGCGTGGTGTCCCCAGCCTCTCCTGTTGACCATGGGCGTGTGGCCTCCCTTGGCCCCCCTGGAGCCCATGCAGCAAGTATACGCTGCTAGCGTGTGTGCCTGAGGTGCTCGGTACAAAACTTGTCTTGTTTCATCCCCGTCGGCCTGCCACGCACTTGTCGAGATGAGAACTTCTCAAGCACCAGGCGCACCGCATGTATCTGTGAGGCGTTGACACCCCTTTTTCCAGAATACCACAGCTCTCTGCTGTGCTGTGCTGAGGAACACACGGGCCTCTGGAAACAAAACGGGGATGACAGCAAAAAGCTTTAGGGAAGACAGGCGGGGACGGACTAAGAGCGTGTTCTTTGATGGTCAGCAGAAGGTTTGCTAAAAAGGTGGAATAACAAGAGGATCTGACACCTTCCTCCTCTTGTGAGGAACAAACCAGGCACCTTTGAAAGATCAGAAGTGAGAAATGCCCTTGGGCATGCTTCATTTATCCCAGCAGCCCAAGACTAATTCAAACCATCAGCCACCACACAGCCTACCAGTGTAATGCCTAAATAGACACGATATTGCAATACTGTCAGTAGGCTAAAGAAAAAAAAAAAACACACGTTAATATAAAAAATATTTTGAAGAACACATATGTAAAACTGTGATTGTACAACTTTAGGAACTTGTAATAGAAGCCTTACAATCTTAAACCACTGTTTAAACCACTGTCAATGCCTATTTGGTCAACCAAAACGGGGACTATGATAAAACAGGAATTCAAAAAATATTGCGAACTACAGAAGTGAGGGGTCAGCTTTAAATCTATCAGTGAAAAAGTCTGTTCTTTACAGAAGCCACTCAAGTGTCCCAGAGGATGAAACTGCTACCAGAAGCTATGAGAGCACACAAGCATCCTGCAGATCGTTGCAGCGAACAGAAGGAATTGATCTCTGCAGCGGCCTGTGGTGAGAGTCTCTTGCTCTTAACTGCAGCCTTAAAAAGTTTACAGGGTGCAAAATAAGGAGCTTGTTTAAATTATGAACGTGGATTTGCACCTTAGAAGCAGAGAGAAGATCAGTGCCAAACAGCAAAGCACTCAGATCCTTGTCATTAGGAGATGTATCTATACTTTGAAAAACAGTATTTCAGCTATTGTTCCAAATGCTATTAGAAAATATTTGAGAGACTAAGATTTTCCCAGGTCATTGTTTCAAGTCTTGTATTAATGGCCTGCCTGGGCAAGTCAGACATGTTATCTGCAGAAATTTAGGGCAGAGGAGCAAAAATACTGTAAGGCTGAACCCTCCTGAACAACACTGAGGTAAAATTTGAGTCTGAGTTAAAAGGATGCCCTGGGAAACAATGATCCTAACAGCCTCCTCCTTGGTGTAGCCAGACAAGAAAAAAAGCAACAAACATCATGCATACAAATTCAAGGGCCTGAGAAAGAGCAGTTCAGTCATTCAGGGTTGTAGTTAGCCCCCCAGGACAGGTTACAGTCAACCACACACCCAAAAAGTGAGGCATGCCCAGGAAAATTGGAGCAGCACTGCTTGCTCCATCCTCACTGCTGGCCTCAGTCCTGGCCTGGGCAGGCAGACTAGCTCTGTCCTGGTGTGTTTTTCTCTGGCTTGCCTCCATTGGGGAGGATTTTCAGGGACAAGGGCAGACTTTTGACCCTAACTGTAGCATGAAACAACTATGCTGTGTGAGGGAGCACAGCATATCAGTCCTGGGAGAGGGTCTGCCCAAGCTCATGTGTCTGCATGGCAAGCTGAGGCTACATCTGACAAATAAAACACCTCTGACTGCAGCCAGATGATGGGATACTGCTCTTGTCTTGCCCTCCAGGAGAGGGTGGGCATTGGGCATCTCCAAACTGCCCGCTGAGAGCTCAGTCTCTGGTCCGGCTCCACAGGTGGCCATGTATTAGGCCCCAGGTACCGTGCTCTGCTTCTCACACACAGACTTACATGCCCGTGGTGGCTTTTCTCTGCTGTCTGCCTGTGGAGACCAAAGATGAAACTGAGGACGGTAAAAAATAAAGCGGATTACCATCTCTCACAAGTGGTTTAGGCCTGATTACCCCGCAACAAAACTGTCTCTTAGGGCCTGATCCAACTTGCCCAGACTGAGACAGCTACACCTGAGCCAGCTGTCTAGACTTCCGTTATAATCGCGGCTGAGAAGGAGGCATTTCGGAGGTGCCAGTCATCTCTGCTTCAAGTGGATGTCTGAAAAAGGTGAGAGAAATCAGACCTTCCCAGCAGTTATTGCTCCCCACTGACTACAAAGGGAGCCTGGGGCAAGCGCCCCGTGTAAACAGCCGTGACACCGACGCGCGAAGTTGGGCAGCTCCCATCCCTCTCCTGCGGAGCAGAGCAGCACAGGTCCTGTTGATCCAAGCGAAAAAACATCTAAACGCTCTCCACACACACTTGGCCACCTCACGCCAGCACAGACACACAGTATCACAGAAGTAGAAAATGCTGAACGTCACCTTCCATGCCGGCAGGCCGTGTAGACTGTTCCCTCTTCACTGCCAACAACGAAGTTATTGACATCTCCGGTTGGGAAGGCCATTCCTGTAACCGCCACCGGTTTGGACTTGTTGTACACCAGCTCCATGCTCTCCTATCAAAACAAGGCATTATTCCATTATTCATTATTATTCCACAGCTCTCACTTTCTCTGGCTGTTTTTTTCCCCTTTTTTATTTATTTATTTTTTTCTAATTCAGTTCTAAATGTTATGCAGAGCAGCAGGAAGGGAAGAAGGAATTGTCTGACCCATTCACACGATTTTGGTGTCTGCACGGGACGTGGCAAGAAGATGCAATGTCTCAAACGAGGATGCAGTGCTCCTGCCATCCCTGCCGCTGTCTGTCATGTGTTTCAGAGCAGCTGCAACGCACTGGTCTTTGCTACATCATCGTAAATCAGGCAGAGATGACAGGTGAGAATTTACAATGTAATGGTGCAGAAACTAAAGATAATACCTTAATGGTTATACTTGCCAGCCCCAGGCTCTAATAAAAAATACAATACCCTTCTATTTACAAACATTTCTGAAATCAGTTGTTTTTCAGGAAACACATGTAATGTCATGTGCACCTGAGGCGTTTATCAGTGACATTTGTCACTTTGCAGAACAACATTAAAAAGCTGGGGTCATGTCACTCCTGCCACTCTAAGCATTGTTTTTCAGAGATTTTCTGAGGTAACCACAAACGTTCTCTAGAACCCAGCATCAAGCTACAAACCAGAAAGCATATCTTTTTTTTTTTTTTTTTAGCTATATTTCAAAGTAAATCAGTATGCCCATTTTGCTATTGCAAGTACAACCAGCGTGAGCAGTTTGTGGCTGTTGCAAGATGTGTCTGTCTGCTTTGAGCAGATTTTGCACAACCCTAAGCTTTTTGGTTGTGCAGCCTAAATGGTGTAACCCAAGAATCCACAAAGGAGCTGGATGATTTACCAATTTTCATTTGCAGCTATTTAAGTGCATATGTTTTCTATGTTTAAAATGCCTAACCTGCTACTCTTCTCGTGCTAAAGACTGTAGCATTTTTATCAGAAGGGACTTCTGCTGTAGCTAAAGAAAGTGGGCACCCCTGTGGGAGGGGAGGGCTGCAAATCCATAGAGAAACTCTTGCTTGATTTATATTTTTCTTACAAATATACTTGCTTCTATTAAAAAGGCAAAATAAGATCTGGAAAATGCATTCGTAGAGCACCTGCGGGTCGTATATCTCTGCAAAAATCTTCTGGGGTGAGGTCACAATTTAGTGTCTCTTTAGATACGTCCAGATACTGTGGTGGACTCTCTCCTCCCAGTGCCTACACGGTGGCTGTACATGAGTTCTCTGGATCTGTGTCTTTGGAAAGTTTCATACTGACACAAATCAGCAACACTCTACTCCTCCCAGTTTAAAGCTATGGCATGTAGCTTGACGTCAAGTCCCGGGCCTTGCTTTTCAAGATCACCATGAGCCATGTGCCAGATTTCAGCGTAATGTGGGGTGTGTTCCCTGCCTTGCTGAAAGCCAGTTTTGGAGCTGGGAAATTCCATCTGAGTGATGAAGCTCTGGAACTGAGATGTTCACAAATCGCTCACTCGAAATCTAGTGCTCCAGGAAGTGAACACATATGGGTGGGATTTAGCTTTGCCATGTTTAAGTGAGAAATGGGGCAAGGGATTCAGGTGCCTAAACACAGATGTCTGGACCATTTTAGATGCCTCCACTTTTATTCCAGAAGTGCAGTGGTTTCTCATGGTTTCAGGGCACAACTACCAGACCCATAATGTTGTCTCAGAGGAGCGTGAGCAACAAGATCTAACTTTGAAGTTGGCCTCTGAGTAGTTGATTAGATGGGATGACTTCCAGAACCAACTTACAGTCTCAAATTTGACAGTTCTGTAACCCAGAATATCTAAAATGGTATTTCACACTGGGATGGGAGGAACTGTCCTCTGTAAGTGCCTAGTCTCTCTTTGCGTTAAATGTAAAAGGAACTCAAATGACTAGCTTGGACCTGACATGGACCTTGAAACAGATGAGGTTGGGAGAGAGGAGTCCCACATTCTGTGTCAACACTGAAAAGCAAAGAACTCAAGAGTAATTGCACATTAATGCATGATTAATGGATGATTAATGGAATCATTAAAAGGAGTTTCTACTCAGCATTTTGAAACAAGATCAGATCCTATGATGTTTAATAAAAACAGCAATAATTTTTTTTTTCTAAGAAAAAGGAAGTAAAAAATGAATGATGGGTTGGAACAGAAAATGTACTACTCCAAAAGATAACACTTTAAAGATGATTTCCATAGAGCCTTTTCAGCATCAGATTCTTTGTTTAGTTTCCATTATTATAATCACCAGTGGTTTGGACAATTTTCTTGGATTTCCTTTCATTTCTGATACAAAGGGGAGGGGGGAGGGGAGGTAGACAATAGCAATAAACATTCCAGAGGGGGGAGTTAGCTCTGAAACTTTTGATTTGCATTGTTTTTTCCTTTGGCTACTGAAAGCAGGCAACAAACTAAGCTTTCTGACTTTTGTGCCTTGGAAATGAATGCCTAGGGTATGTTCAGCAGCAGTGCAATCTAGTCCATATTTGTTAAACAATGCTGTAGAGTAAGTACAATTTATACCACAGGCGACTTCTGTAATTACCGTGCTTTAAAACGGATTATTTCATTTTCACTTGAAACTGACCTATGTATTAACGT